>NC_051190.1:5753449-6385295 GCF_015220075.1 Falco rusticolus
GGGGTTACTGCAGGATCACAACAGACTTCAACCAGTATTTTGAAAAGTAACTGTGGCATTTGATGGCAGAGATAGGTCAGATGACCGGACTAAGTTTTCTGGGAGAAATCTTTGCCTCCCACAGCTATGGTCATTGACAGAAGTGACAGATGCTGTCATGTTGCCGCTAAAATAACCTACAGTGAAACACTGTCATCAGTAGGCTTCAGAACTGCATCTCCGATATGCACTGTGTTCATGCTGCCTGCCAGAAAGTTTTGCTCAAGCAACAGCAGGAATGCTCACCGTCTCGGACAGCTGCAGAGCCGTTCTGCAGGCTGGCAGCTACCACAAATCATTTGTTGTAGCTCGGCAGCGAGAGGAAACAGATGAATTTTAGGGTGGGTAGATGCCCGTGCTGCAGGGAAAACAGTCGCAAACTGTCGCAAAACACTTCAGAAAGCCACATCTGCGGCTGAGCACAAACCAAAGACAGCAAAATGCCTGTGTGCTTTTTTTTTTTTATGTTCTTTGCTTGCTACGAAGCAGCTCAGTGAAAGCATGCTGGGTTCAGGCAGAAAAAGGTTAAGAAAAGGCCACGTGGAGTGACAGCCTGGTAGGAGAGGACCTTCCCCAGTTGCTGCTTCTCCAAGCTTCTGCCTGAGTCACCGGCTGGCAGCCCTGACCCTGCAGGCAGGGCCTCTCCTCTCCCAGCTTGCTGGGGGATTACTTGATTCCCGACAGCTGGCCCAGCCACAATCCTCCCATTTAGGGCAGGCAGCTGTGCTCCTTCCCCAGCTTAACCCGCTCCCCGCCAGCCCTCCCCTCCCGAAGGACCTTAGCTGCTTTCCCAGCACCCGTGGAGGGATGCTTGCAAGTGTGCTGGAACCTGCTGCATCCCGTCAGCTGGCCCGGGGCCTGAGAGCAAGAGAGAGGTTTCAGGGACTTGCCAGTACAAGCAGAGCTCTTCCCCACTCCCCACGCAGCTTTCTGTATAATTAAAACACATGAAAATCCAGGCTAAGCATCCTCCCGCAGAGCTGCAAACCATGAGCTGCATGCCACTTTGTGACCCTCAGAAAAATCAGAGCAACAGCAGATGCTGCCAGTGACATGCCCAAACCCAAACAGACACACCTCGGAATGAAAATGTATTTATTCAAAAGCAATTAAAAGAGGAAGAGAAATACAAAAGTTTATAAAAGGATATGTTCACTGTTAGAACTGCTGGGCCAATGGCGAACTTCCGTTCTGTGACTTTTGATTACTCTTAAATATGTGAGCAGAGAAAAACCTAGCTATGTGAAAAATCCGTGTCATGTAGTAAAAGAAGAAAGGACTGCCACTAAAATAGTATATTTTTAGCATTAAAGGCCTATTATCTTGTAGCTAAATACTGTGTGTCATGCACTGGCAAAACCCCCTCAACTCTCACACAACAAATGAGGATTCTCCAAGCTGTATTATGCCAATTAACAACATACCTGTATGTTCTGAACAACATCTTTGAACGGAGAGGACCTCTGCATACATGTGTTCACCATGTCCATTGCCCTGTCAAAGTTCTTTACATATTCTCCATACATCTTCAGAAAAGGAGCAAGTTTCTGTAGGATATCTCCTAGTCGTGGGTTGATGTTCCTATAGGAAAGAGACAAGTAAGTACTGAAATCTCTGTAACTCAATACTATTTTCTGAGAGAAAACACAACTGTAAGTCTTTCTCGCATGTGCACAAGCACTTACACACACACGCTACTAAGATATTTTAGGATAAGTTCAGTGTGATCTACATGGTACCCCAGACTAAGCCTTAAACATTTAATCTGCATGCACCAAGGCTGATATTTCTACCCCCACCGTCACTCTCTTCTGCGAGGATCAGATTCAAACTGACTATGTGCTGTTAAAGAAACTTCTATATCTCTCTGCTGTTCAGCACAAAATCTTGTGGGAAACTTACTTTTACAAAATCATCTTTTCCATCACAGCCAAACATCTGAAGAGGTTTTAACGCAAAGAGATTGCCGAGTTCAGCTGAGCAGCCCCAGAGGCCAGACACACGTACGCCTAGAGGAGCCCCCAGGCTGGGCACAGTGGCAGCCACACATCTTCGTCACCACATTCATGGGCAGGCAGAGCACCAGCCACCGTCCCCCCAGCTTTTCCCTCCTGCTGAACTCGTGACTTGCAGTCTGGCCATTTAGACCCTCTTTAGCCATTTCACAGGCCCTCTTCTGACTTCCAGACTCTCCAGTTTTCCTCCCCTTGTATTACACCTGTCCCTGTCAATGCAAGTCAGGCGCAAAGGTGCTGAGACTCATTTATTCCTGGTCATTGATGAACTACATGAAAACTGGGCTCAGCCCAGAGAGGTGCGACCTCTGGTCTTGTCTTTGTCATTTGGGGTACCTGGAAAGAAGCAGAATCAGCACTATCTGCACCTTCCACCGCAGGACGTTCTTTGCAGCCCCGGTGTCACCTCAAATCAAGTTCCCTAGATCTGCTTTACAATTAACCTTTCTGCCCATTGCTGCATCTCTGCCCTGTCTACAGCTTATTACAGTTGCCAAATTTTAATTGGTATTTGACCTTTATTAGTCATTGGAAACAAAGAAAACCCAACTAAAACCAAAACCTACAACTATGTGCTTAAAGAAAGTACCTATACACTGTAACCAATAATATTAAACAGAAGGCCAACAAATTCTGGAGTAAAAACTTATGCAATGCTGTGGTGCCCAACAGAAGTGATTGCATAACAGACATAAGCAGATTTATAGATATGAAGTCATCTATCTTATCTGTCCAGATTTTCCATTGGATGGCTGCTATGATGCTGATTTTAACATTAAATTAAATTGTATATAACCATAATAAAATTCATTAAATATAAAATAGATGTTTCTCATGATGTCTCCAACATGGCATGCAAAGTCTAGACTGTGACATGATGATGCATTTTCCTTCTTTTAGAAGTAACTGCGTTTTTTTAATACTGCACACTGGGCCAAAATACTTCATCTATGGGCCAAAACAAGCAATTTCCTTCCTTCCTAGTACTGCAATTTCATAGTTCTGCAATAATAGAGAGAGTGGAAATACAGTCAGGAAAACAGCTCTGGCAACACTTGGGAGTGAAAAAAATTCTCACAACGTACTCTGGAAATTTTGAGTGCTCAGGTCTATTCCAGTAGTCCTAAATGCTTAAGAGACTCCACACTAATGTATTAAATAATAAGTGAACTACTGTACTAAACAATTAAAAATTTGGAATTAGACTAGGCCTTGCAGTTACTGTACTTCCCTGAAAATGTATTTTTTAAAAAATTATAACGACAGTTACCCACCATTCTTGTGTAATTCTTGCTTTGAGCTCAGGAAGAAGAAATTGTCCATGGAAACAATAGATGGAAGAAATATTTGAAAAGATGCCCGTTATCACTTCAGATGAAATACCCGCTTCTGACAACTTAGTGCAAAAAACCTGTGTAAGACAACAAGACAGTACCAAGATATATTTACAAAAAGCAATGCTAGACACGCTGGCTTTAGATTGCAGTATTACAAAGCTGACTGCCTTGGAACAGAGCTACAATTATTGACTTCTGGTAGTCAGTCCTTGGGGTCTTTCAGGAGGTTTACAGAACCTAAGCCCACTGTCAATTAGGGTTAGATTTATAACTATGGGCCACAGTCATAAATTAGAAAACTCTGAGGGGTAAGTCAAAAAAGATCGAAACTACTGAGAAGATCAGACATCTCTTCTTTGGAAGTGCAAGTTGCAAAGAACAACCAGTCCCTGAAGAGCACTTACTCCTATTTATGTGAAGCAAAATAAACCATGTGATTATTTTGTTTCTCTGTGTGAAAAATTACACTGTACTGAACAAAAGGGAAAGACACTCCCTAGATTACTAAGGTCTTGAAACAGCCTCTGCTCATCCAAAGCAAACACTGGAAAGTCTTCCATAGATGTCCCAGTGTCGGAGGGTAGAGGACTCTGCAAGTTACAGCTTCTAACAAGATCTCGAGCAAGGTACAATTTTCTCTTCCCTCCCCACCCCCCACCCCACCCCACCCCCCCGGCCTTGTTTTTAAAAAGGACTTAATTAGCAATGTGAGACATCCTCATTTTTACTTCTTCCCGGCACGTTCATGTGTTTGTTTTTTTCCTTGGAGATAATTGTAGAAATGCCTGAACTGTGTAGACTCACCCTAATGCTTATGAGGAAAAAAGTTCAGGCTCATCACACCAGTTTTACTTTATCCCCACGTGTAAACATGATGGTCAAACAATTATGAAAGACAGTGGGTGAAAAAAAAAATATAAAATAATTATTCCCTGTGAGCATGGGGCTCACCCATGTGGCAATCACAGATTTCATAATTTCCCAGTGCCTTCAGGGTCCCTGTGATTTCCTCTCCATGCACACCCAGGCAGGAACCAAATGCTGATGGTGTCTCTACCCTGGGCTGCTGCTTTCCCATTCCTCTTTCTGCCATCCTAATCCTCGGGTTCCAGCTCAGGGAACTCTCTTGCCAGAAGTTCACCTCTGGGACCCACGGCACACAGGCTGGCAAGCAAACTCCATCTCCCACCTACAAACAGCGTTTTCACACTATTGGGCTATAGGTTAGGGGATGAACAGGAACATCACTGCTGCTCATAGAAATGAAAGCTGAGTTTAATCAAAATTGAATTACCTGGTCCAACAGATGGAGTCTTTTAACATATGCTTCTTCGGTATGGAGCAGTTCATTTGCAATGTTGAATAGCTTTTGGGGCTCTGTACACTGAAAAAAAGTTACAAATAACAGAATGCATCTGCATCTACAAACCTAAGTTTCATCAGCTGTTCTCTTTTCCATTTTCTCAGTGGGCCAAATTCCCTGCCCGTAGAGAAGCTTGAAGTGAAGGGGGTTAACGCATTTCAGAATCAGCTCTGCACCACTCAAAAGGATCAGTTTTCTTCAGAGACATTTTTAAAGCTATTTTCTGAAAAGAGCAATTAATAATGCAGTCCATGACTGGTCAGGACACCACTCTAGTTCATTATGGTTTTGTGTAAAGAACCAGAAACAGCCTCCAAATCTGGAAATAAGTCTAGTGCATTTAGTAACTAAGGCACTGGAGTGCAAATCAACAGTTCTACTTTTTGGATTCAGGTCCTCTGACTGAAAAGAGAACTAGTAACCAGACCCGTCTGGCCCCAGGTTTCTCTCCATGGCCAGCACAGCACTGCTCTCTACGGCATATTTCTAAGATTTTTATGCAGCTTTAAACGCTGGCCCATTCCCTGGAAAGAGTTTTTGGCAATCTGACCCATGTCACTCAGTGAAAGTCTTTCATTAAGCTCATTTAAAAAAAATAAAATGAGAAAGGAATAATTAAAAAACCCAAACGCAATTATGAAGCACCGACTTTATTCACAGTTTAGCCAAAAGCTACATAGACTCTTCGTTCTCCGAGTGCTTAGAAGTACTTGAATTATTAGGGTACCAGCTTTAGCTTTCTGACAAACTCTAGATACCTTCTCAAGGCTCTAGACTTCAAATACCAGGCTTACATATAACCCAACCAGTCCAGAACTGAGGGCTGGCTGTTTTGTGTTTGGGAATACAGGTATGCAGAAGAGGCAGTAAGGATGATTAAATGCAGGGAAATTTTACTGGGCCAGATTGGCGGGGGGACGGCAGGGGGAAGACAACTGCGATGAAGGTTAGAGGGATGTATAAATGATTAATGGCATACAGAGCACCAGCTGGGTGCAATTACTCACTATTCCTTCCATGGGAACACTAAAGGGCATCAAATAAAATTACCAAGGTGCTGCTTCAAGACCAAGACCTGCTTCCTGAAATGACATGTCACTGTAGAAAGTAAACCTGCAGGCAGGTTCACAAAAGGACTGGACAAACCCATGGGGCACAAGTCCAGCTGGTGTCTATTAAAAAGGCAGGGCTGTTTCCAGCTCAGGAAGCACCTGGGCCCCTCACCAGCAGTAGCGTTTTCCATCCCAAGTGCCTGTCTCTGTGCGCTCACCAGCATTTGTGGCCGGCATTTCTAGACACAACCCTGCAGAAGCCACCATCAGATTGTTAGAAAACGACAAATGCTCTCTTTTAAGATTATTCCACATAATCTTATTTTGTTTCCCAACAAAGTTGTCAAGAAATACTTAAATACCCTCCCGCACATTTAGGCAAACTGCAATACAGCTGAAAGACCTCCAGGACTTTCCAAAGCCAGCCATGTATGTGAACAAATCAGATCCACAGTTATCTGACGAGAATGCATGAAGTTCAAATGCATGAACACACGACATTTAGCTTAGCATGAAGTACCCACAGTTCCGTGATGCAAGTATTAGCTGAAGGAAGGGGAACAGCTTTTCTGGATTTGAAACAGCGTTAGCCTTTCCTTGAAGCAATCCCTCTCTTCCTAGGCACAAACCGGGAGCCAGGCAACCACACCATGAATAAGGCTTTGACAGGTACTCTGCCGATTCCCCTACTCAAATTACTTCAAACCAACTCAAATACTCTTTTAAGCTATTCTAACATGCCACACAACATCCTGATCCATCCATTCACATGATATATGTATATATATTTGGGGGAGGGGCACGGAATTCACAGCACAACAAAGCTTTGAATTTGTTACAAGAAAACACAACGTATTACAGCTTAGAACGAAATGCACTGCTGGCTGTTCAAACTCCAACGATGAGGATCTCTCACTGAGAAAGAATTCATCCGGCAGTTTTGCTGGGCACAGAAGAGCGCCTGAATGAAAGGCCCTTACGTAACCAGCCGGCTCGCCAGCTGCCAAGAGCATCCTTTCATTTGTTTGAATTCAGAATCTGAAAAATAATTATTTCCAACCAAATACATTTGTTCTCAGAAGTAAATCTTTACACAGTGTAGGCACTTTTTAACCTCCTGACCTTCACCATCTGCAAATCAGTTTATATTTCCAAGAAACTTGCTGACATCTGTTTAAATACCAAACAACGGCTGAACAGAGTCTCAGCTTGGGCTCGGTTTTAAAGAGCAACTCTGTCTTCAATTGCTGTCTGCTAGGGACAGATAGGCATGGGTTTTAGACTAATTTGCAACATACTTGCCTTTCGATGGACATATTATTTTAAATGAAACAGTAGATTAATTAATTAAATGTGAGGCAGTCCCATTCTTCTAATCTTCTTTTGTGCCATGGCAGGGCAGCTTTGACAAAGCCAGAATCATTCGGTTCACTATGAACGAGGTATTTAATGGTCTACCTTTCTAAAGGAGAACAAATTTGCAAACCCAAACGCGGATTACATCCTGCTTCGCCCAACGCACTTATTGACCGACTTGCTTGGTGCAACTGTTGCGTGTTACGACTGTCCTCTGCTCCCGTGTTACAGCTGCACACCTCCTGCAGAGCCCTGCTGAATCAGCTTGGCTGGCAGGGCCACCAGGAGGAGGAGAAAAGGGAAGCGGTAGGTGTTGGCTTCACGACACAGGAAGCTCACCCCAGCGCTCAAAGCGGCAGTAGCAGGATGCTCTTTCACTTCTTTTCGGAAGGCTCAAAAATTCATTTCCAGATGTAACTGTCCATAAAACGTTTTAAAGCAAAATGAAACACCCAGCCTGAAAACAAACAGAACCAGCGTCTCATACAGGTCAGACTCCCAGCTGTGAGTGTGCGGGGGATGCATTTGCTCTTCAGGTACCCCATCACAGATACCAACTGTGGAATAGCAATGATTTGTGCAATGAAGTGGCCACAAGCCCATCACCGCTGCCTGTGAACCCACTTGCTGAGCTGGCCAGACACCCACCGAGTAAAAACCAAAGGCTTGATGTGAGAAAACTCAGGCAATACCCTTCAGCAACCATTTTTCACACAGTTGGTGGTGCACAACCATATTCAGTCAGCATCTCTATCACAAGGGGCTTTCAGCAAATCTTGTGACAAAGCTGCTGAGATACAGCTCAGGTTAAAATCATATACAGTTACGCTTTAAAACCCCACCAGTCACCCTTACAAAGAACACTGAAAGTCTCAGAAAGATCACAGAAAACTTCATACTCAAAAATGCTGAAAGCAATAATGGAAAGTTGTCCTATGCTTGGTTGTCATCTCTGTTGCACTGATATCTCATTTTCCTTAGGATATTAAAAAAAAAAAAAAAAAAAAAAGGATGATGAGAACATATCTGATTTTTCTTAACCAGCATTACGGCTACAACATTGACCTACGCAAATTGTTTTCAGACTATACACAGAGATAATCTTACCCACATGTCTGATTTACAGGACTGCAGGTCACATTTTCCAACACAAACTGTACAATGAAATCAGAAGTGAAACTCCAGCCACGTACAGGCAGAATGGAAGTGTGTGTTGGTGACTGTACAGGGCCCATGTGGGACTTCATTATTACTATTTTACACAGCAGGAAGCAGGACAGATGGAGAAAGGCATTTTTTGGTGATTACTAGCAAGCACATATTACTCTTAGTGAAAAATACCCAAATAAAAATATATGAAGAAGTGTTAGCCGTCTCAGAAGCATTACTCTGTTGCTGCCAAGCAGCTGGCAGAAGCCTTCGGTATATGACTACAGAGCATGACAGCCCCCCAGTCTCACTTTTATGTCACTTTTTTTTTTTTTGTAACCATCAAGGCTAACATGCTTCAGTTCCTGGAGCTCCTGACATTTTCTGAGACATTATCAAAACGAATAAGCTCCCCTTGTTCATTTTCATTTTGATAAAAGATAACTGGAAATACCAGTAAGTCACTCCTGAGATTTTAAAACATATTCCAATAATTTTGTGCTAATAGTGAGACCTGTTAGACTGTGCTGCAGACTCCCAAAGGAAGCCACATCACACTGCAGAGCTAAACCTAGACTAAATAAAACAATGCGAGTCATATATCAGGCAACGTTACTCCTCTGGCCATGGGATGTGTGAAAGTTTGAGTAGTAGACAGAGAGATATCTGAAGTAGAAAATTAGAGAAGTAAAAAGCAAATCTGATTTCTCTTTCCTACTTATGTTTATTCATAAGCTTCACTTAACTTGATATCCTAGGAGTTACTGAGCCATCATTAAATCATTCTGCAGCTGTACTTCTTATGCATCCTCCTCCAAATATAACAAAGCTTTCTGGAAACCTGCATATTGAATGAGTGCTGGTCACCTCCATCGTGCAGCTGCAAAGCCTGGTACTAGGGGTAGGAAGGGGGAAGCCGGAAAAAGATGGTGGCTCCCGACACAAAGCTTTCTGGAGGAGCTGGGGCCTCCCCAGTTCTCAAGCCAGCAATTGATGGCAACCAAACACTCCTCTCTTCCTTCAGGTAGGGAAGATACCTTGCTTTCTGGAAAATTTTTGGTGAGGGTGATGTGAACTTCCAGCCTAAGAATAACTACTGAACAAGTCAACTTCAAATGGCACTGGCTCTCCTTGCTGGAGGTTCCAGCCCTTAACCCTAATCCTTAGTCCATAGTGCCCCAAACCTGCAACAGAATCAACGAGGAGAGCAGGAGGATGATGTGGACACCTAACACATAAATTGGCTTCACGTGACACATCCCTAGAAGAGGGCACAGTCCTTCCTTACACTACAGAAGAGGCAGCGCATCTCTAAGCCTTCCCCCTCCACGTGGCTGCAAAAGCAAGCTAACCCAGTGCGGCTTGGTCAGTGTCAAAACAGCCTTTTGGATGGTGAAACCAACTCAAAATTCAAGGGAGAACCTGAAAAGCATCACATAAATGCACTTGAGGAAGAAGAGTAACACAAGAAAACAAACAAAAAAAACCCCAAAATCTTCCCCTAGAGATATGTCTCTCATAAATTCACCAAGCATACTACAGAGAATTATAACCTCACAACTGTGTTTTGTCAGCATTATTTCTTACTATCTGGATACTTAACCCAAGGAACAAGACTTAACAACAGCCATCAAAACTCGTGATGTTTTAGAAAACATTGGTATTTGTCAGTAAAGCACTTCTTAATCATATGGTAAAGTCTTCTGCTTGGGATTGCCACACTTGTTTTGATACTGCATTCCTAGTCCAAACAGTAAATTTAACTCTCAGATGAAAGATTTTCTTAATTTAATGCATTACTTTCTTGCTGGCATGTTGCAACTAATAAACAATCTTTTAAATAGCACTTCAGTTGCACACATGCACATACATACATACTATGAACATAAAGTAACTGAGGTATGTCACAGTGTGTGTGTGTACGTATAAACACACGCACAAGGGAAAACCAACAGCAGCAGGCAAGAAGCCTTGCACCACGATGGTGGTGCTGCCCATCTGAGAGGTAAACAAGCTTTCGCTGCAGACTACTGGAGACACCAGATGTCAATGGATGCATTAGATGATGTGTTAACACGTGCTAATAGACAGATGTTTGTTCACTGGGTTCTCCATCACTAAGATGTTTCCTGCGGAACCCCACATTAAATTCTTGCACAGGAGATAAAAGACAGAGGTCTCCTTCGGCAGCACAGACCCTCCATTCCTGCTGGATCCCCTGACCCATACTGCCATGGATTTATTCCTCCACAAGCCCAAGGCAGTCGGCACCACAGCCTTCCACGCCCAGGGTGGTCACGTCCGATACATGCAGTGCCTCCCTGCATCTCGTGGAGGTGGGACAGGCCACCGGGTTCCTCCTCTGGAATCCACAGCAGCTGCCAAGTGGGACTGTGGACTCACAGAGAGGTGAACGAGATCACGTCCTCCCTGTCTACAGAAAGCAGCTGGGTTTGGGAAACAGCCCTTACTGCTGCTGGCTCTGCTGGGTCCTTCCCGGTCCCCTCTGCCTGAGCCTGGGCCAGCACCCGGTGGATTTGCCATCCATCACACCTGCAGAAAGAGCAGCACGGCAATGCCGTATGGAAGAGCCACCGGCTACAAAGGCAGCATCTGAACCACAGGAACGGGAGGCCAGTCGCACCAGCCTGAGATAAAGCAGCAGGAGGAATGGCAGCATAAAGCAATGCACCCATCAGAGAAAGTCTGGGGCTTTTTCATGCCTTCCTGTAGGTATGTTTGCCTCAGCAGGCTGCCTCCTGTTCTTGGAGAAAAAGGGGACACTGCGGAGACGTAACTGTGCTCTGAAACAGCACCCGTTTGCTTGGAGAGACAGAGCTTCTTGTGCACTACATACCCACATGCCACCTCCACCACCCTTCAATGGACCCTGGCTAGTTTGACCCAGAAGCTAGTGAATGAGTTTTAACTGCCGTAGTTCCCAAGGGACAAGCTCTTGCCATATACAAATTGGGATATATTTGGTGATTTCAGCAGAACCACACGATTCGCACAAACCAAGGTCTGAATGCTACAGTTCACTAGTTGCTAGTACTCATCACAGTCTCTAAAAAACAGAAAAATCCAGTATATTAACTTTACAGTCATGATGGCGGGGGGGGGGGGGGGGGACGGACGGACGACAACGACGGGGGACAGGGGACGGGACATGGACATGGAGATGGACAGATGGACCACACAACACCCCCAAACCCACCAACCAAAAAGTGGAATCTTTTGCAGACAGTTTGCTCAAAACATCTTCTGTTTTCTTTTTCTGGAAGAAACTAACCCATTTTATCATCACTATTTCTAAAAATAACTGTCTTGATTAACAGATAATCAGAGGAATCTGTCATTAATTTTATACAGCTGCAGCAAATACACAACAGCCTGGACTACATCACTCTGGATTCAAAGAGAATCTCTTTTAGCTGCAGCTTCCTAAAGAGTAATTTGATATATCTACCCTCCAAAAAACTTCTTTGCACTCAAGAAATAGTCACACCTGTAGAAGCACAGACTTTATGTAAAAAAAAAAAAAAAAAAAAAAAAAATGCTGTTAGAAGAGAGTTCCATCCTGCATGTCCTACTAGGATGCAAGGCCCTGACCTTGCGAAAGGCACTGTCAAGCCAGCCCCAGCCCTCTGCACATCATGCAGCCCCACTGAAAACAACGTGACCTAACAACCAGGAGCTGAGCCTATCCAAACCCAAACAGAACCACAAGGTGGGAATTTCTACTTAGAAAAGCGCTCAAAGTTTTAACAACTTGCCTCTGGCTATGATGGACGCTCTTATATGAAACCTTTTAAATTAAGACTGGGAACCTTTCTAAAAGACAGTAGCTAGGTCAGGAACAAGTTGTGTCCTGCATCAAGCAGGAAATTATGACGACTGTCATGATCCTTTGACGTAAGACCAACCAAACAAAAAAACCCAAACAACGTATGACAGTGATGCAAGGGATCTCTGGCCAGAGTCAGGAACTGTTTCAGAGCAATGAAGAGCCACGCACAAGCTACCTTACCTTGTTTACATCCAAATACTCTAACTTTGGTGCTTCTGCCGTCTCTTGCTCCTCGCTGCTTCCCTCGTCAATGTCACTGTCTTCATCCTGCGTAGAGTCTCTCTTCTGTTCGGCAGAGGCAGGTTTGGTGCCTTTTTTGTCAGGTTCCATCTCCCCTGGGTTCCCAGCTACACTGGGCTTCTTCTGCTCGGCACCTTCTTCGCTGGGGAAAGTCTCCCCTGCCACGCTACAAGAAGGACTGTCAATGCCACTGTCTCTGTTGGGAATTTTACCATTACCGTTCAGTTCTGCAGTTGAGTCTTTATTGCCAAGCTCTCCAGAGGGCTCTTTGCTCACAGTCACAGCAGTGCAGTCTTCATGGCTTTTGTTATCGCCTATGCTTAGCTCTTTAATTTTCATTATGTCTGTGTTAGACAGATCCACGCTGCACAGTACGTCTGGCTCATTTTCATCCGGTTCACTTTTTTCGTTTGTGGAAGAGCTGCTGGAAGCCACCGTATCACAGTCACACGAGCTCGGCTGTTTGGATGAGTCTAGGCCAGGTTCCATCTTAAGAGCTAAATTTAGCTGGTTTCTTTGAAGAATATGCACGGGTTGCCTGCGGGTGAAGACAAAGCACCACAGTCACTCCCATTAACATTCAGAGGTTTCAAGAGTGCCCCAAAAGACAGAGGGCCTGATTATCGTTTGATTCAAGTTATATATCTGGCACCCCCCGACAATCCTAGGAGGCAAGCGTGCGCACACTGCTGCAATAATATTCACCCAACAACCTCTGAAAAAACCCAGCACCTCTAGCCGTAAGTTTTACTGAAATGGCCCCACTAGAATCCTGGGCCTTTAACGCTCCCAATGCTGCCCTGAAGAACACTCTGGTTTGAAGGTTTGGGGAGGGAGGAATCATCATCTTTTAAAAGAAGCGTTTTGTGGTGGGTCCGTTTAAACAGGAACTCACGTTCTTCAACAGAACAAAGCCTTTGGGGCACAGTATTTTCTGCTAGAGAGAGGATGTTTTTGAAGCACAAGAAGGCACCGCTTTTGCAGATTGAAAGACACTCCACCAGATTCACCCAGGTGGTAACATGCTCCATGGCACAGCGTGGTGCCTCTGTCTCCACCTCCCTCTTCACAAAAAAAAAAAAAAAAAAAAAAAAAAAATCACTCCATCAGGCAGATCTGGTCTTCAGAGAGATCTGCCTGATGAGCTAAGTGATTTTTTTTATGTGTTTGCAAAATACATATATTTTGTCCTATTTAATGCCTCATATATAAAGTCTCAGAGGAAATGCTGTTCTGTGTGACATTGTTTCACAGTACGTTGCGATTTAACTCTCCTCTGTCCCCAAGAAGCAAGTTAACAGTATGGCTGACACTCGCTGAATCTTAGCAGAAAACTCAATCCCGATAATCAAGTTCATATAATGCAAAAACCTAACCTGACATTAAATCAACTTTCTGAAAGCAGACTCTGGGCCACTTATGTCTGGTAGAACACTTACCGGATTCAGCAGGGCTTAAGCTCCTTAAGAACAACTGTACGTTACAAACTAAAAGTCATTGAAATACATGCTTTTATAAGAAAAGAAATAAAAAAATCATTGTGTAGTCAGTCAAGTTTTGCACTTCCAGTAGAAAACATCCCAAGAGGAGCTTCTACGCGACAATTACAATTAATGTTTTCTATTGTTATATTCTAAGTTAAAGACGCAGAAGATGGAGATTAAAAGCAGATCTCGCAAAGCCATATTTACCTAATACTTTCAAATTTCTCAATGAGTGTGTTGACTCCTGCTGATACTGGTATTTCTTCCTCTCCAGGTGCTAAGCTCCTCGACGACTTGGGATCAGCTGGCAAAGGCCGAGAAGGTGCAGGAGGAATTCTTTCCTGCCCAGGTTTGAGATGGACAGGCTTAGGAGGTACTAGTAAAAGAGAGGGGAAAAAGTAGGAGGATGAATCTCCATCTTCTTTACCCTACTGGGAACAAAATCCAAGCGCTCAATGCAGAACGAGGGGTATCCTTCTTTCACCATCCCTTATAAATGGCACAGGTGCAGTCCCAAAGTATTTTGTACACCAAAGCAAGCTGCTGAAGAAAAACGACAGGGTTCTATTTTGTATTTCTACAGCTGTATCGGATGTGTTAGCAAACCAAGAGGCTCACAGAACTTTACCGCTTCCTTGTTACCAAACAGGATGCGCAGCTCACACTTCATTTTTGCAAATGTGCTCACCATCTCAATCACACCAACAAGTTTCCCCTCCCATGACCTTTCAAAAACTCAGGCACTCTGTTGAATCTCTTACACTGGGAAAAAAAAAAAAAAAGGGGTGGACACACACACATACACAACTCTTAACCCAAAACAAATCCCCCATAAACAATCCCACCATGGATTCCAGTGCCTTGGTCAAAAATGTCACAGGCAGAACGTAACAGCTTTTCTTCCTTTCATTCTCCCTCCCCCTTCTCTTCTGTGGTACAGTCTTCACAAATTTCCTTCCTCTTTTGGTTCTACACTGAGTTATACACGATATAAATAAAACACATTGTAAGAATGTATATGCTCTTCTTAAGGATTCACTAGGAGGTAAAGGCACCAAGTTTAATACAGGACTTAAAAAAAACCCCAGAATTTAAATGTAAAGTAATTTTTTAAAAAAATGATTCAGACCTTATATTGATTGCAGAGTAAATGGGTTTGGAAATACGCAAGCAGTAACCCATGGTAACAGGTTCACGTGTCGCTATAGTTTCATACAGTGAAAGCAACCTCGCACTAGAAGGTAGGAAAAACAACTGCGTGGTTACTCCCAAAGTACAGGCTACTGGCAGGGTGCTGCCAAGTACCCCAGCCAGTCTAGACTATCCAAAGCGTGAACGTATTACATGAGGAAACTCTAAATATGCGTTTTATTAAACAACACGTCAGGAACAATTTATTTCAAGCATTTCCAATTTTTAAATGGTCCATATGGCGCATCAGCATAACGTGATTAGCTTTGTAATAGAACTTTAATTAGTAACTGTTCTGAATGTTAATTTCAGAGTTATTTTCTTTATGGGGCTAAATGGAGGCATATGTACTCAAAAAGCCAATTCCTGTTGTCCCTGCCCTGCAGAAGGCTCTGCATCTGTTGTGAGCTCCACATCAGCCCAGACGTCCTCCCTGCTCCAGCTGATGCTGAGCTGCTACGGACGGTCATTGTCTCAGGTCAGTGATGAAGACTGTTCAAGAGGTTTCGAGCTCTGAGTATAGGTCAGGTTTTAAACTACCCATATTACTGAGTTTATTTCTGCACCAAAGAATAAAATCACATCTTCTAAGGATCTGAGATTTAATGGGACACATCCTGTAAAAGGACTGATTCGCCCAGTCCCCAAAAATATCTGGAATTCCTGTCTTAAAATAAAGGCGTTACAGTTCAATTTTGAAACCACCATCACAAAACCTATTTTACACTGGAACAACAAACAAGCAAGCAGGGAAAGAAAATCATCTCTCATATAAACGGGATGGTGGAGCTCTACGTTTTGCTCACCAGGTTTTCACTTGTACGCTGTGGGATCAGTGAGTGCCCGGCCACATTTCTCCTTGTAAAAACCAAAAAAACCCCCAACTTAAAAAGAAAAAAGTATCCACACAGCCATTTGGCATGTCTAGTGAGAAAAGGCAAGCTCTAGGCTCTGTACAGAAGGTGCACAAGGCAGGCAAGACCCGCGCCCCCCCCCCCCCCCCAGCCCCCGTCAGGCCCCTCATACAGCTTCAGATCAGTCCACAGCCCCCAGCCCACTGCCAGAGCGTGTGCGCTAACGGCAGCATCGCTGCCGACCACGGAAGCGCTTTCATCCCGGGCAGCACACGCTGCGCTGGGCAAAAAGGGAGGAGGAAAAAACACTGCTGTTAGTCACTGGTTTTTTATTTACTGAAATAACTTCGAGAAACTGAGACATCAGCAGGGAGACAAAGCTGCTGACCTGATCAAGCAATACTTACCAAGCAAAATCCTAAGCTGTCTACTCCAGCACTGACACAGAAAGCCTACCTTCAGAACTTACAAGGCAGCAGTTACACAGCACAACACAGACTTGTGAACCCCAAGCCGTTTTAGGCTTCCACAAGAGACTGAATGAAAGATCTGCACAGTAAAACCAAACAATACTAGATGAGCTCCTCTTACACGTGCCATTAGCAGCAGCACCGAGTGCACAGTCAGCCCTGGAAAAAAAAAGAGTAGGTGATGCTTGTAGGTGGGGATTCGGGATCCGAAGTGGAAGCCCAAGCAGAACTCCTGGCTGCCCTCTGAAGCCACCTCCCACCAGTCCCAGCCCACACAGGAACCAGTGCTGCTATTTTCTCGCGCCAGGTCCCAGCCACAAAGCAGCAGGACCTTGGATGCAGCTTCCAGCGCCCGTCCTGCGCACCAACAAGTAAAGTGGTGAAGAAAGCAACCCAGCTGCATGGAAGGGATATTAGTATCGCTGAGCACGTTTCAGGTGGCACCTGAAGGCTGAAGCCACTCACTGGAATGGTGTTTTCCCAGTCCTCCTCCTGCTGAAGGTTTTACACAGCAGCTCACGGCTCTTTGGAAGAAGCAGAAACCAAGATGTGGAATCTTTTGTTGCAGAAGGAACAATTGAAATAACAAGAAGCAGCAGGACAGAATGAGAAAAGAGAAAGGCATGGTTAAATAACCAGGGGGAAGTTACAGCCCAAGCTTGGCCCTGGGTCTGTAAAGCAGCCGGGAGTAAGGACCCTTCCCTCACTGCAAAACAAGCACCTCAGCCACCACATTAATTCAGCCCCCCAGCCCATGAAGTGCTCTCTCAGAACTGCCTCCTCTACAGTAAAGCAAACAGTCAAAACACATTTATTAGCGACTTGATGGAGGCGTCCCCATCAATCATCCCAGTGGTGGCAGGTCTGTCGTGACTCACTGGGAAAGCTGGGAGGACCTAATAAAAAGCAATGCAAGCGGTGTGAGTCACACTTGCACATTTACTTATTTCAGTTAATGTCCCTTGACAAGAGACTTAAAAAAATAGACGTGATGAAGCAGGTTATGAAGGGTTATCCCCTGGGAAGTGAATACACTCAAAAAAGAATAAATGACCCAACAGCACAGCCTTGGGTAGGGGCAGAGACCTGCTCCTGGAGTTTCAGGTGGTGATACCAGCACATCCCACCAAACAAACCAAACAGAAACAGGCCTTAAGGAGGGATCACTGTAGCTCTAGGGAGAGAAAGCCCTAGGAAGAAAGGCTGCTGCATAAAAATACTAATCAGAAACTGAGGAAAGATTTATGTCTGCTGCAAGAAAATCACCACACTCTCACAACCACTTTTTCTGAACACGGCCACTAAGAGGAAGCAAAGATGGTTTACAGGAGAAATGTCAACTTCAATAAAAACAACTTATTTTTTTAGTACTATTTTTATGATTTAATTTTCCTGGAGAGGCGTGAACTGTTTTTCTCTCTTTACTGGGTATATAACAGGAGATTAATGAACTATACAAAGGAGAAAAGCCATTTCAAATTTACAAACTCAATAAAAGTGAAGAGAAAACCCCCTGTGACATCTTCCCTTCCTTGCAAAGTTATCGTTACCTATTGTTCTCTACTGTCATAGGTAAGCTAACTGCAGATACTTTTAAAAAGTAATTTTATTATAAAGAAGTGAAATAATAAAATCATCATTTAAAATTTATGACAAAGTATCTTTCAAGAAGATGACTGGCACATCCAAGACTTGTAAGACTGACTTGTAGCTTTGGCTAACCTGGCTTAGTCTAAGACAACACGAGGTGGCCTGATTTTTGACTGTTGGGTACTTCTCAACAGTCTCTCATGGGAATTTTCACTGGGACTCCTGTTCTTCTTGGGCTACTTTTTACAGTGACATCAAGAAGCCCAACAAACCGAGTCCTGCCAAAAAAAAAAAAGTATCAGCAAGAGTAACTAGTCAAGAAAGCATTTTACCCTTGGGTGTTTATTTCACCTCAACAACCACCTTAAAAATTTCCCTCCTTTCAGAGCATTAACCAGTAAGATATGCTGGCTTCTTTGGTTCTTTTCAGGGCATTAACCAGTAAGATACACTGGCTTCCTTGGTTCTAAGCTTATGGCTGTAATGGGAGAGAGAGCTTGGATGGGTGTGAACAGCAGAAGGAAGAAGCAGTACCTATCTCGGTGATGGAAAGAGATTACACTAACCTACACGGCTAATTTTAAGCATGATTTGAATCAAGCTAAGTAGGCTCCCTCCAACTTTTCTGAGATACCTATGTATAAAAAGCAAGCTACGTCCTCAGTAACTGGAAATCAGTACAATCAGAACAACAGCAAAGGATCTGCACCAGATGAATTAATTCCATTTCCTACTGAACAGACACTTCTGCCATTCCTTTTTATTGTTAGTATTAACAACACTCATGGAACACCCACCAGTTAAACAACCAAGACCTCAAGGTGAAAGCTCCATAAATACACAGACTTCATGAGACGTTTCAAGAATGAACTCATACACCAATTTAACATTCAAGGACTACTTTCAGAGTCAGAAAATACAAAGTTTTCTTTGTAGTTGTTTAATGAACGTGTATCAGAGAACTACTTTTGTATAGGCATTTGAACGGGAGGGGTGGTGGTGCAGAGGCTCAGTTTGCACAGCACACCCACCCTGACAGTGACCAAAATACCTTCTCTCTTCTTACATGACAATGGCCACCTATCGGACAGGCATGCTTCTTAAAAAATTTTTGGTTTACAAACTTATTCTCTTCTTTGGGGTCACGCTCCTTTGTTCCAAACACCTCTGAAATTATACGCTTTCTGCACCTGCAACTACCTTAAGGCAGGTGCCCATTACATACAGTATTTTAACCAATTCTGCAAAGCAGAGGGTGGTGGCAGTGGAGGCGCTTGACAAACATTACAGAGACCACACGTCATTGCACTGATGGAGAAACATGGAAACAATTTATCCTCCACCAAGAAATTTACTGCAGTCTTTTTCTAGTGTTCAGAAGTTTTAGGGAGAAAAGCCTGGGGAGACCTGAAGACCTGCCTGGAGCCCAGCTGGAAGATGCTTCTTCCTGGCTGCTCTTCCACAACACCTTGGGATTGCCACCTATTTGCTGTGAGTCTGGCAGGTCTGTGGAATTACTGCAGCCCACGTGCTACCCCTGCACGTGACTGGTTTAGCTTCCATTTCTCACTTTTAAAATACATTCACTCCATTTAGGCATTTCCTGTTGCTATGCATAGTTCTTAAAATAAATGGAAAACAGACCAGGTTTAAACAATGAGCTATTCTTAACTAAATACTTTTGAAAAAAAAAAAATTATTAAAGAATGAAAACAATATTGTTAAATTAATCTTAAACTTTGCAGCTGCATGAGGCATATAAACAGTACAGGAAACACAATTTGACAAGTTAAGTAATCTGTTCCTGAATCAATTCCTTCTTGAAGGCTTCCCTAAGAGGTTATGTAACGTTTGAAAAAAATGAAGATAATAAAACCCTACCAGCTGTAATTGAACCTCAGAACATAAAAATACCTATTTTGCTGTGACCTAAAAATTAAAGCTATTCATTTTAAAATATTACACTCCACGTGCGATAGAAGCTTGCACAATCGCTAGAAGGACAAAGCCACTTGCCTTGGGGTTTCTGCAGAGGATGCATTTTGGCCAGCGGAGTTTTGGTTTTGGGCTTCCTTCCAGTTTGATGGATACATTGCGCTGGGCTGATGTGCTGCAGCTCCCCGCACGCTTCCAACACCGGATTTGAGTCAATGTGACATTTGATTTGAAAAGGAGAGCAAGCGCAACCTGAGGGAGAGTGGGGGGAAAAAAAAGTCAGTATTTATTTCATGCTGTTAATCCCAAAGAAAATTTGTGCTATTTCATCTAAGTTCCCGAGGAAAGGGAGGGAGGGTAGATGAGGGGTGAGCCATTCACTCACAAGTTATTACAAGCAATATATCCAGCCTTAATAATCACGTCAAATTAGCTGACTGACAAGAGAGGTGGAATCTTGGCAATCCTATCTTTAATTAATTACTTGCTTCTTTACTATGGACACTCAAAATAAAAGAGTAAATACAAAAATTAAATTTTTTTCAAAAGGATTTCTCCAAACAGAAATGCAAGTGCCCCAGTATACCACATCATGTTATTTGGCAAAATACACCTAAGTTACTGTGAATTAGAAATGTGTCCCACGTGGCAGGAACAGTACAAGCACCATTCCTTCAGGAGATTTAATCATTCAAGCTGCATTTTACTGCTATTTATTAATCCTCCTTACATAAAATATTAATGTCCCTTGAAAAAGCTCCAGTCTACAAGATGCCATTAAGATATGATCCAGTGGGAAAACAAAGAAAGAAGTGATTAATTTTTTTGTTTGTCTTTTAATTTAGCATTCTTGATTAATTTCTGTGGGGACTGTGGAAATAAAGCCATATATCCACTTGCACACAGTGGATACTGCATTTTTGTATTTAGGGTTTTTTTGGACTTGTGGCAAGCCTACAGCTACATGAAATCCTCATGCCAGCTTTACCTGTGTGTCCTAAGGCAGCAAAAAAGAAAGAGGTAAAAAACCCCTGCGGTTTGAAATTGCTGCGTATGAACACATGAATATATATACTTCTGGCAGTAGTGAGAAGCGGAAAATGTATCAAATGTAGAAATTTGAATGCTAATCCATTAAAAAAAGGCAAAGTAAACGTGAAAAACATTCTTTCCAAATATCCATCTTAAAGTGGACTAACAGAAATTACCAGCATCTTGCTGGAGTGAGAGGTGACCTGCATCATGTAGAAAGGATTCATCTAAATGTGAAAAATCAATATTCGCCTCCCTGTGATAGGCTCAAGAACACGGCCTTAGCTTCACAAAGGCAACCTGCTCTGGGCCAGATTTATATTAAGATCAAAACCCTGAAATGACAAGCACCTCCATCCACATCAACTAAATTATCCTGGGTTTATACTAATGGTATTAAATCAGGATGTGACCTTTTGAATGAAGACTTTGAAATCTGAGCTGTACAGACTGCTAGGGAAGATTAGCTGAGAGCTGGCCTCAAAATGCAGAAGCTTGCACATCAATTCAGATTTATTTATTTTTTTAAATGAGCATAAAATATTAAAGTCAATTTTGCTGACCAAAATAGATTCAGATGGCACAAATCTGATCCCTGCCACCCAAATACACAACCCCCGAATTCCTCCGAATGGCTGCCAGTTGTTGCTGTTGAAGCTTCATTAGCATTTCCACCATAAAATCTGCTTTTCAGCAGATTTGAGACAAACTATTAAAACATCTTTCCAGCTGAAACCAGAAATTTTTAAGTACTAGGTTTTATTCAAACATAATTTCACTTATCAGGAAAATGCAGTGAAAGTAGAGGAGATTATTAGAGCAGATTAATAGATTATTGCAAACACATCATCACAGAAAGAGCTTACACAGCTGCCTGGGCTCTGGGTACCGAGGCTCCCTCTGACAGCGGCAGTGCCGCAGCGTGCCGGCTCTCTAGGGGAAGGCCTAAAACTTCATTATTAGCAGTAGCTTGACACAGCAAGAAATTAAAACAGTCCACAAGGGAGAAGCTCTAATTCCAGAAAATAAAAAGGGCGGCATACAGACGACAGAACTCAGTGTCTCGCCAGTGCCTGCGACTGAAAGGCAACCTGGCCACGTTGTATTTTCCCAAGAATTACTTCCGTGATCCAGTTCTCAGTGGACAAACCTCTGTACCTTTATCAGCTCTAGAAGAGATGAGAAGACACCTCTAACCACGCGGTGCTGTCTGGCCACTGAAGCGTGGCACCAGCCCCAGCCCCGGCGAGTGCCGAAGCCTGTGGGAGCTGTGGGACGCGGCCGGTCCCCGCGTGCAGCGGGAGGAGGAAAGCCACAGCTCCTCCTGCACTCGGGAGCTGCATCCCTGGGCACCCTCAGCCAGGCACCCTGAGCCCACCCAGCTACCCCTGCGTGACTTGGGATGAGGTTACCAGCTGCCCCAAGCGTTCCCTGCTCCGCCCCAGCCACTGCCACGGAAGAGAACTGTCTTGTTGGTATCATTTGTAAAGTTGCAAAAGGAACTAAACCCCGGCTCCTTGCTCTTCCCTACCGAGATTCATCACTGTGAAAGCTGGTCCAACCACCTTTCTTACTGATAAAAATAAGAGCTAGTGCTTACTTGCTGGCTTTCAAGTAAGCACTAGACAACTCTTTCATGTCTAGGCTAAAAGCTCTTGCAAACCTGCTTATGTTACTGAAAAGTAGAGCGCTTTGATCCTTTTTTTATAAATCCACAGACAGGTTTTTCACTTCTACTGCATAATCCTGTCAAACAATCAAGGCAAAAGAACGTCCACTGGTAATTACTGAAAAACCATGTCCATCTTGCCTGAAACAAGCTCTGAGCTTGGCTCCGAATGCTCTAGGACTTGTGCTCAGAGGCATTTGCAGAGTAAATACTTAGTGAAGCCTTACGCCACTTCCCATTAAGCAAGACCCGATACTAAACAAAAACAAAAGAAAAAAAAAACAAACCAAAAGAAACCATTGTCTTCTAAAAAGACAGCATTTTATATCATGTTACGTATTGCATATATAGGTTACTGCTGAGAACATATTGCTGTTCACCTACTGCCTGCACTTCACCCATGCATTTATCGATGGCACATCCAAAGAGCAAGTGGGCACAAAGAAGAAAATAAAATCAGTAAGTAGTTGGAAAGAGGAGGAACTTGGAAAGCCACAAGTGCCTTAAATACCAAATGTAGTGCTGGCCCTAAATCAAGAAAAATATGCATGGGTGAAACCACAGAAGTGGCTTTCATTCTTTTTTATTTAATTTAAGCCAAGATGGTTCTTCTCTATTCATCTCTAATGTGGCCCCTAAGGGCAGCTTTTTGCACACAAGACAAAAATCCACTTTCCTTACATATTTTTTCAAGTGCCATAAAATGATCTGTGAAAACAAGATTTCCTGGATTATTTCACAAGGAATTCTCTGAAAGTAAAACCCACTGTCTGCCCAGCATGCTCCAGGGTGCCCCTGGGAATGCAAAAGACGAGGGACAACCATCAGGAAGATCCAGGGGCAGCCCAGGTAGCCACCCCCAAGACGTCCGTGGTTCTGCCAGAAGCTTCCAGAGGAGGGAGTGGGTGCCGGCCCCCCCTGCCTGCCCTTCTGCACCCACTGAGCGGGCAGGAGCCGACACAGAACCCACCTCCTCTTCGCCCTCTGGTCCAGCGCCGGACTGTGCAAACCCTCCCTAGACAGATCAGCCGTAACTGCCACGGAAGCACGTGAGCAGAGTACCAGCACGTGCATACTGACAAAAAATGTTTACGCGAACAGCCAAACCTTATAATGGGCTAATAATAAGAATAAACGGTTATTCCCAGAGAGCCTGGCTGACTTGACTTCTCACCTGATCCCTGGTTACCTGCGACGGCTCTGGGCAGAAAGTCACAGCCTGCCTGGACGTGGAGCGTGCCCATGCCTCCCAAGCATGCACAACAGGCAGAGCTCTAAAAACCTGAGCACACACTTCCAAACGTGTAAAACTCTGCTTTCCTATGCACAGTCCTTGTGTCTCTACCCTACTTAAGCTTAAGCACTTCACAGCCTGTTTGTAATGGTACTCACAGGAACAATGCTGCTTACAATTTCTCTGTTCAAAACCAATCCAAGCAGAGGACACAGGTGATGCTTTCCAGAGATAATTTTTGCATTATATTAATAAAATAATACGCATTTAAAGCTCCTACTAAGGTAAAACTTAGTGGGAACTTCTGAAAATGTCTAAGACCACGCACAATTTTCATTAAAATGGAAAAATAACTTCAGACTTTCTGATAGAATTCAGCACCGCCGGGAAGCTCTTTCATGGCACAGAGAAATTGTTCAAGTATTTCCCCTTACCCTCACGAACCTGTCTGCACCCAGAAGCAAGCCTGTATTTTTGAGGAATTTCTCTTAGACGCCGTCACAGTCTTGAAGGGTGTGATACATTTTTCTATTAGGCTAAGATAAAATATAAGGATTGTGGGTGCTCCACTGAGTGTAGTACTAAAGAGACCAGTTGACCCCAAGAATCCGAACTTCAGTTCTCAAGCTTTTCTCCCAGTGCACCTGCCAGATTCAGACCTTGTGCTTGGCACCTGGTCTCCAGGCAGCAGGTTCAAAAATAATCCCAGTTTAAAATAAAATGTATCCTGGAGGCCTGTGATAGACAGCAGCAAGAACCCGAACTGTTATGACAAGGTACTGATTTGGCGCATCCTGCGTTTGCTGCTCCGATGGAAGGACTCCTCACCCAGCCCTCTTTCAGGGGAGGAGATTTTTGCAGTATTCTGCTGAAACAAAGAAAGCCTACACCTCAACAGACGAGCCCACCTCCTGTACCCCCACACAAGGCACGGAGAGTGTAAAAGGAGTAAAAGGGATGACAAATGCTGGACTAAAAGAAAAACACTCTACAGGCTAGACACAGTGGAAAGGCATTGATAAACAACGTCTACTTTGTAAGTTTGCTTTCACCAAGAATTAATACCTTGGGGGATTTCTCCATCCATCCAGAACGACGAACGTGGCTTTGAATGCCTGCTCAAGGGGGGCTTGCTCAGGGGCAATTCTCAAGCCCTCTGCCATGCCTAAACCTGATACCCCTAGGCAAAGGCAGGCTCTCCCCAGGGCTCCGGCTGTCCTGCAGGCAGCACGACCCCAGCCATGGAGCCCTTGCTGCTTTTCCTTGGGGCAATCTTCCCTGCCATCTCCAGGGAAGAGAAAACAGTCTTAGCAAGCAGTGGAAGGGCATTCCTACTCCCGCCATCACTGCCATCACTCACCCATTCCCGTTGTCCACCAGTTAAACAAGCTCTGGGAGCTTTCATTTTATTAATTCTTTAGTGTTTTAGGCTCTCTGCAACATCAGAGAAGTCAACAGCTCCAAAAGGCTGTGACGTACCATCAGGTAATGTGACCCATCAGGTCCAACTCAAGCGTGGGAAAACATAATTTTCTAATCTTTCTTCAAGCATCTAAATGTGAAACTATTCCAGATGCAAACTGGTTATTGCATCCAGAAATGCACCCAGTAGTGGTGTCTCCATTTCTAATGCTGTCTTGTAATATGTGTCATGAACATCAAATGGAAAAGCAACCATCACCAGTCTGGTTAAAAACCTGTCTGCAGGAAAACACACAAAGGTAAGTGAACTAGAATCTGTGTAATGGTAAAGGACATTTTTGCAGCTAACAGGAGTCTGGACAATTAAGTGTGTGCCCAGAACCAACCAATTTAAAACAACAACAACAAAACCCTCGGGTGTTAACATGTAGAGCTACTTTGAAAGCTATTCCTTGCCCAGGCATCTTAATACAATCCTTAGCAGGAATATGGCTCTTCCCAACATCTGGCTGCGAACTGGGCACATGCCATGCACCTCTAACCTCTGCTAACAGGTTTCATTATGCCCAGTGCGAGCATCACTGTATTTCCAACTGGAACAGCCACTTGGGCATTCCCTAATGCTGTCACTGACAGTGAAATTCTCTCTCTCTCTTCACCCCTTCCACCCTTAGAAAAAGCCTTTCCAGGAGAAGGGGTTGCTCTTAAGGCAGAAACCTACTGCTCGACAGCAAAGAGCTTCAAGGGCAGAGCTAATGTATGTATGTGAATTTAAAACCCACAACCTGCTAAGAGGAACTCTAACATGAGTTAAAAGGTGCTGATTATGTCTCTCTTGTGTCAGCAGGAATCTGGCAAGTAGTGTAACCCTCTGTCCTTCATGCTCAGGCTGTGTTACAGACACAGCTGGGTGAGGGTGTCTTTAAAGAAGCTACAGCACCCACTACGCTGCAGGAAAACCCAGGGTGACAGCTTTACCTGCCACACACTGCAATGGAATTTATCTCCTTTTGTCAGCTCCAGTAATGGCATGTTATCCTGCTTGTTAGTCAGGTACAAACACCCAACACCATCCTTAGAGTGGTCCACAACCAACGGCTCCAGTGCCTGTTTCTCCTCACGTCTCCAGTTTCACACGTTGCCCTGCACCAGACTGCCTCCCAACCCTCTCCTGCTAGGCAGGAGGGAGCAAAGCCTTTCCCATCCTGCCACCAGACATACCCTTCTTTTCCCTCTTACACTGCTTCACTAACTCCAGCATCTTCCTCAAATCCACCTAAAACCTCTCCTCTCCCTCCTGCCCACAGCCCACCAGGCTCCCCAGCAGGGATGTAAAGCAGTGTGCGCCGGGGCTCGATGCACGCCCTTCCATAAAACCCAGCTCAATGACACTGACAACAGTTATTTCACACCACGTCTATTTTTCTGATATTCCCAAACATCAACTTCAGTAAAAGCAGCGACACCAAAAATTATCACCATAAGCTTTCAGAAACAGATTAAATCAAGAAAACATTATGTTAGAAAGCAAGCGAGAATCTGGCATGGACTGCAGTTCTGTATCGGAAGAGATGTGTATCACTTACTTGTGTTCGAGCAGAGACCCCCACATTTTTTCTTATTTTCTCAAGCTATAAGAAAACCAAAAATAAGGGAGACCAGCTCCTGCTGCAGCTCTTATTTCATGGCTTAAAATGCCATGCTCACAGGAACTGACCATCCCCCTTCCCACTTCCTACCATCAGTGCGGTTAGGTGACTCAAAGAATATAAACGTGGCAAATGTGAGCAGAGGAGCTTTACTAAGCAGAAGTTACAGGAGATTGCTGCGAGTCTGCAGAAAAACTCTTTGGTTTTAAGTTTCATATGCGTCTGAAACACTATACATAGGATGCAGATGGTTTATAAGCCTGAATCTTTCTGAAGCAGAAAAGAAGGGAAAGCCAGTTCTCTTTTAAAAGCTTTCTGCGTTTCAATATTATTATTAAAGTTCAATATTAATGCAAGACCAGTCAGTAACAGCAGTGACATGCCATGGAAACCAACCAAGTCCCAGTTCCCAGCACTCAAACTCTCACGCTGCTTCACAGCTCCTCTGGGAAATGAAGGGCCTCAGTGGTCTCACCAAAAGTGTTGAACTGGGGTGTCTGAAGAGCTTTCTGAAGATAAAGGTGCCAAGTTTGGCACAAAACAGCCTCTAGAAGTGAAAATAAATGCAATTCAGCAGGCACGGGATGGAGCTGGTTAGATCTCAATCAAAAATCCTGAAAATTTTCAGTGCTCCTTCTCCCTCTCCTCCTCTCTTCCAGCAGAATCCTACCACAGGAAACGATAAAGGAAGAAACATAACGTCAAGTTTTTGAATGAAACGCTTCATTTCAGTGCAAGCGCCATCCCTGGGGAGCTGCAGAAGGGCTGCTGGTTTGTTTCCTTACGAGAAAAACACAAAGCCTGCAAACCACGCCAAACCGTTTAGTCTGAGGATCGAGAGAAATTTGGTATATGCAGTTTAACGCACTTACACCACCACAGAAACACATCCAGGGGGAAGGGGAAGAAAAAAAAAAAAAAAAAAAAAAAAGGATTTTTCAGAGAAAGAACCAAATAGCTAAAATAAACACACTTGTGCATATAAAGCACAAGGACCACTAGTTTCCCCAGACCTGCAGTGCTAGGATTTGGGATTCTGGGGATGTGGTATACTTCTATCCTGTTCTGACTACTATTCAGTGCCTTAAGTGAGGATGCTTCCTTCAACAGACACTGCTACAGCATCCCGAGGGTCACTGATGAACATCACTGTCAGCGTTTTCCATAAACTTGCATCAAGATTTCCCACCTTTGACCTCATCAGACCCTTTTAAAGCAAGCTCCTGCCCTCATCCGAGTGATTCAAGGCTGCGCTTCACTGGCCCTGGCACACACCTTACAGCCCTCATCATCAGAATCACAACAGGCATATTATTGAGAAAAGTTTTCAGCTTTCACTGTCTCTGTTCTTCTCAAAACAGGTCCCAAAAGCCTGTTGCTCTGCTGAGTACCGCTCCCAGCACTGAGCTCCCCAAGAACAGCCACCCCGTGCGCTCACGCTGAGAGCCGCCAGCGTAGCTCCACGCAGCTTCCATTGAAACGAAGGGTACTTGTCTGATCACTGACTATTTCACTACTGTCTTCAGAGGGGGCTGAGGTTTCCCTCGTGATTTGTAACTCCTTTTAGTGCTTCTCCATTTTTACATGCCCGTTTTGGTGCAGTCTCTGTATCTCTCATTACAATCTTGTTTTTATTGCCCCAGCCAGAACAGCATCTAATCCAGATGCCTGTGCAAGGCCACTCAAACCCTCCTCTGCCTCTGGGATATTTCACCCTTGATCATGCAGCCAGAGATTACTCCACAACTGCTTTAAAGAAATCATTACAGAATTCTAATGATTCTTTCAATCTTACTTAATTTGACTCAGAGAATTAGCTTTTCAACAGACCTACATCAGCCCTTTCGCCGCAACACTAAAGCACGCTGCCTGTCCCACTCGGTGCCGCCCAGGCAGGGCACTGCAGCACAGTCCCTGCTTTCTCTCCTGCACATCAATTAAAAAACCTCACATCCCAGATCCGCACCTGTCCAGCAAGAAACGCTGCTGGCATGGCCAGTTCAGCACAGAAAGCAGGACTGCAGGTGCCAGCACACCTCTTATGTTTTTTTTATATATATATATATAAAATATATATATATATATATATAACACACAGGCGATCTTACCTCCCAGGCCCGCTGGGTGCAGCTGGGTCACTAGGGCTTCTCCCTTAGATATGGGTTAGCTGGCAAACCGCTATTAAAAACTGGCTATAAAAATGAGTCTCAAGTGTTTGCTCTACACTTATATGCATGTATATAATGTATATACATTTATATAATGTATAACAGTCAGGAGAAGATCTCTGAGCGACAGCGACGAGCCTCACACCTAATTCTGTATTACAGCACTACTCAACGTAGGTGTGTAAACCAAACCCCTACTGAGATCTTTATACTTATTACGTGGCAAGGTAAAGAAAAGGCAGAAACAAGCATCTCTCAGAACTTCTGCTGCTAGAAAGTCATTACACACAACCTCACACTGGGGCAAGGGGGAAAAAAAAATACCAAAACAAAAACCCAAGCAGGCACGCACTTCTAGTTTTAGGCTTGTTATGTTGCTCCAAATACAACTGGCCACCACATCACCCCCAGGCAACACAAAGCAAGGACGCTTAAAAGGCTGCTCAGATATTCCACATTCCCACCAAAGCGGGAATGACAGGATCTGCTGAGGTGTAACCCAGGATCAACTCAACTTGCTGCCAACAGAGAACATTTAAACTACTTTACAGGAGAAAAAGACAGAATCTAGCACTAACTGTACAGAAGGTAATTTTTTCCTAACAAAAACCTGATATTTCTTATTTTATAGCAGGCCGCCAAGCCAATTCTTGCTGAAAATGAGGCAAAGGGATAAAACCCAGCTGAAAGGGAGCAAGGACTAGCTCCCGACACTGGTATCGTGGTTTAACCCCGGCTAGTAACTAAGTACCACGCAGCCGCCCGCTCGCTCACTCCTCCTCACCCAGAGGGATGGGGAGGAGAATTGGAAAGGAATGTAAACCTCGAGGGCTGAGATAAGAACAATTTAATAGTTGAGATAAAACAAAACCACCACCACCAATAATAATAACAACAGTCATAACGAAAAGGACAGAGAAGGGGAGAGGAACGCAATCCAAAGGGAAAGGAGAGAAGAGAGCAAGTGATGCAGAACACAACCGCTCACCTCCCACCGACCCATGCCTGGCCAGTCCCCCAGCAGCCATCAGTAGCCCTGGCCAACCTCCCCAGGGTTAGACACCGAGCGTGACGTCCCATGGCACGGAACATCCCTTTGGCTAGTTCGAGTCAGCTGTCCTGGCTGTGTCCCCCTCCCGTTTTCCCATGCCCCTCCAGCCTTCTCGCTGACAGGGCCTGAGAAACGAAGTCCTTGATTTGGTATAAACGTTACCTAGATAGAACCAAACCCATCAGAGTGCTGTCGACATTGCTCTCACACCAAAGCCAACACCCTGCACTGCACCAGCTACTGTGGAGCAAATGAACTGTGTCCCAGCCGAGACCAGGACGCTTGGCGACTCCAAGGGAGCTGCAGGGGTGGAAGGAGTGACCAGAAAAACCATACTGAGAACAGAATAAAAATATGCTCACTTAAAAGGAAAATGCGAAAGAAACCAAAGTAAAGCCCCACAGAATACATTCTCTGTCAGAACCAACAATGAGCGCATTAAAGCCGCAAAACAAAAATATTTTCTTTTCCTGTACAAAACAGGATGCGGTACCACAGACGGCAAGCGCTTACCTTCGCCTCCTGAGGTTATTAGTGACACGAAAAAAAGAAACAAAAGCCTTGTTGTCTTTTTAAACCAAACTGAGCCCTACGCTAGCATCCGCAGGGATGCCGAGGACCCGGCTGCCACGCCGCGTGGCCCCAGCCTCCGTTTCTTCCGTCACAAGAGTCGGCCCCACATATCAGGGTGGCACCAGAAGCTCCCACAGGAGGCACGCAGCTCTCCCAGTCTGGCACCCCAGGGACACCCTCCAGCCTCACCACACCTTGCTCGGAGGATGGGGGACTGTAGGGAAGCAGCTCCTGACCATGCACCGCCGTCACCCAAGCACTGGATGGATGCAAGTCTCCAGAGTGGAAAAATCCACAGGTAATCATCTCTTGGCTAATAAACTTTTAAGTGAATTTAATTTAAACCCTGCTGGAGTTGAGGTGGGGGTTGATGAATTTTTGGGGGTTTCTGGGGCTTTTTTTTAAGTAGTCATGTGTGTTCTCTCTTGTAATTTAATTCTGGTATTTCAGTTTCTAGCTCTGATTTCTGTTCCTGTGTCGATAACACTGCTGGCTATGACAATGACCTGACCAATGCCAACGGTAAAATGTGTGATCCTTCACATTCTCTAAATGGCAACCCTCGAGCTTTTTTCTTCCCATTTTGTGAGAAACCTGTACCGAAGTAATTCTTTCTTATTTTGCTTACATTTTGTACCCCTCTGGGAAGTACCAGTCTGCGTCCTATCATCTCTGCAGCTGACTCCGACACAAGCACCCGCCAGCAACCTGTGCAGTGCAATAGCATTGCTATCGCATCTCGGCATCCGGACGCATCTTCCCAGATATGGTCCCAAACTTTGGCAATATAATTTCAAGCCTGCAGTGACATTCACACAGAAAATAGTTTTTCAATTTTAAAAAAATATTTTTAATCTCACATTCTAGTGTGGGACAGTATTCACAGGTAAGTCAATTCTTGACTTTAGCTACAGTTTTCTCAAAATTTTCACTCAGCCTGCTTTCCACATAGGTATATGGAAAGTAAACACTGGGGGATACTGAACATCAAATCTCCACAACTGGAAGGCAAAGTTATGAACTTTTATGATTTAACAAAGTAAACCAGACAGGCTATGAAAAACTCGTTCTTCTGGGAGAAGCCCTTAGCTGACTTTTCCCCCTGGATGACACAATAGAATTACTGTAGGCTAAAATAATAAGCACAGTAACTTCCAGTGACACCAAGGCCAAAGGTAGAAGAAAAAAAAACAACCCTGAGATTCTTCAGTCTAGCAAGGAAAGCAGGTTAAATGACATAGAAAGATTGTGGCATAAAGAGCAACAAAGTAAAGGAGAAGTAGCTTGGGGCAGACCTCAGTCATGATGCTGCAGGTAACGAAAGCCCTGCCAGTAACAGGGCTCAGAGTGCACCTCAGGAGATCGGCCACCAAGCAGGGACGCCAAACAACATTCCTCTGCACCAGGCAGGTTGGCAAGGAGAGAAGACTCGCCAGACTCATCAATGTGCTGCAACCAAGTCTTACTTTTGTGTTCTGAAGAGCAACTTACTTAACTTCAGTGCTAGATTTCAGACTTAATTCCTACACAGGCAAGATCCAGATACCAAAAGTCCAGCTTGAGTTGTTGCAGGTGCCTAATTTAGAAGACGGCGGGAGACTGGAGTTTCATTCATATATTTCATTACAATTATAATTAAACCCAGAATTCATAAAACTTTGTTTTGCTTTGTTTTTCTCTTTTGCAAAAAGATTAATTGAAGATGGCAGGTAATGCTCCCTTCTCTCTAATTTGCTCCTGTTTTCCTATTACAAAAAAATTTAGTGGTATTATATAGTATTGGGCAGACAACATGACTGGAGAGAAAAAAAAAAAAGCACTTGACATAGACTAGAACGCTCTATAAGGAAGTCTTACTGATAGACAAGCATTTCTCATCAGAATTTTACCATCATACTCCTCATTCTAGCAAGCTGACAAGGAGAAGGGGCATTTCTCTTTCTCTTGGGCCGAGTCCTGCACACCACCACCGCGGTGTCCTGCAGCACAGCAGCTGTGTTTCAACTGACCTTTCCCTCCCTCTCCCTCTCTACAGTTCAGACTGGCTTCTCATCCCATCTTTTTCTGGTTAACTCTGTTTAGCTCTGGTCTCCAGATTCAGCCTGGCCGTTCCTCGCACAACACAAGATGCTCACCCAGGGACTGCCCCGGCCACCCAGAAAGGCACACCCCATAAAGAACTGTATTTTTTTATAGAGAGAGTCTGTGATTCCTATACGCAGTGTCCTCAGAGAACAGCTGAAAGGCCACCAAGGGCAAAGTGCAGCATGTAGCTGCAACTATTGCGCTTTCTCTACAGATTTCCTAAGTTAAAGCGATCACTTTGTCTATCTGGCAACCTCAGGGCCATCACTGATGCCAGATGTCTGCAACCCAGCGCATCGGCCCCGGCTGAGCCCCGCAGCACCCTCACGGTGCTGTGCTTGTACTGTAGCCAGAAAGGTGGTGATAGCACACCAGTGCTTCGGCTCCTGCCGAGCAGCGCTCCCACAGCATCAGGGCTGCATCCCAACCTTCCCCCCAGCCTCACCGGCAGGCTGGGGGTGGGCACGGTCCTGGGAGGGGACACAGCCAGGACAGCAGACCCAAACCCACCAAAGGGATGTTCCATACTGTGTGACATCTGCTCAGATATAAAAGCTAAGGGAAAGGAGAAAGAAGAGGGGGGGCATTCGTTATTTATGACGTTTCCCTTCCAGAGCAACTACGATGCGCACTGCAGCCCTGCTTCCCAGGAAGGGGCCGAGCATCACCTGCTGATGGGAAGCAGAGTGTATCGTCTTTTCTTTTCCTTTGCTTCCACGCGTGTGTGACTTTTGCTTCATTAAACTGCCTTTATCTTGACCCACAAGTTTGGTTTTTATTTTTTTCCCCATCCTCGTTTCTCCCATCCTGTTCTGATGAGGAGCGGAGTGACAGAGCGGCTTGGTGGGCACCTGCTGTCCAGCCCAGGTCAACCCACCACACACAGCCTCTTGGAGAAGATGCACACGTTGGGCCTCTGATGAAGGGATGCAGGCAGAACCATTACTCAGTGTTCCTGAGACTCTCCTCTTAGATGAGCAGACATTATTATTATTTTTTCTTTTCCCCTTGACAGGTAACATGTTTTTCATTATGATGAAAGAGACCTGATTTATAATTACACTGATTATGCAAATCAAAGAACATATTTCAAGCAAATAACACTCTTGGGACTTCACATCTCTACTGCTTTAACACAGGAATCGTAACATCAGAGCAATCCATTACTGTAAAAACCTAAAGAGATTTCATACTGCTAAGACACAAACAAATTACCCCAGCCAAAGCCATTTCAATTTGTTCCTTTCAGATTACCTGTATCTGGGTGATTTACGGTCTTGGGGATTCTCTCCCAAGAACAAAAGAGGAAGATGGCAGACCTGCAATTCCCAGAATTGTTCGTATGGTGTGAAGTGGGGTGGAGGGAGGGGGAAGCATTACATTGCTCACCTTCCAATGATTTAAAAGACTATTCTACACAAAGTCAAGAAACATCCAGATGCTAGTGCCTATAAGCGAGATTCCAGCCTTCGTTTGAAACTGACATAAAAGAAAAGCTTCATGTGCTTCATTTCTCCTTTTACTAGAAGCATATTACATTTTTTTGCTAATGACAACAGCACCGTGCGAGAGACTGCCACACAATTCAGTTGCTGTGCTTGTGAATCTTCTTAATGGCACACATCACAATGAGTGAGCTCTCATTTAACCAACAGGGAGAGCAAATTTTGAATTGTTTTATTAGTTTTACTAAAACAAATAATTAGCCCCTGCTCATTTAAGGGCCTGTTTAGGTACTAAATACATGTAGGTAAAACTGAGCTCAACTTTTTTGCTAAAAATTTTTTTTGCTAAAAAAGCTTTGCAGGAGAGGACTACTTTTTCTGTGTTACCGCAAGGCGCTGTCACTCCATACCACAGAAGTCAAGAAAATTCAACTTCATCATGGAAAATTATAGTAACTTTACACCGATAGACTATTTTGGTAGCAGAGCTGCACATCTGCAAAATACAGAACAGTTTCACAACAGTGTGTTTCCAGTAGTTCACAATAATCATTAAAGGAGAACATACTTCAGCTCTGAGTGCCACTTGGCAACTCTCTGCTTGAAGTTTAATGCCTTTACAGAAAATGACCAAGCCACAGTCTCTGAGGCTGGAAGCAGCTTCTGGAGATTGTCCAGTCCAACCCCTCTGCTCAAAGCAGGATCACACAGAGCAGGTTGTTCAGGAGCTGGTTTGACAGTCTCCAAGGATGGACACACATATAATGGTACGTCATCTATAATAATATTTTTTTTTCCTATTTAATACAAACATGATGAAAGATAAACATTTTATTGAGAAAATGAGTCAAGAGAAAGCAGTGTCTTTCTGTCTGATGAGGTTGAACATGGGCAGGAACCGGAGAGGAGCGAGCAGGTCACTGTGGTAGCCTCTGCTGCGCATCGCAAGACTGAGAGCCACGCAAGGCCACAACGGTAATCGCAGTTTCAAGAAGCCTTTATAAAAGCCTGTCCAGCACTGAGAGGCTAAAAGCAAAAGCATCCTTAGTGCTGCGTCACTAACGAAGCGATCTAACACGGTTACTGCAAAGCCATCACAGTGGAAGCCTTGGAGTTGTCCAGCCACCAAGAGCCTAGATGCCCCTTTTGGGAGACTCTGGGCAGCCTACAATGACGCCCAAAGGTCCATGCTACGCTGCACTCGTTTCTCAGCTAACTAGAAAATGCAGTCCTTGCCACGACCTTTGTAGCCCCAGGCTCTGCACGCTGCTTCCCTAAGAGACTCGCGCAGCAGATACAACCCTGCCAGGTTATGCCACAGCTGCTTTACAATGGGTGCTCCTGGTGTGCAACTCCACCTGGCTTCCACCTCCAAGGGGATACACAACCATGTTCTGTACTTTGCAGACGAAGGAAATGAGAGCAAAGCCTTACTAACATCTCTGGAGCCCAGATCAATGCTGTTTCAACCTGAGATCCGCAGTCTCTACGGAATAAAACAAGAAAAAGAACCTGGAAAGGTTAAAGGTGTTCTTCAGAAACAACTTGTGGATAAATAAATTGGATGAGACTGAAACCACTGAACCCGCTCCAGTATTTTGGATGCCAGAACAAACACGGGATAGTATAAAGCATCCTTTACGTTTATTTCAGCCTGGCAAGCTCCAAAGAAAGTAACACCAGCTCTAAGGCCTGTGACACAGACTATAGAAAAAAGCTGCACTAAAAGGAACTATTATGAGTTTTCCCAACAACACTCCACTTAATTTACTGTATCTGTAGCAACCATTTCATCTCTCCTGTTATCTATAATTGCGCTTTCATCAAATCAGTAGCTAGAAGACATGAAAATTAGGACATTTTGTAAGCACCTAGGTGATTATTTGGGACAACAGTTATAAATCAGAAATAACAAAACCTTTTGGCTGACTGCTAAATCTTCATTCTAAAAAAAAAAAAAAAAAAAAAATCATACCTCATCTCAACACTGCATTACAACTCTGCCAGTAATAATTTTCAAGAAACTTTGAAGTAAATTGAAGCTCAAGATGAACGTAAATCAGGTAGAAATTTCAGAATCAGGTCCTTAACCCAAAACGTATGTTCAAATTAATACCTTGAAAATAGTATACATTTTCTCTTGCTTAGGTGATAGCTTTCAATCCTGAAATAAACTAAGAAAGAGATCGGTCTATCATTATATAAAATGTAACCAGCAACTAGCATCTTCAAATCTGAATGTATAGCTAATGAGGAGGATTATTAACCATGTTACTTGCACAGGACACATCTGAATATTAGTGTTTAAAATTATATTTAATAAAATAGCATTTCCTGTATGGCAGTCACTGTTTCAATAATTACTGGTTTTAATGAAATTTATGCATCATTATTCCATATTGTCCTTTTATTGATGAAGAATACTCAACGCACACAATGTATGCTTGCTGGCATAGCTGCATTATTAAGGAGAAAGGATGACTGCAAATAATGGAGGGATTTAAAAATAGAAGTGATCGCAGAAATTTAGAAGTTATTAAGAAAAATGCAAAGAATTTTCATTGTAGAAGAAAAACAGTAAAAAAAGATCATTACAAGATTATGTCAGATAATGACTCTTGCAATGAATTTATAAATTTGAGCTCTTACAACAATTAACAGCATAAGTATAATTTATTGATATCATCACAATTGCATTGGTTCCTTTAGAATGGGTTATGGATAAATAATTTTTGTTTGGTTTGAGTTTTTTCAGATCTATTATTGCATATTGGCTTCAGCTAGCCTTAACTGCTGTGAACGTCACATCACAAGGAGATGAATGAGACACCTTTTAGAGCAGCATCTTTACACTTGAAGCGAGGACCTGAGTCAGCATCAACCAATAAACAATAAATAGTAATACAAGAACATCTCCAAATTCCCTAGCACACTTTCTGCTTCCTTGGCAGCACACTGCTCAGTGTCAGCAAACACTGCCAGCCCTCCAAAGCCCTGCCAAAAAAATCAAGCCAAAACAAACAAAAAAGAACCACTAAAAAAAAAACCAAAAACCAACACCAAAACAAAAAGACAAAAAACCAAATACACACCAAAAAACACCCCAAAAGGCAAAGCACATGCATACATGAATTGCAATAAATTCTGATTATACCCGTATGCTTGCTCCAGCCCCTCTTGCTCCACTTCGCAACTGACTGACATCACCTTGCCACACGGCCGCTTACCCACCTCTGACCTGCGGCACTACAGGTCTGCTTTTGCAGGCGATGAGCAACCCCTCCCCAGAATACATGATAATTGTCACCAAACAAAGTTAGTGCTCAGAAGGCGCCTTATGCCATGTTATCCTGCTCATAAAAGAACTGGGGGTAATTAGGAAGTGTTCACAGCTGAGGTGTCACACCCCCATATGCACCGCAGAAACAAACCCAGAGCGAGCGACCCTGATACCCAGGTTCCCTTAGCTGAAGCCGTGCTCTCAAAATCGCAAAACTCTGGTTAGGTTTTATTATGGACTGTGGTAAAAGAAAACCCGTAACTGCCAAGCAAAATAATTGCTTGGAGGTGGTTTCCAGTTCAGAATATCATTTGCACTAACGATCAGGAAGGATCCCATATTTTGTTCAACTGCAAGATGTATGGTTGCTGACAAAACAACCAGAATAAAACTAGAGACAACTGGAAAAAAATCTAGTCAATCTCTCCCATTTTCTGGTCCCAGATCAGAGTGGAGGATGTCTTCTTTCTCACTGAGGTGCACCTTCTCCGCCTGGCTAGGTATGGGAATGTAACTTCTGCAGCCTTATTTTCCTAACCAGGTACCCAGGAAAACTGTTCTTTGACTGAACAGATACTTTTTCCCCCTGACAAAGCAGCTGGTTTTGGATTCTCAGATGCACAAAAAGGCAACGTGCCTTGCAACAGGTTTATGTTAACAGAAAGGCATAGAGGGCAAGATGTACAGCTGAGGAATACTACCGCACTCTTCCATTTCCTGAAATAAGGAGATGCATTTGATAAAAGAAAAGCATGACTGGCTTAAGTGTAGCAAACATTGTGTTTGTGATCACTTCTTTTTGCATCGACATGTTTAATTTAGTGGACACCCAATACATGTTTAAGTCAATACACGTTTAATTCTTTTTAAGTCAATTTAGAATTCTGTACATGTCATTTAAAAACATTAAGTAATATTTGAATGCCAGAGTGCAGAGCATACACAATATGTCCAGTTTTCAAAATAAGTGACCCAACCAGAGATGTTCCCCAAATATTTCAGTTCACTGATCTCATTTGATGATGGAATTACAAGGGTTAAATTACAGTTAAATCAAATAATTCATTCTAGACATGAAAACTATATAAAGTTTTCATATCAACTTAAATTCAATTTATCACATATTCTACACCATATTATATCCTGGGATTCCTCATTCTTCTATAGAGCAAGGTATATTTTATTTCAAAACATTTTCAGAACTACAAATCTAAAAGCTAGAGCCATAAAAATTACAATAGTTTCTTTGAACATAGAACTTAAATTGTAATTACATTTAACAGCATAACATTCCAATCCACTCAGTGATTGGTTGGAAATACAGACGATAACGTTAAACTAAAATTACTGAGCTTTGGCATTTGGAGAGGGAAAAAAAAAAAGTCATGCTTAAACATAATAATAATTTAAAAAAATCGCCTGAAAGGCAGATTGCAGGATTCATAAAGACTGCATACAAAGTGGCAAAGGCTGCCACATCAACTAGTCTTGGTGTTCGAAGGGGATGCAAACAAGTCTATTAAGAGTCAGCACCATCAGGGCTGGGAACGGTGGGGCAGGAGTCGCTGCCGTCCCCAGGGAAACATACCACAGCGCTAGAGCAGCATTCGCGTTATTATGTACGCCACACCATACAAGTTCACTGACATTTTACAGACAGATAAAAGACTAGAAAGCCCTGCCCTTGGGAATCAAAATCTACTAGGACAGAGCAAAGCTGTATGAGCAGAACTTGCATAAGCCGTTTTGAGGAAGCACAGACACACCACACACACACTGCAATCCATCCTTTTGGCACACCTGCAGCAGCAAGCACAGAGGACTCTGTCAGGACGCTTATTCCTACCTTGTTTGACTCACTGTGCAATGCAAAATGCTTGGGCTGTGTTGGGAAGATGAACAGAGAAAGTACTTGGCTGCATGGTCCTCCCTGTGATCTGGGGTCAGCAGTGATGGCAGGGAGAATTTGGAATGAAGAGGTCCAGAAATTTATTCTAGATTGAACTGAAGGTCATTTTTTTCCCCCCACGTCTAATTTTTCCTTGTTTGATAAAGGAAGGAGACCACAAAGCTGAGACCCCTCTGGAATAAGCAGATGATGCATTGGACACACTCAGGTACTACCATGACAGCCACAATGTCAAACAATAATCACAAGTTACAACAGGGTATCAAATGGGGGAGGAGGAAGTCACTCTGTGACTAACAAGAGGAGCACGAGTAGGTAAGAACCACCACCAACATGAAATACTCTGCTCCTGTTTAATGGCCTTTATTTTCACTTGCACGATGGCTGTAGAAATGAGTATTTTCATTTGCCCATGGGTGGCACTTTACATCATTTCACAGAGACCCAGTCACCCCAGCATGGCACCACCTACTGAGCAGTCATTTTTTTCATTCCGTTTTCATGAGGTACAAATCCATATGCCACCTAATACTGCATCATAAAAAGGCTATCAGCGATAAGCGCTCCAGAAGCGGGCAAGCAATGGGAAGAAATGCCTGTAAACGTGTAACACCACGACACAACTGCCTGCCTTCCCCTCGGGTGCTGACTCCAGGTGGGAGGGATGCAGCACCCGCCTCACCCAGACTAACCTGGCACCCCCCGACACTGCAGCTTAGCAAATTCCTGCCTCCTCCAAAGAGCTGCCATCACTGCCTGTGTGACCACAGAGAACATGAAACCTCAAACTGACACATTTTATCTCAAAATTGGGGCAAGCTAAAAGCTCGCATGTTGCCCACTAAGGATCTGAGCTAATGGATGGTAACTTACTGTTCTGACATAATTTGATCGCAAACAGTTGTATTCCTGGATTCTTACAAGGTTAAAATTCTTATTTTGGTTTATCCCATTCCTTTATTTAGGGCAAAAGAAAAAGAACAGAAAAAAACCCCAAAATAACAACCCAAACCTTCAACAGACGCATACCAAAGGCCAGTACTGATCCCTTAACTGCTTCAAATCAATTAACATTTTCAGGCTACCTGAGAACAGATCCAAGGTCTAACAGCACAAAAGGATTCTGTATCTTGCACTGCAGAAATTGCATTTAATCCTCTTTTCTCACTTGACTCAAGAGGTTGAACTGGGAGGGTGGGGTGAAAATAACGCCTGGAGATTTTTCAGATGTTAAGTTCTCCAAGAAAAAAAAAGATAATGTCTTTTAAAAACTTAACAGAGGAAAGTCTCATTAAGCCAAAATAAAACTCCCATCAGCAGCCCTCAGCCACAATCAAAAGACAATCAATACCTCGTAATTTCTAAATCTATTTTACTTTGTAGGTACTTGGATGAGGGAGCAGATCAGATTAAGCAAGACAACATGGACAGCAAGACGGCTTGGTAAAAACGTATTCCTAAATAATTCAGCTCCAAATGTTTGGCTAGTAAACCATAAAGGGTAATAGTCAAAATGGCTTAAGGATCTTGCACGTATCACACAACCAATCCCACGCATTTCTTAGATGGACAAACTTTTGAAATTGTGTTAGAAAACGTCTCAGGCAAGAATGCAGTCATTAGCTGTGAAGCAACACAAGGCATTGTTAAGTCAAAACCCTATTTTATATGTGCCTTCACTTCCTTTCTCACAATCGGAATAAATCTGTGTGCTTGTGCATTGCTGTTGTTACCATAGCTTAAACATTGTGTGCACACACATATACACAACTGTTCCCCCAACCCTACATAAATCAACTCCCAAACTTGTTCCAACACCCAGTTCTGAGCACCGACTTCCCGCCTCGCCAACACTTCTTGTACAGCACAAAATCATGAACGCAGATACTGAAATCAGTGACACTTTTGAGGAGGACCGCAAGATTCAGGCCAAGTTTTAATTAGCTTGTTTTTGTTTGTTTGTTTTTACAGAAGCACATGACGAATTTTGCTTTTGTCTTTTAATATCAAGGAAGAAATAGGCTAGTATTCAGATGTACTACGGGTCACTATCTCAAAAAGCTCAGCTCATCTTTCCGCACAGTGCTTTCAAAGCTAGACAGACAAATTATAGCAGATAGTATCAGTACTATTCACGATGCCGTATTTTGCAGGAGCTATTTATTCTTCGCTTTGTCCTTAACAATGCTTTAAACCAATTGCTGATTTGTCTGGATAATTAACATCCAAAATCCAGTTCTTCACAGATGAATTGGAGCGAGTTTGAGTACCACAGAATGCAGCTATTAATCAGCAGACAGTCCTCAACGGGTGGACAATGGCTTAAATTTCACCGCCCATTGTAGACAATGTAAATCCCAAGCTTGGAAGCAACGTAATCTATACCACCAAAGGAAGTATTAATCGTGGTATGATCAGTGAAGGACAAACAAGAAAGCAATATTTTGTCATTGAATGAAAAAATACTATTGATTCACAAAACCCAACTGCCTACATTATGTATAGCTGTGTTGAGAAACAGTACTTGGGTGAAAACCTCATTATGAGGGGACCTGGATTGTCCAGGGCTTAATAAAACCACATGAAATCTGGTATCCTTCAGCAGCTATCATTAGTCCACTCAATCCTATCACTCTAATTCTCATTACGATTGTTATTACAAGCAAACCTGTAGCAAAGGTATTTTTATCCAAAAGATACATCTGAATTCTTCCTCGGTTTCGACTTCCCTCATCAAAATTTTAACTCAAACTCAGCAGATCTGGCAGCACGGAACCCACTCTGGGCTAACACAATCCTGCAATTCGCAGCCAGTGGCCCCGTAACAACCACTAGCTAGCCCTGCTGGTGGAAAAACGTTTTAACTACTGCAGGTTCTATCTAAGATCGTCCTTTTGTTGATGGCAAACTTCTCTACTCAATGAGAATTGATGGTCACACCTGCCACATTTCACACATTGAATATGCTTCTATTTTTTCCCCTAATTATGATTTACAGTATTATTAGGAGCAACTTTACATGTAGCAATGGGTCTGTCCATATCCATCAGAGGAATTATTCTCCCACCAGTAGATGTCTTCTTTTGGCATCACCGCTGATGCCATTTTGATAAGCTGTTGATGACATGTTAAACTTGTGTTCTTGGTCCTTACTTTCCTTTTCTCTGCTTTCCCCAGCTGAACTCCAGGCACACCATATGGGCACACGCCACAGATCATGGGAACAGGGGCAGGAGGGCAGGTGCCACTGCTTTCAGGAGGACAGCTCTTTTTGTCCATGGAACTGTGCTTTCGATCCATAAACACAACAATTATGCAAGGATGGAAAACACCCACTTTAAATGGAGGCTCTGCATCAGTTATTCTGAAGAATTCCTTAAAACCACAAGCAACACCATGGAAACAACATGATGTAGTGATTTTTTTTTTGTTTAAATGATGCTGAAGTCAGCAAAGAGGGCACATTATACTGTTTTCCCTCTGTTCGCTCCATTCAGTAACTGAGCCAACAGGTAAACTAATGTTGGACACCACTGTTTTAAGCGGAGAATGTGTCTGTGGAAGGCTCCCAGTATACATAACTTCATTTCTTAAACACTTCTGACATTTTTCAGTATCTTTTTCTTTAAAGTCAAGACAACTTTCTCCCCACAGGTATCCTACCCAAAGCACCCCACACGGCTGCCTGACCCCGCAGGGCTCGCCCCTCCTCTCTGGGCATCCAAGCTGGCAGCAAAAGCGTAGCCTGGAAAGACTTGCACGTCGCTCTAGATTTAATTAAGTGGCTTAGAAAAAAACACATTTCACATTAATTTAATAAATAGATTCGCATACTATTTGAGAGAGCTCTTTAGTCGGTTTCCGAGTACACAAGGATGAAGAAAAACCCAAGGATTTTCCTGTTTCCCTCACCCTGCCTTAGCACAAAACCAAACATTTATCTGAACTGCTGTACTTTGGGCACACAACACAGGACAAATGCAGGAATAAATGAGGATGTATCAGTTAGATAATTTAGCCGTCAACTCAATACTTTAGGACTATCCGATTCTATTTCTTTTTTAAAATAATAATAGAAAAAAAGTAAATGAAATGTTGCCATCAGAATAACTTGCTCAGAACAGGCACAAGGGACTACTGCTCAGAAAATGCATCTAGTAGAAATTACTTATTTTCATGTGAAAGACAGAACAATCTTTCAAATCAAGGTTACAGATACTCTCTCAAAGCTCTTTGTTTCAAGAGCGCTAGATAGAACTACATTTAAATTTTGTGAGCACCCTGTCTCTCTCAATCGCAAAGATGTCACTATTTAATCTAACCACCAGTGCCCCTGCCTTGATCTACTACGCTAAAAATCATTGCCAAACAAAATTATTATGAAAGTAGGAAGACATGAAAGTTCCATTGTACGTAGCAAGGCATATGCTATCCATTCTTACCTCAAAGTTTAAAAAGACATGTAATTCCACCTCTGTGGAAATATAAGAAACCATGAAAAAATACCATATTAATGGGAACGTTTGTCTGTCTTCCCCTGACATTTTAAAGTTATGTTTCTAATGAATGCAGGGGGTGTGGGGCTACTCGGGGTTTGTACCTATACTACATTTTGCTTTCATTTCCTATGAGCATTGATGATAATAGCATAGTTTGAGCAATTCTCAACAACGCCAAGCAAAGAACCCAATTGATTCCAAGATACAGACAATCCTCGCCTTGAAGCAGACAAGAAACTAACAAGATACACCAAGTCCAGTGATAAGAAAAAAAAATTAATTACTGAGAGTTATTTTCACTGAATGACAATTTACAAATCACAGCATCATGAGCAAAGGCATGAAAGAAACCTATTTCCAGAACCAAATCTTACCCTTTCGGACACGTGGCTGATTTTTTGCTACAGCAGCAAGTGTTCCAGCATCCCTTACTCATTCCCACACTGCTTTTCCCATGTAAATACAGACACTAGCCATAAAAGAACTCCTACTAACACAGCATTTTCAGTGAGCTTTATTCAGTGGATTCCTCTCCAAACCAGAGACCCAGCCCTCTCACCACACACACAATTAATACAATTTGATGCTAATCCAACTTCCTTTCTTTTCCAGCCATATTAGCATGGCTGTGCCTGGATGAACGTGTCACCGAGAAGAACCGCTTCACCCATGTACAGCAGCCGGCAAGCACCATTCGACCCGGCTTCCACGCTGCGTCTGGCTCAGAGGCGGAGAGAGGACAGACCAGACCAGACCGAACTCTTGCAGACCTTACCCGGGATGCTAAATTAAAGTTTTTCAATCCTGAACGTGGACATGGCTGGAGGCATGAGCAATCCCATGGATTTCAGGGGGGCTGCTCACAGCCACAACACATACCATGCAAACACTCACCCGGCGGTTTGCAGGACAGAGCCCTGCAGAAAGTCAGGAAGACACTGAATTTTGTAAGCATTGCTTCAGAAAAGGCAACAAATTACCCATGTTTAATCTTCAAAACATCTACAATTACTAGGAAGACAACTCCAGCTAGGGCTGTTTGACATGATGAAAGACACAAGTAATGGATCTAGAAAGCCCATGTAGACACACACTGCACACCTAACCTCTTGCAAAGCAACAGAAACGCAGCTAAGCACACAAACACAACAGAAAGCACAACTAGAAACTCTGAATCTAGCGTTAATATTAGAGAAGAGATTTTCCAGTCTCTCTGTTAGCAACATAAACCCCACCAGCTGCCAGTAATGTTCAGTCTTTCTCCAGTGCCTCAGTCTTCTACAACCTAACTACTCACCGATTAGTACTTCTGTGCATTTGACTCTTTACAGGCTCAGTCCTGAAGCCTCTGTGTATTTCTCTGTCCAGGATGCTCAGAGGGAACACAAGAGCCCTGGGCAGCTCCTTTGGAAGGGTTACTCAGCACCTCACAGCATCAGCCCAGGAGCTCCATTAGCCCTCTGTGTGTCCTATTCATTTCCATGCTGGCATACCAAGTTAAAGGCATTTTGCTTCTCTCAGCGATGTTTCCAGAAAAGGCCATTCTAGCAAACCAGCTCAAGCATCCAACAGCAGAAGAAATGGTATATCCCGTGCTACAGGACACGAGTTAACACAGGTGCAAGACACAGACGGTGGGACTAACGGTGCAGTTTTACACCACACTTCTGCCGAAGGCGTCCTCCTGCCCTGCTCCCTCAGGCACTGCCCTGGTCTTGGTTAGAAGGTTTTTGTCCGGTCAGTAAACTGACTCAACGATGAACTGATTCAGCAACTCAGCTGGCCAGTAAGCAGAAGCACTGCATCTCAATTATTTTTGTCTAATGGCATGGAAAAAAAAAAAAAATAGAAACCTCTTGTTCTGCAACAAAATACTTTCACTGGGAATGAGCAGTATTGAAAGTATCATCCAACATCGCTACTTTTATTTCTTCTTAAAAACCAACTCACCTTTACAAGCGAAATAAACAGTTTCATCTTCCCACCTTCTCAGACCACAGTATTTTGGCCAGTCATTCAATTAATTTAACCCAAGTTAAAACCAGTTCATCTTTAATAACTAAAGAGGTTGAGACCTTTAGCTTTTTCGGGGAAGTGTTTTTTCAAGACCTCTATCATTTTTGTGGCAAGGTTTTTTTAATGCCACATCTGCATTTATAGGGGAAATGAAACTTCAACTGATCCCATGCTTAAGTGAAAATGTTCAATTTTGGTTTCCTGTTGGAACTTGTAAATACAGAAAGCTGGTGGGGTTTTGGTTGGGTTTGTTTCTTTTTTTGGAGGGGGGGCAGGCAAAGAACAACAACTCTATAAAAACAAGCTTTAACAATGAATTGTGGATGTAGCAACTATGGTGATTCTTCACTTTTTTGGAGGGGCTGGGGGAAGAGGCCTACCCTAGAAGCTGGAAAGGGTTTTTGGACCTTGGATGCAGTTCTTCATGGCAGTCTGTATGACAGCACTCCCCATGTGCTGCAAAAGAGCAAGAAGAAGGATTATACTGCAGGCTAGCACCAGCCTCTGACACAGCGCAACCCCAGGCTGTTCCTAATAAAATACTGCAAATTAATAGGATCCTATTCTGTAGGACTGAAATTAAGTCTCTCCTTTCCCCGTTTAGAAATGGAAAAAATTATTAGAAAAAAAACCAGACACAAATGCCTTGATTTCAGGTGAGTGTCAGTGAGCTCTTAAAGCACCACTGTTAACACCAATCAGATGGAGTAAAAAGTGTAATTTCAATCTCCAGGACCCTTAAGCATCAAGAATGTTACAATGCCACCTTCATTCTCGGTATGTTCTATCCCCATTGGGTCTTCATACATCTACAGGGATTTCCTTTGGTTTGGATTTCCTTACAGAAGACCTTGGGAATAAGAGAGATTTTGTTTTGTTGTGGTTGGGTGTTTGTGTTTGTTTTTTTTTTTGTTTTTTTTTTTTTTTTTCTTGGGGGGTGGGGATGGGGTTGGTTTAGGTTTGTTTTGTGGGTGGTTTTTTTTTTTTTTAACTACTCCAGAATCCATGACTTTCCAGTTTTTGCCTCTAGCATTTACGGTATGTTTCCTACCTTTAAGGATCTTGAAAGCAAAGTACGTAACCACAAAAATCTATATAACCTAACTCCATCCGACTCTTGCTCTTACTTGCTGTTCTCATCACTGATGTATCTCATTGTTTTGAATCTCTGGCTCAAATGAAGTTGTTGTTTTTTTCAGGTAGCCAAGATGAATTTCCAAAAGGACTGCATTTTCTGCACAGTTCCTACACTCAAAATGATAGCATCAGGTAATGGAGAAGGGGAAACAGGCTGTGTTACGCAGACATGCAGTTCTTCAAAGGACATGATCCTACCCAGCAGCAGGTAATTCCTGTTAAACACTGCTTGGAACCTCAGCCCCCAGCACGTGACAGAACTCAACACTTTTCCAAATTAAAGAAAGTAATTATATTATTCACGTGGCAGCAAGTAAAACATCAGGTTGATGGGAGTGGACAGGAAAACATCCAGATCTTCACTTTCTCATGCCAAGCATGCAGGGTATTAAGACAAAGACAAATGTCACCGTCATGCTGTATTTACTTTCCAATTGCCTCTATATTGAAATCTGCTTACAACCCTGCCACAAGGGCAAGTAAATCTGTATGTTCTCTGAAAATCTCACAGAACTACACTTCTCCAGGTTTACATAGGCACAGGTGACAACTGCAATGATTTTCACTTCCATTTACCCAAATTACAGTGGGTTTTTTCCATCGAGAAGTATGATGATAACTTGTAAGTATATAATTACCCTTCTCTGCTGACATTGAAATGTCACCTCCACAGAACACCTACTACTACTAATTTTTCCTCTAGATTCACTATAAATTACACAGGTTGCTGCTACAAGTGTGAAATAAACACCTTCCCTCCTCCCATCCTATAAACTCTGCCAAGAGGAGGTGCAAGATGACACCAGGGAGAGATCTCCAGGTAAGACACCTGCTTCCCGAAGTAAATGCTCACCTAGAAGATTCCTGAGTTGGGTTGCCCCAAAGCACGAACCACAAAGTAAGCACCCAAGTGTAACTCCACGCACCTGCCTGCAGCTGTGGGAGTGGAGACTAGCAGCCCGATGCTCTCCCACCACCACTCCCCAACAAAGCCTCCTAACCTCTGTGCTGCAGCCGCTGCCTTTCTTGCACGCCCTCTCTAACCTGGTCTGTCAATCCCTTCTGACCAGTGCCAACACTTCATAAGAGCTTGAAGCACCTTGTACAGTCTAACCCTTGGCAGGCTGGTAAAATCTGTGAGTGGTGAAACTTGAGTGCCTCAGACCAAGATGGGAACTGAAGACAAATCTTGCTCCACCCTGGGCAGCACATCTTTAGTGAGTCCCAACAAGTGGGAAGGAACAGCTAGCACATCTTGCAAAAGCCTCTACCCTCTTTCCACCTGGGAGGTGCATTCAGCATCCCTTAGCAAAGAAGGGTGTTTGTTTCTTGACCGCAATCAAGACTTTTTTTCTTGCCATCTCCGAGCTGGTCCCAAACTCCAGCCATGCCTGAACGAAGATGCTCTTACACCTCAGCTTGTGCATAACTTCCAAAAGTCCCCAGGCTCCACACCCCACAGGGCAATTCCACGAGAACGTGGGAGGCCCCAGGACCAAGCAAGAGCTCAGCAGAAGTTTTCAGGGCTGCAACCCCAGAATCGCAGGAACGGCAGACCCTCAACTCCGGCTGGAGGTGCTCGTGTCCTTGTTTAGATCCCACTTTAGCTGAACAGCAAATTATATACGTGGGACTATGCTTAATCAAGACAACCCTGCAAACATAATTTACTTTAAGAGCTAGTTATCATTAAAAGTCCCGTACCAACAGAAGCCAGAAGCCCTAAGGTACTCCCTCAAAAATCTCAGAGAAGGCATAAATAAATATTTAGAAAACAACAAAACAGAGAAGGGGTGGAGAGAAAATCTGACCCAGGTCCCCCTGTTGTCATGGTGACTTCCAGCCATTATGTACTCAGGCACATTTAGAAGAAAGCTACATTTTCACCCCTCCCCAGCCAAATAATGCCATGAAGGAAACCCAAAAATCCTGACAGCTTGTCACAAGCCAAGCAAACGGCAATCCGACCCTTTGATCAGGCAGCACTCCTGAAATATTTTAATCGATACTATTGCTGCACTGTGATTCACGTACTCAAGACAACACGGAAACAGACATAAGCAGAAAATTCAAAATAATAATCTGCCCAATTAATTGATGATAGAAGATGAGGATACCATTTGAAATATTTCTGACCATGCTTACATCAGACAGGTTTCTGCTTTCAGAATAATTGAAAAAATAATTACTTACATCATTTCATTCTTCCCCGTTTGCAGATACTGTCTGCATGCAGTTGGTTTTCTTTCACCAAGTACTACCAGTTCCACATGTTACTCTTATCACACATAGCAATCAAATAGCCTTAGCCTGCTCAAATATAATAAAATCCTCTCAACATCTACACGCAAATGCTGCATAAATAGGGATTTTAGAAAGCATGCACCACAGAGATCATAAAATCAATCCAGCTCATTACTGCAAGAAACACAGCAAACGCTTTACTACCAGCTTTTAAATTGCTCACACAGAGCACACACTGCGGACTGCTAAACATCCCCACTTCTGCACCAATAAAAGGCAAACGCATAACACAGTCAAAGAGGAGGCATCTGCTAAGACACCATTTCCTAAACGATACCTGAAAAGACATTAAAGACTCCATGAGAAAGCAAGATTTGCAACAGATCACAGCATGCAAGCTTACCAGTGCCTCGCCAGCACAGCCTGGCCAGCCATCTGCCCCGTTCCCCCCCGCCACAAAGCCGTTGCAGGAAATTGCCGCATTCGCTTCACAGAAGGGTAATTCTGATAACCCCCACCCTCCAAGTTAATCAATTAATGAAGCAAGACTGTTTTTTTCCTTACTAAGCAATGTACGGACACTAGGTCACTTCAAGGTTGCCTGTTCTTTCCTGCTGTAGGGCCTCCCAAATAACAACTGCCCATCCAAATTCAGCCTTTTTTTTTTTTTTTTTTTTTATATATTCATTCAAAGCTGTAGGAATACACTCAGCCCTTGACAATGCCAGCTTGCATGATGAAAGAGCAAAAGTAGTTTTGAGGCTGCAGAATGCCTTCCTCAGGTTACCATGGAAATAAATGTGGGAAGAGGAGGGGGCTTCGCTGATGGTAATGCTGCTACTCAGCGGAGATGCTTTAAAGCCAGGCTGCACAGGACTGTACGCCCAGAGAAGAAAACGGGATTTACTACTACCACTGTTGTTTTACCTGCACTTATTTTCATTTTCACCAAATTTTGTATAGTTGAAAAGCATGAAACTTCTCTGGGACGCTGGGGGAACGCTGAAACAAGTGAGGTATAAGAGCCCTCCAAAGAGGAGCTGGAGAGCTGGAACTTTATTTACATATTTGAATTTGCACAGATGGGAATTAATGCTCGATTGCAATTAACAGTAGGTTGACAAGGATGAACCTGTTGCAGAGCTGAGGCTGTAGCAAGGATGACTAGTTTCAGGAAGGCTTGATAAGGTGCATCAGCCTATCATTAAAATGCAGGGTAGCATTGCTGTTACAGACAATTATCACGCACAGTATGAAACAGATCACCTCAATGACTTTGCTGCCATTTGTAGAACTGAAGAAAGCCCATCAGCAGAAGCAGCGTGGGCACTGACACACACTGCTCCACGGCTGCTCCTCTGGCGAGACCCTGACTTCACACCAGTGCTGTCCTCCCCCTCCCTGGGTCTTGCCAGAGTTCCCATTAAAAGTCAACAAAAATAATCCATGGTAGGTTGAAGCCGGCAAAAGAATCCCATTGAGGATGGCCAACAACATTTCATCAAACCAATCCAATTAAATTTCACACAAATTTAATTTTTATCAATACAAGGGCTGCTAGGTACAGCAACATTAATGTGATGTTCCTGACCAAAGGACAATACTCTGTCCAGTATTTGCCACAAAGCCACAGCAACGTCCACCGACATCAGTTTACCATTAACTTTACTGATGCATTGACATTTTGCATGTGATGAAAGTCCCCACACACTCTCTCTGAACACACTGGAATTGCTAAAGGTGTTTTAACAATAGTTATTAAGTAGAGAGCTCCACCTTGGCACATAGCACTCCTCAGCTGCCCTGCAGAGGACACCAAGAAGCCAACAGACCGCGCTGGGTTTGCAGGCACAGCACTACAGGCAATCCACTCGGAATTCCGTATGCTCACCTAGCATTTCCAGCAGGCTCGTTTAAAAAGTTAAGGAGAGAGAAGGGAACTGAGCTGTGGGCCGTACAGAAGGCCACACGTGGAATAAAGCCGAGGTGAAGACACTGTGAGAGCAGTTACAAGCCAGCTGGGCACAGGCTGGAAGGACCCGTCAGGCTGCAGCCTCTGCAGAGACAGTGGTGGCTGCTCCAGCAGCAGCTGCCTTCACCCTGCAGCACCCGCCTCACCCCCCCGGTCCCATGTGGCGGAAAAGGAGACACCACTGGGGTCCCAGTGCTCCTAAAGAGGTGGCTGACATCTCCCACCCACGCAGGGCCAGGGTAGAACTGGTGGGAGAAAGAGTGTAAACCAGGTTCCTTTCTGACCTCTCTCACTGCAGCAATTTCTGCCTCAGTTTGGAGCTGACAACACGCAGCTTGTGCAAGAGCATCTTTTCTTTGAGAAAAGGGGGAATGGGGGTAGGGGTGGGAAGAGTATGAAAAAATGTTTTCCTCAACAACATCTCACAGCACGAAGATGAAGTAATACTGTATTTATACATATACCGTCCCTAGAAGACATACTGCTGGAGTGGAGAAACCCCAGAGAGAAGGCAGACCATCTTTCCGCGAAGCGGAGAGCAAACAGCCTAATCCACATATTTCTACCCATTTTTCCAAAAAGGATTTCAACACTTCTTTACTAGGCCACAAATGAAAAAGCCTAATACAAATAAAATGCAAATCTTACTTATTTCGTGACAGCACAATGAAAATCAGTTTTGCTGATTGCACGGGACCCACAGCACACAGCGCGTGATTCTCCATGCTTTCCTGCGCCCCCACCAACAGTCTTTATAACCACTAATAGCAAAGTTTCACTCAAAGCAAAATCCCAGTTCCTACACAAACTCAAGGAAGAGCAGAATGAAATCTGCCAACGCATACACAGCAAAAAAGCACCATAAAACACCAGCTGCTGCAAACAAGCAATGGGGCAGGGCTAAGAAGGTTTAAAAATCCAAACAGCCAGAAACCAGAGCGGCCCACCTGGAGCCAAAAGCCAGGCAGCAGCCCTGCAGGGCTCAGCTAGCCCAGCCCGGCACAGTGCTGGCCGTATGCCCTTACACCAGCGCCAGCTTTCCACTGTGCCCCTCACAGCCCCAGCAGGCACCGACCAGTGCAGCATGGGGCTGGGCTGGAACAACTCCCGTGCCCACTGCCCAGCTGGCTGCTGTCAACCTGATGGTCTTGCCCACTTGTCTCCTCCTCTCTCGGGACCTGTCTATCTGGCTGAGGAATTGTAGAAAAAAGAAAAAAAAAAAATATTCCAGAGCTCTTTACCCCTTTTATCAACCTGCTCTGAAGTGAGCCCGTAGTCTCAAGAGCAATGAGGGACACGGCAGCACAATGCATAAACCTCACTTCCTCAGGAAACCAGATTAAAAAGCCACTGTTGACTACCAAGGAAGCTCAGCAAGATCAGGGGAATTCACATGGGAGCAGCTCAGACGTATCACCCTCTTCTTTAAAAGGCAGCCCACCAGGGAGAGACTAAGGTAATAAATGAGGCACAGTAGAAGGCCAAGAAATCGCAGGAATAGCATATATTGATTATCAAAAGTCAAAGAATATACATATTTCTATATGGCTATAAAAACCACACATATCCAGGTATGTCTGGAAAGGATAGCCAGGAGGTTTCTTCAAAGGCTCCCTGAACAAATAAAAAATCATCACTGTTCTTGGCTTCCAAACACTGAAACAGCAACAGACTCTTACCAGCCATTCCTGTGATGGAGTGGCTAATACCACTGTGCTCGAGGAAAGTAACATACATATCATACCATGTCTCCTAGTAACAAGGCAAGATATCAGATGTGCAAAGCCGATGCGAAAAAAGAACAACTTTAATCTTTTATCGAGAAAGAATAAATGGAACAAAAGTGACAAGTGAATGGCTATTTATTACTATGTGATCCTCCTGTAATCTTCTTAAGCTTTTTACTAGGATTGTTCACAAGCAAAGAAGAAAAGAATTAATCTCTCATTTGCTGGTAGCTTTTAGATTATCAATAACCTCTTGCTGGAAGAAAAAAATAGAGATATAATTTAAAAAAAAAAAACACAAATGCCATTATTAAGGATAAACTAACGCTTCAAATCATGTACACAGCAAAACAGGGAACAAGGAGATACCTGTTATGTGTTTATCCTTTATTTAATACTCTGACAACTACATTCACCTGTGAATGAAACAAAGGAAGACACTGTCAGCTTGCTGAACTCCAACACTACATATCTGGCTGATATAAACACCTGATATATACTTGAATTGCTGTGTATTAATAGTATCAGTAGTTGCATGCAGCAAAAATCACAAAAAAACCCAGAAGATGCAACTAATCACTCAAGCCATTATGCAAAAGAACCATTTTTTTTAATGTCGTCTTAAATTTAAATACCTAACAAAAAATTTACAATTATTAATTTGGCAGAGAGCTACACAAGAACACTTTGTGAATATATTACAGCTTCCTGATAAAACAACTAGGAGCAAACCAGTACACCAGCTCAGGAAAATGAAGATTTATAGAAGTATCTGTTATATATGAGGATGGCCTGTGGTTTGCAATATGTATTTTTATAATTTTCTCCCGCACAGTGCTGACTGTGTGGGTAGACAGACAACCCAGGATGCTTTTTGTGAGTTATACAGGTTTTCTACATATTCTAACCTCATCCAAGCCACTAGAAAGGAAGCTGAAGTGATTTTTTTAAAAAAGATGCCTTTTCACAAGGCTCCTTAAGTTTTCAACATTTTAAAACCCATCTCTGCTGATAGCCAGCATTTCCTTCTCATACAACAGCAGAAAAATTCCTCATATGCACTTACAGATGCTTCCCTAAGAACAAAGGCTGGTTTAAAATGTCAATAAAAAAAATATGGAACAGTGTTTATCAATTTAAGTTTTGTTTTCCCCTGAATCTGCAATTACTGCAGAGGCACTGCAACTTGAAGGCATGATTGTTCCAATCCACTTGGAGTTTCCTTGGAAGCATTAAGCCATCAATGGGGTTTTAGCACTGTTTAGGTGCAAGGTAGATTCTTGAAAACCAAATAAATTTTAAGAAAATGGAACTAGCCTCTCTGTCAGTCACCTCTGCTGTCAAAACACATTCCTTTGAGGACTGAACATCTTTGCTTTATTATGCTTAAACAAACTAAACAGAAAATTTTGCCTTCTTCAGATGAATTTCTGGAACTCGTTTAGACACTGCCCCCTAAGATACTGCAGGAAAAAGAAAGAGAGAGGTTTAAATCACTTGCAGGGTGCAACTGGTGTCAAAAGAATGTTAAACACCCAAATAACTTCAGCCACTTAAGTCTGCTAATTCTTCTAAAATGAAAAAATCATTTAGCAACAAAACTAGAAAAATGGGTCTTTATATAAGAGATTTTTGATACCGTTTCATACCACGCATTCAATAAGGGTATTAAATTTCATTGTACTAGTAAAGACATTATTATCATCAGCAGCAGCAACAGGCAGTGTTGATAAGCAACCTAAGCAGCAAACACTTGGCCTGCAAGTCTCTGGAGCACCCAGAGCACCCTAGTCTGGAAACACGTCAGGGGAACGTCTGAAGAAAACCAAGAACTGAGCCTGCGAGAAGTGGGGAAAGGAGGTTAGTCCTGGAAGCACAATTCAATGAAATCTGTCAGAAACAAATAGGAAAGGTGTGAAGTGCCTTTTTCCATTCTCATTTTATTTCCATGGTCAGTATATGCTTTGAAAGCAAGTAGAAATTACTTTGATGGAGTCACTGATGTGAACTTTACAATTTCTTCCAAAACATTTACAAAAGAGGAACAAAACTGGAAAGCAGAAACAATAAAATGACATGCATATTTATTCACAGTTGACTCTGCAATTTCCAGTTTGGTTTTTATCAGGACAAACCCCCATGGTCTCATTTCCTCCAGTTTCCAGTGAAACTCATTATTAAAACACAGAGTTTTAAATAGACCATGACTTCACATAAAAAACAAAGATAGCCTTTGTACAAGGGGAACCACAGTTGTGTACTTTGAACGGTGCGTAACATTGAACAGCCTTAGCAAGAGCACAAGCCAGGCCAACTCTTTTTAAATTTTTTATATACATAATTTTTGATTTTATATATACATACACATGCTCTCACATATTTTTAATATATATATACATATATACACACCTTGACAATCATTCCCTGTAATAACCACAAACTCACAAAGAGGTAGTTTGCTGCTGTTACAGTAATTTTTCATGATTAATTTTATGCATCATCCCTTTAAGAGCAATAGAAATAAAAACTTATTCACAACACATCAACGAACAATTTTCTTTCAAAAACTCCAATCTCTGCAGCCAATGTGTGAGAGCAGCACATGGTTAGTGCTCAGGTCTGTCAAGCTCTGGTATCACCCTCGTACTAGAAAAAAGTCCAGAAGTAAAGACAGGCTGAAAAATGGTCACATTCGCTTATTTTGCCAAGTAAGGAGAGAGGCACTTAATCCATGGACCCTTCCCAAAACAGCTCATGGGGCAAACTGCAAGCAGACACCTTCAGTAGAGGCTGCATTTTCTACATCTGCTTTTATTCATCCTCCTCCCAAATCCCAGACAGTCAGTCTTGCCGGATCTCATGGGCATATCATCCTCTCTACACACAAAAAAGAACAGCCCATGACCACCAAAACACAGAGGGGGTCTCCACAGGGGTACACTAGTGGTTATGGTCTCCTCCACTCAGCACTAATTTGAGTGCAGAAGGATGTGGGGATGGGGGGGAAGGGAAGGGGCAGTGAAGAGAATGAACCTCTGCAATTAGCTGAACGTGTGTATATGCATGATGCAGGTAACCCATCGTCTGCATTTCTGTGGATTCCACACATTTTTTGGAATACCTGAGGTGTGGAACGCCAGCCTTTGCTCTTGGTGATAGCGCCCTGAGTGCAAACCTAGGCCTTGTTTGACCAGTGCCTAGTTTTAATTTTATTATGACTGCAAAAGTACCTAAAAATCCCAAAGGAAAGCAGAGCCCAGCCAGATAGGCATTGTACAAATACTTACTAAAATCAGTCTTTGTTCACAGTCTAAACAAAGAATGCTTGAAAATGAAAGAAAAGGAAAGGGAAAAAAAGGAAAGTGTTGCCAAGGTTTCACAGCAGGAACCGAACTGGAGCATGGACTCCTGGTCAGTGGTTGTCCTACCCAGCTCCCGTGACAAGAGCTGCCTCCCCCTCTGGCACCAGCTATTAAACTAGCAGCATCATTTCAGGAAAAAAAAAAAAAAAGAAGAAAAAAAGTAAATGGGAGCCTTTATTTTCCCACTCCCCGAAGTAAATAAATAAAGTACATGTATTCTTGATGCACACAACTCCTCACTGGCACATGGGAAAAGCAGGCAAATTCTTATGGGAATCCCCTGCTCAAACACTGGCAGAACATCACCGGTGCTACAGAAAGCAAATTTGTACATTAGTCACAGTCCAATGCAAACAGCATATGCAACTGTGCAGAAAAAAAAAACCCAAACCATAAAGGAACATGCAGGGAATAGACACCATGCAAAGAAGTTAGCACCATAACAGCATTTCATGCAAGAAGTGGCAAAAAGAACACTATTCTACCATATGGATTCATTTGCACTAAGCAGTAAGTGTATTTGCAAATAAATAATTTCCTGAAAAGATTTAAATCAGTGCTTCCAAGCAAAACTTCACGTCTTTCAAAGAACGTGCTTCCTCTTCATGACGCACTGAAGCAGAGTCATTGGCAGCCACCATTACAAGGTTTAATGTTTGAAAGGTCTTGTCCTCCACTAGTGGAAGAGCACTGGATTTACTTTCACAACTCTATTAAATATTGCTTTTAAAGGTATCCATTGGCAGATGGAAACAGGCAGGTGGACTCATACATAGATTTATATCAAAGTAATATCATACAGAACAGAAACCTTATTTTTATAAGGATCTATATGTAAATACGTGATGGTCTAAGGAGAGGCCAATTCTCACCCACATGCTAAAACACAGCAAGCTTAACCAAAGAAATTGAAAGGCTTAATTCAATGAATTCCATTGAATTCACAGCTATTTTCCCACGAGTAAAGGTGACAGAACCCCGCAATATGAGAGTCTTCTCCCCTGCGCTGGTTTCAGGCTCAGTGCAAGTATCCCCCACTGGCACAGGCAGATCCTGACACTGCTTTCCTCTAAATACCCAACTGGACCCAGAGGTCTTCTGCTTTCTCTTACTCTGTTTTCAAATGGATTCAGAAACACCAAAAATGGTGTTAGACAAATTACTCCGTGGAAATTTGCACAGTAACAAAGAGACCATGATTATATTAGCAATTTTAGTATGGACTATTACTCCTGATTTATGAAAAAGGCTTTTGCATTCAAAGCTTTATTCTGCAGCTTTTGCAATTATCTGCACATGTGTATGCTTTCATGTAAAACAAAGCAAAGGTCTTTTTTTAATTTTCCCCTTCATTTTATCCTTTGCTGTAAAGAGAAAGGTTACAATTCACTCAATTGCTCATTTCTCTACCATGCTTAAGAGCCACAAATGACCTAGTTTCCCTGCCAGGAACCAGCAGCAGCACACTTGCCTGGCATGGCAAATCAGTGCATCTTGCTACACCAAGGGAAAAGTTGAAACTGTATCGATACAAATTAAAAAAAGCCAACAAAACAACAACAGACAACTGGGCATTCCTACTAACTTCTGTATTGCACCCATCAAAAACCAGTGGCTATACAAGGATCTGTAAAATTACAACCAACTCAAGCCTGTTGTTTCTAGAGCCTTCATCTTGGATTCTGGAATGTGTTCAATCATAATTAATCAGGCTTAATGATAATCTTATTACACAAAAGACTTTTAAAAAAATTATAATCCCAAAGCACTTTATGAAGTAACATTTCTATTGACATGGAATAATATATCAATTACAGAAATTCAATTACCTCCCAGCTGAGATTTAGCAGGTTTTTCTTAAGGGAACCAGATAAAGAAAAACAAATCAATGGATTTGTTTCTTTGATTTTTGCCAGCCGCTGTTTTGCAGTATCCTTATGGGGCACGAAGCACAGCTATCTGGAGGAGTGCTGCTCCGTAACCAGAGCCCAGCCAAACCAGAAATGCTCTGGACCCATAACAAGCCCAGTATTTTGCAGGAGAAGGATCTGCTTTTGTTCGTGGGTATTTCAAATAGCCATGGAAGTACACACTGGCTTGAGGAACAAAGTCACCAGCCCTCTTGTCTTGCACTAACTTGCCCATTTTATGGCACCCAGGGCTTCTATTTTGAATGTTGTTCTTTTAAGCACAGTTTTTTGCATGCGTTTAAATGGCTGGCACAAGACAGTCAAAAGAGTTCTTTGTTCTAGTTTGCTGCCAAGAGGTTTGGATTTGGGCTGGTTATCGTTTGTTTCATCCACGCTAATGACATGCTTTAGACAAACATTTGGCAATGTATTCTTGGCTCGAGAAACCCATTTTCTGGAGGAAATATCTTTCCATATTGCTAAATGAATACGAAAAAAGAGGATCCCTGTATGGAAAAGGTGGAAAACTGCTGTACCAGTTACAAAAAAAATCACAATTTGGAGCTGTTGGACTACAGGGGAAAAAAAAGTAGGGCACAAGTGAAGCAAGGAAAGGCAAAACACCATATTCAAGAAGTACCCAGGTTTCCCACAGCGAGAAAATGTGTGTGCTGTGGAGTCAAACAAATTACCCTTGCCCCTGGATTATTTCCAACAGTACGAAACTGGAGCCTCACTGAACCACCTCTTCACTATTGTCCTGCTATACTCTCCTCCAACCTGTAAAACATGATTTTCTGCACAAGCAAGCTCAAACTTCTATTAAGCTAAATAACTTTATTGCCTTTGGAACTTGACAGTCTTCTGCCTGCCTTCAGGATCTGTTCAAATCCTTTAAGAAAATTTGTATGTGCTATCTTTTGTCCCCTTCAGTAGTACACCTTGAGAAGATTTTAGATTTTTTTTTTCTTTTTTTTTTAAAGGAAACAAGTTGCTTTAAGAAGGACAAGAGACTTCCTTAACCCTTGCAGCAAGCCTCACACAGCAGACAGAAGCCCAAGATTGCTCTTACTGGTCCTACAAAATGTATCGAGATGCAGCTCCTCCAGTGCCCCACAAACACCCCATAACTGCATCTCAGGCAGCAATAATCTGCTGTAATTTATTAAGTGGGGCTTCAACAGATGTTTAATCAAGGCTGAGGTTTATAATCAATAAATTCGTCATGCTCACTTAGCTTTGCTTCTAATTAGGGATGCATAAACTCCCATTGCCTAATTTGAAAAGTCCTTTCAACACTCAGTTTAAAAGTTCAGCTTGTTTGAGAATTACTGCTTTATGTTTTCAGTGTAACTCCTTCACAGGGTTTTGAGACAAAACTGAAGAAAAAGAGTAACAAAGGAGTTGACCATAAGCATTACAAGAAAAGGAAAAAAAGGAAAAAAGTGAAAATGAAAACCAAAGGATTTGGGTAACAGAGGGAAAGAGAAGAGGGATGGCAGCAGGGACCATGACAAGTGCATACCATGGCCTGTAAACTATTTCATCCCAGCTTAGTTTTTGTGCAATCAGACATGGAATTCCTCTATTTTAACATACTGCACAGGTGTAAGGGCTGGAGGTAGACAGAAGGGGAAGACAGATGAGGACGTGTTTTTAGTCTGTGCATATGATAAAAGACAAAGAAAAACTCAGATTCAAATCACAAAGGGTACCAACTATTGAATTCAATTTTGCCAGCCCTCCAAACACAAACTTTAATGTTCCCCCTGACATTTAAGAACTTTCCAAGCTGTGTTTAGGGTTGTCCACTTCTCATCTAAATGGAGATACCCTGACAGTCAGGTCTTGTAAAGTTCAGTCTGTCTGGGTGAGATGCTACAAGCGACTCATTCTTAACCATCCTTCCAAACTGATCCCAGACTGACCCTTTGACTGAATCAGACAACATTTCAACTTCTGCCTGGGCTAAAGACAATGTATATCACCCCAAAAATGTAGAACCGCAGACTTGCAAAAGTCAGCTTAAATCCTGCATCCATAAATAAAATACTGTTCATTTATGTTGAACACTGCAAACCTGGACCTTAACTACAGAACTACCCATGCACGCCTGCCTTCAGCTCCAGCAGCTCTTAATCTACCCCTGAGAAGCAGCTCTCCAGAAGTCACCCATCCTGCCACTCTGGTCTGCTCTCAGGAGATGCCTGCAGCTCCACACTCCACTCTTTCCACCTCCTTCCCCACCCCCCACCCCCCACCCCCCCCAATCATTTAGAAAGAAACCTATCACTAGGCCAGGTCATGAGCAACTCTCCAAGCCTTCTCTGTATTCTCTTCAACTTAAGGAAAGAGAGGAAAAAAAAGAAAAGAAAAAAAAAGAAAAAGACAGTGGAAACCTACAGGGTGGGCCACGTAGCATAAATCTGCAGCTCCTTAAAATTAGCAGTCGTGAACAGACAAGCAACCCAACCTTTCCAGCTGTGCAGACTGAAACTAAATTCCTGAGCAAGGGTCCACTAATGAAAATGACCGATCCTCAATTTTCCCAAGATGAATGTCAGGAGAGATTTGAAACTTGGCAACAAGTGAACGTGCCAACACATAAACTGCAACGTCACTAGCTGATCATGGATTTTATCAGGGGAACTCAGTCTTTCTATCAAGAATGTGCATATATCCATAAGCTACACACACACACACACACATCTATAAGCGGAATAGTTGCAAGACTTATTTTAAACATCTGCTAAGCAGATGATTTCCACATCTTCAAGAAATATCATTCCTCTTCACTTCTCCTGTTCTGCATTTTTGCCGTTTACCAGTTGTGCCGAGAAACAGTAACAGGTTACATTGCATTAAAATAGAGAAGGTAGACTAGGTTTATCAGCTGGGGTGGGTGAAATGGTGGTGATTCATTTTTACTAAAATAGTAAAAAATACTGGCACTGAATTTGTGATTTCAAAATTCCATGATAAAACACTAAGCCCTTCACACTTTGTACTGCTCATCAGAAAAGGTAATTTCAAAGAGCAAAATCCAGCACTGAGCACTCGGGACTGCGAGGACATCTCACTGTGTGCAACCTCTCAGGTCCAGCAGCGAAGCCAGCAGCCAGGGCACACCTCAACTCTGGTCCCCCTGCCTGGCGGGTCTGCAGAGACTTCCAGGGGTGCTGCCACCAGCCCCTTGCCTGCATCTTGGATGCTGAGCACGTTTAAATGCAAAGTGTTCCAGAGGAATTATATCAGGTGCCATGATTTGGTATTTTCCAACCAGGAAAAAAGGAAAAAAAAAAAAAAAAAATCACTGGGGAAATGACCAATCTTCACTTCAGTCAATCCAGGACAATTCCCAAATCCTGGCACCATACCCCAGTGCATCAGATTGAAAATGCCTGTGTTAAACACTGCTCCTTTAATCAACACGAATAGCATCAAGGACAGAGAAACAAGAACGTCAAGTGTCTCAGAGAAAGTCACTTGAACCACTAATGCCAGGTCACAGCCACATAAAGCAAAAGTGCTTTCCGGGACCGAGGGCCTCAGAGCAGACACTCTGCTGAGCTGTGCAAACCAGCTGCTTAATAAAATAAAAAGGAAATACAAGTAAGTTACCTTGGAAAACAAGGAAGGCACAGCCATGGATTTATGTTTTCCATCGGTAGAAGAAACATAGTTCATGTGCTAGCTACTTATGCTGTATTATTTCAAAGGTAATATCAATAAAATGTTAGATTAATCTTAAAGCTTTTGATTAAAAACCACCAGTGAGGCACGTTACTTCAAAAATTGCAGTTTAATTGATCACATTACTTAGGCACAGTACCTTAGCAGAGTTCAGCAGAGGGTAAAGAAAAAGACATGAAGAGAGCAAAAGCTGCAACAAAAGTTATTTGACAGGAGGGGCATTACTTCATATAAAATTATGCATTTTTCTTACCAATCAGCCACTGAGCCTTTTCACACATCTATAAGCCTCCTAAAATACCACACAGTTTGACCTGGAACAGCTAAATACAACCTGTCTCGTACTTCCCTCCCTCTAATTACAAACTGCTTCTTAGGACGAACAGAAGTGAGAAACTGTGACAGAGGTACAAAAGTATTGCTGAGATAAATACGGTACAAGCACGAAGCTGCAGGTGTACATGGCTCCAGCATCTCTCACAAAGGGACTGCGCCCCACTTCTTCCATCACTGCGTTCCTCCTGGTGCTCACCCCAAGGTCGGTATCTCCCAAGTTCGGTATCTGATGGCATGAGTCCAGGCTGATAAAAAACATCACCCAGAACTCTTTACAACATAATATTTGATATACTTAAGAAAAAAAAAAAAATATCGCTACAGCAAAGTGTTCTGGCTCATTGGTCTACTCTGTTTTCTAAAATTTTACAAGGACCATATGAAAACATTTTGGAAATAAGTTGTGAATTTTACTCTTTTTCTGAATCAACAAAGGAATACAGAATTTTTAATGCAAGTCCACTCATCTTTCCATCTTTAAGCATCAAGTGTCATCTGGTGGATTGACACAGAACTGCACTGAAAGTAACCTTTCCTTAGGGCAAATTTTACTAGGGAAGTAAAAATAAACAAACTGAGCAAAGATAATATTTACCTATTACCTTAGAGATGCAAATAATAGTAGTACAAACTTCTATCAGGTGCAGGTGTTTAGAAGAAGATCAGCCATAAGACTCCCATGACACATCTAAGGATTTGAGGTACCTACTGAAATTCAGGAAACTTGACTTATTTACGACTTACTGTCCAAAAGCTATCAAAAAGCATTCAGAAATCTACTAAAAACCCATATGTCTCCAGCAAAGACATCAAAAGAACCTTAGGCAAATTACTTTTTTTTAATGTAATCTGAGATCCATATGTAACTACTGAATCCGGAACTGAGGCTTTAAAGGAAAAAAGTCACCTTTGGTGATCCATCAAACTGTTTTCCCTCATGGGGAAAAAAGAAAAAGAATAAAAAAAATCAGACAACTTAATCAAGGCCAACAGTTATGCTGCAATGCTTTAAATAAAAGAGCAAACACTTAACTAGAAAACAAACCTCCTATTTCTTTCTGTGCCTTTTCAACACGTATTCTGGTCTCCTCCCTCTAAACCAAGATTAACTACCTCTGACATCATAATGTTAAAAAAATATTTCTTTTTTTTTATCTCTTTCTTATCAATGAAGGGAAGAAACCGAGCCAAGAAGAGAAGACAGACTGTAACAGACTTCTAATGAAGCTAGAAAGAGAAAAGAAAAAAAAAAAAGAAAAAAAAAAGCCTTTGCCAGGATCACGACCAAAAGATTAACTTCTATCACTTTTAATGCTTCAACTCTAAAAGTAACCCAACACACACACACCCCCCACTCCCCAAACGCATCACATTAAAGGCATTGATTTTAAAATACGTTATTTAGCAAACCTGGTAAGTAAACCACAGGGCAGCCACCTTTGGAGAACACTCAAGTTTTCAGAAAGGCGATGACTGTTTAGAAAGAAGATGACTGCTAATCAAGGTTGAAAAATCAGCAGCATCTTCCTGGCCTTTCAAACAATTTCACCTCTGCTGTGGAAGACCATGGCTATTGATGGCACTAAAGCGACTTGTAACTGCTTGAAACCACGGCAAAATCTGACTGCTGGAGAAAGCAGCCCAGCCTCCGCAACGTGGCTGTGTTTGTGAAGGTCTACAGAAGAAAGACCACATCAAGTTCAAGCATTACTCCGAAGTTAATTTGATGAGCAAAATACACCTTTTGGATACAGCATCAGTTCACTCTTTGATGCTCCTTTCCTGCATGGGATCAGAGGTTTGGGCAGAGGACACTGGCCAAGGCCACGTTTGAGCTCGGGAGCACCGCCCCACCAAGCTGGCTGTTCCAGCCCCTGCACAGGGCTGGTGGGTCACCGTCCCCATCTCAGCTCTGACCAGAGGCTCCTCTGAAGCCAGACTCACCCGACCGTATTCTGGTTTGTAGCTCAGCCCAGCCTCGGAGCATATGACCTTCAGAGGGACTGGAACGAGAAGAGGCGCTGAGCGCGCATGCCCAGCACACCCCAGCAGCCAAAAGGCACTCGGGCTGCCGGGCCCACCTGGAGCTCATCTGATGTAAAAGCCCTTCAAACACACACCGGGCAGACGTACAGTCCTCAGCGCCAGCTCCCTTCCATAGATCCATTTCTATAGGCTGCATTTATTGCTGATGTAGACATAGGCGACATCAGCTATTTTTCTTTTCTTTGATGGTTTTAACCTAAAAGTCAATGTTTTACCCAAGCACAACTTACTGCTAAACATCAAAACCTAAGAATACATCCTAACAGTGAAAACACCAACTGGAACTGTTTCTCACTTCTGAAGCCATAATAAAAATTCTTCCAGAGTTGCTTACGTGCCTCCTCGACTAGCCAAACCCAGTCTTCCCCCAAACCCGACACAAGAGAGAAGCCAACTACTGCAGCATTTTTATTATTATTATTATTATTATTTTTAACAATGTCTGGGCTACTCAGGAGGAGGTGAGAGCAAGATTCTCTGCAGGGATTTCTAACAAGCAGCACCCACTGGAAAAACATTTCTTAGGGACTGCTCACCTCTGCATCCCAAGTGACAGCTGCTGTTGACAGATGCCAATGCCACAGACAGAGCGCTGATCCATCTGTCTGCAAGGGAGACTATGTGTTTACACACTTTACACCAAGCTGAAACCTTAAAGGTTATCCAAAACACCAACGGATGCAGTTCTTCGTGCAAAGAGCTGCCTTGCTGGTAACAAGCCGCCTAGATCCAACCCAAGCTTTTGGGCATCCTTAAAGCCGAAACTCCCCACTCCAGCAGGGTTTTCCAATTCAAATAACCTAACCCTCTTTTTTTCAGACTCCAAATAAAGTCCTCAGCTGCACCAGCTGAAGTAAGGAAGAAACAAAAAGTTTCAACAGATCAGAGGAAATGAAGCCAATCCTCTTCCCGACTTTCTCAATAGCTGTCAGAAGTCCAAATGAGCTGACAAAGACCGAAAAGCATTACCTCGAGGCTCAGTACAAAGATAGCTGATTCACAGTCGGGCTGAAGTGCAATACTGCATACTAACATCTAAAGGGTCCGTTGTTTAAAGTGTAGACTGTAACTCAGTACCTGAAACGGGACAAGTTTCTGGTTTCTCCTGATTAAAAACTGTCAAGTGACTTCGTGCAAAACATGGTCTGCCCAACCGCAGGAAAAGCTGAAACAGTTGTCACTCGAGCAGCACCTTACCTCCCAGTACCTCCTAATTCCACATCCAGTTGTTTTGGGTGAAATCTAAAAATACTTAAGGTAGCTAAGGAGGAGAAAATATTTATTTTTTAAAAAGTAATAATGATCAGTACACTGCCCCATGCATATACCTCTGGTGCTTCACGGTGAAGACACAGTCTTGCTATTAGTCCTAGAGGAATAAAAAGCTCCTCGCTCTGCACATATGATAAGAAGAGCCCTCCTCTATGAACTGCAGTGCAGCGATGGTGCCAGAATCAAGCTGTGTTACGGCTCAAGGCACCAGAAAGTCTTAGCACAGTGCCAAGTAAAGCCACTTCAATGCGGTGTCTTCATACCCCATTAGGGATTGCAAACCCTATGTTTAGGGGCATGGAAAGAAGCTGAGAGATTTACGAGAATTAGCATGGCTATATCTAGAGTTCCTACAACACCCATTTTTTCCAGTAGAGAACTGTGGTCTTCCGAGGACTCAATTAAATTCCTGTTTATTCAATACAAACAGATGTAACTCCATTATGGCACCAGCTTCCAGCTAAAGAACTCTTCTCCTGACATACATCTTAGAGATTCCTTAAATACACATCTTTCTAGCACTGCCTTTATTGTTGGTGCCAAGTATGCCGCCTGCCAGCACAGTAGTAACTCAGGCTTGCAACGTGAGGGGGGTGGGGAGGGGGCAGTGAAGCATTCCTAACAATATTAGGAACTAGGAGTTTCCTGCAGCACCAGTGGAGCACTGGCAAACAGCTGCAGAAATGCAGAAAATGCTTTTCTTCTCTTAGACTTGGTTAGCCATTACAAGATGCCAAGGCGATCTCCGCTCCCACTGTGACACCCAGTTATTCCAGAGCCTCAACAGTTTAGAGTGTTCCCCATTAAATAAGATCATTGCAAAGCTCCTTCCTTTAACAGACCCCCCCACACCTTTTCAGCATCCAGCATTTTACTTTTCCCACTGCCCCAAGTATATATGTAACACCCTAAGCCACCAATCATAAAATATCCTATATCCACCATGAGAACGACAGATACCTTTGACTGCTGCAACGTTTCCTCATCTCCCAGGTTCAAAGAAATCTAGTCTTTCTAGACGTCCCCAAGTTCTTCATAAGCAGAATCCCATGTGGAGCCTCTTCAACTAATTTCCCTTGTAATGAGCTCGCACCCATCCAACAAAGAGGAACATGAAGGGAAAAAAATAAAATAGTTTTGTTCCTACTTTTATTTTCCTATTGGAACAGAGGGGTGTAGCAGACAGTAAACATTTGTCCCTGTCATTTCCTACTCTTACTGACCAAAGTCCGTCATGCTGCCTAAATGATAAAATCCATATCAAGCCTGCAATTAGAGAGTGGAAAAGAGAGTAGAAAAACAACTTATAATAGCCTGGTTTTTTCCTAATGACACTGGTATGTTGAGGAAAATCATTAACTGTTAAGCATCCTAGATCTTAAGACACTGACATTACTTTACAATCTGTATCTTCAAAACACTCTTTAAAATAATCTAAGGATTACCCAACGTTTGAACACTAAGGAGAGAAAACTCATGCCATGACTTGCAGGGAACTCTCAAGCTTGGTTCAGATCTCTGAGTATAATTATGGCCTAAACCTGAGCAAAATAAATACCGATTTTCTTACAAAGCTGGAAGTAATTGCAAGGGGATATATTGAATCCCTATAAACTCAGAAGAATCTGGTTTCCCTGACAAGACACTGGTAACTGTTTTATCTTCTGCTGTACTGGGTCTGCTTAGCATCGTAGGGTGCCTACCACACGAAAAGTCAAGGATCAGTGCTTGGTTTTGAAGTCTCATCCCCAAACCCATGAAACTAAACGTGACCGTGCAGACAGAGCAAAGCATTTCACTGTTTATAATAATCCTGGCTATATGATACAAGACTATGACATGGCCTAGCTTGCAAACATTGCGAGACCACTTTTAGTAGAGGGTTAGCCAACCGAATTCAAAAGATAACGCTCCTTTTCTACTGGGAAATTCATCCCCGGATCTGGCAACTCGCAACGCAACCTAAAGCTGAGCTCACATTACCAAGGATCAGCTGTTTGCCTCAACTGGGACAGAGGTATTGTGTCATGTGTACAGCACGCCACGTAATTTTTGAAGATCTTAAGAAAAACACACACACACACAAAAACTGAACCAAACAACCCCCCACCCCCCAAACACCAACTGCAACAAATATTTTGCTGCCTTCCCAGCCAGCAGACCCTCAGCTGCCCTGGTTGTACCTCAGCCTAGCGTACGGGTTCAGCCCCAACAAGCCAGGTCCTGACACCTCCAAGCTGGCTTAGCAGAAGATAGCTTAAGGAGCACGCCTAATTTGGAGACTAGCAAAAGGAAACAATTCAAATTTAAACACAAATAGTTATTTTTACATGGTCAGTATGACAGAAGGTGAGGGAAGGAAGAAACTGTAAGTGTTTGTGTTCCTTCTGGAAAAGTTACTGCGCCAGGAATGATTCGGAAGCAGGTCTCTCTGATGGAGCATGAATCTGCCAGTTTGGACCAAATATTTAGAAGACAATTCTCAGTGCTGAAAAACAGCCTGGAAGGAAGGAAGTCATAATCCTGACTGCTCTCAAGAAGTGAGTGCACTGCAATTAATATTAAAAAAAAACCAAACACACACCACCCTACAAAACCAAACCCAAACCAAAACCCACGTGAGATTTAATTTCAATAGTCCACAAAAGAAACCCTGAAAATGCATTTATCTTGATTTTAGCCCTTGTAGTCCAACTACATGGAGAACAGACTTAATGGGTGGGCCCGAAGAGAGAGCAGCAACACTGACCCACATAGTCCAGCTCCACAAAAGAGACCATGTATGTTGGTATCTTGACTTTACAAGCCACATATTTCAGCCAGGGCGCAGCACCAAATATTGTCATTGTCTAACTTCTACAAACACTTAAAGCTCTCTACAATTCTGCTTGTAGAAAACCACAGCTGAGTCTATGCTACAAACCCTACATAAATCAGACTTTATCATGACTGCCATTAAATAAATGTAAAAACAACAATGCAGAAAAAATGCAGACTTCCAGTTTTTGTTGGGGTTTTTTTGTTTAAACAAACTAACTCGAATCCTGCAATTGTGACATCCAGCATGGAGCTCTTAAAAATACATAGAACATATTTTAAAATGAGAAAGAAGAAAAAAAAAAATCTACAGTTTAATCAATACCAGCAAGTCTAATCGAAGACTCTACACACCATTTTGAATAGACCAGCAGGGTGCAGGGAATGGGGACAAATCCAGAGTCAGTTGAAGAGTCAGCTAAAGACACGGTAACACTTTTTCATCACTAAAACCCAAAAGCAGTAAGAGTCAAAGCCAAAACATGAAAGTGAAACAATCCAACAATCCACATCCAGTTTCTACACGTTTGCAACGTAGGAAAATCAAGCCTATTTGCTAAATGCAGTCCTTATGAAGAACAATCTTGAGAACTACAGTTCTTTTATTCCGAACATACTATACAGCATTAATTACACAGCCATTCAACAGACGCATTTCCATGAGTCTATTACCCAGCTGTTACACCATCTAAAAATACATATAATAAAGCAGCATCATTTTAAGCAGAACTCTGCATATAAATCTAACAGTAACTTGTACATCACCACCAATATTTCCAGCCCAGGCTCTATTTTGGATAAGCATTTTTCAGATTCCTTTTCTCTAGGAGTCCCTAGGTATGCAATATGGCTGATCGACTGTTTAACCACTGACATTGTAAGACGTCCAAGCAGAATCAATACCCATGCAAAGCACTGCTTGCTCAGGCTGTTCAGACAAGGTTTTATCTTGTTCCATCCTCTGTTAATCCTTTTAAGTGTGACCTCCCCTCAATACCTGGTAGCAGAAGTGTCAGGCGTAAAAATGCAAAATTCCTTCAGGTCATGTCTTTTAACACCAAAGTGGCTGAAAAACTAAAAAATGGAGCACGGCGCATACTCTCCTTCAGCGAACTAAATGACAGCCTTCTCTTTTGCACCATCGTGCCAGAAATCTTGATTTTCAGGTCTGCCATAAGCCTTTTCAGCAAGAGGACACCACTGCAGTCACAATCATCAATTAAAAAAACCCTTAAACTACCACCAGATTTTCAAGTCTTAAAAAAATAAAACCAAAATGGAAGTTACAGATTCAAGTTACATTTGAACTGCTCCCCTTTTATAACTGTGCTCCCTTTGAAAATCCTAACCAACATTTTAAAAATAAAAACTTAAAATATATTCCAAAAAGAGTATATTAAGGCCTTCAGTGCAAATGATGATTTTGCAGTATTTTTAGAAACTAAAGTAGATGGCATTTAGACATCTCTAATGCATTTCAAAAGACAGATCAATATGACATACTAATTTACTAATCAAACGGGTATTACATGAAGCCTCATCTTTTTTTCGCCCTCTACATGGTGAAATAAAAAAACCAGTTTTTAGTGCAAAGTGCCTCCTCTGTAGGGCGCTGAGGGAGTCCCTGTAGGATGCACATTTCTAGGGGATGACAACAATGATCAATTTTGTTATTTATTGTATCACCACACCCAGAATTCTGCAAGTTACACCCAGAGTCTACATGCTGAAAAGTCTGATTTAATACATAAGATTGTTTTTTCCATTGCAAGATAGAGGAACACAAATTCTGAAGGAAAAAAAAACCAACCAAAACAAACAAACAAACAATAAAACCCCCAAACCCCAAAACAGCAACACAACAGCACAATTATGCAGTTCTCAAAACTGCATGCACACAATCAAACCTCAACGTTTTGAATTTAAAACCAAAAGTTTCAGAAGGCTGAAAGTACAAACATGCATTTTAGCAATCTGGCCACCAGAAGGACGTGAAGATCAATGCTGTTAGCTTGTAACTGTAACAACTTGGGTTTTATTAATTTTTATTACAGACTGTCAGCCAAGCAGATGCCACAACAGAAACGTATCTTGGAAAGAGATGTCGTTCAGGAATATCCTGAAGGTACCACAGAACTACAAGATGTCAGGAGAGGTGAGAGACCAAGAACAGAGAAATGGAAAAAGCAAGTGAGAGGCTGGCATTTGGCAGCACATGAGGGTTCCTCGGTTATCCTGGAGTGGGACAAACAGGTGCCCAGGGCTCAACAGGAGTTTGAGGTTCATCTGGTGAAGCTGATGGAATCAATCATGAAACAGGACAATCTAGTGTGTTTGGGAGGTTTGGAATACACTCTTAGCAGTTGATATGCGTGTGCCTGGGACAGCCAAGCAATGTAGGTACAAAAGCACGTGTAGTGGAAATCAAAAAGCCAAGTTTAAAACCTACGCTCTCAACCTTTAACACCTGTAACAGCATTTCACCAAGGCTTTCCCAAATTCCAGGCACCACCTGTAGGCTGCTGGGTTTCCAACCATAACCTAAAACAAAACATCACCCTATGGCTCTGCTGCCATAGATAATCATTAAGTAAGATCCTGCTCAATTTTCAACAGCGGTTTTGTTTGAAGCCTTATTCAACAGCTGAGAGAAAAGGGAGCATCAGAGCGGCACGCGCTGTGCTCCAGCTGGGGGCACCTTACCAGCACCTTATCCCTGCTTTGGGAGCATCAGCTTAAATTCAAAATGCAGCATTCTGCTGGACAAGCGGCTGTGCACAAGCTGAACGTCCCCCACCTCCCCAAGTTTATTGTTAACATACTTTTTGAACATACAAGTAGAACAAAACAAGTAAAACATACCAAAAGAAGTAAAAAAGACACCACTCCTACGTATTTTCTCAACAACTAGAAATGAACATTTGTTCATTATGTACCAACAATAATACATACCAACAACCCTAAATCTGTTACCAGCCGTAAGAAAATTTCTATTTCAGTGGAGGCCATGAGTTCTCTGAGTTTATGAATCCTCCTGCTTTAAGACACAATCCAATTTTTAAATGATTGGGCATAGAGGGGGGAAGAAAAAAAACACAAAAGCACCTCTTAGTGCCAGCTGTTCCGTAACCATTTGCTACAAAGTTTTTCCACAGCTGAAGTGGTGGCTGTGGCCAGGGGCAGAGCTTGAACCCAGGACTAGATGGACAACTAACACAACAGTTCTCTTACCCTCAGAATTAGCTTTCCACAGTTTCTTTGTCCTAACGAGGATTAGCAAATTTTAAAATAACTTCTGGGACTTGCATGGTCTGGGAAATAAAAAAGAAAAAAAAAAAAAAATCAGACTACCCTTTCAAGTGAATAAGAAAAGCATCTGTTCTGCATTCCGAGTGAAGCAACTTCTTTTTTGACTGCACAACCATCAAAATCAAGCAGCCGTAACTCAGAGCAATGACCCAATTCCAACAGCTCCAGAGAGTATGGATGAGACAGACTTTTTCTATTATTATTTTTTTATTTTACTATTTTGAGGAAATCTTCGTCTCCCCCAGCTGTGAACACTTGGCACTTCCATTAGTAAACTAGGAATGGTAAGGCAAGGCATGTATTTGCTTTAAGTTGAATTTTTTTTTTTAAGAAATTCATTTCTCAGCTGCACCATAATTGAGGAGGGACTGTTCCCCTCAACTTGGATATTCGGATCTGCATTTTTACAACTGAGAAACAGGTTGTAAGGGTTTCAATAGCAATCAGTAAAACAGATCCAGGAGGGCTCAGCAGGCAGCACCGTTTACTCCTCCATGGGAAACTCAACTACCAGTGACTGACTCCCGCAGCCAGTGGGAGCGACGCACGGAGGTGGCACACCTGGCCCCAACAGGAAATTGGAACGGCTCAGATGTTCCTCCAGGAAAAATTCATCCACCCCCAACCTGGGGCTTTGCAGATATTCAACAAACAGAAAAAAAAAAAAAGGGGGGGGGGGGGGGGGGGGGGGAGGGAAATCAAATAGAAAAACCACACATGCTACTTCAATGCAAACCTTAAGAGTTCCAACATGTAGCTATACGCTGTTGCAGCCTGGGGGCTAGACCTTTGATCAGCGTAAGTTTGTGCGGATTCAGCCACGGCTCCAGTAGAACCATGTCAACCAACACTATAAATTTAGCTGCAGGGGCACGATTCCTTTTTCTGTCAAATTTAAGATGGACTACAACACGCAGTTTGTACTGGCTTGCGAGTTCAGCCTTCCTATGCGAGTGCATGTGCTCCTGCGCTGCCGGCAGCTTGCCCACACCAAGCCTGCAGCTGGGCTTTGTAGCCCAAGGGCCAGAGCGCTCCTGTAGGGCTCCCAGTTTGTAGCCCAAGGGCCAGAGCGCTCCTGTAGGGCTCCCAGTTTGTAGCCCAAGGGCCAGAGCGCTCCTGTAGGGCTCCCAGTTCGTAGCCCAAGGGCCAGAGCGCTCCTGTAGGGCTCCCAGTTTGTAGCCCAAGGGCCAGAGCGCTCCTGTAGGGCTCCCAACATCACCCTGAGCAGCACCCCAGAGAAGGGCTCAGGAGAGGAAGCTACATCCATGTTCAGCCTCTGCTGGGAGCGGCCACAAGCAGCCTGCCTATTTCTCCCAGAAAAGGTGGGAAACCGAGTTCACTGCCATCCTCTTTCTTTCACAGAAAGGGTGCGGCCAGCGGCAAAATCTAGGAAAAAAAATAAACGCAGGAGGCTGAGATCTGGTGGTATTTTCATCCACTGGTTTTGGGGGGAGATCTCTCCCTTATTTATTCAGTTCTCCGTTGTTCTGTACCCTGGAGAACCTTTTCTTTATTTCTGCACAGTCCACAGGTTGATTTTGTACATGTTTGCTCTTTTACAAATTTCAGATTTCTTAACTAATTTTAACTTCAAAAACCGCTTTCTCCAGAATCTCTTCCTACATCCCTTTCAATGTTTTTTGCATTATACTCACCGATATTACCTTCTTTTCCATCTCACTCTTCCCTTCTACTACTCCAATCACTACAGTTCTTACACAAACATTATTTATTTGAAGATGCATGTGAAATTCAAACCACAAGCACCCACCAGATGCATAGGGCCAGTGGTAGGAAACGCAGTGTCTGCACATCTCAGTCTGGAGTTCGGCAATGTTTGTGTGGAGTGACAACCAAGATACACCAAACAGGTGATTCCCACCAAACATGGTAAAAGTGTATTGGGAGGCTTCTTCAGGCTTCCTTTCCCTGCTCCCTCCCCAGCCCCAGTGTTTGGTACAGTAACTTTCACCCTGTTCCAACCTCAAGGCCCAAAATGATTGCTGAAGTAGCAAGAATCTCATGAATGTAAATATTTGCTCAGGGTTAAGTTACCAAGAGAGAATTTCTGCTCAGAGCCTGCAAGCTCAAAGTGAAAGAATAAAAAGAGGCCAAGAGTTTAAGAAAACTAAACCCAGTGTTAAATTCCTTCATTATAGTTAGACACCTGCCTGCTTTTCAGAAGTCTAAAATAAACAGGAGAAACCTCGGACACTCAAGTGATATTTAAATGTCTCTCTGCCTTCCAAAAAATACCAGTACTACTGGGCTCTTTGGACTTTCAGAAATCAGATTCTTCAACACGAAGGTTGGTAGCCTCCAAAAACCTGCATCCACATTGCTGCGATGATGTGTACAGACATGCCTGCTGCACACGTACATGGTACCCAAATGCTCCATCCATAGAGGCTGGGCTTCCAGAAACAGGCTGACATCTAACCAGAGTCCAAAGTATCAGTGTTTCAGCCTTTCACGTTAATTAACCGGTTCAATGAGTACCATAAATTAACAGTAGAGGTACTTACACTTAAAGCAGTGCCTCTATATACTTCAGCAACAGAATATTCAAAATGCTTGAAGATAGAAAAATGGCAGATACGCAAAATTGATTCATTCAGCAATTCAGCATAAAAATACGCTCTCCTTGAATCTTCATCGGGCCAAAGAATTTCTAAGAAGCAGCATCAAATCAATCTTTGAAAAAATTCAAGAACTAGAATCACCTTTCAAAAAGCAACGCTTCAGCATTTTAAAATATAACAGTAATATAATTACAGCCATATTCACAAGGATCTACAAAGTTTAGCAGTTCCTCGCCTCTCACAGCAGTTGCCAGCAGTCTGCTCCATCCCTCTCTGTTGATGCCTTGAAGATTCTATCATCCCAAGAGATACTTTTGCTACTACTGCTACTACCAACAGATTTGAAGATCATGAATTGCACATTACTCCATCCTCTGCCTGATGACAGCTTCTTAGCAACGTCAGGAGCTTGGTCCAGAACAGCAATCCATACTTCCAACACATTTCGATGTTGTGCCTGTGCAATTTAAAACCTTAGAAATGGTTATTCTTGCTCTTAATAACATTGACCTCTCTAGCTCACCAGCATTCAAGCCAGACACAAAAGTTGGTAGCGCTTGATACATTTCTTCAAGACAAAAAAGCTCCTTCTCCAGGCTGTTACGGCCTGCCATGAGGACAGAGTAGGACTCGCCAACGTTCACCTGACCAGCCCTCAGGGATGCCATGAGAAAGTAAGCCCGGACCTCCCAGTCCCACCACCAACGCACGCTGCATCATTCAGGCGGTATCAAGCGTCTTAACACAGGAGAAAAATCCCATCTTAGCATTTCTGCAACTTTTTTTCTGCTGACAGTTGACTGTCAAAGAGTCACGGGGTTTTAGAGTTCATAGCCGCAACACTGATCATGCTAAGAGGGAGAGAAGAAAGACAGAGGGAGGAAAGTATTCTGATGATATCTGAAGGTTATCCAGACAGCCCAGCTCTGAGGTAGGAACCTCAGCCCCGTGTTAATGGAGCTTCTGGAGGTGATGAGTTGATGAGATCACCTCTCTGAGCCCCCTACGAGCCCCGCAGGGAATCCTGCGTGACAGGACCCAGGTTATACTACACCACCAGCCTCCTCTCCCCAACCTCCCCGTCCAGCTCCCCGCCCAGTCCTCCCACAGTAACTGAATCAGGGGCTTTCGCTCCCACACCAGGGTCCTAAGCCTGGATAAACTGTAAGAAAAGTGCAACCTGGAAAACAAGGAAGCAGGTAATACCAATAACCTCTGAAATACAACTGCATTTCACAGAAAGACGAAAACAGCACCAGAAGTCAGCGACACCGCCAGAAAACGCAGGCAGAAGAGCGATTTGAGAGGCAGCGGTCAGGGACCGCAGAGGCAACGCGCTTTCAGTAATGCCACTTAAACTCAGTAACTGAACTCTAAGTAGCCAGGTCACAACTGCACGCCCTGGGTATTTCTCATAGAAGTACACTGTGAGTGCCACCAGAAAAAGCCGTGGCCTTACCAGCGAAGGAAGGGAGGCGAACGTGGGGCCGTCGCTCCACTCAGCACTGCAGGAGCACGCGCTGCGCACCGGCGCTTCTTGCCTGCACGGGTAGTGCAGCATTCGCCCAGTACCCAGGTAAAGTGACCGCGCAGTAGTACTTTGGTACCAGAAACTCCTAATGATAGCCAGTAAAGTGAAAAGACACAAACTGAAATAAAATACATAAAATTTTAAGACATTGCAAAGTGTAAAATGCAAATACAGTTATACTAAACCTGGCTTTTAGGAGATAGCTGGGGAATGGGAGAGGGGAGAGTGGAGGGAGGGGCAAACAGCTTTACTGGAAGACTTTCCAGCCTACCTCCACTATTGTTCCACCAACAAAGGCCTTCTCAAATTTCACGACTCATAACCTCCAAACCAGCCGGAATTCTGTGCCGTGACCGCCTGCTTCCAACTACCCTGTGCTCCTGAGAACACAGCACTCATCTGCAAACATCTATCCCCAGTTTCACATGGATTTTCACGGTGGAGGTCCAGGGTGCTGTGCTCGGGGAAAGTGGGCTCAGTGCTCAGCAGGGTGTTCGAAGGGGTTGGCAGAGGACAAGAAAACAGAGACCGAGGGCTGGCGGCAGGTATGCAGCGTGGCCTGGGAGCTGCCACATCATGGAAAGAGCTAGCAGAGTTCAACGATGCTCCCTTGAATTTTCTCTCTCCTCTCTCCCACTTGTACCTTAGTCCACCTTACCTCAAGCTATCTCAAATTCTGGTTCCATATCTGAAACATACGTGAAGTTGTTTTTTACTTAAAAGGAACTTTCAACTAGTTCAGAGAATTTGGAACCAGAGACGTATTTTGCAAAAGGTTATCAATATTGATTATTATGCAAGAATCGTAAACCAAGGCCTCTCAAGTGAAACATTCATTTTCACATTAAAATTTGGTAATGCCAACTCAAATGAATACCAAAGCAGTTGCTGCTAATTTTAATCTGCCACACCATTTCCTCCATTCAGACACATTAACATCCACATAATCAACAACTCAAACCTAACATATCTGCATCCAGCCCTGCAAAGTAGAAGCATTTATTACCTTTTACCAGCCACCTTTAAACAGTTTCAAATTCTTCAAGCTCTGAGTATTTACTAAATGAAAAATATTTTAAATGTTTACAAAACTGCTTGAAGAAAATGAATCTTACTCAAAAGGATTTTACAAGTTTATAGCTTTAGCAGAAACCGGTGTACAGTCAAAGAAGAAACCAAGCATTAAGCAAATCATTGCTGTGTTTATACTCTCTGCCCTTTCAATTCTCATACAGACCACTCAGTCACACTCAGTAACCAAAGCAGGATCATTTAGACCAATATTGCTCACATCTGATAATCTTAACAAGATCCCTAAAACAAAAAAAGGTAATAATTCGAATACAAATAATTAGAAAAATACATTCATTATTATTGATCTGTGTCAGTAGTAAAAGACAAGCTTCAGTCAGTGTCCATTGAGCCGGATACTTTACAGACACACAGGAAGACAAAGCTGTTTCCAAAGACCTCCTACAGAAGTTAGCTCATTTTTCTTTTAAAAACAGTGGAAAACACCTGGATTTTAGATAGCATTTCAGAGAGCAGCAGTCTCCAAATCACCCCATCACACACGGTCGGTTTGAGAAGGCGGCTTCCCCAAACACATAGCAATAGCAACCTGGTCAGGGAGCTCTGGGTACAAACCCCTTGAGATGCTTTGAAAAATCCCAGCCAGAAAGCCTGTCTTGAAAACACTGCCATGCCAACAACGCACAAATAAAAAGTCATCGCCTTGGACTCTGACTTCCCAAGTCTTTCCCTCCCACTGTCCCAGGGTTTCGACAAACTGCTTCCACTGCTACTGACCTAAGACAGTCTCCCTTGTTCCGGACCATGCTATGGAACCTCACCTCACACAAAAAGCCACGAGGACCATCACCACTCTATTTTGATTCCACCATTTTTATTTGTTTGAACGTAACATCCTCTCTTGCATCTCTGAGGCACTTCAAGACCAAACGAGCTCTGAAGTCCCAACCTCCTTGCACAGTATCACCTCAGTCGATGTCTGGAGTCTGGGAGCCATCCACAAGAACTCTCTGGGTCAGTATGGCATTACTACACTGGGTTTCCTTTAGGAAAGAGCAACCCAGTATCAGCCCCATCTCTCTTCCCCACCTCTGCAGAAGATAGCTGACAGGGCTTGCATCTGCATCTTTGGAAAGAGGCTGAGCTCCTCTAGCAAGAAAGAGTCCCGGCTTCATTTTCATCAAGAGTTTTAGACATACATTTAAATGCAAGGAACTGCACCAACAGGGACTGGACAACAGCAATTCCAGCTCCATTCAGGAATGATTCAAGCCAGGACTATGCAAGCAGGGCGCATATGATCAAAGAAGAGCAAGCCAGCTTAGCCTCTACAGACTTCCATGAGATCACCATACTCCAGGTGCCACAGCTCTGAGAACAGATATAATCTCTCACTCAAGACAGCCACAGCCAAGAACACCACACACTCACGCATACAGTGGGATATGCACAGCACCTGTCTACAAGCATCTAACTTGAGAATCTGTCTCCTTCCATGACTAATGGCAGGAGAGGCTGCTAACAGAGGTATTCCAGCTCCTGCAGGCTCCAATCCTCATGGGAGGACCCATCTCCAATCTTAACATACCGAAGACTGCTACCCACGCAGTTTAGGAGATGTCAGAAGTCAAATTGTCTGAATATCCCTGAATCCGGGGCAGACTGGGAACCTTGGCAGATCTGCAACTCGCCACCATAATCCTTCTTGGGTTGAGGCAGCCTTTATCTACCTGAGAAGCAGGGTGGATAACTTCCATTTTTTTAAAAAGGATTTATTTCTTCAAAGGAAGGAATTCCTTTAAGGTCCATTTAATTTTTATCATTTTTGTCTAGCTTCATTAAAGTAAGGAGACACGACACACAATATGGTCACAAACAATCTAAATCAGGAACAGAACCAGCTTGCTTATTTCAGGGTATGATTTTATACACACAGCTCTGCTAGTCTGAATATGAACTCTGTAACTAAAACATCCTAATAACAATGCGAAACTAGCTTTCTATCAAAAATAAACTTCCTACAAAGAACGCAAGAATACATTTATCAATGTATTTCTTGCCACATGTATCCCATTTACATTCTGTATACTTCTCCACTTGGACAACAGAACCAATTCTGGTCAGTAACAATCGCCAACAGTCCTTTCCACCCTCCGGTGCTGCTGTGTATCAGGCGCTGCAAGAAGTGGTTAGTTCCAGACTCGTTTAAACTGTAAAGCCATTTTCCTTTGTGTTACAGTTCCCTAACGCTTGCAGGGGAACCAAGGTAGAGTATATCCCTTTAACATAGTTTAACCACTCTCAATATTTGGAATGGAAAATGTGACTTAGGTACTGAGGTTTAAAAAACAGCTACGATGTATGCAGCCAATTTTCTAAACGTGAATCTCATAAGGTTTTCGTTCTAGGTGGTTCCCCCCCCCCCCCTTTTTTTTTTTCATGAGAATGTACAGCTTACAAGAGGCAGCCAGCTAAATGCAACAGACCATTATGGCTCAGAGGTTTCCAATTTGCAACAAGAAATGGTTTACATTATAAGCACTAACAGCTCCAAAAGGTATTTAAAAAGGAGAGCGGAGAAAAACTTTGCACTTCATAAGTGCCTAAATATGGATTGGCAGGAAATAAATTTAATCCATGCAGTTAATAATAGTCTTACGAAAATAAGTGTTTCACAGAACCGGTTTTATGTGGTTTAGGAGAACTAAAGATGTATTTACACAGCTCAGTGCTACATTTACCCCAACGTGCAGCCCCGGCGCGCGGGCAGGGCAGGCCCCGGTGCCCGCGGGGGGCCCGGCGCGGCGGGGGGCGGCGGGGGGCGGCCGGGGGGCGGCAGCGGGCAGCGGCGCCTTGGCTGCAGCCCCCGGGCCCAGCGAGCGCCGCCCTGCCCCCGCCGGCAGCGCCCCAGCCGCAGGGACCGGCCAGCGCGCCCGTGAGGCGAGGGGAAAAAAATGAACAAAAAAGTTACGCGGTTACGCGTCGCCCCGGCTGCTCCGCTCCAGGCCGGGCCCCCGCCCCCGCGGCTCGGGCCGTGCCCGGTGCCCGGCGCCCCGCGCAGGGGCGGGCGGAGGAGGGCCCTGACCCGGCAGCGCCGCAGGGACGGCGCGGAGCAGCGCCCGCCGGCCGGCGAGGGATGGGGCGGGCGGGGAGGGCGCCGCGCTGCCCCCCGCACACCTGGAGCGGGGCCGGCCCGGGCTCCGCGCTCCCCCCGCGCCCGCCGGGGAGACCCGCCGCCCCCACCCCGCCCAGGCGCCCCCGGCCCCCGCCGAGCCGAGAGGAGGCGACGCGGGGGCAGCGGCTGGGGCGGGCAGCGGGGCCCGGCGCGGCGCGGGGGGCTCAGCCTTACCCTCCGGCTCCATCTGCTCCCGCCGCCGCGCTCCGGCGCTCCCCGAGCTGCTGCGCGTTGGGCCGGGCGGCGCGCCGGGCTGAGCGGTTACAAAGGCGGCCGCCGAGCGAGGGGGGTGGGTTTCCTCTCCCTCCCACTGCAGCTGCATCGCGCCATGAGGCGCCGCGAGCGGGACGAGGCGCCCCCAAAGGCGGCGGAGGCGTGACGGGCTCCGCCGCCCCTCGGCCCCGCGCCGCCCGCCCCGGCCCGGCCCCGGCGGCCAGTGGGACCGCGCCGGCTGCCGCGGGACCAGGTGCGGCCGCGGCCCTGGGGAGGAACGCGCCCGGCCGGCCCGTCGCTCCTGGCGGCCGGGAGGCGGGGGCCCCGCTGCAGGCCGCGGCGGCGGGGAGGGGAAGACACCGCCGCCTCCTTCCCGCCCGGCCGCTCCTAGGAAAGCGGCTCCCCGCCTGCGCGGCCCCGGGGGCTTGCGAGGGGCTCCCGCCGGGCAGGACGGGGCCCGCGCCCCCTCACGGCAGCCGGGTGGGCTCCGCCGGCGGCCGGGCCCGCTGCAGGCAGGGCCCTGGGGCCGCCCGCGCCGCAGAGGGGCTCTCCCCGCTCCCGGTTCAGGGCACAGGGGTCAGGGAACCGCGTCCCCGGGGCGAAGCCCGAAGTCACGCCAGAAGCCGCGGGCAGGGCGGGGCCTGCGGGGCGGGCTCCGCGCCAGCTGCTGCCCGCGGCCGGGGCTGGGGCCGTGGGGGCCCCCGGCCCCGTCCTTCCCGCGGGGGGAGCGCAGCCACGGCCGCGGAGCGGCTGGGCGACGCGCACCTTGGCGGGTGGCGGGTGGCGATGTCGGCGCTGGGGTGCACCCCTGGCGCTGGGGGTGCGGCGGGCGAGGCAGAGCCCGGCCCGTGCAGCGAGGTGCGATGGGCTCCCTGGGAGAACAGGCTGCTCAGCCCTGAGCAACACGCGCGTGTTAGGCCCAAAACGTGCATCAAGCAATCTGTCTCCGAAAGAATGAAACCACGTAAAACTGCCTTGAATAAGGCATTTACCTTCAGGAAAAAATCCAAACCAGTACATTCAGAAGTGAACTACTTTAAAGTTGAGCTTTAGTCCATTTTTTATTACCCAGTAACTGGCCATTGCTCCTTATCCCTGAAACGTCTGGCTTTGATGTAGGCCGCATTACGGAAATACACTTTTGCGTAACTTCAATAGTGCAGTGGAATGGAAACGTATTTTTGTAATGAAATTCATATAATGGATTTCCTCGGACTAGCTATTCCAGAATAAAAGGAGTTGCTGTTCTAGAGTAACTCTGTGAGTAGGGTCTAGTTAAACCAGCGTAAGAGAACAGATTTCTCAGTAATGAACCAACCCAGATTTCTTGATGTTCCTTTTGAAATCATATCTGTTACTTTCAAAATCCTACCTGTTACTTTCAAAATCCTACCTCAAAGCATTAATATGCAGACACAGATTCAACACACAACTACCCATTTCAGAGGTTAGGCTCCTCGCAGTCGTAGCCATGTGCGATGGTTATGGCTCCCTGACGTCAGTCCTGTGCTTCAGGCCAACGAGGCGGCTCATCGCTGAAGTACTTCCACCAGAGCAGACCTGAGCTTACCGGCTATTGCTGCATGGTGGCTACATAGGACAGGCGCTCAGCAGCAGAAACCAGCTCAAACATTGTAAAAAATTACCCAGGTTCTTTGCTCTCAAGAAAGCAAGGTCCATGCTATGAAGTATAAAGCTGAGACAAAAACCTGTTTATTTTAAGCATTTAAGCCTACTCGATATGGTACCAGAACACCACATAACCAGCATTCTTTAAAAAAATCATTTTATTTCCTGTCCGGTTCTTTCCCCACCCTAGCCAGCATTTTGCTTTGCTTTGTGTTTCTTCTAGAGAATTAGAGCATTTTTCATTGAAGGTGCTCTCAACTCTTACAGTCTGGGCAATCACAGTATATAATTTGTATTTCTGACCAGAATCAGTTGATTAATTCTGGAGGGAGTTTACAATTTAAGCAAACATCAAATTGCAGCCGTTGCTGCTAGCCAGCTAAGGTTGTAACAAAGGGCCAATACAAGTTTCTTCACATCTAAGACATTTCTTCAACCAAGGTAAGTAACTTGGACTCAGACAGTGATTCCAGTAGATAAGGAACAAATAAAAGAAGGTCTCTTTTTGAAGCTTTGCTAGGGATTTGAAGGAATAAAGGCTACTGGGAAGGTAGGCAGATGCTACCAGCAAAAAAGCAAAACAGTACAGATTTGGTGTTAGAACAGGGGGGTGTTTGCTGGAACACTTCCTCTGAATATTTTAAATCCCCCCCCACCGCCACTGAAAGGCATCCAATCCTTTAAAACTGTGAGGAGCAAAACCTGGCATTGTGCTTTTCAGCACAGTTTATGACTCCTGAGTAAAAATACAGGACTCGACCTTTTATTGAGTTGCAGGTATCCAGCTCTGTTAAGCCCCTTCCGCCTAAACCTATCTCAGGCACCCAAGCTGTTCGCCTTCACTGTGTCACGAAGGAAGTCGTAATAGGAACAAGTCTGCCTTGTCAACATTTCTGTCTCTTCTGCTTTTCTGAGGCTTAATCTCAGAGTCAAAGCTTCTATTAAATAGAGCAGAAACTGGTTGGCAATCTTCTGCACTGAACTGGATCTTGCTGAGCACCTTAAGGTCTTAGCTTTATTAAATCTTATTTGCAAATGCAAATTGCACTTTGTACACAGTACAATATACTTCTTTAAGCTTTGAAGCATTGGGCAACGTCTACTGCATGTGGTCTTTACTGTGGGATTTTTTTTATTGTTTTCAAAACCTTGATGTCTAATGCACGTGCATGCAAGGGTAAGAGAGAAGGATCAATAAATGCAAAGTCAAAGTGTAAGCGGTTAGCAAAGTTCACACAAATACTTGCTCTTTCTACCCCCAAAAGAAAAAAAGTTGCCTGTCATATGGCATTAATGTTCTTTTACAAGAAAAGTGCTCTCAACACGAATTAATTCTCCCTCATGGTAGGCTTTGCAGTTAAATAAGGATTACCACTGCATGCCCAGGAAAGATAAATCTAAAGAGGGTAAAAATAACCTCTTACAAATTTAATGAGACAATGAAGACCAAGAAGCTATGGCTTTGCAAATACATGGGTTTTGTCTGACATGCTCTTCATGTAAGAGATGCATGTTGTGTTCTCTTCCGGATGATGTAATCCTCAGGGTGACCCTCATGTGCTTTTGCCATCATATGACACTCTGCTGAATATACAAAGTTCCTTTGTGTACAGAGTCCTTATTTGTAAGTCTCTGAATTTTGATCAGAGCTTTTTTTTTTTCCTTTCTGAAGAGACTACTTTTCATTTGAAGATCACTGCAACATGTCTTTTGAGTATTTATGCAATCTCATTTTCGTGAATTTGAAACTGAGCCTTTTTAATTGCAGAGAAAGATGTACTGCTTTATTTCCCATTCACAAGTAGATGAAACCAGCAATTGCAATAAAAAAATTAAAATTTATGGTAGCACTGAAATCTATTCTGTCACTTTAAATTCACAAAAAAGTGGGAAAAGATGATGCATCAAAGGTAGCTTTCAAGGGGAAATATTTCTAAACTGAAACCCTACTGAGGTAAGGTTGGTTGTTTTTTTTAATGATACCTTGGGCAAAAGCAAGTTTATTCCACATTCACCAACACCAGTTACCAGAGCAGCCAGGAATCCAGAGGAAAAAAAAAAAAAGAAACAAACCACAGAACAGAGAGACACAAATAAGGAACTGCAGATAAAAGTAAAGCAGTTCTCCAGTCAAGACACAAATCCTGTAGCAGCTTTTATGCTATAGCGTAAGATTTTTATAGCAGAGTGGAATAGTCTGTATTTTATCCCCACTTCATAAAGGAGCTGAACTTAAAATAACTACTAAGGCTTATATTTTGAATCAAGTTAATTCTCCTCAGCATCGAGGCATTTCAAACCCTGGTCTTTCTCATTTCACAGGTATAATTTATACGCTGATTTAACTTTTTTTTTTTTCTCATATAAATTGATTCAGATCTTCTTAAGGTAATATACAGCAGAATTTTTATCTGGACTCTCTGAAAGCAGCAGTAGATTCATATCACAGATAAATGATCAGAGCTTGTCACCTCTTTCCTGAGCCTGATCTTCACAACTGAAAATGTTCTTTGTGGAGTCCCTAAGGAAGGCAACAGGGCCATTCTTAATCTTTTAAATGCTGGGCTGGGGAAAACAATAATCGCATTGCCCTTACTGGACAAATAATGAGCTATATATATATAAATACATATATTACCGGACAAATAACTAATGAGCAAAAGGGTGGTGGATCCGCTCGCTTTCTTTGTGTCTCTGGTGTAAAATGAGGGTAGGACCCTATTAGAGGACTCCTAATATCCTGACCAGAAAAGCTACACTTAACGTGTGACTATCCACACGCACAGGAGAGTGTGACAAGCATGAGGAGGTGTTACTGACCGGTTTAGCTAAAAGCCAACATGTGTGGCAGCCACCAGACTCTCGAGTTCTTAGTGGGTGTCTCCATTTGCTAGCTGCAACCAGAACGCCAAGGCTAAACTTACAACAGAACACAGCAGTGTTACAGAAACCTCTGTGCACGTACCGGATTCTGTTTACTGTGGGTTTGCATTTATATTTTTAGATTACTGAAAGCTGTCAGAGATGTACATTCATCTGCAGAATTGGGGGATGAACTCAGCGACCCAGAAAGTTTTTTCAACTCTCATGTTTGTAACTTGTTTTCTATCACATTATAAAGTAGATGAGGAGTTACAGCTTGTCACCATTCGATTAAACATTTCCAATTTTGCACTACCCTCAAAAACAAGATATGCTTTACGAATTGAGTCATCTGACATGGCACACATGCATCAAGGGTGGTATTTTTCAAAAGCAACGCCTTTCAGGAATATAAACTAGTACTTGAAAGGAGGAGAGGTACCTAAACACTCTTGACGTTGAGAAGGAATTAGGTTAAGCCTTTTCTGAAATTATTAGTTAGATATTAAAACAATCTAAAGGGCATCATAGATTTTACCCTCAACTTTTCAGTAACCTAAAATCAACCACACTGAGATTCTGTCAGTTTGTTGCTTTGATTGGAGCGGTACTAAAACTAGAATCTCTTGTCATACAATAGAGTGAAATACTGTTTTTCTGGGCACCATTAGATTAGAAATTTACTCCAGCTTTGGCCTGAAAGAGGCCAGAAATGGCAAGACACGCCAGTGATCCGGCAGACGGTAAGGCTTAGCTTTTAAGCAGGAAGAGAGAATTACAGCACTTGATTTTTGTCATCCTGGTCACAGTTAATTTGGGCTTAGAAACAAACACTGACTTCTTTTGAATTTTGATTCGAAAAATTTATCATCCTCATCTCTTTTTTATGTTACTCAAAATATATCCCATCGATTAAGTAATTATTCTGTGACATGGGTGACCCCGCAAATCAGCTGAAACCAAAATATTTAGTAGAATTTCTTTACTCTGAAAAAAGATCACCAAAATGGTGATTAGTTAGTACAATATTTATGTAATCTATAATCTATTACTAAAACATCCAGAATACAAACGTACATCCTTTGAAAACAGATTGTATTTGACCCTTCATGAAACTGCTAGAAGGTTCTCATACAGTAACATTCTGAAACGATCATTTATAAAAGTTTCAAACCAGCCATCATCAATTGCTTTTCTCACAGACCTGGTCTACGTGTTACCAGGATCTTGATGAACGCAATAGTATTAAGAATTACCCACAGCTTACTCCTGCAGCCCTCAAAGCTGCCCTTACAACTACAATTTAACATGGTGATAATTACAGTCCTGCCCAGTCCGTGATTTGGCTGAGCTAAGTCACAAAGCAGAGGGAAAGAAAGGTCTCCGTAGAGCTCCTGCCCTGCAACCATGTGCCTGCTCGCTGTCACACAGGGGATCTGGTGCCACATCTGCCCCCAGGAAAGCAGGAAAATAAACCCGATTTATTAAAGTGCAGGCAATTTGCATCTTCTGTCTTCAAGGAGTCAAGAGGGCCAGCCCCCTCATAGAATTTATTGGGTAGGCTGAATCTGCGTAAGCATCTTACGTGACTTCTTCAAAAATCTAATGCAATTTATGTACTTGTATAAAGCTTGAACTTCCTTGGAAGTCAGAACCTGTGAGTGGCATTTTAGCTAAAGGGCTTTTATTTCTAGATCTTTATCTACTGAATTATATAGCAGATGTAATTTTTACCTTGTGCATACATTTTGGATACACTTAATAGACAACAGATGTTAGATTCTAGTTTTCTTTATACTTGTATTTTCTTAGATGTCGCTCTAATGAATAAAGGCAGGCTTTAAGTAGCATGGTCTTAACTACGGATCTGTTTGTGAGGCTTACACGCACCAGCTACTCTACCACATGACTTCACTTGTGAGGGAAAAAACACAACTGAAGATTAATTACATAGCCAGGATGGAGTTTCTTTAAATCTCAAGAGAAAACTAAAGTCTTTCCTGGAATGCTATCAGCCTTTAATTGTCAATTAACTATAGAAATATTTACTACTTTTGATGTAGCAGGTCCATCTCCTATTGAGAAAGGACACCAGCTGTAGCAGGCAGCCACTGGAATTCATTCCTGTAGTTTCTACATCGGCACTAGGCAGCAGAACTTTATAAACAAATCAAACCAGGCTTTTCATTTTGACAATTAGAATTCGGTCACCTGCAGCTCAGTTTGCTCAACTTGGTTTTTTTTTCCCCCCGTTATTATTAATAACTGAATAACCTGTCTCAGACTTTTCTCCACCAGTGTCCAGAATGGAACAAAACATGTCTCTGTGTAAATACTTTCTGCAAAAAGAGAGGAAGACTCTACCTCTGTGAAGAATGAGACATTAAAAAAGGGAAAGGTGGCAGTGGTAGTGCAAGCCATTACATCCAGGCCCTTTCTGTGTACTTATCAAATTTGCTTGAAACACTCTTGGGCCAATTTTTGCCCACATCTCTATGGATATCAACACCTTACCATGATTCACATCTCTATGGATATCCACATCTTACCATGATTCAGTAGCAAAGTTCCATCCTCTTTTTTTTGCCTTCATACCTTGATGCTCCCCACTAAAGTCTATGTTTTTATTCAGTCTTATCACAGACACAGGCTGTTTGGCACTGGGGGTTGGTTTTTTACCAGGTGGTAAAAGCATCGATGGCATTATTTCTCTTTTGTGAAGAGTGATCGTAACCAAAAAGGTACACCATGAGTTCAGGTCCAGTGCAGAAGGGAGCCATCAGCTAGACACATCTTCGTAACTTTTCAGACTAGTTGATCGTGTTGTGACTAGACACTGGATTTTCCTGCAGTCATTGAAAAGGGGAAAAAGATCTGTAAGTAAGGAAATTGCCATTGAAGGCATAATGAGTAGGACACACAACCAAAGCCAAAGCACAAAGCATTCCATAAGCAAAGCTATCCTGACTCTGAATGATTCAGTACATGGCAGAGTCCTGAGCGGGCAGGTACACCTACCCAAAATGTGTGCTGAAGCAAGCCAGAACAGAAACAGCAAGAAACGACGAATGAAGAGACGAGAGATGCAGAATTCACCATTGCTCCTTAATGGAAAGTAGCTTGGCGGTGGCAGGAAGCACAGCGTACACTCATCAGCATTAAATCTTTTCCCGATCAGTTGCAAAGCAAGAGCAGATTTCTAGTTCTCTGACTTCTAAAAATAGGGTGAGATCCCAAACACTGAAGGCATGACGGGGAAGAGAGCCGAAGCGCAACACCTTCTATAAAAGTCCGTGTTTGAGTTTCCTCTACCTGCCATGCACGTGTGGCCACGCGATCCATTAGGTAACGAGATTTATGTCTCTCGATAGCTTTGGCTTTGTTCCTCTCTGTACAACGGGCCTGGATGTCTGGTGCAAGCCCCCCTGCAGCGCTTGCCTAGCTTTTTACCTTTCGCAAAGCCCCCGTGCAAACTGGTAGTGCTGGAAAGTGGTGAGCTGGAAATCCGTACAAGTACTCACTGGCCGGCAGCCGCCTGCCCCAGGACCGGGCACCGCCTGCCCCAGGACCGGGCACCGCCTGCTGTACTGAGCCGGGGTGAAGCCTGGGCCATGCTGTTCTGAGACGGTGCTCTCAACCGCGCGGTGAGGGGCGGGCGAGGCGGAGGGTGCAGGCTGAAGCCTTGCTGGCTGGCAGCTGCTCTGGCAGGCCTGCTGACCTAACGCGCTGCTTTCGCTGGCTCACAACCCATTCCTACCAGCCGTTAAAATCAGCAGGCAGAGCAGGGTCCTGGTCCCAGCAGGTCCAGCACAAGCCCACAGTAGTTGATTATGTGGCATACACTCAAGAACCGAGCTGAGTTACCCGAGGGATCCAAAAAACGAAGCAGAAAAACGTCTTTGCACTTGTGGTTCCATTTATTGTCTATCGCGTGACTCTTCGGGTAATCGGTTGCAGCCACTGTAACCATCCGTGAAGCTTGACGGGCCAAACCTGCCAAGCCAGCGACTTGTCACAAGGGCAAGAAACACGTTCAAGACGAACTGCGAAAAGCCACGGGGAACACTGGCAAAACTAAAGAGAGGACGAAGCGGAGGGGAATGGAGGAATTACTGAGACCAAAGTCAGGGTCCCAGCGCGGAGGGGACGCGGCGCCGCTCGCCTGGCGCCCGCCCCGTGGCGCTGTGTCGCGCTGCCACCTGGCGGCCGCCTGCCGGAACTGCGCCCCAGCGACACGGCCGAGGAGCTGCAGGCGATGCTGCTGCTGCACGGTCAAGCATAATTTATTTCACAATTTTTTTACCGTGTAGTTATAAGCGGAAGGTTTTTTTTCTATCTTATTCCCTTTTATTTATTTATTTATTTTTTCACAAAGCTGCAAACTGGATGCAAAGCTTTTAAAGTCCTGGTTGCAGCAACATACCCTTAACCTCAGTTAACGGATGAAACAATCCTTTACAAGACTGCCAAACACTAGAGAGAAGGAAAGAATTACCAGGGCATCCAGTCTTTTCCCAGCAAGCTTCAGTAAACTTATTCATGGTTTTTGCCTTTGAAAATGTTTTCATCTTCTATAGGCAAGACCTCAAAGCCAGTCACTGGTGCTAAATTTAAGCATTGGTGTTTGAGCGTCTATATTTTGTTGTTGGTTTTTTTTTCTGTATCCTCACATCTGAAAAAGAGTTCTTGGAAAGATGGGAACAATATTTATCTCCCATTCTGGATTCTCTTCCCTTCTCTTAGACCACAGCTGTTCTTATTTCACAGAACTGAGATTACAAAGAGAGCTGGTCCAGACATTCAGCAGTTCCCTAATTAGCAGAGCGTGAGGGGGCTGAACTGGAAATTTGGCGCTTTCTGCACAAATGCCACATAGAAGAAAAAACAGCTCTGATCTTCAGTGATGGCCAGACTTGTAAAGAATACAATTTAAAAGGCACCTTCATATTGGCCAGATCCTCCAGCCATGCTGCATAAATTGATTTGCTCATACAAATTTTAACGCATCTGTCCAGACTTATGCCTTGATTTGCTGGGCACTAACAATAAAAAACAGCCAGCAAGGACAACGCACAAGCATTCCCATCAAGCCTTCAACAGGCAGGTGTCCTGCCTATCAAAGACTTGCGCTCTTCCCTCCCCTCTAGTCTCTTGCAGCTCACTTGGCGCAAAAAAAAAAAAAAAAAAAAAAAAAAAAAATCACACTACTTAAACCAGTTTTGGACTCCCCAGTATAAACAACTACACATGAGAATAGCTGTATTTTGTGTCAGGAGCCCTAGTAGCCTGTGACTGCACAAACCCTGCAAACTTTATGCGCACACCACCACAGGAGACTCACACCAGCATCGGCACTTACACATTTTAGCAGGGTGCACCGAATGCGGGCTAAAGGAGTGACTTCTACCGAGGATGTTGCAGAGATAATAAGCTAGAGATGGTTATCACAGCGATATCCCAGCTGTGAATATGAAGTTGTAAAACATGCAGGGACTGACGGCCACATAACCCATACCAGCCGTGTGGCTCCCTCTCTGTGGACCCGTCCAGCACTGCCGGGCTTTCTTGCCTCTCTGCCTAATCATCCTTCTGTTTCTCTCTGTCCATGATTTTCTGCACAATTTCCAGACAGTACTGCAACTCACGGATTCCCCAGCCCTCCCAGGAGCATGTCCATCGCTAGGATAAAGTATCGCAGTGTTTGGGCTATTTTAGCTTTGGAAGCTGGTACGACACAGACACTGACTTGGCTGGTAGTTTTCCACAGGCAGCTGGGGTAGCAAACTTAGTTCTCTTTATATAACAACACAGAAACTAATTTAGTTAAAACCACGTCTAAAAACAATCTAACCAAGGCTAGTCAGATGTACCTGCTTACACTTGATATTGATATTCAGGTAAGTATAGCTGCACTTAGATTGACTCTGATATTAATTAGAAGAAATACCTTGATATACTTTAATAGGAAATCATTCTATGAAGTGAAGCTTAAAGAAAGAGGATTGCTGCAGCCCAGGAGACTTGCACGAGACATTCCGAAACCACACAAAAAAGCATTCAAATATGCCAGAAAACATATTCCTCTCCCACATGTTCTCCTCATTTTCTTGCACTGTTCCCTCTTTCTGTAGTCTCGTGTGCCTCTTTCTCGCCCCTGATGGCTAATAAATGTGCCAGCTGATGCATTTAAGATGGAGAAACGCACACTATGCAGTCTGTACGACCAGACTACTCTACATTGCCAGCTGCTTTCTTGGAATTGAGTTGTTCCTAGGCTTTGTGCCAAACAATCCCTGCCCACAGCAGATCCAGCTGCTCCGAGCTGCTCAACAGTCCATCCTAATCCATTGCTGCCATTTTTCCCTTGCTGCCTCTTTCATATTCTTGCATACCTCCCTCTCCTTTGTCATTGTTCTTTTTAGATCTGCCCCAATGCTTACACCCTTTCCCCCCACTTCCTCCATTCTCCCCTTGCCACTTCCCCTTCCCCTCATGCCCACAGGAACACACCAATTTTTCTACAAATAGGTATTTGGCATCTGACCAGTATCTGCCTTCTGCTAGTTTTCTGCCTCCAGGAAAGTAACAACCCTTCTGAGACAGGAACTGGTGATAACTGGCCTTCAGAGGAATGGCAGAAGCAGCAATAACAATTTTGTCTCCTACAAATGACACAGAGATAGAAGAAGATGTATTTGTTGATGCTTTGCTAGCAGATCATCTGTCAGGTTTCCTAAAAGAACCCTGAGCTCCACAGATATAACGAAGCAGCAAAAATGACAGTCCCACCTTACATCGCTGGGAAGAGCCTTATAAATGAGAATGAAGAGTATAACCCAAGTCAGGAAAGGCATCAGGAGAGCTCATGATAACAACACTCTAAAGGCAATAAGAAACAACAGGGAAGAGCAGAAGGCATGTATTCTTACCATTCTTTCCATGACCCAACCATCTTCTGCAATGAGAAGTGTTGCAGAACGCAAACATCACCATTAGCTCTCAGCCCTTCTCTGGAGCTGCAGCTCTGGTTCTGCTGTGGACTGCTGGTAACTTCGGGGGGTTGTGAACATCACCAAGAGCCTAACTGCGTATTTCACTGAGGTGACGAAAGATATTTTAGCCTCTGCATAACAGCTCTTAGAAGACATTTTCTCAGCTATTCTGTGCCCTCCTTGTTCCAATTAAAGGCTCAACAAGCTTTTAGCAACTATTTTTTTACAGAAAGTAAACATTCAGTCAGAAAAGATAGATATCTCTATCTCATGTTATTTAAAGGGGGGAAAAAATACCTAGGCTTTCATCCATATAGCACAAAGGAGAAAACGTAAAAGTCAAAGATGCAACCTGTTTCTCTTCCTCTACCGTTCTAGTATTGTACCTAAAAGCAGTAACTTAAGAAACCCACAAAACCTAAAAGCCACGATCAGTGATGCAAAGTCAGACAAGTAGTTTCACTGGCAGCGTACAGGAAGGTGCAACTCGGCCACATCCCGAAGGTGCCCCTCTCCCCACGCACTGCCAGCAGCGTAACCGCAGGTGCCAGCCACAGTGAACAGCCCTGTGGAACAGTCGGGTCTTCCTGAGTAAGGTGTCTTTGTTTCTGCAACTGAAAAACAAATTACATGGTGCCTGAAAATGGGGTTCATTCTCGTTCCAGCTGGTTTCTAAAGCAACAGCAGCAAAGACCCAACCTGATACCTCCTGGCTGCTCGGCAGCTTGCACAAACCCAGGCGCAGGACAAGAGCCTGCGAGAGAACAGCAGCGCTCACGCTCGCAGCGGGATCTGAGCACAACAGATCTGAAGGCCAAAGACAACCTTAGCAGGGAGAACAGATGGAAGATGAGGGCTTGGCCTGACAACAGCGGTGACGCAGCGGTCAGTTTTCTTTGACCCAGCTCCCCGAGCACAGTGAGACGCGTTAGTTTATCTCCAGCTCAGCGGGGTAGCTGCTTCACCCTCCAACACGGCAGCATCTTCAGACAGGCTGACAGAATTGCACACTGCTCTGAATCTGCCCAGTTACCCGATTTATTCAAACTAAAGCATCTGGAGTCAGGCAAGAGTAAGCAGCGACTTTTTGCCAATAGACACGAAGCACAGCAAACCTCTGGCATATCAGGCTGTACTGGTGAGCTAAACCAGCGCTAAACCAACCAGCAGCACCTGCAGCTTCCACCCGGCAGGTGACTAGTGGCTGTCCCAACAGGCGCTGGCTGTTCTGCTCACGCTCGAGCTTTCTGCTGTTTGACTGGTATTTGCACTAACCAAAAAACCCTTGCCACCCCAAGCATGAAAAGCATGCGTATACCGGCGATAACCGATAGCTAGGAATTCCATCCCTATGGAAAAAGACAAAACCACAAGGAACTTGCATTTGCAAAGGGAATGTTATTTTTCAAAGCTGCTACTAGATAACCACGACTATCAGCTAAAAAGAATTAATGCTTTCCTCATCCTCACAAGGCAGAAGTTCAAGCTGTTCTTTAGATGCAGGGAAGATGACACTCCAAAACATTCTACCAAAGCCTTCAGTAGCACGGGCCCAACGGTCTTCCCCTAACGGAGATGCCAGTCTTCTAAATGGACAGATACAAACTCTCAGTCTCTAAGACTTTGATAATTGGCTTAATAAAGGCTCATTGTTTACTTGGTGGTAACAGGAAGCTAATGTTCTGCTGCTGGATCAAATACTTTACTCTTGATCCCTTGAGAAAGCCTTGAGCTGCATTAATTCAAATTCCAGGGTAGAAGCCGTACAGGAAAATAAGCTAAGTAACATTTGAGATTAGTAGAAGCTGCCTGAATGCTTACTCAATATAATCTGAAGTAAGGATACAAACTGTCCTAACTAGGAACAGTCTCACCACCAGAAGTCGAGGGAAAATTGTTAGCGATTATGAAATTGCCAAACTGAGTGTCTTCCTTGGCTTTGAGTTAGCATGTACCTGAATACTGGGAGACTGCTTTAACCTAAAAATTCTGTGTAAAAAAAAAAATAGGGAGCCATGTTTCAAGGAGAAGATTAAAGGAGACAGTTTTTTTTAATATCAAGCAATAGAAAGCACCACATACTAAAATGAACATTTTTCCTTCACTCCTTGAACGCAGAGATTTGTGAATCCTCAAATACATTACTGCTTGAAAAGCAGAAATAATCAATCAGCTTCAAAAAAGATAAAAAAATATTACTGAGAATGGATTATGCCAGCACTTGCAAGAACTTATTTTACAAAACTCTCTTATTTTAATACATATGATCTCTTTAGAACCACATACTAAAAAATCATCAGTTCTAAAGTTTCTCCCACCTGTTAAGAATGTCACAGTATTTTAGCATAGCACATTCACAACTCAAAAGTTCACCTGCTGACATTTTTAAAAGTAAAATGACAAAGACTTTTTAGAAGCATAAAGTTGTTCAAAGTTCTTGCAACATAAAGAGAATGGGGCAGGCACATTTTTGGCCATCACAGGGTGTCCTCACCTGACATCTGATTCAATAAAAAAACCCACAGTATTTGTGGGTTCCGCCCATAAAGTAATTTTCAGCTTAGTTAACCAACTCTATCTCTTACTTGCCAAGCTGGTGGAAATCTGGGTGTGTATGCTTATAACTTACTTCAGCCTAGCTTAAATTCATTTAATTTATATGTGGCTAGCTCAGGTTTTGCTTATGTACGTACCCTTAATCAGCACATAGTACATTACATGTATCATCCTGTTTAAATTACCAGCATGGATCAGGAATTAAGTACATTTTAAACTTACCTTCATGTTTTCTCCAATGTAATCACAAAAAGCAGCTTTCATTACACTGCTCCCACCTGGTACAGTATCTTTATTTCAGAAACAGTGTAATATCTAGAAGCAGAACCAGCTTGTTTGTTGGCTTTTTTTTTTTTTTTTTTAATATATATATAGTTACTGGATCTAAGGCATTTTACAACCACTTCACTTGATAATTATCCCATCTGATGGCTTGGCTACGAGCCATGTCCAAGTCACAGGGCTGGATAAGGTAAGGCTGGCTGATGCAGATTCAGTGTACGAGACCAGGTCCCAGATTACCTCGGACATACCAAGTTCAGTATACAAGGGAAAAAACTGTTCACTCTGCAGCTGTGATAGCTCCTTCTTGTGGAAATTTGCCTTTGCACTGAGAAGCAGCAACACCCCCTCCTTTACTGGGAAAGGACAGCAACTCTCTTGGAAGAAAAGAAAGGAAGAGGATGAAGACAGCTTTTGAGTAGTTTGTACACGAGTGTTTTTCCCACCAACCGCTAATGAATGTTTGCTTGCAGCTTTCATACATAAACATTCAATATAAGACTCAAAATCACATACTCAAAATAATATTAATCACATACTTAAAATAATCATATTAACTAGATGCTTTGCTTGGTTTTGAGCTCACAGAGATGACCTTTATAGTTTTTCATTGTTTTTGCTAAGCCCTTGGGTGGAAAAATAGCCCTTCCTGGTCCTGTAGGTCAATCTAGCTCATCAACCCTCAAAAAACACAAGAATGTAAATATATTTTTGAAACTGTAACTTCAGTAAATAATTGCGTAGCTGAGTTTTAGCATGTTATCCAGTGGGATCTCCAGAAGGCACCTATGTCTTAATTTTCTTTGCCTTCACCCTGCAAGACTAGGTACATGGGGTCTTTCAGGTCCGCTTCTCCATCCTTAGGCACCCAAGCACTTCTGAAAATCTGCCCTGTTCCTCCTCCGAGAAGTTCGTTAGTAGCTTGTTTTCAGGTCTTACTTGCAAGAAACAAATGGTTGCTACTGAAATACTGAATCCAAGGCAAGCAGGAGCGTTACATTAGCTGGCAGATTCCTTTCCAGGAGATTAAATACAGGAACATCTGCAGCCTGGAATGTAGCTGGTGACCCACCCTCCCAACTCGGCACAGGCTACGTTCCCTCCAGGCACTGGATTTTTTGCTACACAGAAAAGTCTCAAAGACATGGATGTTTTAATTAATAGTTATTCACTAGACAAGCTTTTAAGGTAAATATTCTCCTTCTCTTCTTATTTTCTTACTAAAGCATTTTTGAATCACACTGTTTCGCTATTTCAACAGATCTCTTCCTGTTCTGTCACTTGCATGCGTATTTATAAAATATTTCTCCTTTAGACCACTCTCCCAATAAAGTTCCCACTATAGCAAATGAGAAACTATACAATCAGGGCAAGTGTCCTAGCAAATACGGTCTGCTCGTTAACTGCACCCAATTCAACAAGTATTTTCAATGCCTATGTAAAAATTGTCACATTGCTGTCCAGTTACGCTACAAATGATGCTAATTAGCTGGTGTAATGCACCGGACTGTTACCAGGTATATAAACAATAAGCAGAATAGTTTTAGGAGCCCTACCTGGGGACATAAGAGGTTTTAAACTATGGTATAAACCTGTATTTAATATTTCTATGGGCCAAGATAAATTCAATGATCTAGGAAAATCCTTGTACTGATGGGGCACGCCTTAGCCTCGCCCTCAGACTTTAAGCATATTCTCAGGTTGTTCAGGGGTTTTTGAGAGTTTGTTAATTCTACTGGATAAACATCATCTTAACATGTTTCTGAGAGTATATGAGAAACTGAGGTGTAGTTTTAGGAAGACCTGTCACCACTACCACCAAAAGCATTAGCCCTACCCTCCCGTTTCCTGCGCTAGTACAGCTGTTTGCATGCCTGTCCGGTGAGATACACTGAACCAGTCTGATCAAGGCTCCAGGGAAATCTCATGGAACAGCAGAGGGGATGGCGCTCCCCAAACAGGAGCACAAATAATCCATTTTCTAGTACTGCAGCAAATGCAGTTTTAAGTTTTCACTTTCTCTCAGATAAAAGTTAGTACCTATTCAGCCCCAATCCAAAAAGAGCTCAGGAAGACTAACTAAAACGGTGCCTTTCTTAAAATACAAACACAACAAGCAGAAAACATGATTCCTTTTCTTTTTTATTGATACTGCCAATGTGACTACCTTTACGCAGGCAGATTGTTTCCTACATTAAACACCTTTTTTAATTAATTTGAAAGTAACATTTTGTCCTCTATAGTTCCTAAGGTTATCCAATTAACACACAGTTATGCTTTTAAGAAGTTTCCACATTTTCTCTTTAATTCCCCCCCGCCCCCACCCCAGATCTGTGTAAAGGTTACTTGGCAAGAATACATGCATATGACGTTAAATGGAGACCAATCCACCACTAAAAGGTAATGCACATTAAACATAATAATACAGTACTTTGACATCATTTCAAATAAATACCCACATACAAATGTAGTAATTTTAAATGCAACAATATTTCTTATGAATCAATACTGTAATAGGAGATGGAAATATAAGTCCCCCACATCTAGGAATAATAATGCTTTTTCCAGCAAACAGAAATCTTTTCTCCGCTGTCAATATTATTTTAATTTGTACTTTTTTTGAGGAGTGAGAAGGCTCCCTCACATCAAGTACCAATTTAATCATTCATGTGAGCCTCAACAAACAGTAGAGACAGGTACAGTTTGTTGATGCACTTCTGTTTCTGTTTCCTGAAATTTCCATGATTAGATACAACATGCAAGAGAATATATCCATGTGTTGTTGTTCACATTTGCAATCAATACTATGGTTAACTGCATCCACCACCATACAAAGCTAACATAACATCAATATTCCTGATACATTCTCTGTACTGTTACCACAAATGTGTTAATACATCTTGCTCATTTGTTCAACATGAGTCCATTTAGTTCCCAAAGCGTATTCGGGTTTGTTTACGGTTTTTTTTGTGGTGTTTTGTTTGTTCGTTTGTTGTTTCTTTTTTTCCTCTATACCCCTGAATTTGCAAGGATTTCCATGATGAAATATCATTGACTAACAGAATTTTTTACAATTCCTTGAATATATAATCTCTATAGTAAGACTACCCATTAAAAATGTGCGAAAGGGGAGTTCACTTTGCACTTATTGCTCCATATCTTTAATAAATTCCAAACCAGCCGTTCCATTTCTTCTAAGTTACAGGACTTAGACTAAACTATTCTAAGAGTCTCCCTTAAAATGATTAAAGGCACTACTGGCAATAATTAATGACAGAAAGGCGCTGATATATAACACCCTATCATTGACAACTTTAGAATTTTTCTTTCTAAATGTACCATAATTTGGCACAATAAAATGAAAAAGTAACAAAACAATTCCAATTTGGAATTTAACTGGTATAGTTGTATAAAATTCTGTTAATCAATAATACTTCAACTTCCCAAAACCCAGGAATTCTGGAATTTATAGGTAATACTACTTCTTTCATATTTTTCAAGTGCCTATTACTGTTTTAACCAGAGCAAAGTCAAGTTTTCTTCTTGTTACATTGAACTATTCCTAAGAATAATAATACAATATGAAAAAAACCCCAGAATTTGAATACCCTGGATTTCTTAATGAACATGGCAGTTAAAAGAACCAAAAATCAGTAATTTAAACATATAAAGCTTAACATTTTATAATAATAAAAAAGCTGCTGAAGCACAGCACACAGTTTAGCAGAGCTCCTGGTTTTTCTTGAAACTCTTTTCTAATCACAATCTAAAGCCTCCCAAAAAATCTCTGCCACATGCTGATGTAGAATTCAAAAATCACAACCCCAAACTGGAGAGAGACTATGAGCGCAAACCACTGCATTTACATGAACTCTTCTACATAAGGAATTAAAGAAGCTAAAGAAAAATATCAAAAGTGCACAGGTTTAACAATCGGATAAAAAAAATTAGCATCTGCAATGAAATAAGAAATTCCCCCCCCCCCCCCATCCAAATAAGAAATTCCCCCCATCCAAACATTTCTAGTAGATCATAAACTAATATGGTGATCATTACATTTGAAGTAGGTTTCTTCAGCACTTGTAAGTTTTCTTACTGCAGCAGCACTTACAGGTAAAGCTTGTTTGTTTTATAGCTTCAGACATAAAAGGGAAGTTTCAGGTAGTATATAGGAAAAGATGTTTTCAAAAGTTAGGATCAGGTCAGTGGTTTCCATTCTTTGTGCAATGGGCTACCACTTTGAACTATAATGACAGAGGCTAAGAAATGCTGTTGCACTGTTGGAAAGGCCTTCTCCAGGGACTACTCTACAGCTGAAAAATGGAAAAATAAAATAGCATTAGAAAAGAAAAAAAAAAAGTGTTTACTTCTCAATTAAAGAACTGAAAACTTAAACCAGTGTGCTGCAAAAGCAGGTTAGTTGGTTGAGGGTGTCTGTTAGCTTACTGGGGTAGAAGCAGCCGTTTTAGCTCGCAGATGCTTCCCAAGCCAACGGAACAATGCTTATGGGTTCAGCCTGGAAGCATAGCTTTGCAGAAAGAAGGTTTCTTACAAGTACTGAATAAAGCTTTGCTGTTTAATCACAAGTTAACAGCAATGAATGTGCAAGAAACATTTTCAGTGAAGCTTTAGGTTCTCCAGAAACATGCAGGTCAGTATATCATGCAGGCCAATGCAAAGAATATCATTCAGAAGAGCCTGCTTGCAGAGGTAGGTGATGGCTTAAGGAATTTTCCATGCTTTATCCCAACCCATTGAAAGTGATATGAAAGACTTACAGCAAACGTACGTTTCAAGAAATTATTAATCAAAAATTACAAGACTCAGTCTTAAATATTATCTAAAAATACAAACAGCAGGATCAACTCACCTTACCACCATTCCTCATTTCTTTTTATAACAGGTGCTACAAGAACTTAAACCGTAACCTTGACAAGCTCCAACAGCAGTCAGGTTGGCTTTTTTGTTTTTTTTAAAGATTCACAGAAATGAATGAAGATGGAAACTACTACTAAGACTATCCGGTCAATAGCAAAATTGTTCATACTTGGAGCTGAAAGTGTGAGCCAAGACTGATAGTAATAGTCACTGTCCAATAACATTGAATTCTTTACAGAAAGTTCCAGTTAATTTGAAAAAAAAACCCTAACAATGCATTCAATTATCAGTTTCTCCAGTTTACCATTTTGCCATTAGTATTTTGCAAAAATACTGCCATTAGAGACACGGAAGCAGTGAAAACTGCATTAAAGCTCCCTACCATAGTGGAAGCAAAATTGTAACTGTTTCTATTGGAGCAGAGAAAGTTAGCACTCAAATGCCTGCTTTTACAAAGTATTTTAAAATTATACTCTAATGCAGGAATGAGAAGAATAAAGGCCTTTTGGAAGATTGTGCAGCAAAGAAGAGAAAAGCAGGATTGAAAACTGTTGAAAGATGACTTGCTTCTAAAATATCAAACCTGCTATTTAGCAATATTAAAGCTCAAATTCAGGAGAATTCAGTGTTTTCTAAAAAAAGTAATAACAGATGCACAGGGCCTAGTTTCTAAAGCCAGAATTACTATTTGCTTAAACTTCTCAAGCAGTGATGTTTGAGCAACATATTAGACTTAAATCGCTGGGGTTTTTTTTTTCCTCCTCTTAGCATTGGTAAATGCAATTCTGGCACTGGACTGTGGCGTCCTGATGTTTCCCAGCTTTGCAGCAAGGTTTCTGCATTCCATTTGTCCAAAGTCTCACTGTACGAATTTAGAAGTTTTCTCCCACCCCGCCACTAATATCTGGGAAGCCAAAATCCCATGTGGTTTCCCCTCACTGGGAAAAATAAGCTGTGCTCCTTATTACCTTATATTAGTACTGTGATATCTCCTGACTACTTATAGGCAGAGCGGCAATGCACAGGAAGCAAGCTGCTGATCATCTATAAGAAATGGTAGTGAGATGAGGCAGTACCACATCAGGAATATTAGAATGGCTTTATAAAACATCACTATCAAGCAGACAACCGTGCAGTCTCGCATTGCTTTTAGTAATACTATAGGCATACAAAATTATTTGAAAGAGTACAAAATGAACAGGGCTTTACATTAAAATAAAGTTTGAGGCTAGGCACTTTAAAACTCCGGTTTCAAGAAAAAAAGCGTGCCTTGTTGTGCTCCACAAATTTTCCACAATTTTAGAAGCAATTATTTTCAATCTTTTTCTCTTAAGTAGGCACCAATTATGAAGTACACTTTCATATTATCAAACATTATTGTAATTAAGTGGCTAAAAAGGCCCCTTAAAAGTTCGAAAGCAGACAAAGGTTTACTTGTTTTTAAAGATTAACATGTATACTAAACTACTTCATAAATAATTATTAGCAGGACGATCTGGTTCGATTCCCCGTGCCTATAATGTAGAGCCCTGTAAAACGTGTGCTTGCATAAGGAATGCAGTATCTTCTGTGTATTTAAAAAAAATGATCAGAGCTCTGAAATACTATCCTATTTAGGTTAATACTGAAAGCTGAGGAAAAAATGTTTTGTGACTGACAATACTAGACCATAGTCACATTAACTCTACACATACATGTTGTGTGGCTACAGTAATATATAAAACAGATTCTTTCCAGAGTGTTATGCTTGCAAGGAGCAACATGAGACCACAAAGACCCCTTCAGGACATGACACTTTTCCACAGCATAACTTCTTAAAATGGAACTGTCTACCAGGTAGGATCCCAATTTTTAAAATTTTAAGTTTTATAACAGATGGGTAAATATTGCATATTTTTTATACGAATGTGCAAGTTTCTTCTGATTAACCCTCTGAAAAGAGGGAAGCAAACTGTAAATTATGTAGCCTACCGAGGTTTTTTTCTAGCTTTTATAGCCTATAAAAGCTTTAGGCCTTTGGTCAGTGGTGATTTGACAGCAAGTTCTTAATATCTGCCACAATGAGCAAACTAAGTTTGGTTCCAGTTTCAAAATGCTCTGCATTTTCAAGACATATCTTTAATTTTAACATTTGCTTTTCACCACTTCTTCAGCCACAATAACAAGGAAGGTTTTCTGTTTGTTTCTGCCTGTGAAAGCATTTATTGAAGTATGCCGCAACCCTGGAGAAAGGATCACATTTGTGCTATACAACCTACAATTAGCAGCACCAGATATACTACATCAGGTGTACTCTTTAAACACTTACCATAAACAGCAAAACCCATACATGTTAATTGTGGAAAAAGCCAATTCCTTTCCACTATTAACTAGTTAATAGCATCCCCATACTTACGAATTAGTTACAGTTAAGACCACCATAATACAATTTGTATTACCTGGTTCAACAACATACTAATACAAGTCAACTCACTGCGACATTAGACAGTGGGGATTTATGCTGACAGTTACAGCATAAAGTAAGATGCATAACATGATTTTTCTACACACCTGTCCTAGTCACAATAGATTTTATATTTCTCACTACAAAAAACCTGGTTGTTAAGGACAGATCCTTCGGACCTGTCTCCACAAGATCGAATATGACTTACACTAGGGTTACTGCTCTTGGCTTTGGAAGCAGATTTTGTGCGCACCCTTTTGGACTGCTCGTGGTCTAGCTCCAAATGTTCCAGGCGCTGGGTCAATGCCAGTTTCTGCTGGATAGCCATCCGAAGCAAGGAGTTCAGAGTCTTCTTCTCATCCTCAGCCGCTGCAAGCTGCCGCTGCATTTCATCCAGCTGTGTGACATATTCGTCACATCTGCAATGAAATATATCAATCTTTAGCAATCCTGTTTCCATCTACAGAACATGAATCCTTTGTGTCCAGCTCATACTAGCAGAACAATAATTTTGCAGTTGCTTGCTTATACGCTCTTTTAACTAGGAGCTTCAATCAAACCTGTAGAAAACCACAATTGTTCTTCGCTGGGGTTCTTAGAATCCCACACTCAGCACTTACATTCATGCCTTTCAAGGTATAGTATAATGAACAGCATCCTCGGATAATGAAAGTATGAAGCCTGATACAAAAATCCTCATGTGTAAAGATCAGTAAGATGTCCTTCCATAGCGAGTAGACAAAATACAGTGAAATTAACTTTTGTCTCTACTTACAGAGACCACAATGGTTCTAACTTTTAGGCTGGAAAGGGAGTCTGAGGGGAACAGCAGGAGCGCACTAAAATGACCGTTACTAAAATGACTATTAATGCCATTTGAGGAGTACCCGAACTTCATAGTTTGTTACTTTACACATGGAGTCCAAATAAATTTCCAGCGGTGACTGAACAGCATTGTTAAAAACAAGCATCTTTCCCAATTCTACTTTAACCTACTCCAATTCCTGATGTAAACATTCTATAAATAGTGGTTTATTACTATTTTCTCTATAGCAAGTGGCCTTTATGTAATCATTTTCACCATCAAAATTAATCAATCTATAAACAATTAAACAAAGGAACCGAGTGTTACTGGGAACTCTGTGGGAGAAGCTATATGAATGCCTGCAAACCGTTTCATCTACAGTCATTTTCACTGAGCTTGAAAGCTACTTAACTTGCACAGCACATCATGAACAATTTGTAAAATTAATGTCTCTACATGTAGATGCATATTTACTGCACATAGAAGACCAATTATGCGTATGGGTAGAAAAATAAATATTCATAGCTACCAGCTGGAATTTACAATGGCCACATCTGTAAAATAGAGCTTTTTCATAAAAGCAAAATATCAGCAGAGAAGTTCCTTTTAACATCAAAATGGAAAAGCCCCTGACTTTAAGGGACATTTATCATCATTAAGTAATATAAAGCAGACCAGGGAAAAAACTGCATTCACATGCAGATTTGTCAGCTGTGCTTATATCAGGTCCCAAATTCTGCCCTCCCTGTCTTCAAATAGCAGGATTCGGCTTATATTCCTAATTCTATTTGCTTGGAAAGAGAAAAAAGGGGAAAGAAAAAGTCAGAATTTTGAATACGTATGGAGATTAAACAATAACACAGAAATATTAATATAAAACCGGCACAAACTACAACTGCAAGGCGGCTTAGCATAGCAGAAGGTTTTGAGTTTAGGGCCACTGAGTGGGAATCGATCCTCTCAAATCTCTGCGGACCCTGCTCTCAAGTTCATCGCAGTCTCTCTCGTACTGTGGAGCACAACGGGAAAGTCGCGTGTGAGGGGTTTCTCCCAAACCAGGAACCCTCCATTGGCTGGAAGCCTAGCGCCTGCCCTCCTTCCAGCTGGATGGACCTTACACAGCAAAGCCAACCCATCCACCGCAGCGAGGCGGAGGCAGGACGAGGGCCCGATGGCATTCAGTTCACTAGCAGCGCTGGGGGCCACACGGACTGGAATGGCCCGAGGAAGTCTGAAAAGACAAAGATAAACCTTGTGGGCATAACGGTCCTCCCCTCTTATGGAAGGGGACACCAGCTCCCAGGCGTGGGCACGGCTCCCAAAACAAACAGCTCACAGCTTCGCTGCTAACCCCGTGCCCTGCTGCTCTAGATTATCAGAGACTGATTTTCTTCACTTGGGGGTGGGAGCAAAGCACAAACTAAAGATTACTGGGAGGCCTGAGGGCTGTGGGGTTCCCCTCCAGTTTTCAAACACACTCGTGACATCTGAGGTGAAAAAGTGCAAGTTTGCTTATATCACAAATTACCTTTCTGCTTTCTTTTCTACCTGCGGCTCAAACGTGATTTCTTCAAAGCTCCACTACTGCAAACCAGGAGAATGTCCAGAAAGTGTTACCAATTCCTTGAGGAGCGTAATGCGATTGCTTTAGCAAAATATGATCTGGCACTGAAGTGACCTGTCCTTAATTACCCTTGTCTTATTCCCAGCATTACACTCCCAAGAGGTCTGGGCAAGGTGAAATTATGGGGAGGTTTTCCCCCTCCCTTTCCCAGCTCCTTTCTTGTGACTCAAAACATATAAATATATTTCTATTTTTTTTAATTACAGAACAGAAAGTCCTGAAATTTTCAGTTCAGTGAAGCAGTGTCAAGATTGCTGCAGTCTATTCATTTGACTTCCACCAGAGAGATGCTAATCAAAGCCAGACACAGCAAGGCAGATTTCTCCCCCCGCCCCATTTAGAAAAGGGGATGATGAAAAGAGAACAAAACCATCGCAGTAAAGCAGAGTAGGGACATCCCACACAGTCTTGCTGATGTCCCTTAATCTTCTTCTCTAAATATTTCTGGTATTACTCAAATGCCTCTTGATCAAACACAGTCTGTTGTGCCAAACCTGATAGCTGACTGGTAACAGACAAATGCTTGTCAGAGTCTAAAAGGCTGTAAAGTTGTTCACGCATGAGCCAAGCTATAATTAAAGCCATGATTTTGACTCCAAAAGCTTCCTTGGCAAGTTATTATCTCATCAAGCCTTCCGTTAGCACAAAGGTTTAAAACATCAAATGACTACTTAGAAATTACAAGGCATTCACTATTTCAAATTTCCAACAAAAAGGGAGTGCTACCAGTAGTACACATGCAGCTGCAGTTTTTACTGTACCTGAATAACTGTTCTCTCCTACGTAGGAGAGGCCTGGGGAGAGGCAGGAGTGTTAACTACTACGACTACACACAGCCATGCATCCTAAACCTGCTTTCCTGATCTTTAAGTCAAATGAAATGATACAGCCTCAAAACCGAACCTTCTCCTAGTGCCAGCATGGCTCCAGGGCCAGAGGAACACTACGCTATGCAAAGTACCGCAATTGTTCACCTCAACAGAACAAGCGAGGATTAAAATGTTCTTAGAAGTTGATGTAGATGTTGCACGCGCAGGTGGACTGGGATCTGCCCTACTTACCTTCTTCCTTCCTGCTGTTTGATGACTCCCAATTTAATTTTCTCAAGGAAAAAAAAAAAAATTGCCTCCCTAAGCACATAAGATGACACACCCTCTGGCTCTACTTCAGCTAGTAGCAGTAGCTATGGCAGCACATTTTGGTGGTATGTGTATCTATATTTTGCTGCTTTGCAGATACAAAAGATCTTTCCCTTTTAGAATTTTTTAAAATGTCATTTGCCACCTGCTGAGCTACTTCCCAGCTGTATATTCAACACAAATCCCATTAGAAGTCATAACAGAAAATGTATTTGTTTTAAAAACACCTTTGAAAGAAAAATAATTGAGCTTTCATACTTTAAAGAAGAATATGAAATTAGCATAAGCCTGTTGTACATTTACACATTCACAGTTTTAAGTGGACAGAAGGCTTTGATGTTGCTGATTTTTTTATGACTAGTAATTCACAACAACAAAAAAAGGAGCTTAAGGAAACATCAACTAGACTTTTAAAAACACCAGCTAAAACAAACATCTACATAGAGGAAATAAATACCCTGAACGTTAAATACAATGATGAGAATTAAAACCCAAACCCTCTAAAACATTCTCTGAAGCCAAGCTATTGAAAAATCTAGCAACGGGTTGTCTCACTTTCAAAAGCTGCATACCACTACAAATGTCAGCTGTGCCTTATTTCTACATACCATTTTATTTAAGCTTTAGCGTATACTATATTAAATAACATTTAGAGCCAAATTCACTACTGAATCAAGATCTGTTCCAGAAAAAAATGCCATGTAACCAAATGCACCTGGGTATAATTATACTTTTTCCCCTCCTCTGCAATCAGTATGAGGACCACATGACAACCTCCAAGAAAGCAAGACAGATGTGATTGAAGGAGGCCTTTTGAAAGGAGCAACAACTATTTTAACTTCTACCTGGAGAGATTAAATTGTCAACCTACATAAGAAAGGAAAATATGGAGTATTAAAATCACGATTTTTCAGCTTTCTTAAACACTGGAAACATCAGAGCAGCAGTCAAAATGACATGTAAATGGGCATTGACTGCGCTTGGCTATAAGGGATAATAGCCACCTGCTATTTCAGACTGAATATCTTAGAAATTGGTATTAAAGACTGAATTTTACCACCTTCCCTCCATCTCCTCCAACCCCTGGTGAAAACCAGCTCATCTGCAGAGAAAGCGACAACTTTGTATTACCAAAGGAGGAACACAGGGAAGAAGATTACGGCACAAATAAAGCTGAATCTCCTGTCACAGGGTGGCCTTCCTCTGGGTTCTGTGGCAAATGCTGCAAAGCCCCACGATGTACCACAGGGCTGTGCTCCTCAGCATGAAGGGGAAGGTTCAGAGCCAGTCTATACATAATTTGGATTTTTAAGTGGAAGAAATGGAAGACTGTTACTAAGGACTGACAGCAGAAAACAGGCATGCCTTCAGAAACTGGATCGTAACTACGGTCTTACCCAATCTGAGATGGCCTCCTCTGAAGGAACTCACACTGGATGGAATTTTGCATAGCCATATACCCAAATGCATTTGTTTTTAAAAAGCTGTTGAAACAGAAGTATTAAAAAGCTTAACCCCACAGAAGCATGCTCCAGGCAGACGAGCCTGCCATGTGCAGTAGCCCAAATGCAGCTGCACCACAACTCAGAAAGACGTGGCTGCAGGACCAAGGCCCTCTGCTACCTCAGCAGCCTTCAGACATTTTTAGGAAGTATACTAAGCCCATCTCTTGCTTTGGTTTGCACAATATAAACCATGCAGATCCACACGCCGGGGATTCTTGAAGAACACATCACTGAAGAACAAGATAAAGCACAAATCCTGAAGAATGCAGAAGAAAGAACACCCCAGATTTAGGCAGTTTATGATTACTGATAAGCCAATTCAGGGGAGTATCTATGGAAACCTTAGCGAAGTGCTAATTTGAAATTACTTCCTCAATATCGTGCAGTGAAAACTCATCTGAGTTGTGCATCTGAAAGGACTAAACGCTGTGGCCTTTACTTGTATAAATAAATCATTGAGATTTTCACTAAGAACAAAGAACAGTTTATAACCAGCTATAGTTTTCCAGAATGCTCATAATCAGCCATGTGTAATCAATATCCATTAGTAAAAGCTATTAAAGAAAATAATCAGACCACAAATCTCTCTCGTAGTTGGAAACATATGGGAAGAACAATCTCCTGCACTGAGATGGAACAATCAGACCGACACTGCTAGGCACTACAGCTCTTCTAAATTTCCACCAATAAAAACCCTGAAGGAGAGATCATAAACTTTTATGATAAATTCCCTTCCCTTAGAATTCAAAATTAAACTCCTTTCTTACTTAAAGGTTGAAATTAACAATCCTATGCCACTAGATTAGATGCAAGTTTAAAGCTGTCGCACAGGCAGGACATTTTTCGCAGTTCTTCACAGAAGGTGTAGCAAGGGGTGGACGATCTAACACTGAACTCTCCATCCCTCTCCACCCTATACCACTGAAGCTGTGTGTACATGCTTTATTTTTTACTGACTATGAGCCCTGACAGTTCCTATTAACTGCCAAATGAAACCAAGACTCGCCTATATAAAACACTACAGATATAAACAACTGTTGCTGCGGTAATCGCCCACGTAAGGTATTTTGAGGTAACTCACTTGACATTTTGATTATGAGCATACAAGTTAGACAGGAAGACTTGGCATTGCCTCTCCCCTGAATATTTCTACTGCACCCACTACCCTATCACAGAACACCCCTGTGTTGTGCTCCCCTTAGCAGCAGGCATCCAAAGCAAGCACCCCGGCTCACAGAATTCGTGGTGTGGGCACAGCCACCTCGAAAAGTACCTGGGAGGAGGGCGAAGTCACTGCTGCAACCCAGATCCTGGGTCTATCTACAGGGGGCACCTTCACCAAGGTTGAGTCTCAATGTATCCAGCATTACTTCTAGCAGGTATTTTAATTGCCAGGCATTTAGAGCCTAGAGCAGGCACAACAGTGTTAGAAACATGACTACGTGCAAGACATCGCACATGGGGTTTTGTAGCATGTCTGTAAGGTAGCCAAACGCCTTCGTCCTGCCTGGAAGTCTCCTTGCTTTCATGTGGGTGCTGGTGGCCCAGACATTTTTTGCTCCAGACACCGTTCACCATCTCTAGATCTCGCACCAGGAACAGGAGCCAAATACTGTTACTCCCATCTGGGAATCCCATTCTGGAAATTTTCAAGGTCACATTTTCTGTCTGGCTCCTCTGAGCGTTTATCCTACAAGATATTTTTAGAGAAGTTGAATACTTCTACTGTGTGGAGGCCAGTATGAAGACCCTTTAGCTACAATTCTCAGTCCTGTGAGGACTGCAGCATCCTCTGCATGAACTTGAACTCCTTTATATTCTGCAGGCCTTTGATGTCTGTGAACACAAGAATATTCTCCCAGATGCTTTGGATACTTAGAAAACTGACAGAGCTTGTACCATTCTGAACTGACATGTATTCATTTGAAACACTCTTTCTCGATTAATGAACAATAGCTAGCTGCTAGTTTCTTATGTGTAATCATGGCTTGGTTTCTTTATCACAAGCACTATCTTGTAATTTTAATCTCATGTTACATGCGGTCAGTCTTTCCAGTATGTTCTAACACTTGCCACTTGTCCCCTTCCTGACTTGTTCCAGAGTTTGTGCCTCCCTTTATTTGCAGTTTATGAAACACTGGGACATGGGGATAGCCATTAATTACAACTAGGCACATTTGTTCTCTGATTTTCAAAGCCTTCTGCTTCTACTAGATTTCTGAATTACTGTTCTACCTTTATTTTAGAGGGATGAGAAATGCCTGTTCTCTTACTGTCCTTGCTTGTTCTCAGGTTCTGGAAAAGAAATGGAAAATACATGAACAGCAAAGCTGAGAAACCTGTGAGGAGATAAGATATATCCTAAATCGTCTCAGAACCGCTTTAAGTCTGTCAGAGTTTATTAGGACAAATGCAACCTCATATGAATAGAACTCTTGGGTTTTGTTGCCTGACCTTGAGCAAATAAGCCAGCTTGGCTGTTTTTACTCTATCCACCACAAGAGTTTGGCTGTAACCTGTCACACAGGAGGCACTTCTAGACAGAAGAGATTATGGTGTCCTCCTCCCATGAGTGCACATAGTACTCAACATGCAAATTAAAGAGACAAGAAACTTGCAGGCTGTAACAAAAGACAGAAAACAAGCAGAAAAATAACACCGGGAGAAGAAAGGTGAATAACCACGTTATGCTTCCATTACGTATGGTTTCTGCTATTTTCAATATTTAGTGGAATTTTTGGAAGGATGCTTACTCAAATTCTAGCAAATCAAACTCAAGGAAGACCAGCGCAACAAAACAAGATAACCTTTGCTTTTTAAAATGCAAAATTGCGTTTAAACTGCCTTCTCGTCCAGTCCATGACAGGTTTTTCCCAGTGCATTCTTTTCTTGGTGTGAAGTGATGGTCATACTGTCCTGTTCTTCATCTAACCATCCATTAAGGACTTTAACCTGAATTGCTAGTTGATGAATCTATGTACCTGTGCTTCATTATTACTTGCAGCATACTCTGGAAATTGCAGATTCAGAGGTGTTCCCCAAACAGCTAGCAGAAATTATAGTCTTCTTACTCTCTCCTTCCGTACTGAAAAGTTAACCTAAACAAGCCTCAAACTTAAATTCCAAGCTGGATTTTTCTCATCTGTTTTAATACAGTATTTTTGCCCCTGTAATCAATTTTAAGAAACCGAGCTCTAAGGTGCTACCAAGTTTGAATAACGAATTGCTTACATGCAATCTGGAAACATATCTTGACCTACAAAGACAAGGAAACCATGTTTTACTCCCACCCCCAACCATCAGAAAACAGGACATATTCAATTCAGGTTCCCTCAGAGCACTTGGGGGAAGCTCTTTGTCTCGCAAAGAAAGGAATCAGTGTTTCTTCTGACAGTATTTTAGAGGAAGATGAAATAATTTATCACAGATTTGCCATTAACACCCCCACACACAAGTAGGGATTTATATTGTTCTGTATATTAAAAAAAATCTTTCCATTTTCTTAACCTAGTTAATGAGAGTTAAAACCAATATATAATTCAAGCCTACCATAAAATGTTTTTGGAAGTTAAATGTTTTTGCCAGGAAAAAACAGTAGCCTTGATTCATACATACTTGAACAAAGACCTGAGTGAAATGAGTTAACTGCAAATATTTGCTCTTTATACTTTTTTGTTATAGAGATGCAATTAAAACCCAAAAGACAGTTCAAACTGAGGGTAAACACTGTATTTTAAAGACTTATTCTGCTTTTTGCAAATTTTCATTGAAGATTTTATTCAAAAACAAATTAGTTATTAGTTTATACTGTCTAAGGTAAAATTCCAATACGAGTGGTTTGTGTGAAGCCATATTTTCATTTGCCAGTTTGCAAGGAATTCTTGTTTAAAATACAGAACAACCCAACCCAGGTATTACTGTAGTTCAATGCTGCAAGTGTACTGTAAAAGTGACTGCTTTCTTTACAACGTTCAGTCGCACCACGTGAACACAAGCTATTTTGTTTTAAATTCCTCAGTAAATACATTCACAACCCTCTCAAAACAGTAACCATAGTAGTGCATGTTGTGCAATGAATTTTGAGAAAGATTATTTTGGGAAATATTCTTTCAAACAGCTGCTACAGATAGCAGGTAAAGTACAGGAGCCAGATGGTATCCATAAAGAGAAAGAAGTACCACTTCATATCTTGTAATAAAACCGAAGGCTGCACCCTAATGAATGTTTGCTGCATCATTGTCAGGCCTTGTTTATTTAAATTTTGCAGCACCCAAGATGCCCGTTAGCAAGCGCAAACCTATTTGACAAAGTAAATAAAATAAAAATGTTCAGCTTCTCTTTGGATTTTAAATGGAGGGCTGCATCTTCTTTTCCTGGTGAAGAGAGAGTTTACTAACGAATCAAGAAAATGTTTGATTGTAATACAGTGATATGTAAGCACCTATCACAGTCTAATTAAGCAGATAAATTCAATTTTCAGCTCTACAGGGCAGATTTTCATCTGGCTGCCAGTGCTTTCATTCTGTTTGTACATACAACAGGGATAAATGTGTTGATTAAGAAAATCTGGACTTTAACAGACAGCGATTGCATGTATGTCTATACTCCATTATGCATATCTTGATTTATTCCATTGTACGACAGCTTAATTTTAGGTGTATAGTGTTGTCTAGAGTGCTGCCGCAGTCCTTCAGTGCTGGAAGCTGTTAATCTGTGTTTTGCAAGCCTGCCTTTGTCTTCAGGCTGAGGTCTTATTGTATTTTCATTACTTATTAAAAATAGCTGGTACTATTGTCAAATTAGTGGGATTAACCTACTTTAAAAAGGAAATTATGTCAGTTACTATACTGATGCCCAGTCTTCAACTCTCACATATTGTTACAGCTCTCTTGCACCCTACAAAATGTGCATCTTGCTGTGGACAATACATATCTATGTACAGCAGATACATGCTTCATCCTGCACTCAAACACAACACTGAAACAACCATGGTGGGGTAAAGGCCCGATCACTTGTTATTAACCTCTTGGCCAGAGAAGAAACATGACTTGCTGTAGGGAGTTAATAGGTCCATTAGCAGGTTGTTTGTGACTGTGAAGACAAATCAGGCTGTTACATACTTCTGATATTTGAAACACACCTAAAAATCAGACTCCGGAACAGTTTTTGAGGTTATCTTCACCAAAGCACCTAGGAACACCCCTTCCAAACCTACCTTACCTGAAATTCAGATGAAACAACCACTGACAGCGGAACGCGCTCTGGAGCCAACCAAGCTACCGATCCCCTCCGACCCAAGATCAGGGAGGGAAGGGGTGACAGCACCCTACCTGCAGTAACAGGTCTTGACAGCTATCCTGGCATCTGCAACACCGGGCACACGGGGAGAAAGCAGCAATTCTTCATGCTCCGTGCAACCGCCCCTGTCCTAGGCTAGGTGTGAAATGCAAGGGCCCAGCTGCTTATCTGCCATGCAACCATCAGGAACGCAAGTGCTCACAAGCGGAGGGCTCAGCAGAACATGCACCCACTCACTCCATCCGCAGCTTGAGTCCTCCTTTGCTCTTGGCCCTTTTTTTTTTTTCACTACAGTTACTAAGTAAAGCGTAAGTTCTGAAATGACAATTGTTCATTTAGGCAGGGGAGTCTGTTGTGCAACCCCAGACAGAGCTCACTCCTGCCTCTGATCACCCCAATCCCTGTGAGAGCTCCAAGACAGAGCTCTTCAGTCTGTTGCTTTCATAAAAACCTTTATTCTGCCTCCAATTTCCCCATGCCATGAAATCCTCATTATTGTCTTCGCAGTAAAAGGACAAGATTGACCTCTAGATAATAAAATACACCAAGAGAAAGGCAGGGAGACAACTACCCCTCTGGCATTTCTGTGACAATTCTTCCTCTCCAAACCAGTCCACACTCACTCTCTCACTTTCACAGAGGCAGGAAAATCAACGTGCAGGGAGAACATACTGCGGTTACATGTAATTTAGACAGCCAGCTATTTGCAGCTAAGAAAAGTAATTGAACGTTAACAGTATGCCTTTTCTCCTTCCTCTCAGCTTCAAGCTGATCTACAACTAACAAAGAGATTGCAATTTCTGCACATTAATTCCACTCCAGAAAAGGAGAGAGAGAACGAGAGAGAGAGAGGAAATAAGTAGGACAGATCCAGACTGTACAGGGTATTCCTTACTTCAGCATAACAAGCTGCCACAATTCAACCTCTGGCATTCCGTGGTATCCATTTCTCCTTTGCACGCTCACCCACATGCACAGATACTGCTGAGAAAGGCTTCCTGGTGATTCAGCCTAAGATTACTCAAGGAACATGAGAGCTGCCACAAAACCACCCCCACAAAAGACCATACAGAAAAGCGTCAGGAATCCCCATAAGCACCCTTGAGATTGCTTACTACGGTACTTTTTAGCTGATGACAGAAAGAAAATCTTTTCTGCTTTGGGTTTTTTTGTTGATTTTGGTTCAAAATCAAGTGTCCAGAGAAGGCAGAGAACAAAGCAGCACATACTACACACATTCTCCCATCGCCCTGGGTTAGCTTAAAAGCAAGTGTCTAGGTTACATTAAACAACATTCTTTACAGTGTCTCTTCTCCATCTTCTTTAGGCAATGCATGGAATATGCAGGCAAATGAACATTACCAGGAGTGTCTCTCTGAACCCCACCAAGCTGGGACTGACAACTTCTGGATAAACATTTTTCATTTCCTGTTTTCCAGGATCATCTCTGCATAGGGGCTAACTGAACATGCCTTAGTTGTGAAGCAGATCTGGATTTTGCAACATGATATTGCTGCCTTGACATTCCTAAAAAGAAATGCTCAGACTTAAAGAAGAGATCAGTGACAGCAGCAGTAAGCAACATGCAGACCAAAACAGCATTTATCACTTCTACAGCACCTGACATGTCAGCAGGTATTTTTGTCTGTTAACACCACAAAAAGCCCATCTAAGAAGCAGAAGCAATTCCAAAGGCATATGCAACCCAAATGAGCTCACACAGGTAAATGAAATGACAAAGATGCCAACTACAGGACAGACAACCTGAGAATAATAAGATATTTGCCACATCTTTACTTTTTCGTCAGTCACATCTTCATTGCATAATAAATGTTCATTTTGCATTGTTAAATGTCACTCCTCCTCAGAGTTAATGACTTCAAGAATCTCACACCTGAATTAAATAAACACCACCACAACGACTTCTTGTTTTGTAGAAACATTACTGCATGCCTGGCATTATCCTCATCAATCAGAAAACTTACTGCAGACAAACACCGTAAGCAACGAACTTGGAAAAAGGCCCTTCACCCCACCACTCTCTGCATGGGTAGGTGGGCAGGCCATTCAGCTCTTCCCCACACTAGCAAGCAATGACATTTTGCAGGGCTCACACATTCCTTACCTTGTAGCAAACATTGCTCTCAGGGAGGAGAAGGTAGCAGCATCTTCTTTCAAAGCCTTCAGCTCATTTCGCAGCTTCATCATCGTCTCCGTAACCATAGCTTTCTCATTTTCATATTTGCTTTTCAAGTTGGCAAGGGCTACCTCTGCAGTCTATTTACAAAGAAGAACAGAAACATACCAGTTAATGAAACTGCACAAAGTGGCTGGCTAAGAGATTTCTAATCCCTATTCACATAATTAAACATTTACTTTGTACTGGAACGTTAAACTTCTGGTCAACTTTTCTTGCACAGATTAAATAAAACTTCATTTTTGAACACTGGAAACAGATCAGACATATGGATCTCCTACTCCCATTAATCATGCAGCAGCATCTGGGAAGTTACAGAATATACATTTCGTGACACCTATCTCCAACTACTAAAAGAAATTAAACTTTACATACTTCAATACAAAGAACAAAATAGTCATAATCTCTAGATACAAACACATTCATCAACACTTGCATAGTTCTCTAATCCTTACAGAATTTTGCCTATCTTATGTGCAAAAGAAAACTTAAAAGTACGTGTATTTCTTTGAAACAACACTACATTTTTTTTAAAGCCAACTTCCATTCGCACTGCTTTAACTTTAGAGGAGACATGAAGCATGTCATGCGGTGTCTTAATGGCAGTTATTTTCATCTACCGCACTGCTAATATGTATCAAATAGTACAGCCCAATCCCCAGAGACTCATTTTACTGTTCACCCGTTATTTTGACCATGTTCTTGTATCACGTCCTCATCTTGGACGGCTTTCTTTTGTTTTGTGATTTGAGATAGAAGAGTACGTATGTTTAAGAACATTTTCAAGGGTAAGGCCTAGAATTCTTTCAAGTATAAGGTAAGATTTACCTCTTCATTTTAGGTGTCTTAGATTAATCACAATCTGATATAATTCAGACAGGTAATAGAAGAAAGCTACCTTAAGCTTCATAAGAAGTCTCATGAGTATGTGACAAGCAAAAGTCAGTTAAAGCCCCAGCGCTCAGCTTTACAGTAGGACATGAACGAAACGGCCTGCTTCAAACCAAACAAGTTTGTACCAAACAAGTCCCAGCAACAAAAGCCCCAATGAGTTGAGGGTATGGCAGTATGACTTCAAAGATAAAATTCTCTTGTGTTTGTGACCTAATTCCCTGACACTGTAACATTCACATCTTTAAGACCTGGTTACCTGTTTGTTGGCCTTCAGCACAGTTCTCAGAGTTGCTATCTGTTCTCTCTTGGTGCTCAGCAGGGACTTCAACTTCAGGATTTCCTCCATGAGAGCTTCCTTGTCTTTGTCCACCACTGGCCCCAGTTCTTGAGTGGCAACACGCTGCCTGGACAACTCAGTTGTTCTGTCCACAGCAGCCTGCAGGTGTTTGATCTGATCCCGGATTATAGCAATCAAGTTGTAAATGTTCATTGGTTCCTTACGAGGATCTGACACAGGAGACGGAAGAGATGACACTGGAGATGGACTGCTGTCACCACTTCCACTCTCTGCCTTTCCTAGCTCTATAGTTAACAGCCCTTTAGAAAGAAGGATGGGAGACCTTCTTCCCTTCGTCTCTGGACTACTGCGTCCACCTTTATCTTCCTTGTAGTAATCCAGCATCACTCTGTTTGGAGTTTCGTTGTTGCACATGCAGACATGGTGGTATAAATTGGCCAGTTCTTCACTGAAGGTGACTAGTTCATCTTGGGCCACACTAAGACTGCCCTGTGTTTCTCCAGCAACATCACTGACTTTCTTCAGCTCCTTCTCCAGTCTGGTCACCTGTTCTCTATCATGCCGACTAGATTTTTCTAGCGAGGTGATCTTTTCAGTGAGAGCTTGGCTCTCCGTCTCGTATCTACTCTTCTCTTCCTCATACTTAGACTCACATTCTTTGTATTTAGCCTTAAGATTTTTGAGCTCTTCTTTTAGGTCACTGATCTCTGCCACAGCCACTTTGTACTTGCACTCCAAGATCTCTGGCCCATTGATGTCAACTTCATAATAGTCTCCATCTTCGTGGCTGTCTCGGTCCTTCTCATTGTCAAGGGCAGACTGACGTTCCTTGCTGACCTGAAGCTTCTTCATCGCGTTCAGGTTTTCTGTGAGTCTGCCAACCTTCTCATGCTGCTCTGAGAGGGCCCCCCGTGTATTTTCCAGTTGCTTCTGAGATTCCTGTAGTGTTGTTAACAAGTTCATCTTTTCTCTTTCCATCTGAAATGCATGAACACAGACATCTACGTAAAGGGAACTTTACCACTTAAGTGGTTTTATTACAAAAGACAGCAATTTAGCCAAGGTCCGTATGTTTACAGAAATCCAATCACTTGCACGTTATGGGAAAAGGCAATTTAATGTATTCTAAAACTACCTCAAGCACAGTGTTCCTTGCCAATTCTTTCTCATTTCCACTTCAAAATGCAAGTTTTCACACATTTCTTGCATAGCTGATGGTTTCGTGAAAACATCCTTTCAGCTGGAGATAAGCTAAATTTTACTGATATCTTGCAAATTATCAAGTTAATATTAGAAAACATGCAGCTAGTCTATAGTGGAAGCTTGGAGCTTCGTGAAAGACTCAGAAATGCTGAAACTTCTAAAGTTTCTCCTCTGAATATTCTCATTCTAAAAAAATCCAGCTACTTGTTCCACAAAGGCTTTTGGTTACAGAACACTTAAGAAATGCTTACTAAAGTAACTTTAAAATATTTCTAGGCAACACAAATATGTACCTTCTTTCAAACTCTTCAACCTTTGAATAGCACAAATATAACTCAGAAATGCTTGTTACTGATTAAAACTTCATGTTCTTTGAATTACAGAAAACAGTTATGGTGTACAAAACTCCTTTTGATGAAAATAACTGGAGTAACTATCAGTTTTGAATAAAACACTATATTTCTTGCTAGTGACATAATGAAGTAGACAGAGCATGTCCTGCACAGACGATGCATTACAACTTTCCTACAAACATAGGACATGACTAGCTTTTTTTTAAAAAAAAAAAAAAAAAAAAAAAAAAAGCAAGCTGTAGTTTTCCACTAACAAACATTTCACATCCTCAAATTCTAAATCAATCAGAGCCTTTACAAATATAGTTTATACTGTATAGTGGTCACATGAGATGTTGAAAAGACTGAGATTACAACCCAAAAACTCTAGCAGCTATCTAGAAGTACACGATTTAGGAAACCCATTCACCTGTACAAGCTGTTGTTTCAGCTTCTGGATTTCAGAAATGTTTAATTCACTCAGCAGATCTGAAACCAGACTGGGGGCTGGAGGGAAGCTTTCATTTTTCTTGGGCGTTGATGTATTATTCTTGCCATTGCTGAGTTTGCTGAGGCAGTTTTGTTCAAATCCATTCATGATTTCATCATTATTGGGCTCTGTGGCTTCATCACTGAACTTCAGTCCATCCAAAGAGATGTTCAGGTGGCTGTTGTACATGGAGTCATTAATGTTCATGTAGTGAGAGAGCTCCTTACGAAGATTGTTCTTCTGCTCTCTCTCTGTCTTCAGCGTCTCTAAGGCCTCCTCAAGCTGGCGTTCGGAGATCTCCTTCAGCCGTATGGCATCTTCTAGCTGGCTGTTGAGAAATTCTGTTTCCTCTTCGAGCCTTTTGATTTCATGTTTCAGGCCTTCAAACTCCACCTGGAGATACACAAATGGAGAGGAAAAAAAATCCCTAATGAAAATGCCCGCCTGCAAGGCACCAAGTCATTTTACTTTTGAATGTATGATTTCACAAAATATGGTGAGACTAAACTATTTTTTTTTTCAGTTCCAGAGTCTAGCTTTGGCACTATGACTGTGAACACTGCTTACATAATTTACCTTCAGAGACTATGGGACAAAATTTCTATGCAAACTGTCAAATGAGCTGATCTACTCCAGCCTAATTAAGACAGGTGGAAGATAGAGCGGCACCACAAAACGGGCTTTCCTAACACATTATGCATTCTCTGATTAAAAAATTCCCTGGCCAACCTTCCCACAAATTCAAGCTCAACATTCCCAAAATCCAGCTTTGCAAAGTTATGCTTCTGATGCTCTGCTGCACTGCTGTTAGAATGTGTGCCACTGGGCTTAAAACTGTGGGGATGCACCTAGCAATCAAATTCTGCTTTTATAAATTCAAAATAAAAGGTTTTATCATTTCAGCACATCTCAGGAGCTACAATTCAGACTCTACACCTCACCAGGCTCACAGTCACAGTCTGCTACAGTTTGAAGGCCGGCATGCTGCAAGTTTTTACCTATAAAACTGTATTTTTTTAAACCTCTCTTGCACTGAAATTAGGAACACCAATGATTAGTATAAAATTTTGAATCCACTGAGGGGGAACCCCCACCCCCCTGAGAGAATATCTTTTCCTTACCTTGAAAGAAAGGAAAACTTGCCACGTGATATATGACTCTATTTATTTTTGCCAACTGCTAAAGGAATTTTAGATGCCATCATACACCAGTATAGCAGTGCTGAACCACACCCAGTTTAAAAACCATGAACCAATCACTTTAACTCTGTTTTGCAAGTTAAGACTGGGAAAACCTGATGGTTTCTTCTAGTTATGTCAGTAGGATAATGAAAGCTTAATTAAATTCATTAAGTAGGCTTAGGACAAGGTAGAAAATGAAATAATCCATTGCCATGAAAAGAATTAGCTCTCGGTTCTATGTATGTTAACCGAACTCAAATGTTTAAGATTGCAGTCTATTTTCCAAGGTTGCAGAACACAAACACAGTACTCAATAATTAGTAGCAACCGAGAGATTGCATCTGGGATTACATTTGGCTTAACCCAGGATGACAACATTCTTGAATATCATTATTTTAGAATACAAACATGGAGCTGGGAACTTTCACCTAACCCTCTGAATACAATGAATGAGACCAAAAAACATGAAAAACAAAAGTAACCAACTACATTGAGGCTGGATTTTACCAGATCACTATCTCTTCCAGTCTATCCAGAGCCCTTTCATCCCTACTGCATGATGTCAGGGCAACCAAAAGAGACTAATTAGATCAAATATATTATTCAGGTGAGAATAGTTCCAACCTGGAACCCCATTTTGGGCACCTTAGTGAGGCCAGTGATAAACATTAACATGGAGTTTCACCTGGAGATAAACAAAATACATTCCATATCCCAAATACTTTGCTTTGTAGTGCAGCTTTCATTCAACACTGACGGAGTTCTGAAGCAAACGCTAATAAGCTTTTTCTATGTGCTCACTACAACAGATGGTATTGATTTAAAGAATCACTTTACCAATACATGAGCGAGCGGAGGTTATCTGTATTCGGCAGCGCTGGGTGCATGGGGGATCGCTCCCCCAAAATCATGCACCCCAAGGGAACCTTCCAGCTCCCTCTTTATACAAGTCACTCGTGTCTATTCATTAACCTTCCGGGAACTCATTAACATATCTCGTACCTAGACAATTAGTACAACATTCCTATGTCACCCATCCAAGGACTTAGTACATCCTCAAGTCAACAATAAGGGTCTCCTCAGACAAACATGAGCACATCGTTCTCTCAATAAATCGTATATGGCCCATTATTCAGTATTACCTTTACTGTTTTTTTCAAGAGCTTTTATTTCAGGAATATTATACTATTTTCTCAATTGAAATCTTGACTTTTATTTATACAAAGAGACTGACAGGAACCCAAAGAATAAAAATAGCAAATCCCCAATAGACAGATGAAGATAGGTAAATAGGTAAACCAAAGACCACATCTAATCTAATTACCTCCGCCAATGATAACTCAGGGAAATTCTCAAGTTGTTCCAAAAACACAGTTTTCTAAAATTCTGAAAAAGCTGCAATTGTGCAATTAAACATAACTTCTCAGATTAGCAGTCACACAGGTCTAACGGTATAGAACAACTGTAACAATACTCCACGTTTAACGAAAGAAGCTAGAATAGAGGAGCAGAGAACTGGAGAGATAATAATATAAGCACTAAGTAGCAATAAACACATACGTTCTGAAATATACCTAGTTACAGATACTTTAGAAGAGGATGGATGGATGGATGGAGGGAGGGAGGGAGGGGAGAGTATTGCAAAGAGACACTGAAAAACTAGCATAGCAAAAAGACTAAACCAAGTAACAAAGCAGGCTGTTAAGAGACTTCACTTCCACCAGAGAGAGAGAAGGCAATGGAAACACTTGGAGGTCAAAGCAGAAGCAATAAAGTCCTATGGCTGTGTATAAACAGGGTCAGAAAGAACTTAATTTTGGAACAACTCCTGGTAATAAACACCTGGTAAGATAGACCTTATAGCCTCAAAAGCATGTCCAAATGAGACAGAACCATGCCATAACGCAGGAATTAACTGGTGTTACCAAAGCAACGCTCATTATTTTGAAAAACTTACCTGATTCTGCTTCAGGACAGATACTTGTTTCTGGAGACAGATGTTTTCCTCTTCAAGCTCAGTGTAGTCTTGCAGCAAACGCGCTTCTCGGAATTTATATTCCTTAATATCATCTCGCAGTCTGGCCCTTTGGATGTCCACATTCTGATTGACCTGGAAAAACAAACCAATCCCAAAATGATGGTGATTTGGTCAGATACAATTAAACTTCAAAAATTTATCTTTTCTTATGTGCACTAATCAACTAGATTTCATTCAAACAGACACTCTTCCCCCTACCCCTCAAAATGAAATTACCAAAACCCAAGCCATTTACACAATAATCAGATTTTGTTTTCTTGCTTCTCTCACAAATTCTCACCCTCGACTCAAAGGAAAGTTAATGAGCAAGCAGGATAAGCAACATTCACACCTATGTTGTCTCACTGGCTGCGGGCTGTAAGCAACAGACAAGAAGTTTTCCAGATCAGAAGTCAATGCCTGAATCTATTAACCTGCCTTTTCTCAAGAGGAAGACAGATTCAGATGACCCCAGATGTTCTTATTTGGACATGTATTTGCTGCTGCTTTTCAACAAACTTTTCTTTATGCCCAGTGCTGTAATTTGGAAATATGTTCTAATGAATCCTTTCGGAGCTATACATGGAGCTAAAGCTCAAATGAAATCCAAGATGCCAGGTAGAAAGAAATAGCAACTGTGGTTCCCTTTCATTCCCCTCAGCCTCAAGACTTATGCAAAAGCTTAAAGAAAGGCTTTAAAAAAAAATTAAAATCACCATTGTTGTTTTGGGATAGGTAAGAAGTAAAAATCAATATATCGGTGTAGTATGATCTTTAGATCTTTGGTGGTTATACAAAGACACTTAAATAAATTGAACTAGCACATATACAGGTATGTGAATGGCTCACTGGACTTAGCTCTTATTTTTTCCAACATTATTATTTTCCTTCAAGCCTCATCTTTAAATACTTAATTAAAACAAAACAAAAAATATGTTCTAAGTATTATTATAATATTAGCAGAAATATCTTTGTTAGATGGGCAAATAGGCAATATAGTTACCGATAAAAGTAGTATCAGCTATTTTAGCAGCCATACCTGTGAAGTGTCAGGATGGTTTTCCAAACAGCTCTAAATCGGGGCAAAACAAACACAAGCTCATAAAAGAGGCAGCCTATCGATTCAGCTAGGTAGGTTATCGTATCTTATTTCTGTTTTCAACTATTCAGCATCCTAGACAATAAAGCTTCATCCTTTAGTATACACACTCAGATTCCCTTAGTGCTCTCCACTTCTGGTGAAAGATAATGTCAGCAATGAATAAAATACAGCCTCAGTCCTCTTGCAAGTGTGCAGCAGGAATATACAGAACTAACACAGCACAGGTATCAACAGGCACCTACAGAAAGCTAAGAGATAAAGAAAATGTTTGTGGCAGGAGCATATGCCAAGACTTGAGAATCTGGCACGTTCTGAACACAAACACAGAATCACCTGCAACTGTTAAGACCAATAAATTTAAATTATAGCTCCCTCACATGTCAGGTAACAATTAAGACTACATAAACTAGTCTGCTTATTTTTAGGAATGAAGAGCACTACTTCTCAGCACACCGAGAAACTGAAACTAGACACTACATTTCATTTTCATTGTTAAAATGTTGCTACATTCCATATTCCATGCCTAAGCCAGCGTTGGCTCTACTACAGACTGACATGAATTCTTATGTTAACTTCTCAACAACTGCATTGAAGACCTCTTGCCTTTGGCAGAAAGAGCCTCCAGCCAGATAAACCAAACTGCCCAACAGTTAGGGCTGCAAAAGGCTCTTTGCATGAAACCCAGTTTTCTACAAATTAGGAGATTTTATCTGTGATTTTCTCCATTCCCAAGTAAGTGAAATGCAATGGAAGACCTCCCACAAAGCTACTGGTGAGCTTCTTTCCCCACCATTCAGGTTGCTTTACTCCTCTCTTCCTCCCTGGATGATCTAATCTTTGCAGAGGTCAATGCCTGGAGAAATCTTTAGAGTCAGTCTTTTTTGAAGACAGACTGGTTTCTGCCCAGTCCTGCCAGGTTAATTCAGAGCAACAGTAAGAGCTCATTATTTAATGGGAAAGTATTGTCGTGCCCTGTCTAGCACAAGAATAATCACTCTATTTCAGTACGTACAGGAAGGAAAGATTTAAAAATAGCTCCCTTGTTTCCTGACCAGGGAAGGAAGATATAACCTAGATTTATTGGCTGTTTAGCAAGCTGTACATTCAGTTTGCTCTCAGCATTTTCTCATCAAAACCTCATGCTTACAAGCTGCAAGGTTAAATTGGGTGACGTTATCTCATGTAGCTGACCAAATGGTGGGACTTTTGCTGCAGGGAAGCGAAGCTACTGCATCCTTCCTTGATCAGGTTTTTTTATTACCCATACAGAAAGCGGTATTCATGCTTTTTTAAGACACACATACATTGCACATGTTTTACAATTCTTCAAGTCTACAGAAAAAGTGAGCTGACCTACCGATGAGTTTGAACCTTTTGGTGAGTCTTTCTGCTTCAGTGGCTTCATGGCTTCTTCCTCCCTTCTCTGCCTTGAGCAACCCTGAGCACAGGGCAGATGGGGAGCTGGAACACCACACTCAACTATACAAAGTCACACCTCCACCCAAAGTGAATCATATAGCCCTTTAAAACATCATTACCACTGTGTGGAGGGTTGATGGCCATAAAATCCCCTTGAGTGTTCATCCACCCAAAAAAACCCTCAGCTTCTCAACCTAGAGAATAATCCTGCTACACAGAAGCCTCCCAATTCATCCTGCCCAGGCAAAGACTGTGATCTGGAAGTGATTTTGTCTGATCTAAAGGCCACAGACCGCTCTGCTCCTGCTGCTAGAGCCTGTCCTCAGCTTTTTCATCCTCTCAGCTTTGCCTCAGCAGAGTTCTGCAAGTTCTCCGAACAGCACCAATGCTAGAAATAGCAGGAACCTCCTCAGGACCAATTTAAGCCCACCCTTGCCTGCATGTCAAAACCACAACTACTGTCCTTCACACTGCCAAAAGCCTGCTGCTTAGAACATACTTTTCTAGTACACCCCAGCATATAACGTTACATATAATCTGACCTTAAGAATTAAAATAATTGAGGGGGGGTGGGGGTGGGGGGTAAATCTCAGAAAGCCAATTGCCTCCTTTGTTTTGGGCTGACCAGAGTTCAGCCTCCAGATCACCAGGCAGAGGCTGATCTTGGAAGCAAAGCTTTGTCACTAGCATGGCTCCTGTTTCCTTGAATTCCACCAGCTCTTGAGGTCACAATTCAGTTCAAGTTCCCCACTGTAGTAAACATACTCACACCTCATTTTACATGTCATTATCATCATCCAGAGTCAGTCTGCCCAAATTTATTACTAATTCTAGGATTAGTTTTCATGCTTCATGCAACAAATCTTTATAGATATGATCATTCCCCTTCTTGTGTTTTCCACAGGAAGGATTCACAAAAAAAGTCTTTGGAAGAAATGCAGTACAGTCAGAAAGGACAGAAACTCATATATATTCTGCTGCTGTAGGGAGAAGAAAATCATAGAATCATTTAGGTTGGAAAAGACCTCTAAGATCATAGAGTCCAACCGTTAATGTAACAGTACCAAGTCCACCAAAATAATCAGTCAACACATCATCTCGTTGACATTTTATTAAATATCAGCATGAAAATTGGGAAGACTAGTCCTCAGACACAAAACTTAGCAAAACTCCTTGACACTTTTTTGAAGGAGGCACTTCAACCAATGTTTTCCTGAATGCTGCCTTCATACTCACAGCTGCCAGTCCAGAACCACCAACCTCAAAGCTACATTATCTACCCCAGGTACCAAAGGTGAAATTACAAACTCAAAATATGGACCATAAAGCTTTTCTATGAACAAAAAGAAAACCTCAGGTCAATCACTAGAAATTAACACAACTAAGAAGTTACATTATTTATGCCTCAAAGATCAGCAGTTGCAAGCTGTGTGCAAAATTGACAGCTGCCCATCAGATTTCAATTGTATTTCCTTTGCACATGTGAGAACTGGGGTCCTGTGGCAAAGTATCACATCACTGTGTAATTAAGGGCTGGGATATAAAATATTCCTAGAACAGAGCTAAACTAAGAAACCAAAAATAACCACCCCCTAGTTCTCAAGTTGCAGGCTCTTAAATATTTTCTTTGTATTACAGGTATTAAACAAAACACTAATATTTGAGAGGAAAAAAATTATTGAAAGTTCCATTAGATCCAACTGTTTACTATAAATCAGCAAAAGGTTTGGAAACCTGATCTTTCACTATTGCAATAAAGATCACCTGTGTGACAATGCCATTTGCAGTCCCTGGCGATGGGCAAATGCCATCAGGGTGGAGAGGCCGAGCAGCAGCCACACATGGCCAGCAGCACCTCCAGATGATGGCTGCCTGCCTCTCATCTTTCTCAGATGCAGGAGAAGATACAAGAGCTTCTTGGGTTTAAAACTTTGCTCACTTTGGCCTTACAATATAAGAACTATAAAATAGTATAAAATCATTTATTTATTTATGCAAAGGAGAAATACCACTGTAGCCTGGCGCTGCTTCTTCGTTTCACAGCAGAAACTTCCCTCAGTCACACCTGCACCTATATTATCATGTGTGGACACATACTGGTACAGCATAAGATGCTTCTTGTATGAGGAAAGACTTATAAATAAAACACCTGTAGGTATATGACCCAGGCAACCTCAAGTTGGGAAAATAAATAATTTCATTTCCCATACAACCCCTGCATAAAATTAATTCTGTATCACAAAGGCACACGTATCTTGCACACTGAGTGCTGGGAAATGAAAACAAGTCTGATGGAGGCTGGCAGTCAGGCACCTATAGCTATTGCTATACCTACAGTATATACATACTTATAGCTGTTTCCTCTCTATACAAAAACACCTAACAACTACCACTCCAAATCTGTGTTTATGACATTTATTCAGCATTCAACTATTCTCACTGACACAGGACAGTCACCAAGTTACTCAAATGTATCAGAATGTATAAAAAATGTATTTTAAAAAATTATAAAAAATATCATAGCTTTTATACTTCCCTTCAGTTTATGAGCCACAGACGTGCCTCTCCAGCCCTACACATCAGCAATGGACAGTCCTTTGGATACAAATCTTTGGTTTTCCCATTGTATCCAGCACCTGTGTCCTCTTTTCCAAACACTGCGTGGGAAACTACTAAGAAACAGTTCTTTTAAATGACATAAAAATCTGCATGCCGGCATTGTTTTCCAACACAAATACATTCAAAAGAAATACCACACAACCACCAGAGGAAGTAATAGTCTGCATCAGTCGGACTGTATTTTCCAGAATTTATAGCAAGTGGGTTTTGTGTCTTGTTCACAAAAGCTGACTGGAGAAAAATAAAGTAGATACTATGCTAAGCTGTAGTTTGGACTCTTCTCCACTCTTTTGCTGCAATTCAGCTCTGGGGCCCCCAACATACGAACAACATGCACCTGTTGGAGCAAGTTCAGAGGCGGCCACAAAAATTATCAGAGGGTTGGAGCACCTCTCCTACGAAAATAGGTTGAGAGAGTTGGGGTTGTTCAGCCTGGAGAAGAGAAGAATCCGGGGAGACATTACAGCAGCTGGCAGTGCCTAAAGGGGGTGACAAGAAGCTGGGGAGGGACTTTTTACAAGGGCAGGCAGCATTACAAGGGGGAATGGCGTTAACTGGAAAAAGGTAGATTTAGATTAGGTATTGGGAAGAAATTCCTTACTGTGAGGGCGGCGAGGCGCTGGCCCAGGCTGCCCAGGGCAGCTGTGGGTGCCCCATCCTTGGCAGTGCCCAAGGCCAGGCTGGACGGGGCTGGGAGCAGCCTGGGCTGGGGGGAGGTGGCCCTGTCTATGGCAGGGAGGGGGGGAACTGGGTGGGCTTTAGGGTCCCTTCCAACCCAAACCATCTGATGATTCTATCATTCTATGACATAATCTATCTGCTGAAAAGCTGCTCAACTTTGTAAGCCTTGGTGTGACTGCAGACAGAGGTAGATATAAATAGGGAAGCAAAGGGAAGGCGGAGCACCGTGGTCACTTAAAAGCAGAAGAAATAGTGCTTTTGTTTGTCTGTTTTCAAAAGCAAAGTTAAGCTTTAACCACATTTCATATAGAAAAAAAAAATTACTGAACCAAAAAAAAACCACCAACCAACCAAAACCACCCAACCCCAAGAGACAGGTTACACACATCCCAGTCAGAGTCTCCCTTTCCAAGTGTGCCTCTGAAATATCATTTCATTCTGGGAACTTGCAGGGCTGGGGGCTGGGGGCCGGGGGGAAGGTGTGGTAGGGGAAAGGGGTGAGAAAACACCCAAACAGCAAACCAGCAGTGGCAAAAGCAAGTAAGAAGCTCCAAGCCCACCAGCACAGCACTCTATGCTCTCATGAAAATCCAAACTGCGCTCAGACGCCAGTGCAGGCAGCTCTGCCCCCCTAACACACTGAGCAGCCTGGTAAGAGCTCCTCACCTCACCCCTTTCAAGGTTTTCCCTATACCTGGGCCAGGTGTACAGCTTTTTATGCACTTGGAGCCACTGAGTGAATCTGACCTGATTTTTCTTTCCTAGCAGAAGTTGCAGTCTTACTTTTTATTTTTTGGACTAGGAGGCATAATCTGAAGAGCTCCGATTCATGTGAGACATGCCCCATGTTCCCAAGCACAGATGGGTTGAACTCCATGACAAATATCCTGCAAGGCACAAAAATCAAGGTGGCAGGGAAGAAGAGGTGGAATATGTGCAACTCACATTTGTTCTCCTGCATAAAGTGCAGAAAACAGCATACTAGCTATTTATCATAACTTATACATAACGCTCCCAATAGCTCTGAAGCATTAATGGAAGAGACACAACTACACTGAAACTCTGGTAACAAATGTGCAGAGTTGTGTGGGTTCTAGTTGTTTTGTTTTTTTGTTTGGTGGGGTTTTTTTACCTGTCCTTTCATTATCCAAACACCTACCCCTTGACAAAGCATCTTACTACGTATACATGTCTCAGGATTTTCTTTACCTGTGATTAATGCCGGGACACCACCCTATTAATGTACTCAGCTCAAAAATTAGTGATTTTTTTTTTTTTTTTTTTTTTTGGTAAACCATTACATAAAAGCTTTGTGAAGCTATGACATTAAGGATGGGTTTATTGCAACACTGGAGAACAAAGAAATACACTGTCATGAATTTCTTTTTGCACTATATTAGAGAAACCTGAGCTGAGACTCAGTTTCCACAGCATATTCTGGAGCCATTTAAATCTCTTAAAACTGCTTAACCAGCATTGAGTCTTGCTACAATATCTATGTCCTATCACGTGTTGCTTGCTAGCTACCTGTTCAAACATTTGAGTGTCAAATCCAGAGCACATCCTCCAAACCCCTTCTTAGTTGTGGGGAGGGTTAACACCTGAGCACATATGGCAATTCACAACTTACACTTGTTTAAGTTCCTTGCAGAAGGATCCAGCCCTCTCTAGCCACGCTCTCCAGCTGCAAGTGTACAACCCAGATACGGATAAATACACCTCCCCTCAACCCACAGGCTTTAGCTGTCCAGCCATAGGGGTGGTCTTTCTCCAGTACTCTGCTGGGCACTGAACACAAGGTGTCTGGCACTGGTGCAAGCCCCCACAGGCAGCAGCAGTGGTGCGATGTCTTCACAGGAACAAACAGATCAATGGTGTAGAAGAAGCTGGAAGGACTGGAATGAGCCTTGAGATCACAAGCTGGGGGCACTGATAAGCCTCCAAGATCAGAGGATGACTTTCTAAAGCCATCCAAAATAACCCGTTTTAAAACTGGACTAAGCCAGTTACTGTTAGCGGTCTCATTTCCAAACGCTGATCTCATCACCTGTAGAACAGAGCCATTTTTGTGCACCAGGAGCACAAGAGGGGACGCTGTTCACCCTGTGTGTTCCCAGCTGCCCTTCTTCTTCGGACACCTGGGCTTGTCCTCCTGCGGCGCTGGGGCAGGGGGTGGGCCTGGGCTCTGCACCTCAACTTCAGCCGAGCAAGGGAGTCTGGATGGAAAACGCTGACCCAAACTTAACAACAGTGTTATGACCGGCACTTTGTAACGTTATTACTGAGGTCTCCCCCTTCCTGCACCGAATTGCTTGCTAAGAGCAATTAAACTCCAGCTGCTTTTCAAACCTCAAATCTAAATGCTTGGCAGTTTTCCATGTCCTTCACCGTCACAAAGAAAACATTTAACCCTTCTAAGGCATGCCAATAGACTTAAGTAGCTGTCAGCTGTCATCTTTTACTTCCAGAAGGGCTGGCGGAACCAAGACCAGCTCTAAGGGTCAGTGCCACCCAAAGTGTCCCCAAGCAACCACTTGCAGAGATTGGTGATGCTCAACAGCAGCCTTGCTCACCGCTGCACCCAGCAAAAACGCCTGCAGCCTCAGCTAGCAGGTTTTGAAGGGTTTTACTGTGTGCTGTGTTTGTATTTTCAGACGCTAACGAAACAAGCTTGAGGTTGTTTCAACAAATCTCCCTCAAGGTGAAAGGAGAAGGAAGAAAAGAGTTCAGTAACTGAGACAACAGCCCTCTGCATTCAATGGCTTGCCCATCATTCCAGCTTTGGGAGGGCGCAGGGATGTCACTCCCCAGGGGATAGCTGAACTTGGGATATACCTCAGGAATATCTGAACGCAAGCTCCAACTGCAGTGATTCTCCCTAGAGATGCAAACTAATAAGGGTCTGGAAAGATGAAGCACACTTCCAGGAAAATAAAATGAACAATAAACCAGCTAACTTACACAAGAAGCATAAAGAACCTTTGCTGCCTGCTCTGCAGTTTTGTCTACAGCCCACGCTTAGGGGAATAAAGTAGTGCCAGAGATGTATTTCAATTAGTAGCTCTTAAGTCACATGTAATTAAAAAAAAATAAAATATTGCAGCATCAAACATAAGGGTTTTTATATTTCAGATTGAGACTGCTTATGAAGTGCTAATAACCACAACCAGTCATACCCTACATCTGCGCTCCTTAACAGAACACAGCTAAAAAACCTACAAGTGAGATTACTGCTCTGCCTGGAGAAGCTGAGGTGGCTCTAAGGAGTTACAGAACAAGAGATCACAAAGTAAACTTTGAAACAGTTAATTTGCTTAAAGTGATTTCAGATCCTTGAAAGCTCTCAGGGTTTCATTTCCCAGCTGAAGCATATATAATCTCGATTCCTCTAATGCACCAGGTGTCTTAGGAGAGTCTAACACATGCAATTCACTGCGATCATCTGGTAGCGAACTCAAACCAGACCATTCCCCTATCTAGAAATTGGCCACATCTCTGGTTTCGGGAAGACACTCCTCCTCTCAAGAGCAACCATGCTGCTGGAATACAGCTTGCAATATATCCCGAACAGCCCTCGTCAGAACAGGGACTGCTTTTGGTGAGGTGCCAGCCACTGGCTGCTGGACCTGCATGTTCTGATTCTTCCACTGAGTTGACCCAGATCTGGCCCCATGCAGGTGCCAGAGGGGCCACTGAGCTGTGGGCGAGCCTGCTGCACCCACACGCCCCAGCCCCTGCCAAGCTGTGAAAGTCTTGTGGAGCAATTGCTGCTGATGCTCCCAGCTACGGCACAGCCCCAGGACGGCAGCAGTGACCGAGCTGGCGACCCTGAAGGGGAAGCGCAGGGAATCCCTTCTAATGCCATCGGACCTCTCCTGGTCATCGTGGCACTAGATGTCCCCAATAGTCTTGCTTGTCCCTAACCAAGCTAAAACAAGTCCAATGTTTTAGTATTTCCATAAACTACTTTTTCTAGCCCACTGATAATTTCTAAATACTTTTCTCCCTGGTGACTTTTTGTTGTTGTTGTTACTTTTGGGTTTTTATTTTAACATCCTTCTGTTAATCTGAGATAATTATTGACCAAAAACCTCCCACTTCAATGATACTAGAGAACTACTCTGTGCTGTGCTCTGTGCTTTGTGCCTGCAGACCAAAACTGCAGTTTCACTCGGCTGTTATGTCCCTTTGCAAATCCATTTAAAGTCTGCCTTATCAGAAATGTCCACAAACCACTGATTTTCAGTAATCGTAAGCAGAGGTAACCCTTGTTAATTAAAGCCTGACCTCCTCTGTTACAAGGTCTGTTGGAGGCTCATTCGTTTTCTTACTCATACTTCTTACTCTAATATTAAAGGTCTATTTTAAAGTTTCCATTAAAGACTTCCAGTGGTGACTTTCTCGGGCAGATTTAACACTAGCATACTGTGGCAGCAGGCCCGCAGCAAGTTTATGGTACTTCAGCACAAGCCACCACAAATCTGTCAGACTGACAAAGAGTTTACCATTAAAATAATATTGATAAAAAGTAAAAGTTAGTACAGCTATCAAAGATTAGAGGTCTGCTACTGACTTAATTTGGCTATAACTAATTTATATGCAAAATATGAGATGAAAGATTTGGCTAAATTTATACTCCCAGTATTAGTGGCCCATTTTCACAAGATGCCACACCTCCTGGATGTCTGGAAAGTGCTTAGTTTACAACTACCCAGTCCTACCAAGATACAATCACCTCAAAACCACTGGCTTAGAGCTCCATTGCTACTTACAATTTTAATGAACTAAATCCCAAAAGAGTTATCTATCTAAATTAATGATACCTATGATACCACTTCATAAGTAGCAGAGGCGTATGAAAGGTTTTGCTTTCATTTAGATTATAGTAGTGGTACTACTTTACAGAAAATGCCGTGGAATAAAGGAAAACACAGTAATATTAAACTGAAGTTCTCTGCTGGAGTACAGTAGAGGCAGAGATGATGTTTGATAGCTTCGAAGGACAAGAGGTACATGGCCACATGGTACAAGTCATGAAGTGACGCCCATCCCTGGTCCAACTCGCAGGAACACCCACCAGGTCCACCCTTGCGTTTGGAAGCGCCAGCCTTCCCTCTGCTGCCTGGGCAGTCAGAAACATTCAAGCACTCGTCAGCTGCAGGAAACCATGCCAATGAAGGATGTAGTTAAGTTCTATACTGTGATTCAGGATAAAACACATGACCTTAACTCTTCTTCCTGAGCAGGATCTACTAATGGCATAGTCCTACCAGTCTTCACTCCCATGAACAGCCAACTTCCGCCAGGGTCTTCATGTGTTTGTCTGCAGGAACAGTTACTCAGGTGCTAGCATGGTCCATGCTGCCAGGCTGGGAAGGCTCAGCATTCCCAATTCAAAGTTATTGTTTTCTAATCTAGCAGCAACACCTTCTAGTAACACTTCACATGCAGCACCGACCTGCACACAGACTGCACAAATTGCAAGTGTCCCTAGTGCAAATTTTTTCAATGAACTTTCTGTGCACAACTTGCATTAAACTAAAGACAGAACCTCTGGTGAGAGAAAAGGATCAAGTGAAAAGGGACAGAAAGCAAGGACAGAGTAGAAGGAGATCAGTACAGGCATAACCCCAGCGTCACAGCCCACACTTCTGTTTTCCAGCAGACATTGTAGGTTACAACAGGAGCAGGACCCAAGCAGCTGGGATTTTCTTTCAGCATTTACCACTTAGCAGGGCAGATTTTAATAACTTTGTGATGACTTAATACAATTACTTCATATATACTATGACTAAATGATGAAATCTCCTTCCCCTTTCACAGTTGTACTTCAGATAGTGTGTTACATCTAGTTTGTATTCTACAGAAATAAACAGATGTGGGGACACAGCAAATGGATCTTCATCAAACAATGACTAAATGCTGTTTCCATATATTTCCTTTGCCAAGAGACTGTTATCTTACAGCTACAAGAGGCTTCGAAAAGCCAAAACCACCATAGGGTCAATTCTTAATGTATTTATGCCACGGCAGCCTCTTCCTTGCAGGACATGCTTTGGAGGGAGCAGGCAAGTTCTGCACACAGACTATGGTACACTGAAGTTGTGTGCCAGTAATTAGCAAGATACTGTTTTGTCTACTTGCAAAATGCCTCTGTGCCTGTTATAAGGCCACTGACCCATATTTCCAGAAAGCGGGGGTGAGGGTGGTGATCAATTTTCAGCCACGTAAGAGTAACACACTGCCCTCTTTCTATAAAAAAAGGGTTATTTTCCTCTAAGAACTGTTTTGATAAATCACACTAAAATCATACTGTATAAAAATCTACATGTAGGCAAAACTGGCAGCAGCAAAACAGAAGAGTCCCTTTGTCATGAGCAAAGCTACGTTCATTGACCTCGCGCTAGTTCTTCCTCCCACAAGAGCTTTTGTCCAACTTCCTCTGAATCTGAATGGCTGACACATTGTGAAGATCAAACAGCTCTGTCAGAATAACCACCATGACATCATTAAGACACAGGAAGGGCAAGTCTCCATTCTAGAGTCTGCATTTTAGGACAAAATACCACGACAGTGGAAGTGGTGTCACCAAATTCCTGGAACCAGTTGTCGGTGCCAGTGCCGACACAACCATCTATATTACTAGTTAGCCATAAGCTGCCCCAACAGGTGTCACTTCTAGAGCTGCTGACTGTTTTCACATTGGCCGTTAACACCATGAAATTCCTTAGATATTCTCAAACATTAGATCCAAACCAGTTATTTCTCAGGTTGAAATCGGATGTCTTTTCAGTCTTTGCAGCCACAGAAGGTCACGATAACCCAGATAAGAAAAACCAAGGATACCTCTCCAGCTTCCAGACGTAAGCTACCCCATGCAGAAGCAGCTTGGATTTGACTGCATGTGATTACTCAGTACCTGGTTATTCCATTCCGTATTTCCCCTCCAGTCCTAGCTATGTCAGGAACAGCTCAGACCAGCACCAGTCCGGCACACAAAGGACAAGCAGCTTTGGCTCAGGGAAATGCCAGCTCCCCTGGGTTTCTCTCATCTGCTCAACTTTTAGAGCAGCAGACACCTCCCTGTGGGCAATCAAATGATAAAGTGTAGCAGAGGTTAATGAGTTAGCTACACTCACTAATGAAATAAAGGGAGAGAACAGTAAGCAATGCCAATTAAAAAATCTGGACCCCCTCTCCTTCATCGTTACCCTAGGATAAAGAGGAATATTAGTAAGGTACATCAAAACTAAACTTGAAAACCAAAACGCGTGTGTGTATGTACAAAGAATAGATTTTGATACCATCTCAAGGGCAGCAACAGCACAGCAATATTATTTCTGATACTACAGGCACATCCCCTAGCTGGCTCTTTCTGCTTCTGCCCAAGCAATGTTTTGTCACAAGCCATGTCCTTGAAACCTGTGGTATGAGACTTGAAAATAAATCTCAGGGTGCAGTTCTGAGTCAGCCTATCAGCACAGGACGAGTAGTGTGAAACAAAGGAATTTTTTTCCCAAGCATATTGCAGCACTGCTTTGAGGCATAACTGTAGTACACGCTCTTTCCTATTTTCAAAAAAATGCCAGTCTGACCCAAACAAATCTTGCTTGGATAGACTGCTAAGGGTCATCTACTTTAACGGCAGCAGTGCCAAGCACAGGCGAAACAAAGCAATCTCCCTGCTTCTGCATCCTAAAATTACAGTACCAGCAAAGTGGAAGTTTTCACTTGGCAGGGCGGAAGGAAGGGGGAAAAAAAAAATAAAAATCAAACATCTTTAATTAACAGTTTGCAAAATAACTTCAAGCCATTGTTTTACTGATTAGAGCGCTTCCTGCTACTCCTTCAATTATGCACATGGATTTTACATCTGTTAAAAGATTACAGCTGCATTCAAGAGACTTTCTCCCTCCACTGCTTGAGGTGCTAGTCAGAAAGCCTGGGCAGACTAAAGGTCGTAATGAAGGTCACAGGGAACAGTGACTGAAGAGAAAGCCTCATCCTGCTGTTACCGCAGCACCGACAGGCACCCAGCTACTCAATTAGAACAATGAGAAGATCCCTCACAAGTTTGCAACTGGGTAAATTCCCAAACAATAGAGTATCATGGATTCTTACCTATCAATTGAAACTTTGAGAATCATATTAAGAGTTTCATAATGTCAAAAGAACAACGATTTATTTTAATATTTCTTTAAAATCTGAAATTACACAGTGTTTAAAGGGTGACTTTCAATGCCCCTATTTTCAGTATTGATCCATTTTTGGACATTTAGTTTATAAGCAGCAGCCATTACAGCAAGAGAAACACTATTGTTAACATCTTTCCTCTGAATATATCAGTGCACAACAATATTAGAGAAATCACGAGCAGATGCCTCCTTGAATACGTGCAAAGCATATTAACTAAATTTCCATGACAATTCATCTGTTTTGGAACGGATTTTTATTATGTTTCAAACGGATACAAACAACACACAGTACTTTCTTTTTGTAAAACTACTCAGCTCTCATAATTAAAAAAAAAAAAACAAAACAAAACCCAACCAAAAACCACGTCAGTAAAAGAATTATAAAAATCAACTTCAATGAAAATAAAAAGGTGGGCAGAAAACAGCTGCCATCTGCAATGTGCTGAGTCAGCATGCAGCAGCACACTGTTACACTGTTATCACCACCTTTGAACTTCCTGCGCTGGACAAAAGATAGACTTTTTTAGAATAAAACAAAACTGTTCACATTCTGACCTTTCTAATTCTTTGAACACATGAGAGCACAAGAAATCCAGTCCTGCACATTAAATATGATGGGCTCAGTGTGCCTTCAAGAAACAGGCTTGTCACTGCTTTGCTTTTAAAAATGGAGCTTTATCAATGCACAAACAGCCACTTCTATGTTTGGAGCTTGTTTAGCAGCTTATTTCCAGCCATGCTGTTCACGTCACACTTAAATCTCTCAGTGTATTTTAGTATTATCTAAACATGCCTCTGTATGCACAGTTCAAAAAACCAGCAGTGGATCAAAGAATACTATCTTCTATACATTGCTGTGGGGTATTCGAGCATTATACCTGGGCCCAGAAGGGACGTAAAAATCCACAGGTAATCAGCTCTGCAAGAGCCCTAGTGTTCAGAGGCTTTTCCATTAGAACTTCAGGGTTGCCACAGGGTCCTTGAACAAGGAGAAATGGGGAAGAGCCATCTTTATCCCCAGAGCGTTACACTGAAAGGCCTGTCTCACTGCTGCCTTACTCCCAAATTCAGTGCTGATAAAACACAATGTCTACGAGCCCTCAGGGTGAAAAAGACAATGTGCAAATGCACCCACCTCCTGCAGCCTTTCCTGTACGACACATGGGAACAGCATTAAGTGATGTGCAATATCAACCCCGCAGCCACTCCTGCAGACTAGACAATCACAACATGACAGAGCAGAGTGACCCTCGGAAAGCCACCCTTTGCAACTCACCAGGCAGAGCAGGGGAAACGCTGTGCTTTTTAGGTCGTCTTAAAAAAAAAAAAAAAAAAAAAAAAACACAACCAAAAAACCCCCCAAACACACAACAAATACAACAAAACTACACACAAAACCCCTCAAAGTATCCTTTTCTTCACAACTCACCAGCCTGCAATCTGGTTTTATAGAAGTTTATTTAAAGCACTCAGCTCTCTTACACAATTCTGCTTGTTTGTATTAATTTTTCTCAGCATCTTGACCATGTAACTGGTCCACCTGCCCTGCGTCCACCTCTCCTGATCTGGCTGCCTCTGGATTGCACTAGTAAGTTACACCAGCACTCAGGCAGCTTCATTTGGTATGTAAGACCGAAGCATAAAGCCGCCCCTACAAAGCCCAGCTCCAGAGGCTTTCTAGCAAAGCTCACCATATTCTGCAATGAAAAGGTAACTTTTTTGTTTTAGCTCCTTCAACTAAAGGAGCTCGATCCTTGCTCTGTCAACATCCCATCCCAGTCCTTTGTTTTCATCTTCCTCTAGATCAACAAACCTGCTCCTGTTTCTTTAGTGACCATGATGAGTTTCTCTCTCAACTCACTGCCCCCATGGGGTCTCTGACGCTCTGTACCTCCTAGAGGCCATGTTTCTACAAAACCCTTATTTACACCTTCCTTCAGTGTGACCAAAACTCTTACACTGCCAAAACTTCAAGCTCTGTGCCTCCACAACAACCAATTCTACCACTAACTTTCAGAGCATTTCAGTCTCCTTCACTCTAATTAAGCCAAATATTACCACTACAGTCATCTTCCTTTCCCGTGCTCCAAGTCATATTCTCCATGAAAAACGTGCCTTCTCCTCACTTTCTGCCTTTGACACCTTTCCAATGCTATTCACACCTCTGACCACCTTTTCCCTTCTTCACACTTCTGCTTCCAAAATCTCCATATCCTCCTCTAATACTCTCCTTTCTGATGGGAAAGAACTAGAATCGAGTAATTTTTTCTTCTTTTCTTCTCCAAGATTCTTATAATGAAAGACAATGTACCTTTCAGCACTCTCCCGTCTCTAACCTGCTCCCCTATACGTGCAGCACTAAGATTAGGTGTGATTCAGAAGGGGAAAGGTGGTTTACACCATGCAAGTGTGTACAGAAGCATACAGTGTTCTACAAGCATATTTTTGCTATATGATTAACATTACCTCAAGTTTCTTTGACTTTTGCAATATGTTCAGAAATATTACAGCAATAACATGAAGAATTACAGATTATTTTGTTGCATCAAAAATGTATCCCCCCTTCCTCCATTTATTTAAAAAGGGAATAACGAGCCCTCTTGATTTGATACCGAAATACGGGTCTGACTACATGAACCATAGGACTTCAAACCTAGAATACACTGTAATAAGCTAGGCAAACGCAATAAAACGTTGTTTCCACTTACTCTCTGCTACAATAAAACCCAAGCCGCCTTTAAGCTCCTGATACATGGCTTTATGGCTCCTGATAAAGCTTGTAGAGAACACAGAACACGGAGGCTTTCCTTCCTGGGTTGCAGTGGAGATCTCTCGTGTAATTTCCTGCACAGGTTACTAGTGTGTTCAAGAGGGAGAAACAGAAAGCAACATGAAAGACCATTCAGCTTCTTAGCTATAAATCCTGGTGGAAAAGAGAAGTGTCATCATAGGTTTAGGAATACTCTTCCTTCACTGATGTTGTTAAGTAAACCTGGAGAACTTCAGCAATCAGATTACTGTGTATTTATAGAAGAACAGTCAGCCAACATCGCTGTGAGCAGACAAGGTTACATTTAACAAGCAACTTAACGGCCTATCATGGTGAAAACACTGGCTCCAAAAAATAAACAATTGCTAGCCATTAAAACAGTCAGATATTGTGAACAGACTGTGTCTGAGACTTTCCAGCAATGTCTTGTCCACTTCTGTTCACCTATTTTAACTGCAAGGCCCAGAAAGCTGGTAACAAACACCTGTAACATCGCGATGTCCAAGGATACGGAGAGATGACTGCAAGCCACTGCATCACTGTCTGTGTAAGGCAGTCGTGGTGGAAGAGGCCACACCTAATACAGCCCATCTTACGTGTCCAGTGACTGAAGATCAGCTTCCACTTGAAGCTGTTCTGATCAGAGCGCTGGCAATTACCTGTGTGCCTTTTAGCGAAGCGTTCGGCTACCCACAACCAGAGACCAAGTTCTAGGTCTTCACTGAAGAATAAAGATGTCAGGGCTGGTTGATGAGGGGTTTTTTTAGGTTTACTCCGAGAGTACGGATGAGCTTCATAAGCTGTAAACTTCGCTAAGGAAATTATTTACAGGATTTGACTAGAGCATAAGAGTTGTCAGAGTAACTTGAGACTCTGGAAAAACAAACTCATGACCAGTTCCTCCAATGAGAGGCAAGGGAATAGGACAGAGGCATAAAACTGATAGATCTTTACTGAGGTCTACATGATAGGCATGCCTTTTCTCTAGGGTTAAAGACAAACAAAAAAAATACCCTAACAGGATAAACAATTGTGTGGATGTATTCAATACAGACCTGGAAGTCCCAGATAGATCTTTACAGAGGTCTACATGCTAGGCATGCCATTTCTCTAGGGTTAAAAAAAAAAAAAAAACAGGAAAAAAAACCCCAAACAGGATAAAACAATTGTGTGGATGTATTCAACACAGACCTGAAAGTCCCAGCATTATCAAAAGGAAAAAAAAGAGGGAGAATGTCCGCTGTGCACAGCAGGGCCAGGTTAACTGCATGGCACTCATTATCCTTCAGCTTGACACACACTCCCTTGATAAAGCCGACTAGACAACAATGCAGAACAAGAGGGTTTCCTCAGAGCAAAGCTCAGAAAAACAGCTTCCATTGTACAGCCCTGGAGGAATAAAATCACTTGTATGTTGCTGATAACATCTGAGTTTTTTAAAACATGTTATTTAGCACATATTATATTGTACCACGTCACGTCAGCTATTTCTCATAGCGTATAAAAGCACATACATTAAACTAGATTTCCTTCTTTAGCTTATATAATCAGACCATCTTTTACTTCCCTGGGAAAGAACCACTTATTTATTTTTCAGCTTCTCTATACTGGGCATGGCTATCTCATGACTTCACAGCCAAATCACCCTATGAAATCTGTTTTGGTGCCACTAAAACACAGGAGAGATGAAAGAATATTAAAAAGGAATAGCAATCAGCAATTACTCAGGAGCAATTACTCCTTCCAGTGACTCCTCCAGGACACAGAAGGTGCTGAGCTAGCTAATGACAGCAGTAAAACTCATAATTGGTAACCACCCTGTCAGCCTGTCTCAACAGGCCAGAGTTAGATAATTCAACTGAAAGCGTTAAAACCACTTGCATCTGCTACAGCAACTCCAGGTGTACCAAATGTCACTTTTTCTCCTTCCAAAAACAACTCACTGCTTCTGTGCAAGTGTCCTGAGAAGACACCAAAGGAATGATGGCATCTTAAACACACAGTCTTGAATGTGCTTCCAAGTGATGCAGAGCTGCTGCGTGATGCACTCAACCATCTTCCTGCGCTACTACTGAGGACTGAACAGATTTTTTTTCAAAAAAAGCCCCATCAACAGTAAAAATCTGTGTCTATCAGATAACTATAAAACAGTAAATGCAAACATTTTGCAGCCAGCCCTGACAAGCAAATCTCCCTTAAACATAAAGCAGAGATTCAGCTTCGGTTGACTTCCTGAGGATTTGGATATGGTGGGAGTTTTTTGTTTCTTTTTTTGTTTCATTGTGGGTTTTTTTGCTTTCAAACTCCCTTTTGGTATTGACAGGAGGAGCCCTCTGTCTGGCCAGAGGACACCCAGTCAAGCATTTTCCACATCCTTCCTCTTATCCGGATCAAATCCAGTATGGCTGCAATGGGATTAGTTTCCTGCTCCCCCAGACATCTTGCAAGTCAGTTCTCTGGACAGGTAGTAATACAGGACTTCCAAAATGCACACTATAAAGACTATATCTGCCTACAAACATTCTCTACAACAAGACAGAGAAGAGCCACAGTATTTTTTTCTTTCATCAGCAGTCAGAAAAAATGCAGGAAGGAATTTTCACTACGTCTCTATGGTATACAACAGTAGATCATATTCCACCTTCATCCCAACACTTTTAGACTATGGCAGCATTCTTCACAGCACGGTCTCCCTGGACTAATACCAACATAAAACTTACTATGAGACAGACTAAAGCTAAGCATGGCAACAGGGACTAAGCAAAACCATACTTCTCATCTTGCTCACTGGCTTTCAACGGCCACAACACATTCTCCTTGACTTCTCTCACACAACACTTTCAAATTGAATTTCCCATTGGATCTATAAATCATCACAGGAAGCCTGTGCATATCCTCCTGTTTCCACTTACCTGGACAACAGCAGCAAAATAGCAACTATTTGAACTTCTGCCACTTTCTGATGCATTACAGAAGAGAAAAGCCAAGTCTCTCAAGCTGTTCACGTTGACTTGGCTTTTTTGTGGGTCTGGAGAAGGCCAGTATCTCTGTTGACACACCTTGCTTCACAGTTCCTTACCAGTAATTATAAAGGTAATTCAAAATGCAATGCACAGGTAAGTATCTTCAGAGGAAAAGAACCCCAAACCACATATGGTCAATTGGCCCAGATGATTTCCTTTTAACACTAAAGCTTTCGTGCCATTTCTCTTTCTCCTCCTCACCTGTTTACCCCACCACGATTTACCAGCAGAAGAAGAAACAGCCAGGCTAAAAAGAAGTAAGGAAAGAAGAGCACCCACACTGAGATGACACAACAGGCAGAGAAACCCCTAACTGCAAGGTTCCAGTTATTTATCACATTAGGTATTAAATTTTATTTTTCTTTAACCGAGTTTGGTTTCCACTCAAAGTTTAAAATCTGTCATATCCAGTGAATTACTGTCAGCCTTTGTTTCTAAGCAAGTAACTAAATGCATCTTCCCCCATTCAGCAGAAGAGAGCTTAAAAAAACCCCAAAAAACAAACACATACTTTAAAAAAAATTAAAATCTTCACAGGAAACCTGACATCACCCACTTCCTCTTCCTGCACTCTTCAGTTCTTACTAGGGCCCACCTCACACAAGCATGGTTGTGCAAAAGGGTGCGTGAGTGAGCTGGAAGGACAAAGCACAAGAAAAAACACAGCCTAAAACCTTGCAAACTGACAACTCATCTGAGGATCGTATAAAACAAAATACAGCTCCAGACAAAGGTGGCCGAAACATGGCAGTATCTAGAAGGAAAGAATCCCCTTCAGCTGCAGTGACACAGGGAGCTGGATTGCAATCTGCCCATCCGCACTGCTTTTGAGTGGCATGTGGAACCAGTTACAGACACGTAACCTTCCTCCAGGGTGGGGAGCTTTTCTTTGAAGCTGTTCTTAAAGGCCAGGAAATAAAGACGAGTTGTGTGTGTGCTTGCAGGGACTGGTTCCTTGCCTAAGCAGAGTGCGTGGCCCGATTCCAGTTCTGTTATCCCACAGCCAGGACCCATGCAAAGGAGAGCTTGACCGGCCTGTTTGATCACCTGTGACAGTCTGCCCCACAAATCTCCTTCTCTGCCATACCCCAAGGAGAGGTACTAGTGAACCCCCCATCTCCACTGAAGTAAGCCACATTTCCTCACTAATTTTACCACCAAATATTATCCATGTATTTGTTACTATGTCCTAAAGAAATTAAATGAGACACTTCTGATTTTCAGCTGTGGTCACGTAGAGTATGCTGAGATTAAAACGTGGGCTCTTAGATAACCTTCCCACCCGGCACGAGAGGCCGGTCAATTACCTCAGGGCTAATGAGACTTGTACCAAATGTTTCAAAGGAAGGTGCAAGACAGCTCAAGAGTAGTAATTGCTGATTGTTTACCACATCCATCTGTGGTTTACAGTCTCTAACTTAGTCTAAATTTAAGCAATGGTTAAGAGTTATTAAAACGATCTTCTGCATCAGTGCCACAGTGACTCCTGCTGAGCTACAAATTTCATACGTAATTAAACTTAAGTTAGTTTCTCAGCAATTATTTCCCCTCGCAAATAGTCAGTTTCAATACTGAAACAAGAAAAGGTCAAAAGCCCTTTGAGGCAGTAAGTTAAGCAACCTATGACAAAGTAAAAGGCATCACTCATGAGAGAAAACACAAGACACTAAACTTTACTGTTATTCCTTTTATGCAATTCAGTGTTCTGTTACACTCCCACATTTTTAGAAGGTAGGGTGGAAAAAGTGACAAAAGGGGAAATCATGCAGCAAGAAAATCTGCATTGGGAGTGAGGCAGAAAAGGTACATTCACAGCATCTCTGTGCTTGGACTAAACAGATTCCTCTGCTTTTTAAGGCAGCAGTTCTTGGGCTGAGGGAACTGATGTGCAGTACCTACAGCAACACCGTGGCTCAGACACACAGTCACACGTCTGTCAGATCACCTGGGACACAATGCAATGATTACTGCAGAATTAGTAGGTATCTGAACAAGGCCAGAGTGAATTTGTACTAGATCAGGACCACTGTGGCCACAACAGGCTGGCTCAGTGGATGGAACCAGAAAGCTGGATTTACTGCACTGTTGAATTACAGCTTCAACTGGATGTAACACTTCACTGAAGTCTCAGAGAGACAACCCACCTTAGCAGCTGCCAGCGTTAAGCACGTATCGATCAGCTCAAGAATCTTCCTTATTTTGGTTAGACAGCACAAGCAAGCGTGACTACAATGCAAGCTGTTATGCACGCTGAGCACCTTCACTCACCTCTTTCAGTTCCTGTGCAACAGAATTAAGGCGTTCATTTTCAGACTGAGTGTTGGCAAGGACGTTTCTGAGCTGCTTCAGTTCTGTCTGCAACTCCATAACCTTCTTCATGTAGTACTCTTCCTTGGTAGCCGATTCCTGAATCAAGGTCTCCTCTCTACTCTCTCCATCTGCTGCTACCTTCTTGTGGTTAGTATGGGCCTGCCCAAAAGCCTAGGACAACCAGAAAACAAATACTTCATTAGTAAATCCATAATTTTCCGTAAGTAACTTCGATTTTAAATAGTTGAAAATATTTATCCTCATATTTCTTCGACGCAAAACAGTGTAAGCTTTTCCCACACCTTCCTCTTCTGGGATCACACCTTTAAATGTTATCAAGTGGCCAACAGGGCTCTTGGAAGTAGCATGCAGCACCTAAATAGTGTTTTGTGATGCACAGGATACTCGGGTAGAACCTCAAATAAACCCTTGCAGGAGGGAAGAACAATGTCTTGACTTGAGCCTGCTATTAAAACAAGGCTTTGGTTTTCAACAAGACGACTGCAAGATGACCAGACACTTCTACGTGGGCAATATTCTCTATAGTCAGGTCAGACTTACTTTTGCAAAAACTAAATCACTGAAAACAGATCTAGTATTAGCAGCCTGTTCCACTTCTTAGGCTGGGAGCGCACTTACTCTTCCTGATGGAGCTATACCAAAGACACCTATCACCACCATCAGGTGCTCATTGCTGGTGATTACTGCCCTCTCAAACCTGCTAACCCACTGCAGCCATACGCGAGGGAGGTTAGCAGGGCGACTCCATAACCAGGTTAAGCCAGCGTGGGTCATTCTGGCTGAAGTAGGTCAGCGGACACTCACCCAGCCAGCTCTGCTGCCTACTCTCCGAGACGTCATCTCTAGTAGCATGCCAGCGAGGGATTTAGAGGCATGTCACAGAGATCTAACCTCTACAGCACAGCAGGGCTGTTTAGACCTGACATTCTCATTTTTTACCTCCTCCTGCATCTTTTTTTGGAGGGGTTAATTTTGCTTGAAACTCTACCAGGTGATGCTCCTAGCAGCAAAGTTCTCCAACACACAAGCAAGCAGCCCATACAGGCACCCCAACTGCTGCATTTAAGAAACCCGTCAGTGGCTTTCAGTAGTAGATATTATAAAACAAAGGATTTAACATTTTAAGTAGGTATGTATTTGTGACAAACACTGCCTGGAAGACGGACCAAAGTCAATGACATTAATGAATGCTACCTTTTAACTGATGCATGTGCATGCACCACAATCCAACCCAAGATGTACTTGGAGCTTTCAGGTGCCACAGCATCTTTTGGGATGCCAGCATCCATACAGCAGGTTTTCATAGCCAACCTTAATATCAGGCATTAAGTGAGGTCAAGGACAGATCAGCATCTCGTGAAACTCCTTGTCTAGTCATGCATTACATTTTCAATTAATCATCTTCTGCTAGCTCTTCAGAAATACATTATCAGCGCAGAAAAAAAATCTGCTTTGAAGAGAAGATTCCAGTATTTTATTACTTCTGTATAGCAGATCAGACACATTAATAGTACAGTAATTATACCAGGGCCGAAACAGATGACTGAATGTGCTAGCTCTGTCTACAGTTAAAGACATCCGCATATTGCTCATATCAGACTAAATTTTATTTCAGATATGCAAGTCAGAAATACAGGAGACAAACATCCATTGAAGAAATTCTAGCCAGATTCACTGAGATGACCCAAGGGAAATTAAAAAGTGTCACATTTCAGACAGAAAGTAAAGCACCATCTGTGCAAGCCCTTGTCAAATGAGTTTTATCAAAGCAGCTTAAAAGCCTAATACCCCAAGATCTCCATAAATGTTAAACGGATAAAAAACCATGCACATTTCTCAAATACGCAATCTTTTTTCCATAAAGAATTAAGATCCACCCTTTTACAGGCCTCCATTTACTACAGATCTCTGACACAGAGAAAGGGACTGGGCACCCATTTGCCCAGTGAAGTGGCACCGTTTTCTTTGGTAGCAGGATGCCAACACAGAGCACACTGAAGCTCAGGATACTCAAAGCCATACCTGACCAGCCAGACAGCAGAATCCAAGCATGATTCAATTGAGGAACTCAATAATACTGCTAAGAGAGAAATTATTGAGAATAATTACCAACTTTCTCTTTAAAGTTTTGATGCAAATGCTAGGCCTTGGGTTTCTTTAGCAAAACTGAAAAGGTAGTATCGTTTTGCAGAAGCCACTATTGACAGGGAGTTATTTCAATACAGAAACTGGCATAATGGCTGAAACTGGGCTTTTTTGTTTCGTTTTATTTTAAGCCAATATCCTGTCTTCTATGGAGGCTAATGCCAGATGCTTCAGAGAAAGGTGCAAGAAACCCCATAATCTCCCGGAGCTGGGGATTGCCATAAGCCTTGAAGCAGAATGCTTAATGTAAATTTGGAAAAGCTATTAGCATATAGTTACCCATGTAAAATATGCTCTTATTTTTCATGGGTTTCTGCATTTTTGGCCTCAATGAAATCCTACAGCAGTAAATTCTATATTTTAATTCATACTCTTACATGGCAGGTTTTTGTCAGTTTACAAGCTTTCCATGCTTTCATACAGCAGAACGTATCTTTGTTCAGAGACTTGAAGGCATGTTGTTATTCCATGATCCTCCGTCAATCAGCTTCTAGAGACTTCCATCACACCCCTCTATTCCCTGGTGAAGGCATGGTGAAGTTCAGTTAAGTTTTCTATGCCCTAAGACAGTCATATTCCCTTTTTAGAAAATGACTTTTATTACAGCTTGTCCCAAATGGCATGACAAATGGGAACTGAAGACATCAGCTCATGCAGACCAACTGCAGAAACAAGCTCATGGATCACCTCCACCAAAAGATGCTGCTATTCTTTATGGGCTCCAGTTATTTCTGCACAGCAAGGGTGTTATTTGCTCTCAACCAGCAAGCTTGTGGAGTTTCAGCAGAAACCCTATCATTAGCTGGACGGCATTACTGTCTGGGGTTGGGAAGCTGGGTTCAGAACCGTGAGTAAATGGACTCTGACACTACACAGAACACATGAAACCTTCTTAACAGATGTGGTCATCTGGACAGGCAGCCTGGAACAATTCCACCTGGGTAGATTTATAAGGGAACACTTAAAGTACCTCCCTTCTAACCAAGCTTCATTATCTCTCTTGTATGTACTTAGAAACGTCCTCATACATTCATGTTACAAGCCATTTTCATAATTGGATCAGGCTGTGTGGAATAGGAAATTTAACTTCAACAAAATTGTGCAGAATTACAGGGCAATGCAATTACCTTTCATAGCTACAGCCCAGGCCTGTTTTATATCAAGCCATTAAAAGGAAAACTGACTTTTTACTGATGTGCATGAAACTCAAACTTTCAGATACCCAGAAGTCCAGGGTCTACCCATCCACTTCTGTTTTAACATTATACAAGACACAGAAACAGAAGTCACTCTGATCTTCCTCCTCTTCCAAACCCTTTATTTCTATCCACTGAGGTACCAAAATAGGTAATAAAACTGTTCACAGTTATATCAGAATGATACTCATTAGAGTGAAATAAATGAGTTTCTGACAACTCGTTTGCACACACCTTGCTGGATGTTGAGGGCTGCAAAGCATCACGTTCTGCTGAACAGCTGCGTCAAGGAAACACAAGACGCTAATGTTAAGAGGCTATCAATGTTCCCTTCTTCCAGATTTCCCAAGGTCAGGTCAAAAGCAAAATCAAAGAGATCATGAACCAAAATGCTATCTTGCTATTTGCTTTGCTAAATGCGCTCATCAGTACATTGGAAAGCACTTTACACTGCCGGACAACGGTATGATTAGCTTCCATCTATCTCTTCAGAAAGCTGCGTAAGAGACAGATTGAAATCCCTCCTTTGGTTTTAACGCTATCTGAACCTAATCAAAACTAACCTCCACCTGAAACACACACAACCTCAAATTCTGTACAGCCATTTCTCTCTGGACCAAGTGAACATGAACATTTCCCAGCCAAGGTGATCACGATTGTGTGGTATGAGGGCAGTGCGTCCATGCACCCTGCAAGGCAGCAAGGACCATATGCTGAGCCCCGATAAATGCACCACATCATTCCAATGTTAATTATCAGTTATCGCTGATAACCTGCTGCAAAGCTGCAGATCAACTGAAATCCTGACAAGTTTTCTCTTGTCAAGCTGCCATCCCCTACCAGCCATACATACCAGTACACTCGTCCTTCAGCCCTCCCCCCCAAATACAGTCAGGAATGCTGCCCAAAGGCTAATTAAGGCACCGTGAAGCCAATGGGAAATTTATCATAATGAGCTGATGTTTACCAAAATAAGTATCATCAACAAAACCGCTATTAAATTAGCTTTTGTGTTTACAGCATTACTTACATCAGCAGACTCAAAGCAATCAGAAAACACATGCTATCATATGCTTAAATAGCCCAGAAAAATAAATTGCTAAACATAAAGGAGATTGCTACAAATTTAATCTTCAGCTGACGATGTCTTAAATCTCAAGAATTCAAAACTCTCCACAGTAATTACAAATGTGAAAAGGAATGTGGACAGCAAACGGATGAGGCAGACTCATCCAATAACTGAGATGTTATAACAAATGGTCAAAACCAGGTCACTTCAAATAAAGCCCAGGATCAAATTTAAAGTGCATTTAAACTGGGTTTAAAGTACCAATATCCAAAAGACAGGCTCAGTAAGAGGTGAAGTTTCCTCTAGATTTGATGATTACACAAATTCATCTGTGTATTTTGCAGGAGGAATCTGATCTCAGTTATCTTATAGATGAGCAGACAGTTTTTGCATGAAATCCATCACACTGAAGAGACTTCCATATAAAACTTCCACGCTTTGAGAAGAAAGTATTCCTTAGTCCTTGACGATCAGCGTACTTCTTAACAAGATGGTTAATATTTTAAACTTAACCTTTTTGAAAAGGTTCGTTCCCCCATGCACAGATGTTCACTGATCACGTGAAATGGGAAGAATCTCTCAAATGCATTTCTTGGAGAGATTCAAACGCTGTGCCTCTCTCGGGAGAGCTACTGTGATAGAGGATGTGGAAAAAAAAATTGTCTCAGTCATGCTCAAAAGCAAGAGTCTAGGCCTTGCGTAAATTCAGAACAGTGCTGCCTTCTTTGCCTCTTTCTTTGGTCTGTCACTCCAGACCTCTACTTAGCCAGAAGCAGGTCCTAAAAATCATGAAATTCACCCATATTATGGTGTTATGCTTCCGTATTTTCTGGGAGTTCCTGAATTACACTGCTGAAAACAAGAGGTTCACAAACTACCTGGAGCCTGGTCAGTTTAGCACAAGACAAAACACTATCAAAAAACCAGAAGCGATGCTGGGAAGACCTCTTTCTGCAAAACCAGTACCATCTCAAATCCTCTACCAATGTCTGCCAAGAGCTGATGTCCTGTGACACTAGCCCACATGCTGCACAGGGACCATTCCAAGCTTCAGAGGCTGCCCTGTGCTGCCTCCCTGGGCACTCCACTTCAGTCTCTACCTGTCCTCATACCCAACACCCACTCAGACCCTCCGAGATGACCTTACAGCAGAAGTCACCTCTCCTTCCTACTTGGTCAAAATGTTGGGGAAGTTCCTACGCCATGAAAGAACACAACCAAGAAAACAGGAAACAACAAAAATGTTTCAGTGAAGGAGTTTCGAAAGAAAAGTTGCTTACAAATTCATTTGTCACCTAAAACCGAACTAAATTATTCTCCATTTAAAGAAGCTGGGAGGCAGAAAAAGACAACCGCTAACACATGATCTGAAGGATTAAGAAAGATGGAGAAAAATCTTGAAGGTGCTCAGGGCTCCACAATATAAATCAACCTCTGGAGAGTATGTGTCATCCTAGAAACATTCAAGATTTGATTCCTTCAGATTAAAAAGAAAAGAAAAAAAGAAAATGTACTTCAGCTTGTAACAAACATGAAAAACTTCAAAACAAATGTATAATTATTTTATGTCTGCAGAAAATTATTTTGATGGTGTAATTCCTCAGCATAAACACAAGCCAAAGTGATCTTTTGATCTTTCTAAAAAAAAAAAAAAAAAAAAAAAAAAAAAAAAATCTATCCTTTATTTTTCCTTTGGTCAGCTTATCTCACATTCTTTGGCCGCTGTGTCGGAAACAGTTGAGAATTAAAAAAAAAAGAAAACCCAAGCATATTCTAAAACATGCATCAGAAAACAAGGTTAGATTTTCAAAGAGATGCAGGTACAGGCTTAACCAGTTTATACATAGCCTAGAGCCAAGTACTGGGCATTGGTTACCATTCTGAGACAACCCCACTGAGCTTGCTAATGCCTCTTCACACACAGGACAAGAAAGGATCATTCCGTCCTTTCTGAAACAAGCTGCCTGCTGTTTCATCTCAGCTCTGAAGTACACGGTTTATTCTTTGGAAAAAATAAAAGTCACATACTGATTGCTCACCCCAGTCAGTCATGAGTTTCTAAACAGCCATCTCAGCAGCAGCTGTGGGGGGGGGAGGGGGGGGAAGCATTACAACTATCAAATGATTTTAACATCTACTCCATAATGGCTTAAAAAATGCACTTAAATATATTCGTGAAGTGAAAGCACTTCATTTTCAAAAGTCCTAGCAAGGGTCCATAAGAAACCCCACATATAACAGGAAATTGCTTTTAAGTTTTAAGTGAATGCTAGCCAAGAGTATTTTCAACGTCTAAGTGGCTTTAACACTGTGCCCAATTTGCATCATCTGACTGAAAAACAGCTCCTAGGAGGGAGCCAGGGACACCCCATGCATCACCCCATCATCTCCCAGACAAGTTAAAGCTAGAACTTGCAAAACAAGCTCTTTTAATACACCCTCCTGGGTTAGCATGCCTCTCTTCCTCAGCATGTCAAGAATGTCAGACCTTCCTTCGATAACCACAGGTTTTGAATGTTTCTAAAATTTTCCTCTCCATCTCCAGGTAGAGAGAAAAGCAGATGCCTTGGTGAACAGGGACAGTAGGACATCTTCCAGTGAGTGACACTTATGCTGCCACATTTTCCTGCTGTGAACCCAGTTGTTTCCTTAAATGAAAACAGTTCAAGGACAAAGAAAAAGTGGGATAAGACAAAATTAAAATAAATCATAAGATTTTTCCCCTGGAAACAGCTCCTGCTTACTTGCAGTTCTGGGAGCACATGGATTTATTTCCATGTTGGTGAAAACCGACACTGAGCAGAGTCTGACCAGTGGGGTTGTTTTTTTTGGTCTTGGGGGGAACTTTGCATTACAGCATTTACAAAATCCTTAGGTGCTCCACAATCACATACATCCTGCACATGTTCACCACTGAGAAGCAGGACGCTCCTCGCAGCCAAGCTGCACACACCCACCAAGGGGAAAGAGGAATAAAATAGTGTGGGTTTGTTACTGATGCTTCACCAACCTAAAACCAAAACTGCTGTTTCTCATTAAGGATAAAGAAAGCTTGAAAAATACCACCACAGAAAATATAAATTAATTTTGGATCAAGAACATCAGAACATCAGAAATGGCAAAGTGGCAATACTTGAGCTTAATGTCATTAGCAGGTGGGCAGAGACGGAATTCAACTCAGCTAAGGGGTCTGAGTCCTGGGCTTTGGAGACAGACTCCTACAGGCTCCAAACACAAACTCCCAGGATAGAGGGTTATGTGCAAGCAAGTGACCCTGCATCCCAGTGACAGAGATGGAGCATATGGTAATGTCACTAAAAATCAGAAAGCCATGCAAAACGTTGCACTTCAAAAACCTTCACTAGTTTACAAATACATGTTTCAGTAGGCTTTAGCTACAAAAAGACTTCCAAGGAAAGGTGATAGTGCATGTCACAGCATCAAAACGGAGAGAGTAAGTAAGAAGCAGCATCAAAAGGTAAATGGTGGCCGTCCAGCTAATGCCTGGCCTCTTAATCAATCACAGACCTGGTCAGAACTGAGGGTGCACAGCTCACCTTCCATAAGGGATAAAGGAAACAGGCACCTGTGTGGCACTTGGTGTCCTCTTAACAATTTGCTGCCCAAAGCAGTAAGTCTGTCGCATTGCCAGTCCAGAACTACATCTGCCTAGGCCAAAGGGTTCAGTAATACCGAGTATAAATACAAGATGTAAAAGGTATCACTGCTTGCAGCTGCTTATCTACCTGTAGACATATGGAAGAAATGGGAAAATAAGATTCTGAGCATAATGCTGAGAGCAGAGGACAGGCAGTGGTTTTACAGTTGCAATGCTCCAAGTTGGACAGAAACAACAAAGAAGTCAATAGGAAAATAAGACTGTGCCAAGGAGCACTAATATTGTCTCCAGATTATCTCAGACAGGGAAAAAAAACATCTAATGGAAAGCCTTTACATACCAATTAGGATGAGGGACTCAGAAGGAGCCTCACAAATGAAATTACCTGAAACTTCTGGGGACAAAACAACACTGTCGTTTTTGGATTCATATTATTTTTCTAAATCTTGGGTAACTGGATGCATTTGTTACTAATAAAAGTTCACATTTCCCTTCTTTTATAGTGTAATAGTAATAATGCCTGGCCCCTATCATCCCCCACCGACGGGCAGGGTGCTACCTCTAGCAGTCCTGGTTTTTCAAACCACCTTCATGGACATGCATTACCAACAGCATCCAGATTACAAACCATCCAGCACCTACAAGCTCCAGCTTGCTTTAAGCATGACAAAACTCTCACGTTGCAGTTTTCAATATTATACACTTCAGAGGCCAAGACGTAATTTTCCCTACTATAGAGAGCCTAAACCTGGAGGTGCCCAACCTTCCTTCGTTCCCCAGACTGCGGTTTGAGCCTTCTCCTTTGTACTATAGGTTATTTTGCTGTCTTGAGGGGTCAGATTGCTTTACTCACATAAATATGGAACTAGGAAAGCAGATACAGTTTTATGCTGTCTGCTTATCACAGATTCCCAGCCATCCATAATGCCTGGTATACAAGTTCTGGGTAAGATCAACAGCATATAAAAATCATTAAGGCTCTGGCAGATATTTCTTGCTATTTATATTGAATGTTGAGGATGGTTCTTGGCTTAATCCACAAACCTGGTATAATAACAAAAAAAAGACAAAGAGATACTTTTTTTTTTTTTTTTTTTTTTTTGGGGGGGGGGAAGGTCAAAGATCAAGTTTCCAATCATGTCAGTTATCTGTAACTCAAAAAAAATCAATCAGTGAAAACAAAACTATCACTGCAATGGGAAAGAAAAAGAAATGCTAACTTCAAGTGAATGCTTAACCACAAATCCTTCAATTGAAGGACAGTCAAGATGTTAGTAATATATCTGCAATATACCAATTAATATTTTGTATCTAGCTTGGAATGAGTTATGTGCACTTCTGAAGTGACTACATCACTTGTAGTATCTATATCTGTATCACAGGTATCAAATGCCTAACAAAAACCCCACAAGTATTTCAATAAAAATATAAAAAATAAACCATAGTACATGGCAACAGGACAAAAATCAGATCACTGGAATGAAAATACCAGCAAGATATTAGCCATTTTTGCACATAAAACACAGTAACAACGTGCGAGTGCAGAAGCAAGGGTCAAGACACTTTGGAAAAGCTGTTAAAAGTTCAAGTTTTAGGGCTTAAGATGGTCTCTGGCCGTTAGGGATTGCTACCTTGTGCTGGCAGCATAATTCTGCATGTTCCTAATGCCTTTTTTTCAGATGCTGGTCACTGGCAGAAACATGCGGGACCGAAGAGAGGACAAGACCTGGTTCAATACGGCAATTTACTCATACTCACTCACCCCCTCCCACACTCAACAGCAACCTTGGCTATTTTGTCAGTGACCAGATGCTCTTCAAATCTCATACCCAAGTGCCATGCAAATAAAAAACACCAACCAAACCCACAATAAGCACGAGAGAGCACAAGAGGAGAGAGGCTTGTATCAAGCTACCCTGCTGGCAAACAGGCCCATGGTGACAACAGCCACTGAACGGCATCGTCCTCACGACAAGTTACCGCTCAGTCCCCACCTCTACCCAGCCTCTAGCCCCCTCTGCCCCTTCCCCCCTTTTTGTGATTTGGGGGGTCGGGTATCTGTGCGGGCAGTTTTACCTTCAGAAGTGCAGACTGAAGCTTTTCTGAAGAGTTGTGTATAAACCCAACTTGCAATTTTCATTTAAATATGCTTCTCAATCTTATTCCGAAAAGCACTCCTCACCAGGAGAGCTGGCCAGGTAACAGAAAACTACAATTACTTTGGCAAACAGTTCTCAAATGGTACCATGCGATAAATACTGGTATTCTCTTCCCCCTATGCGACAATCTCACATTTTCATATTTTGCTCCTAGCCAACCTCATTTTAATTATCAATATATCTCATCAACATTAAGCTAATCAGGACATGTTAGTATGCATCAGAAGATTAATTAGCACTAAAAGCCACTCAAATTTTTGTTCGTGTTTCTGCACTGTCAGTCTGAATTTAATTACAAAATTTTATCACCAGTTCAGCTCCTAATTCTTTCTGCTTATCAGATTCAAAACAAAATATATTTTCCATGGCTTCACCAAGCATTGCAAATTTTTCATAACAACAAATTTATAATGACCATAATGGTCTAAAATAGTGACAGCAAAGTGCACAAACATGGTTCTGAAGAGATTGACACCTCTCTACAGGGAGCAAGGAATTTAATAAAAGGAGGTATATTCCTCTTGTGCATTGCATTCATCTATTTTCATTTTAAACTTTCTTGTAAAGTGGCCATTCATGCGTTCCTCAGTAAACAGACCAGCACTTTGATTAACAGTTTCTCAGCAAAGTCCTTAAATGAGTAAGTACACTAGATATGTATCAGAAGCCTAAAGCTGCAGTGACACAAGCATTTTCATGTGCTCCCATAAACACCATAATCCTTTGAGCATGTCCTAATCCTGCACTCCCACTGACTGAGTCCCTCTCTGTTCCTACCTCCTTTGGCTGGGTGAGCGGGCTGGCAGCAGCACTGGCATGACAGAGGGAATGGATGGAGGTGCACGAACTGGGGCCAGAAGACAGTCATCCCTCCCGCCAGCAGCAGCCAGCTCAGCTGCACCACTAAGACTTAAGTCCTTAATGGCAGCAAGGCCAATGAACTCCTTCCCATTCCTCCTAAATCGCTCCAGTACCTTTAACTGGAGCCTCGCTTCATCTCACAGACCCCAGCAGCACCAGGGAAGCTGCAGCCCGAACAGAACAGGCACTTTGTGCCATTATATCACTAGAAGAAAGCACCCTACGGGAGCTGATGCTTTCAAGAGTCTGGAATTTGAGAGGAAAAAAGAAAACCTCCCCCAAAAAAATACGAGGTGTTGAGACACAATACAAGGTTCAGATGACTTCTGGTCTTGTGTTGCATGAATTACCCCCACGCAGACTCCTATTTGTTCTCCTCAGGTACAAGGACAGCGTGGCAGAAGAGAAGTCAGTGGTACACTTGCCGTGTCCCAAACCCCCAGCAGGCCAGAAGGGATGCTCTGGCAATGCCAGGGGACAGGCCAGGAGGGCAAAAGGCTAGCAGCGGTGTGGTCAAGCTTCAGCGCTCCTTTGCTTGCATCTGAGCTGAGCCAGTGGGATCATCAGACTTACACGAGATGTAATAGGTCTCAGGTTCAGCAGGAAAAATGCAAATGCCTTACAAGATCACAAGGTTTTCCCTGACAGATTAGAGGGACATTCCACAGATGATTTAGAGGGATGATTTTTTTTTTTCCTTCCTAAATGGTAAACACACACTAGAGCCTATATTTAGAATATATTGCTTCAGTGCACTGCCACTAGGATGAAAAGATTTGATGATAAAAGTCTAATTTAGCCTGTCGGCTTAGTTAGCTGGACACTTAAACTGCATTAACTTGCACGCTCTGGAGGGCTACGTGCGATTGTGCCAAAATCAATAGCTAAGCAGCAACTCTACATATTGTTACAAGAGCTTTTGGCCAGATGTTGGCCATACCGGGCACAGCTGGGAAGGGGCTGTAGCCTCCTCTCCTCCTTCAATAAATTTGCCGAGGAAAGAGAGGAAAGAGAGGAAAGAGAGGAAAGAGAGGAAAGAGAGGAAAGAGAGGAAAGAGAGGAAAGAGAGGAAAGAGAGGAAAGAGAGGAAAGAGAGGAAAGAGAGGAAAGAGAGGAAAGAGAGGAAAGAGAGGAAAGAGAGGAAAGAGAGGAAAGAGAGGAAAGAGAGGAAAGAGAGGAAAGAGAGGAAAGAGAGGAAAGAGAGGAAAGAGAGGAAAGAGAGGAAAGAGAGGAAAGAGAGGAAAGAGAGGAAAGAGAGGAAGAGAGGAAAGAGAGGAAAGAGAGGAAAGAGAGGAAAGAGAGGAAAGAGAGGAAAGAGAGGAAAGAGAGGAAAGAGAGGATCTGAGAGATAAAACACTGGCTAAATGAAGGCAGTAGAAATGGCTCGGAGCAATGCAGGAGACACTCCACGTAAAATCACCAGCACTTCCCTGTTCGAAGGCACGAGTGCTCCATTTCCATTGCTTTTGTGTCGTGATACATAGAATCCTCGTACAGCATGAACCAAGGGGTCTAGAGGCTCCAACAGGATTACAGAAACTGAGAGTTTGGCTTCAGGTGTGGAAATTGCTGAAGCAGCTAAGAATCAGTTTGCTTCCGAAGTGAATTCATCTGAGGAGTTGTTAACGTGACAGTTCCTGAGTCAGGAGATTTAGAAACACACACAAGACCCAGCATGAGGGTGCACATCATGACAGCATCAGTTTCTCCCAGCACCCTAACCCTCGCCCTTCCTTATCTGCCCATGCAGATCGCTGCTCAGCCCTGACAAAGCTGCTCCTCTGCCCTCTCTCTTCTCATCAATGCTAGCAGCCTCACCAGTGAGTCAATCTGGAAATTATCCTTAGCCATTTCAATTCTTGCCCTTCGGCTCCCTCATTCAGCAACAAAGCTAGGACTGATTAGCTAGCGAATCATTAGAATCGGGATCACCCTAATAGGCACAGGCAAATCAGAGAGCAAGAAATAAGCAAGGGCAGGCAGCAGCAGTGAAGGCACAACCTTTTCCTAAAACATTCCTCCCCCCATACAGACATTCAAGCTGACAGCTGCTTGGAGAAAAATAAATTAAACCCAAACCCACAATGCAAAATTTATGAGGGGCGGGGCGGGGGCGGGGAAGATAGTGAAGATTGCATTGCAGGACAACCCACTCATGCTTTTCCTGTGTTTTTTACGCAAAAAGAGTGTATTACTTCAGGACTAGAAAAATGCTGTTTTATGATCTTTTTCCCTGGAAAAAGAAACAAACGATTTCTTTGGACACTTGTAGCTGTGCTCTTTTGGCACTGATTCCTCACTAGTCTCAGATATTCAAATTGCTTCCTTCATTTCAAAGTTTTCATGATATGGACACCTGCCCACGCCAAAACCATCCCTTTGTTTCCTAAATGCCCCACACCAGGCATGAAGTAGCAAGTATTTCTGGACACCCTTGACCCAAGGTGAAATTTCTTGGGCTGTCCCATCCCATTACCCCACTGTCAAGTTAAAATTTGAAGCAGCTTCTACCCTCTTCATGTGATAGAGATATAACATGCCAATGATGGGGAAAGGTTGCTCTCTGTCATCTAAAACATCCACTTCTCATGTCATCCCACAAAATGGCCCCACTAGCATCACGGGGGGGTGGGGGTGGGGGGTGGGGGCGGGGGGAGGTCAACAGACCAACACTTTTGCTCAGGCACAAAAAGAAAAACAAGCAAACAAGCATCAACTATTTTAAACTACCCCTAGATTCACCACACGTCCTGCTCAAATTGTACCCTCAGACCAGCAGGACCATGCAATCTGAAAATGTGTGAAGACCTTCCCCCTTCCCTACGCCAGTTCCCAGCGTGGACCCAGAAGGCAGGCTAGCACGGCACGCCACGCAGGACCACCACTGGGAGCAGCCACCAGCCTTGACGGCAAAGGCAACACCGCAGGCTGCGCGCGACCTGCCGCGCGTCGCAAACAGATTGGCCTGCAAATGGGTCAGGCTACCGTGCATAATTCATAGGAGCTTCCCAATGGTTTGTTATGATGAAGCCACGCACTGCTAGCCAAGAGCTCTGTTAGGCAGAGTAAGATCAAAAAATTGGTCACCGACTCATCACACTGTACCATCCCACCCGCAACACATACACCCCTACACAGCCTGCAAGGGACTGGATTAGGTATGACGCATGCTAAACCGAGCGGGAAGTAATGAAACACATTTTAAGAAAACGCTTTTGCATTTCATGCAAGGTAAGAGACTTCAGGAGCATTAAGTGTCCCTGAGATGGCACAGGGAAGGAAACCATGATAGCTGAAGTTAAATTCATGCTGCAGACTTTAGTACCACAGGTCTGTTTCTTGAGAGAAGACCTGCATGATCAAGGCTTGGCATGAAGCTACCAAAGGGTCTCCATTTACTGTAACAAACACACGTAACACTAAGTAACGATTTACACATGTCTTGGATTTCTGCTGCTCTCAGGAGCTGCTGGAACATGTAAAGTGACAAGCAATTTACTGAGGCTTTGTATGTTACCTATAAAATTTCTACACTCTTTCTCATCCTGAAAAATTCAACTCTCACAGAAAAGAAGTGTTACAGCCCTTTTTTCATGAGGGAAACTGACACAGAAAGAGGTTAAAGGCCTTATCCAAGGTTAACCATCAGTAACATGAGAGAAGGAATAAACCCAAAGGCTGCAGAGTCTCCAAGACCAGGCAACCTTCACTACTCTGCCTCCCTACAAGTCAATACATGCACTGACAGCAGCATCCAGCCATCCTGCCCATGCCGAGTCACCACAGCACTGAACAGTGTGCAAGATGCAGAAAAGGTGATCTATATCAGGGTATCTGTGAGGAAGTATCAAAACAAATGTCTTCAAAATTAAATCTATACGCTTCAAAAACAAAACAAAAAACACAGAAAAAACCCCACAAAAACAAAAAAAACACGGGGGGGGGGAGGAATCCCCTGATCTGACAACAATAGTAGTAACATACAATGTACATGGCAATGCAAATTTGGATACAAACCAAAAAAGTCCTTTCCAAAAGAGCTTGATAAAGAGGGGGGAGGGGGGGGGGAAACCACCAAGGGAAAAAAAACCCAAATATTTCTTCCTATACACACTGTCCCTGTGTGACCTAGTTCAGTCATATCTTATTTGCTTTGGGGGCCTTTTTTTTGGCCTTCCTTGTTCATCAAATCTTATGCTGAAGAACAAAGAATTAGAGAATGATTCCAGGAGGACGATTTCTTTATAGAGGTCAAAAGGCTGGTCAATAATGTGACAACTCCATCTTGCATAAAACAAGACCCCCAACACAAATCTAACCCCAAATTAGCACAGGTACAAAGATCTACACTGGAAAAGGAAAGTGTGAGCCAAAAGGCACCAAGAGAAAAATCCTCCTATGCTGGTCATGCTGTGTGCTCAGGTACCGCCTTTTCCCAGCCTGGTCTGTTGCAGGCACAGAGTAAACCCACAACATCTTCATCTGTTCTGCCTGAAAACAAACAAATTTTCTTGTCCTCGTCCCAACTTCATCCCTCCCAAAGGTTAAAAGAAAGCATGTCTCAGAAAAAATAAAGAAGAAAAAAGAAAAAACAACCAACCAAAAAAACCCACCCTTCCTCATAAAACTGTGTGCTAATATTAAACGTGGAATCTAATTTTTGCAATTGCTTCCCTTCAGACAGTCTTTGTTAAGTAAGAAAATTAAGTTTTAACAACTACGAATCTCCAGGAGGCTGTTTTTATTCCCAGCTCTTCAGTAAACATCCCCGTATGACTGTTTGGATAACCGTTTCGTGACTTCCTGCTTCATCTTCCTGCCCTACAGTAGGAAAATGACAGTCCCAATGCCCTGGGAAGTACAGGATAGCAGTAAATCCACAAAAAAGAGGGCAACAACACAATAAACAAGTTTCAGTTTTATACTTCATCTATTGCAGCCTTCCATTATATGAAGAAGCAGGTGAAACCAACCTAAGCACCAGTCCAAAAATGTACTTATCTCAAGAAAAGATTTATAAAGCCAGTACAGGAGGAAGGACAAACTTCATCCATGATAATGCCCCAGCACTTCTATGCTTTGCAGCAGTTTTCAAAAGCAATCTCATTTAACTTTGTTATAAACTCAGTTTGCCAGGAAGAAAGCTTAATTGTGGACTTCATAATGAATGTGAAAAACTCGTGCTCTTCCCAACTTGCACCCCCAGTCACAATTAGTATTTCCTATATGTTTCCATATGATCACACCACTGGCCAAGGGCCATCTCTTCAGAAGCATAATCTATAGAAGGAGCACGTTTATGTTATTACATCCAGAACCAGACAACAGAATAGAAAGCAGATACACAAGACAGTATTTTTTTATTCCAGTTTGATTTTCTGTCCTGCGAACAGCACCTTGATGCTCATGAACACCAATGCATTTATTTCTGCTATTCATCGGCCTCCCTAAACTCCTCAGTCAATTACTTTAATAACCAGTCTTCTGAGATTAAATGGTAATCTTCAAAAGTATAAGAGGGGTTTGAAAAACATAATGAAAACTGAATCAGTCCACCACCATAAAGTATGCTGCCAACGAACTAACCAACTCCTGCCTAACCACAAATGCCCCGCAGTCAGAAGGGCTCATCACAGCAGGGTCTAATTAAGTTGGAAGTCAGCGACAGGGCATCGCTGACTACCTGTGGCCTACACACCCAAGCATACATACTTTTCTCCTTTAACCTTTTCATAAAGGAACCGTGCAGGAAAATAGGACACCAGTGTCCCTCATGCTCATTTCTGCTTAAGTGAAAACTACATCGTCTGTGCATGTCCCCCAGCGGTGCTCATCCAGCCAAGAAGTGCATTTCTCCCCGTTTTCCAGGCTGTGCATCCAGTCGCACGTGATGCTGAAATGTCAAGCAGCAAGGGGCAGTCCTTAATAAATGCCACGCTGCCCTTTCCTCAGTGCTGAACAATGCTATATGAAACTAATTGTACTCAACAGATGAACCAACATTAACCCTTGCTTTCATGCATCCAGAGATGTCCAAGGGCTGCTTCAAGACCTTCTTGTTACCAGAGTCACATTACCATGTACAGTGCACTGCCACAGACAGACTGGAACGAGCACAATGTGGTCCTTCAAGAGGCATATTAAGAAGAGGAGGAATTAGTTTAAAATTCACTGAATAGAAAAGCAGGCACAGACACAGGAGAAAGGTGATACAAGAAAGCTTGTCTGAAAACATCCCTTGCCTTTCTCAATGAAAAGTGCAGCCATGCCTCTGTGCATGCACCAGTAGAGCAGTATCACGTACATACTCATCACCATGTTCGCCACCAGAATAAACATACAACAGAGGTGCCTGTTCACAGTTTGGGAGCACTCCAGTAGATGCCTTTCAGCTTCTCTGCTGAAAATCAAGCAGGATTTGCAGAAACTGCCCCTTTTAGGAGGCTATCATTAGTTACCCTTCCAGTGAAAAAGGGGTTTATCCACCAAAATTTAAATAGAACCCAAACCCCAATTAAAAAAAAAAAAGTGTAGTTAATTAAGATTATTTTTTTTTTTTACATATGGATAAAAGTCACAAGATCAAAAATCAAACAGGGCATTTTCCTTCAGTTGTTCTTTACAACAACTCAGAGAGATTCAAGGCTTTTCTCCCTTCAGAAGGCTTTGTAGCGATTAGCAAAGAATACCACACGCCCTACTCTCCTTCAACAACAGGCACTGAAATGTACTCAGGGTACATGTGCTCTCCTTTTGGTGTCAGTGAGCAAAGCCAGCCTTGCAGCCCTCATTACTGTTCGCTCTGACTTCCAAGGGGAGTGGCTGGAGAGCTTGGAGTTAAAAGCCAAAGGACATTAGTCACAAGGTTATTTCATTCATTCCTGTTCCCTCTTTCTTCAAGGGAGGGTGGGCATCGCCTTCACAGCAACACCCTGCTCCTGAAAGAACGCTAGTTTTGTTTCACAGCTCGTGCTATAAATCAGCATTCATTCATATCCTTCTAAAACGTGTCCTCTGTCACTCATAAGCACACACAACTGACTTCAAAAAATACATTTACTGACAGTGTGGAGTGTTTCCTCAGCCCCCAGTGTCCTGCCCTGGGGATAATTAGCAGGATGGTGCCCCCATGACCACAACGCAACCTACTGCTGTCTCCACCATTAGTCATTTTCCTGGGAAAGCCACCCAGCGAGAGCCAGCTTCAAAGCCTGCGAGTAAGTGGCTAACCAGCAGCTGCTCTAGTTGTTCTCAGGGACCGGAACGGGCATTCATCCAAGGTCTGGGTTTTCTTTTTGAAAAAATTGCTGTAACTGTAGCAGGGAAGGAAAATTAGAAGGCCCCAAATGCATTTTGCTGAGTTTAAATTAGAGACAAAGAGATATTTTGGTGTGTGTATATTTGTGCTTTCTTATAAATAAAGAAAAGGAGAGCATGTGGGGGCAGGAAGGCAAAGGGGAGCAACACAGCAGTCAACATAAAAAAGTCCTCCTGTCAGGATAAATTTCAAGCCTGATGGGTGAGGGAATAAAATAAAATAAGCTGTCCTGAGGCTCTCCTCTGCATCATAACAGATCAATGAACTAATGGTCTTGTCTGCTGCAAGTAGATATCCACACAGCTCAAGACCAGGCCTTAAAGAAAAGAAAGATGCTGCCAGAGATGGAGATGAGCAGGATAAGGAGGTAATGCTGCTGATCATCAGCACAATTTAGTAGTTTGAGAGCAGGAGAAACTATAGACTTCTACTCATGAGTGCAAAGGGTGCACTTCACTGCCCAATGGGGCATCAAAGCACAGCTAAAACTCACTCTTTCCAGAATCCCGTTGCAGAAATTTTGATTATCAATTGCTGGCTTTTAAACCCTCTGCTAAATTTTACAGAATGCTTTATTTGTACAGACCAGTTCACAAGGTCAATTTGATCCTGTTGAGCAGGCCATTGGATCTTCATCTTCTCCTGTGTACAAATCAAGAAAAGACTGCAAACAGAGTAGTGTCCTGTTAAGACAGTCGCTCTTCTGCAGGCACTTGAACTCAGCAACTATCAGGCCTAGCATAAAAAGTGAAAGTGCAGAAATTTGATGTAGGTTATTACCTACAATGACATATTTTTTCAACACTGAAAACCAAGATCAGTGATCTATAAATACTACACTAGATCTCTGGCAGCTGACCATGAAGCGTAACTAAAGCCCATCAATAGGCCTGAGAAGGTACGTGATGAACCTTCAAAGGATGTCACTAGACACTAGAAATGTTAGAAGCAGCCCATTCCTTCTTAAAATGTTAGCCCTTTACTTAAAACTCAACAAGATCATACTGAAATTACACATTTCATAAAAGACAATGTAGGGTTATCTTAAGCTCATGCCTCACACAGCCTGTGTTATAAAAATTCATAGAAGAGAAATCTTTCATCTAGTGCTATTAAAAACATAGATAGCCAGTGCTGTTCAGCAAGCGCCTGATCAATCAGTCGCGGGAAACTGAGCAAATACATCATGGAGTATTTGCAGACAGTACTGCATTCCTTCCATCTTTACCTTCAACCTATGAATGTAACTTGACAGTGAGATAAGCATTAGCTAATATTCAATACCATTAGCACCAGCATCAGCAAAACCCGCCCCCCCGTACATGTGCCATTTTATTCTTTTACATTTAACGTTACGTATCATACCATGATGCTATTCCCACAGAGTCAGTTCAATTTTTGTTATTACTAAGGACTTATTTATGAAGATGAAAGAAAAATCAGATGAGATCTTGGTCCTCTAAACACACACGTGACTGTATTTTAAGTTAGGAGGAGTTATACTTAGCTGACCAAGCGAATAGATGCATTATGTCCTCTGCATCGGACCAAAATGGAAATAGTGTAATTTCCCCCAAGCCCCCCTTCTCATCCCTAAGAAAAATCTTGTTTATATTTCAACATATGCAAACGGTTTGACTGCAGTCTGGGGCGTACACAATGAGAACATGTGTGGCCTTGCTAGGAGCAGGTGTGGCCGAATCCTCCCCAGGGCAACCTCTGATCTCCAACCCGGCACCAACACCAGTTCCCTCCAGAGCCCAGCCCATGCTCAGGCTACGGCCATTCACCACGTGGGTGTCAGTACAACTATATGAATTTCTGCTCCTCATCATTGTGAAAGCTCTCACTTTTTCACCAGCTTGGGACCAAGCTCTTTCTTCCGTGCTCAAATATCTCCAGTGGCCATACACAAACCTTTAGCTAAGCGGCGGGACTAGATTCACAGACACCAGCTCACCATGGAACTGGTACCTACAGAGGAGTCACAAGGCTTTTCGAAATGATACATCCCTTCCTACCATGCCAGCCTACCCCACATGGGATCACCAAACTCATCTTCCAAGAGGTGATGAAACAGTGAAGATTTCTGCACACTCTAGGAAAGAGTCCAGCCTTTGATGCAGCTTTGATTTTGTTAAAAAAATGGTTTACACTTTCTTTGGTAAAAGCCCAATTAATAGACAAAATAATTCTAGATTGCACTTCCATAAAATGTTGTGGTTTGAGTTGGAGCAGGATTAGTCCTTCTGGAGCAACAGGGCAGCCCAACCCTGTAGCAGAGCTCCCTTATTAGGTGTCTGTTAAGTAATAGATCACAAGGTGACATTGCAGAACCTACTCTTACAAAAGCCGGCTGAATGTCTTTTGATGTGATGGGTTAACTTCACTGTTAACATCTTTAACACTGTTAACACTGTAACACATCAGAGACATGTTGCTGCAATATTATAAACTACTTTTCTATAAAGTTAGCATAAAAATAAAATACAAGCTATAACACCTCATTTGCACACAAGAAAGATTACTTACAAAAGATGAACACAATCCACTCATGCAACTGATGTTTAATTGCAGGCTTCTACAAGGCTGACCAAATTTAAGTCAGCACCGAGGGAAATGCTCCCCAGCTCAGCACCCAGTCCCCAAAAATTAAGACTAAACCTCCCTCTCACCTCCTCTGCCTCAACCCAGCATCTGCAATTACAGAACCAAGAAAACTGTTGTTTTAACTGGGATCAAGTTTGAGCATTTAGGGATGAAGAGACACAGCTTCCACTCACTCCTTAATTACTGGTAACCAAAGGACCACCCACATGCACAGAGTACAGCATCAGAAGCCTCGTTCCATTCTCTTCAGTACCGGGACTAGTGCACTGTGGAAGGTTTTAATCCCCAAAAAATCATCTTTCATGTTCACTGTTAGCCATATTGATAAAATCCTGCAATAATACTCCTGTAACTTTTTTTTTTTTTTAATACAACAGTTAATGGGCATTAGCATGTCATGTCATGAGGAATCCTCCTGACCAAGAACATCGCTTGCCTTCTGAGGGGGCACACCCAGTAAAGAAACAATAAAAGGAAGTTGCATCCTGCAAAACCTATTTAATATAGAGCTCATTACCCTGCTGCTTGTTGAACAGGGTAGTGGCTTCCTCTGTTGTGGCAATAACAGATGGTTTTGTGAACAAACCCTGGTCCACAAGGAGTCAGAAATATGGTTGTGTAAACACAGTCCAGTATCAGAATGAACCAAGACATGAGGCACTTTGGGGGGAAATAAGAGAAAGAAAAACACCTCAGACTAATTATTTTAAACACCTAAGCACACTTTTAATCATTTAAGTAGTATAGAAGAGATGGAATGATAACTGTGGAACCACTTACTGCATATGTTGAAGTTACCTGTGCTTATGGGAGCTCAGCTGCGCATTTACCTTGTACACACGCAGCTTCATAAAAACTACAGTTTTTTTGGTCCTAGTGGCCTTTAAACAGTCTGACACATATACACACAAGACTGCACAAAGCATATTATCAGATATACCATTAGTAGCAATTTCCGCATTGCAAAAGCAGACTTTTTCTTGTTATCTTAATAGCTTTTTCATTAAAAAATCCTTACATGTGAATAGCATATTTATTTTCCACTTAGAACTGAAGCAAAGGCCCAGATAATTTAATCCAACTACAACTGCATGGTCTTTTGTGTCCAGCTAGCACAGTATTTATAACCAACTCCAGATGAGTCTCTTGATTCCATTTCATTTTCTGCTTGCAGCCTACATCCAGACTTTACACTGAACTCCAGCACGTCCACTTACCATTGCCCATTATGGTTGTGTATTGCTTAAAACAATAAACATAAGACATGGGCACATTTGGGCCTTTATTTTAACGTTTGAGTTAAAAAGCAAGAAGGGAAAGTGAAAAAAAAAACCAGCCTTCTCCTTGTAACACAATTTCTACATCAGGCAGTACAGAGCAACTGCCAACCACGACAGCACACGTGGTGAAGTCACTGGTGTGCACTGTTTAATCTGAAACAATACTTGATACAGCTAAAGGGAGTGCTGTTGGGGTAGTTGCCACTGTGCTCAGGTGTCTAGCCACTAGTGATACCACTGTCGGAAAAGATTCAAGGATCGTCTTTTGCCATCATTAAAAAAAGGGAAGACAAATACATTTCAATCTACATGACTCCACGAGACACGTTCTGGGGGAAAGGGAAGGATTAAGGAAGAGAGAACTACAAATGCAGGAGAAAATGAAGCACTGGTGCATTACTTACACACCAGCAAACAGGAAGCAAAGGCTTCCGTCACAGCCACATCGCCCGCCGTGGGTCCCACCAGTGAGCCGCGCAGGCAAGGAGGAAGCAGCCCCATCACATGATATCCCAAACACGCTGGTAGCTATTTTTATGTAGCCCCGTCCGGGTTACAGCAGTCACTCACTGCTTGTTTCTGAGCTGAAGGCCTGTCAAAAGGAAGAAGTAACATACGCTGCCCTCACAGGCAGACAGAATGAGCAAGAGGTTTTGCTAAACTGGATAGCTAAAGCGCAGAGCTGCACACAATCACGGACATGCTGAAGCCATTCCGGATCCCACCCCTTCAGTCAAGCCCACTCCAAATAGCATCCACGGAATCCAAAGAGACTGTGCCCAGGCCCAGTTATCCTGGGATGTGTTGCTGCTCTGCAGCTATCCGAGGGGTCCTGAATCACCACATTCTCATGACACTATATCAGAAGCAAAGCAAGTGCCTCTTTCTCTCCAAACATTCAAATATTTCTCATACTTCTTATGATTTAAGTTCATTTTTGTCTCCCACCTTAGGAGCAAACCCACAGCCTCCAAAGCCCACACTTCACAGTACTATGGGCTGCTCTGGCACCTCTTATGTAGGTTCTTTCAAGTCCCATATTGTTTTAATAACTAGAGAATGCTGGCAATTACTATCATCAGAAAGATTCCTGCTTGCTTTTTATGCCCCTGGGCCATTCCCTGGAATAGCTAGAAAGTAAATACTCTATACTATAAAGAGTAATTAAAAAATCATTATATCAGTTTCACATTCATTTTCCTCCCTTCTGTAGCTACACGATCACTGTATTTCCAGATACCCATTTTCCAGCTACCTGAGGAATGATAACCAGGTAGCCAAGCCACCTACCTTGTGTGCAGATCTCGACTTTATTACACGCTCCACTTGAATAATAAAGACGTCCACATTTGGCACCAAGTAACAAGAGGTGGCTTAATTCCTGTTATCACACAGGCAACTACAAGCAATCCAACCTTCCAGCACTGGGCTTTGCTCATTAACATTAGGTTATTCAGTTATGACAAACAACTGCAGTTCTCTAGAATTTTAAGTAATTGTTTAGGAGCACCAAGACACTGTAACACATTGATGAAATCTGCATTAACACAAGCCCATTCTTTTATTTCCCTGACATCAAGGCTTGACACGTAAGGCATCAAAAGGAGCCACAAAATTCCACATAGAACAAAAGGCATTCACAACATTAACCACCTTGACATTCCCACACTAAACCTGAGGTCTTCCTTTAAAGCATGGATAGTCTGCCTTCATTCTTTGAGAATTCCTAACATATGTCAGAGCCACGCATTAACTAGTGTCATGGTATGAGAGAAAGGCATTTTTCCTCTGCCTACTGAGTAACTCCAAAGCTCACAGGAGCAATTTAAGGACCTCTGTCATTAACTATTGACAAATAACATTCTTGGCAATTCCAGCCATAACTCTGGGCTCAAAAAATTGCAGCTTTAGAACAAAGTCTTTCCTGTTCCTATTACCTGCCCTAAATTTTATACCAAGGGCTTAAGGTCTGCTTTATGTATGTGGAAAATAGTACAGATTTAGACTGATAAAAACAAGTATGGAAAAAAAACTGTATCAGAAGAGATAACCAAGTCTTCATACATGCTACGCAGCTAGATACTGTTTGTATCACAGAAAGAAAAAAGCACGCAGTACATTTGAAACCTTTCTAGGATTGACAAAAAGACCCACTACCAGGATGGTGTATTTGCAACTTTTTTGTACCATTGCTGGTTTTAGTAAAACTTAAACACACCCAGGAAGCCTCACTCAACATAGATGCTAGTTCTTTCCAAGGTCAAAGATAAAAAGTCTTCATTCTTCAGATCTTAATGATTTTCATAAGCCTCATGTGCTGTTCAGAATTACAAAAAATTACCACTTCTAGGCTGTGAATGCAGAGATCCTGCTGCTATAAATTAAAGATCTCCATTAAAAGCATCGATCCTTTAGTGCCTGCCACTCTTCCAGCTATGTATGGCCTTTGTGTTTAAAACACTGAGCATTCTTTAAATTAGGAGTCTCCAAACAACCGAAACCATGTCGCTTTACAGAATCTTGCAGCTCCTCTGGCCAATTCATGTTTCTTCAATCAGATCTAAATTTAATACAGAGTCCAACGAATTTTCAATTTATTACCCTTAAGAGTAGAGCTGTCCTCACAAGGTTTTAGCCTAACACACACAAAAAACTGCCATTGTTAATACAAGGGAATCTTCACTAGCCCAGAGCTGCCGCAGAAGCAAAGCTGAAGCAACATGAAGTCACCCACTACAGACAAATGTCCAGCTTGTGCTCTGCACGCAGGATGCCTGTGACAGGAGTCCAGGCTGACCAGTGAGATCAGCAGCCAAATACAGCCCAAAGGCGACCAGTCTTCCTACTGCTGTAGGTGCTCCTCCCTGACAATACAACGGAATGGCATTCATTGATCCAAAGACATTAAAGCTGATATTATTTTATGCACTCTGCCTGAACTGCAAGGTAAAAGGTTGTTGGAAACACAAACAGGTCAGAGTAAGAAGAGCTGTGAACAGCCAAGGAAGCTACAAGCTAGAATGCAAAACACACAACAAAACATGCAGACAGGTACAGGATGCACAGTATAGTAAAGCATTTATTAGTCGGTATTGGATTTCTATTTATGAAATACAGTTACACCAGGAATAATCTTGTGTAACAGCGATCAGCTGGCGATCATCAAAAGTACAAAGCCCTTCAACATCAATCCTGCAAGTCTTAAGCCCCTGTTAAATGAGCAAGAAAAAAAGGAGACAGACAAGTTGGCATGGAAACAAGGAAAAAAGGAGAAGGTAAATTAAAATCAACGCACTCATAGAAATTCCATGACAGAGACTGCACAGTCTTGATTTCAAGAGGAATTAAACAGTGCATGCCAGCACAAAGATCACTAGAGCTGTGATTACTCTTGGTAGCTGTTTTCCAGAGCTTCTATTCCCCGTATTTACAAAGAAGGACATGTCTTCCTGAAGTTCAGTCCCGTAAATACAATCAGCAAATAACAGAAGCGACTTCTGCCACTTCAGCTGGAAATAATGGCCTTTGCTTGAACTGCACTGAACACCGTAATTAAAACTGATGAGAAAAAACAGACCCCATTCCTCAAAATTGGCCAATTTCACCAAATAAGTGTTACAATGTCTACATGAGTTGCATGGCAAAATTAGTTAATTTAGATACTTCCCCCTTACACTAAATGATGTCAGTGGAAAAAAACACATCTTCCCAATGGCTTTCCAAATTTCTTTTAATTATTTTGAAAAAAAGAGACAGACCAGTCAGCATGATCCACACATTGAAAGTCTGATTCTCAGAGTTTACTCAGCACAGTTTGTTTACGTGGATGTGACCCCACTGATCACACCAGACACACTGCAGCTTTGCCCTCACACAAGTAAACGCCAGATCATATATGTAATCGTAGAATACCAGGTTGGAAGGCACCTCAAGGATCATCTGGTCCAACCTTTCTTGGCAAAAGCAGTCTAGACAAGACTGCCCAGCACCCTGTCCAGCTAAATCTTAATGTGTCCAATGTTGGAAAATCCACCACTTCCCTGGGGAGATTTTTCCAACGGCTGATTGTTCTCATTGTGAAAAATTTTCCTCTTGCATCCAATTGGAATATCCCCAGGAGTAACTAGTCACTTGCACCCATTACTTCTTGTCTTTTCCATGTGATTCCTCCTAAAAACAGAGTCTCCATGTTCTTTGTAGCTACCTTTTAAATACTGGAACATGGTGATAAGGTCTCTCCTAAGCCTTCTCTTCTCAAGGCTGAATAAACACAGTTCTCAGCCTTTCCTCATGTGGCAGGCTTCCCAGTCCTCTGATCATCTTTGCGGCCCTTCTCCGGACCCTCTCCAGCCTGTCCACATCTTTTTTGTATAGCGTAACACATCTGTTTTGTATAGTAAGAGAGTGCACACCTTTCATCCTACGGGCTCCTATGGCAAACATGCCATGGGATTGGCAATGAGGACATTGCAGTTTCCACTCCTAGCAAAACAGTGCCACTTCCATTGCCACTACTAAGTGGATAACTAGGAGAATGTGATTTAAGGACAGACACAGGCAAGGATTTATATGTCCACATCTACGTTTGTGGGTGCCCAGAATTAGAGTCCGGTTCAAGCAGATTGTGGAAGAACGGGAAGAGAACTGAATGGTAAACTACTTCTATAACAAGTGAGGTGTGGTCTATGCTTCTGACAGCAGCTACAGCTCTAACAAAATTGAGAGCCTGTTATGTTTGAAGATCTCCAAAAAGAGCAGTTTAAAACACAGACATTTTTTCATACAGCAGCTTCTCAGTTCTACCAGGACAGATTTAAGACTTGCCCAGAGGGGACGAAGCAAATGAGTCTCATCATTTGCAAGTGCAGCAGGAGACTCCTTTTCTAGCTACCTTATCACACCAAGGCCCAGGGTCTGAAATCAGGATAAACTCTGAATTCTCCAAATTGCAAGTAATCTGAGAAATCCAAAGTTGGCCTGTGAACATGGTCTATTCCTGACTTCAAAAAAGATTTCAGAGGAATTTTCATTTAAAAAACCACACCAAAACACAAAATCAGTCCTCAGGCGTAGGAAAAAAAAAGGAAGAATGGAAGAAAGAAAGAAAGAGAAAACAAAAAAATCCTCACAACAGTCAGTAGTTTGTCATTGCCAGCAAGGCAGCAGCAAGCAAGCGACAGGAAAGAGTCAAGAAAAAGCTGTCTTCAGGCTGCAAATTAGTTATACACAATCAGAGGCTACTGAAGAGAGACCAGAATTCTTTAAAATACATGCCTGAATGATAACAGGACAAGAGCCTGATTATTTCTGGTAATGCCAAGCTTTTTTTTTTTTTTTAATTAAAAGACTATGAAGAAAAGAAAATGTATGTAGATTTTTAAATTATTGGCTGAACTGTAAAGCACCTCAACAGAAAAGGAAATCATTAAAAAAAAAAAATCTTCATTGCTAACAGATGCATCAAGACTTCCATGACTCAACACAGAAAATATGGAATTACTAAACGCTTCAGAGAATTGTTCAGCAGACATTTAATAAACAGAAAGAGCAGTTTAACTACCATTAGGAATCAACAAAATTTACATCATTACAAGTTCTAGAAGTGTCTTGAAAACCTCCGTCTTGAGAGTTCAAAGCCAATGTCTGAAACCTGAAATGACATTAGTGCCTCGGAAGATCCAATGAAAAGCAATAAAGATGTTCAAACAGCATGAGAGATTTATACACAATGAGAAATCGCAAAAAACATTACAAAGGGAAGTAGTGGATCAAGCTTCAGCAATCTGTTCAAGATTATCAAAGACAAGAAACCTGAATAACGTATGTCATTACTTTCTTCCAAAGCTCCAGACGTTCAGAAATAAAAGGCAGTAAATTAAGTCTGTGAATTTTGGAGTCTTTGAAAGCAGATCACACTTAGAGCTCCTAAAATAGCTAGTGGAATACACCTGTTTATAGCTAAGTCAAAACATAAATATATCTAGTATTGCACTAAAGAATTAGTTTCCAACTAAGAATGAGACTTCATACGTACATCTAGTGAACTGTTTTTCTCCCTCCTCCAGACAAGTTTAAAAATAATTACATGTGTTTCATCATTTCAGGAGATGAGAATCTCATTTTTGCTGCCTTGCTCCGTGGGTAATTGTTTCCCACTATAAAGTTAGGTATGAAGTGCTACTTACACAGATCCAGTATGATTGTACATCCACTGTGTAAAGGTGTGCAGAACTCCAGTTTGCATGGCAGACAGTAAATTCAGCCATGATGGTAAATGTAAAATCCTGACCACAAAGGGTTAAGTTCAGGCTATCTCTTTTTAAGCATTACTGATGAAATGATGGCAAGGTATTGTTTAGAAATAAAAAGGAAGGATTTTTTTCTTCCTCTGAATGGATCTAATTTTATTTTATTGTGCTCACAAGTTCATCACACCCCTGACTTCGGCAGGGCAGGGGACTGCAGCAAAGCAGAGGAGCAGGAAGCAGGGAGGAATGTTTGCATTCCTCAGCAGTGCTCTCACTGACTTCCATAGCCACTGAAAAGAAACAAATGTCATTATCAACTTTGAAAAAAAATGCACAGAGGAATCTTCGGTTATGATTTTGGACATGTGAGGGAACTTCACTTTTTAAATGCTGCAAGAACTAATTCAAAGGCCGCTTCTCATCAGCACAGCTGTTCCACCAGCTCTTCAGTTTTGCTTGTGTTTTTGTTTTGCAAGACAGGGGATGTCTGTTAAAGATTTCTGTCCTGTCTCCAGCCAGAGGCCCTTCACGTGGGTGCAGCAGCCTGCTTTCTAAATACTTGCTGCAGACGGTAGCTGCTAATTGAAAACGCACCTTTCAACAAGTAAACACATCTTGACCCAAGTTCTGAACTCACATTTAGTAGGAACACAATGCAGGCTTCATTGCTGTTAAATCTAATCCAAACACATCCATAAAGGTTCAGCTGCACAAGGTCACCTGCTTGAGGGGGTTATGCATTTGAACCCGTCTGCCAGCACCCTAGCAAGAACCACCAGCTCTTACACCTTGGCGAGACCAGACTGTTTCGGGTATCATCCAGTCCTGGAGCCTGTATACATATTAAGAAAGCCAAAAACCGGGTGTGATCTTTGTAGGAATATTACAGATTTTTATATACCTGGTCATAAGTGAACAGGAAGAAGAAAAAAAAACAAACCACATAACAATAGAGGAATTTATATAATAATACTTCTAATGCTACAGGATTTCAGATTCTATCACTACAATCATCACACTGGAATTCCCGAGTGATCCCCCTCAAAGAGTATGTGTTAAAACATGGAATAAATGCAAGTTTCTGGATACATTTTACAATGGCACATTCACTGATGAGTTGGGCACCAATTTGTGTCCCCGTTTTTGCCCCCTCCTTTCTTACTATTCAGTTGCATTTCCTTTTTAGAAACAAATCCACATGTTTTTAAGCAAATAACGTTTTGATTGCAGCTTGCCCTACAGACATAAAAAAAAAAAAAAGTCATAAAAGCCTAGTGTTAACAAGGGATCAGAAGTCATCATTCCCCTCCTTTTCCCAAGAGTGAAATCTGTTGCCTATCATGTTTATTAATCCAGATCAGCAATCCCAAAAGAGAGGTCAAAAGTTAACCCCCCTCCTCACCAATTTTTGTGCAGCAGTAGCCTTGCATTACAGAACACTAATTTAAGCCACGCTTTTATGCACACAGTTGCCTTGATTCAAACAAACCAAGCCATGCTGCCAGGACTGTTTTCTTCAGTGTAACACGTCGTGCACAGCCAGTGGCTGATGAGCTGATGGCTTCCAGCACGACCCCAGCGCACAGTCACTGGGAGAGTCAGCTCCCCACGGTCACCACAGCCAGGACGAGGTCTTCAGCGAGCAGAAACTTCTCCCAAGTTTCAAACCAAACGCAACCCAAGGAAGTGGTAAATAACTCCTCGACTTCTCCATATTCCCCCATAGGGGATTTCTGAGTAGGATCTACACAGACAGACAGATCAAAAAGTTTGAGTCCTCTCAACAGACAAATTATCCAGACCATTGTTGTACAGGTCCGTTGGGCAGTGGCCCAAACAATAAGCTGTTTTTAGAAAACCAGGGATTCATCCTCTTACGTGGCATGAGGGAGGGATTTAGCCTTAATTTAGCACCATTTAGAAAAGATTACCCTTTAATTGCAATAGGAGTTGGCAGACACTGGCAGCAATGAATAGCCTTTATCCTGCAAAGCTTCCAACCGGCCAGTGACAGCTCCATGGCCAGCTGCAGAGCGCGCCGGGCTGTGCCCACCAGCCTGGCCAGGACAGCCACCCAGGCCAGAAGGACCCCCGGGGCTGGGCAGGAGCAGCGGGAGCAGCCGGTGGCATGGCAGCTGCAGAGGCACCTGCCCTCCTTCAGCCGCATGCGGCCCAGGAGGAGCCTGTGCTGAGGGGCAGAGGAGCTGCCACAACACATGGCCCAGAGGAGCCGCAGCACTGCGAAGGGCTCAGAGGGAAATGCAACAGGACGGGCAGTGGCTCGGCTCGGGGTCCCAGATGGTTCTGGCAGAGATCGGGTGTGAGGGGAGATGTCCATTTCTTCCACTGGCATCAGCCTGGCCCGGTCAGCAGAGGCACCCCCTGCCACACCACTCCGCCATTCCCTGGTGACAGGGCAAGAGGCACTGGCTGCATTTTGGGGCAGCGAGAGCCCTGCCAGAGCAGATGCGCGACATGCCTCAGGTGTAGTTGCCAGATCCCAACCAGTCTCCAGTAGCTCATAGCCACTCAGGAGCCCAGTACAAACGTCATCCAATTTGGATCAATTCTAATGCTCTTCCAGATGGGGTCCAGGGAAATTTAATTCCTGTTCAAACTGATTTTGCTGCAGCAGTAGCACCTGCCTTACACCTGTGCTCAAACAATAAACCGGAATAATCCCAGCTTATGCTGGCATAGGACAACCCAGAGCCTACTGCACACTTAAACTCAACCCAGCTTTCTTTTTAAAAGGTCAATGCAAAGTGGTAATTTCTATGCACAGACAAGGCTTTAAGCCAAGGTTATCCTCCCCCCCCTCCACTTCTTACCCATCCTTGGCAGCGCCTGGCATTTCTGATGGCCTCAGGCCTGAAAGATAATGCCACTAGCCCAGCTGGCTGAGCCACGGGAACATACCAACCGGGGAGAGGAGAAAGAGGCTCTTCAGCCGGGAAGCTGGGAGCTTGGAAATGAGAAGCGTCCAGAAAGGCCTGATGAGACGAGGAGCCAGAGAACTACTAGTGTCAAGGGAGAAAGTAGATCTTATAAAGAGGAGGCAAAGAGCATGCATCCACAGGAAAGGGTAAGACAGTCAAAACAGTGGCACAGGGTAACAGCAGCAGGGAGATCAAGGGAACCTGCACAGCAGAAACTATAGTGCAGTTCACGAGGAAACCAAGGAAGAGGAACAAAACCAAGGGCAGGAAGGAAACAAGTAGGAGTGGGAAGAAGAGACAAAAGCCTGTAGATGACTGACTGCTCTGCCCTTGCAGCCAAGCCTCCTCCTCTCCTTTGTGCAGTAACTGCTTCCAACTTCTTAGCCTAACACTAACTTTTGCCTTCCACGCTGGCCCCCAAGGTAAAGATCAAAAACCAGGCCTCCAACAGAGCTGCAGAAGAGTCCCTAAAAAAATATCACACATTAAGCAAATCTAGCCAAACAGCAGCTGTCAGAAACACAAGTCAATTCAAGACATTATTTCAGTCTAAGTCATTACATAGAATAGAGAAATCATCCTAGCCAGGACAAGGAACAGTGCTGTTGTATTGGCGTGTAAGAACAAGACTTCTTGTCTAGTTTTCATACAAGCAGGCAGACTACTCTGACTTTCCTTCAGCTGTGGCAGAAGCTACAGAAGAGAAAAAGGATGACCAAACTTCAGTTTCAGCAAGTAAGCACATACTAGTCTGAAGTGCTGTGGGTTGAGAACTTGAATAATTGCGTCATTTGCCCAGGATATTCTTCCCCAAACATTTACATTCCCTTCAACACCAAGTAAGCCCAGCACCGCACTCAAAAATGCCTTGGAAAATACTTTAGAGGAATGAACAGTAGTGGGATTAGCTTGGTTTTGTTTTTCAATGAGGGATACATTTTTGCAGTTATATATTCAGAGTACTTGTAAAATATTATCTGACTGAATAAACCACTGCAAAGTATCACGCTGTTGGCATGCTGATAAAAGTTAATCGCTCTGCCTCTCTCCCCAGGACCAAATGTGAAGCAATTCCGCATCCTCTGATGCAATTGTATGGATGCTGAAGTTACTGCCAACAGATCACTGGAAGTATCTAACTGCATTTAAGATGTAGCGTGCTAAGAGACATGCATTACATGTAGACAGTGGGCCTGGAAGGAAACCAGACCCCAAATATGCAATATGTATTTAATGCAGCCACACAGCAGATGCACTCCATGGCACCGTAAACATCTCAGTGTATTAAGCTACATCTCTGCGTTCAGCTTCATGAGTTGCTGTAGCACATCTCCAATCATGTTTGTCCTACTCTGGTCACAAATGGGTAATTGATGAAAAGTACATTTTCCAGATTTAGGAGAGTAAGCAAGGGACTGCAGTAAAGAGCAAAGTCAGGACTGAAGTAAACCGACGTTCTTCAGCCTTTCAGAATCAAACACATGGCTCTTCTTAAGGGTGTGCTTAATAGCATGCTACCCACCCCACCATTTTCTTGCATATTATTACACTTTTTTTGCATTCACTGCCACTGCTGCCCTTACTGCTCGTTCTCAAACGAAACACTGGGTACATCTATACAGGACTAATGTCTAAATCATTATTACTTCAAAACCAAACCATGATCCCCACACAGAACTGGGAGAAGCAGAGAGCCCCATCTTGTACTCAGTGACATATTGAAGCAGATCAGTTTTACTTTTTTAAGACTACAATGAAGAATTCTGTCTCTCCAAGAGCTCGTTTCACATTTAAAGCTAGAATTTGCATAAGCTGACTTGTTCCATTATAGACAGTGCTTTTAGGCACATGAAAGCCTCAACATTGAAGAAAAACTAAAGAAATGGAGGAAAAGGAATTCTACCTGTCCCCCACATGTTACTCAAATTCCCCAAACGTAACTGAAAAGAGAAATAGAAATATACACATTATCTACAATCCTGAAATTTCAAGACACTAGATCTGTAAGTCCAATGGAAAAACACTGTAAACCATGCTCTGCTGCAACACCAGCTCCAAACACAGCATTAAGTCTGATCTTAAAACACAAGAGGAAAAGTCAAACCATCCAAGCCTGTGCACTGGAGAGCATTCACGTGCACACAGGCACCAATCAGGAATAGTTCTAGCAATCTTTTATAAGTAAAACCTAGCTTTAGAGACTCATTGAATCAAGAAGCAATGGAACAAAACTCAGATATGCATAAACTCCACATCTTGTGGAGGCTCTGTTCCCTTGTACAGCAGTACTCACTGAAGATTAAGGCCACATTCTTCATACAAAGCCTAATATTATGTGCTGTAAGACAAAGCCAACACATGACTAACACAGCATGGTACCAGGCAGCAAATAGAGGACCCCAAGGCAAAAGAAATACTTTCATCAAATTAATCACTTTCTATGGAGATGACCTTGCCACAGAGAAGAACGATAATAAGCTGAGAAAATACATTCCTTGTCAAGTACACATAGAAATACAGTGTCAACCTTAATGCTATTTCAGGCCTATTGTAAGTACAGGACAGGCCTGTTGTGAAAATAAGAGCATACACAACCACGCTGATCAAGAGCAGGCACAGTAGACCACAGGGTCGATAAATGCATAAACGCTCTTTGAGGCTGGTTCCCACAATTCCCAGAACCAAGAACCTTAAAAGTTAACAGATGCCTCACAGGGGCTTTGCCAGCCGAAAATGCCTCCCCGGATGAGCTAAATTCCAAGAGACGTTCCCCAGCTGCAGTCCGACACACTGAGGAGCATGAAAGGAATGAATGCCATACTATGCTCCCCACAAACCCTAACAATGGGGAGGTCAGAGGGAACATCAGACCAATTTTGATGTTAACAGGCTTTGTGTCATGTTAAAAAGGTCCATTTGCTTCAGTCCCAATAACTCACTTATAATTTAGAGCACTTGGCCACACTGGTTAGATTAGAGCAACCAGCTACAAACCAGTGGAGTAGCTAATGTAAATCCACAGTTTTTGTTCTGTGCAGATGTACCTACAAATATTAGCAGCTCTCTGTCACCACATTTCTCACTGTACTCCCGTTGTTTGGTTTCTACCTGTTTCACAGCAGCCCTCACACAAAGCCCACATCCCAGCCCTCAGAGGCTCTCACCTTCCTAACAACCTCCCAAAATTCAGAAGAGAGGAGTCACATGCATCCATGCTTCAAGCCTGACTCTACTGGCCACGGACAATCCTAGGTACAGTTTCCCTCCAGTTCCCCATGTGCCTACCTCCACTGGGGACCCAGGAGGACAGGAACATATTGTCAATGGCTCATTTGAGTCAAAATTAATCCTGGAATACAGGATTTTTCCCATCCCCAAAAACCACAGAAGTTAAAGGTGACCACAATCCATGCACATCACTCTAGAAGTTAAACAGCAGTTTGCAAGGATAGAGCGTAGAATCATGCCAAATATATGCAGAGGTGAAGGAGGGCTTCAAAATTCCTGAACGTGAGCATGATTAGTAGGATCACCACAAAAACCTAAATGCAGCAGCAGAACTATAAAGCTTGTGAAACGCTTGACACTGAGAAAAGACAACCCATCTCTGCATTCCTTTCCTAAGAGGTAACGCTGCAAGTGTCACAGCAATCGGCATTCCTTCAGTCCTCCTGAAACCCAGTCAAACAACTAACATAACTCACATGCTCCACTTGCTAAAATCTAGATTCAGCTACTCAATCCTTCAGCAAGAATTCACTGCCTAAATATAGCTGGGAGTGGGGCGGGGGGGGGCGGGGCGGGGGGGGAGTGGATCACAAAAATTAGTTCAAACTTTTTAACTGTTGTAAGTGTATGCCAAACTAGGGGGCATATTACAAAGCACAGTATGTAAAAACCATACATATATAAGCAGCAGAATAACTGAACCGCAGAATAGTTGAGGCTGGAAAAGATCTCTGGAGATCATCTAGTCCAACTTCCCTGCTTAAAGTAGAGCCAGCCTACAGCAGGTTACTCAGGATATTGCCCAGTAGGGTTTTGAATGCCTCTAAAGATTACAGGGAAAGAACAGAAAATGAGAAAATAAGTTAAGCATGGCACACACTGTTTGTGGTTACTTATGTACGTACTACGGTTCAGTCTTTAGTTTTTATGGACTTCTCTGCAGGAACACAAATACACTAGAGGCTAGAGCTGAACAACTCCACAGCTAGATTTGTTCCAAGTGACTCAAATGTGCTCTTAAAATATTTCTATGATTACCGAAGGATCTTAGAACAAAACTGCATTGTAACTGGTGATGGTGGGGGGCAGATGTTTTAAAACACCCCTGCTCCCCAAACAGTGCTCTAATTTAGCCAATTAAGTGCAAGGGGTCTCATTTCCCAGGGATTAGATTGGGTATTTTGGCTTCAGCCCACCTTTAAATAGCTTTTGAATTGGACTCTGTACAAAACACAGGCTGCCCTCATGTAAAAAAAAAAAAGGACTTACTACTCCTAAAAGAAGAAACTTACAGAAATAGCTGCCTTGTATTTTGCCTAATTGTGTCCAAGTCAAATGTGGCTGCAATGAAGCCACTGACAAGCGGCAGGTGAGAACGGGCAGTTACATTCCCTCAAACTGCACCCAAACACCAGAGGAACCTAATGCACACACAGTGCTACCAGTGGATGCTCTTAACCAGCATGTCCTAAGCCCTTTCCATCTATCCTGGCCCGAAACCACTGTGAAGCAAACTTCACTTGTTCTCACACAGAAAGTAGTCTCACATTGCTAAGTTAGCTGTGGCAGCTTCCCAGTGGAATACCCCCTCTTGCACTGCTCGTCATAGCACCCAGCATGCTCACCCCACTTACCAGCTGATCAAGAAAAGACTCGAGCACCAAGCTATTAATACGCAAATCTGCCGTGAAATCACCATCAGCTCTCCACCACTGACAAACTTACTTGTCCTGCAAAAATAAACTTTCAGTTGAAATTTTCTAGTATTTATAGATGGTCACTGGACATACTTGTCCCAGGGCAGAACACCCTCATTCCTGCTGACTATGCTTTATCTAAAGTAGCCTGGGGCCAAAGCTTATAATTTTATTTTTAAGCCAACTGTGCATATACTTGTACACCTGGCATTGCTATAATATTAATATAGTGAATACATGAATTATCACGTAATGTTTAATACATAAATACACCCATGCAAGAAAAGAAAATGGCATACACGCACAACCAAAGCAAATTACACATGGTAACTGCTAACATTTTAAGAAAGATGACAGGCTTGTAAGAGATTAGCAAAGTTAAATTTCAAATAAAACGCCTGATGTTTTTTATGCTACTCTAAGCCTTCACTTTTGAAGACCTTTTGGTAAAAATTCTTCATGAACAGAAAAAGGAAGAACTTTATAAAGGTTATGCAAAATACTCTGCTCTCCAACTGCAGCAATTTCACAATCAGCAATAGTAACAAAACAAAACCAAAGCCCTGTGGGCTTAGAGAGGAACACAGGACCAAAGCCAGGAAGGAAGCTGGAGTTGGCTGATGTCTGCTGAATCAAGCCACTGCAGTTTCTCCTCATTCCTGTGGGGAGTGGGGAGCTCAGACAGACCTGCCTGCCACCTACCCAGCTGTCCAACCTGTCCAGCTTAGATCACCTCCAGCCTCAGAGATTCCTTTTCAAGTCTATGAAGACTGTGGCTCTTGAGCGCAAAATACATATAGGGACAGGCGGACAGGCACAAGGAACAGCGCCCTTTGAAGGGAAAAAAAAAGTACAAAAAATATTTCTTGTCTTCTCCATGTATTACCTTTTATCTTCTGAACACAAAGAAATTTCAAGACCAAACCGAATTACCAAAAAGATACATATTAGGAGACTGAATAAAGCAACTGTAATCAGAAGGGATCCGAACAAAAAGTTCCAACCTTCATGCAGTGGCAAGAATGGAATGACTACAAGCCAGAAAACAAGAGAGGCAGCTCTACAACTACCCAACTCACTTTTGGGGAAGATGCCTTCAAAAATCCTTTCACAGACCCACTGAAACTCTCCAGGAAAGTTTATCTGGAAAGCAGACACAAAATCCTTTTCAAAACTTTTAAAGGGGGAGGTGGGGAAGGAAAAAAATGTGGACATTTTGTGACAAAGTGAAAGGTGTCAGACAAGGCTGCAACATCCTCCACCACCAAAGCTCCAGGAAGGAGGTTTCAGTTGAACACAGTGCTTGGGCAGTCATAAGGAATGTTTTGACAATGCTTAGCATAAACAAGGATTTAAAGTTACAAGCTCAGTCCCTAGCTTGTATCTCTTTTTTGCTCTCCTTACCACTTCCCCCCACTCAACTGATAGCTGCCAAGATCTGCGCAAGAGAATGATTTACACATCCTTTCATTATATATATGTAAACAAGTGAGCAGTCACAAACATCTTTCAAAATACATTCTTAAAAAGAACAGTAGCTTGAAGGCCTTCTCTTCTTGTGTTTAGCTATTGTATGCAAAAAAGAAAGACTTGAGCTTTTTCAGTCTTCTCATAATGCTAGAATTTGCAGATGTGCATAGGTACACCCAGAAAGTAAGGAATAAAAATCCAAGTAACTGCCTCTTCTTGCAAGATACTCAACACACATCCATGCTTTATTAACTTCCAATGGGATACAGAAATCTACATTGTGTTAGTTGTGTGTCATGGGGGAAATCTGTGTTTACAATAAGGTCTGAGGCGTCCAAAGAGATTTCTCAATGCAATTCACCAAGGTCATATTACATTAGCCAAGTCCATCCATTCAGTATTTCATTCCCTGTACCGTAGCGTAAATGTAAGAGAAAGCGCTATTTCATGAACTGTATTTAAGGGAGTTCTATCAAGAATTGCTTAAGTACATTAAGTTTTACTTGAAAACACATTTTTGAATTTCATGATATATTTCCTTTCTCAACAGGGTCAACAAGAATTAGAAACCCTAAACAGAACTAAAGAAGGAATGTATGTTAATTTAAGATTAAACTCCAGTAGTAAAGCATAAAATCTAAAATCCTCTTCCTCCTATTTACTTTCTTATTAATTTAATGAGGGAAACATCTTTAACAGCCTCCTTGACACAGCAAGGAAACTTGTGATGCTGTAAACTAAGGATGCAAGAGGACAGTTTAAAAGCTAAGTTTGCTGTTTCAAAAAGCAAATGAGCTATTCCAATTCCATGAGCTTTTTGGCTGTTTCTGAAAGGAGAGAGTTCAACACTCTTCCACTAGTTTACTTAAAAGAGCTGTGCTCACAGAACAGCCATTCCCATTTCCTGCCCATAAAACATTCCCAACCCACTTAAAATAAAGGAGGGAGAAAAACAAGACAAAAATCCAGTGCTGCAACTGCAAATCAAAATCCAAGTACTTATGAGTGTCTCGCTGAACTTCCACGCTGCAGCGTGCCTGCTTTCCAACCAAACACTGAGGCACAGCTCCAAGGAAATGCTAGCACATGATTTTCCTGTTGTCGGTGAAGAAAGGTCACTGCAGTCCTGGACATTAAGTTGCAGGGTCTGTCTGCATTCCCATTAAATCTCCCATTTTTTAAGTAATTAAAACACAATAGAGACTACACTTTGCTGTTTTAGAAAATCTGTAACAAAGGCCCTTTGAAGGCACAAGCCTTAACTCACATTAAACACAGAGCAGCTACAGTTAAGGGGATGACTGTATGCATTGCATTTGTTTATATTAGGGGCTTAGGAGTACAAACATCTGTACAAGGTTAGATGCTCAATTAACACTTCAGATGTGCAAATACAAAACCATCTCATGAGGATCAGAGGTCTTAAATTATTTTGCCATTTAAAATGCAACTACTGGAGTCATGGAATTGGTCCTCTTTGGGAGAGGAGGGGAAAACGCAAGGGCAGTTCAGAGTTTCTAGCCTCTGCGGCTGCACAAAAGAAACATGTTAACCTAACTCTCAATTCCTCCTTCTATGCTCGCTTAAAAAAAAAAAAAAAAAAAACCACAAACATTACACCTATCATTTTCTTAAGGCACAATTCCTGGTATCTTGGCATATAAGACTGGCAACACTGCCAAAACATAGGCAGTGCACAAAGCCAAAATTTTGTCTATGAAAAACTGTGTTTGAGACTAGAGGGGCAGCTTTCTCACATTTGTCTCTCCGGAACAGATTTGCCGCACAAGGGCGGGCACAGATCTTGGCACATCCCGTGCGAGCCCAGCACATAGCAGAAAAGAGGCCTTAATGTTTTCTTAAGTCCCACTCACTTTAATTAGCTTATCTGGCAAGACTGTCATAACTCACCTATGCAACAAAGTCATACTGGACTGGTCTCTGTTCCCACTGAAGTCCCAGAGGATCTTGTCACAACTGAATAATCAGATGTTAGAGTGATCTTACTAATTAGAAAAAGGAAATTACAGTTCTGCCCTTGTCAGCTCTCTGCAGCCTTTGCAGTTGCCATGAAGGGACAGGTAAGTGCCTTCCTGCCCACCTGAAATGGTTTTGATCACAAAAATGCCAGGAGGAAAAGGCCATTATATCCTAATACAAGGAGACAGAAAAATTCAGAAATGTTTGCCAAAACCAATGACACAAAAATCAGAGAAGTTTGGATTTAAAGCAAAATTCTTGTTAAAGATACACAAGGAAAGAAATTGTGAGGCAAGAGTAAAAATAAGCCCACTGTAATACTTAAAACTGTAATCTACTGTACCTATCTTCTCCTACCCACCCAGAAGAAAAAGGCCTCCACAAACACAAGCAATGCCTAATAAACCTGCCATAGCAAGGGGATTTTCCAACTTAACAAAATGTTCTGGTTTTCATACACTAGAAGTTAACTCATTTACACTATTTAAATGCAGATTTTGTGTAGCTATACAGTATGCTAAAGATGCCACTTTCACATTAGGCTTACTTGTTACGTACACGCAAGACGGATTTTTATATGCCAGGATCTCATTCATTTCAAAAACCAACCACCCATTCGGATTTAAAAACAACCATCCACATTGTTATGAAAGACCAGAAAGCTGGCCGACAAAAGCTAGAGCAGTTGGATTTATTTAAGATCACAAAGCTTATCGTTCCATTATTAATTGGGAGAAAAGAAAATCAGCCTATTTTTCTAGAGGACAAAGCCAGGACAAAGCCTTCTTAAGGGTACTAGCATTTCAGAGGGTGCACAAAGGTTTGCATTTTCTTATACGTTTCATCACACTAAATATGTTGCTGTATTCGAAATGCAAATTCTTCTTTAAAACCTTCTGCCTACCACAACTGTAAGACGCCTGGGAATATCCCAGTACTGCTGAGTGACAGAATGAAAACCATTACGAAATGTGTAAAATAGACTTTTGCAATGAGAAGTGTCAGACACCGAAGCCACAGAAGTTTGAGGAAAAAAAGAACCACGTGGAAGAAGAGGTATTTGATGAAGGGAGAAATGACACCTCTTGCTACAGGTCAAGCCTCACTGTTACAGACGATACGGTTGTTACATAGTTTTATGCAAAATTTAAAGCAATAGAAGAAAATTTGAGCTGGAAATGAATAGATCAATCCCTGCCCCTCACTTCTAGAGAAAGTATTTATGTGAAAAATTATTAGCTGAGAGATTAAAGCTGAGAATATTTTATTTATACTACTTCTTGGTTAAAACACTTTATGAAAGCATCACTAAAAAGCAGTCGAGTGGAACTGCTTGCACAGCTGTTGAACACAGTGAACTAAGATGAGAGTCAGACTGGAGCCTTTATTCACATAGATACAAGTTGCAGAAAGCTACTGGATTAAACAGTGCCAGAAAAAAAGTTTAAATCAGGACCACTGCTGAATGATTTCAGCTAATTTTATTTAGATCAACTTTTATTTAGGGAGGTATATTTTGGAAAAACATTCTTTCTTCTTTTGCTAGTATGTACCAAAACTGGGGGCACATGTTCCGTGACACTGCTTTTTTCTGCTCATCACCTCTTGGGGACAGTCACATTCATCCTACAGATTCCCATTTCAAAGGCCAAATGCCCCCTCCAAATGACATCAGAGAAAACCACAAAATAATTAGAATACATTTTCAGTCAGTCTGTATATGTTTCCTTCCTAACGCAGTGTTGAAAAGTTTCATTCACAGCTACTGGCAGGGCACCCACTGCTGAGCTCTACAAGAGCTAGAGGGCTGGGCTGGGCTACAGACTTGTCATGATATTCAGCCACGCTGGGCGTGACAACCAAATACCTCCCCCAAAACACACACAGCCTTGTGTGCAGGGACTGCAAGAAAATCCCTTCTACTTTAAAGTCATCTGTTCACGCACCACAGTAAGTTCCAAATAAACATCATTCACTGGTCATTTGAAAACAAAAAGGATTCTGACCTTGGAAACAGACTAAAATCAGATGTAACCAACTCTGTATGCATAGGAAGTAACGAAACTTGCTTGGTTTTGACACATTAGATGGCAGCTCAAACGTCTTTTTAGTTTGTAGCAACAATGGGGCAGTAAATTGATTCACCCATTAGGCCAACACACTTCTCCACCTTGGAGCCAGAGCTAAACTACATGGCCAGTTCTGTTCAGCACTGATAGACAGGACACCTGGAGAATCTTCCTAATTTATTTACCATAATACTGCCTCGTTGCCTACAGCATAGTGCTCAGCACCAGTCCATAAGCTTGCTAAGATCCAGACTGTGTGCTGGCAGCAATTAAGGGGTGAAAACAAAAGATTTAAGGGAACAAAGGACTGCAGCATATTGAGAGGCTGGGCAGAGTGCAGCACACCACCAGACATACCACTCTTCCTACGAGAACCGTGGAGGTCCTAATACGGCATGGCTGCTCCCCAACCCCAGTGCCGAATATGGCCACAGGACCGCAGAGAAACCATATCCCTTCCCTTTGGGCCAAACATTCCCAGTTAGGCCCATGTCCAGGCACACGGACCCCAGAGCCATGCAGTTTTCTGTGTAAAGGACTCTCTAGACACTACGTGAGTTCCTGCCTCTCCAGAGCTCTGGTGGCAAACCCATCTGTTTGAAGACAGACCACAGCTTTTAGCAGACCCTTCAGGTGGGTCCCCATCTACCCACTCTGTAGTGATGCCTGTCTGCAGGGCAAGCCTGACACGCATGGGGATGTAGAGGCAGGCTCCACTGCTTGGTATGTATTTCAGCCAGAATAAGGAAAACAGCTGGGAAGAGAAGATGGGAAGGAAAGCAGGAGGCGAAAAGAAGAGCTGGAGGAAGGGGAAAATAAGAAAAGTCCCAGTTCTGCAGTTATTACACTTAAAACTTGAGCTATTCTCCAAAACAGAGGCTTCTGCGTTCATTTGAATGGCAAAGTTTATTTATGTCACTTCCCTCTGCTAAGGTTTTGTAGATCATATTTCAAACCCACCGTTATATTCCTCTGTTGCTGGGTTACCAGATCTGAACAAACAATTCTCTGCAGTCTGCCAAAAGCAGAGAAAGAAAGCAAATGAATGCCTGGAGGATGCATCACCCTCTGGAAGTCATCTTATGGCCCCACGCTGCTACAGATTAGTCACAACCTCACATACAGTAGAGCAAAAAAGGAAATGGTGAATCCATTAACTCCAGCACAGTGCACAGATCTGAGAACTGTTATTCCCACCCACTAGCCCCCTCCTAAGGAAACCAGGCAATTTTCCAAATCATTAGAATTTTCTTTCAGATTAGAAGAAAAATGGTCCTAGATTCAAAGGGATAAATTGGGTATTAACACCCCTGAAACTAGCAAGTTTGTTTCAGCAGATGCTGAAATGGCAAGCAAGAATTATGACTTGAAATGAGTAAATGGCAGGTATCATCACAGCAGAGCTGCATAAAAACCTTCATGTGATACACCATTGATGACTGTAGGTTTGAGACTCAGTTTCCAGGCAGGACATCTGCCACATCACCGGCTGCACAAACTTTGGCCAGAGATGTAGGAATACACAGCCATCACCCACACAGGGGTGCCCATCAGAAGCCCTCCAGGTTTGCTCACGCCCTCAGCAGTATCACTTTGAAGAAATGTTCCCCTGCAGCATCTGCAGAGAGAGGCTGCCAGCCTGCAGTAGTTGATCTGGTGTTTCTCCTGTCGGGACTGCTTGTCCCCTGCTGCTGACCCTATCGCCATGCTCTCTCCATCCTACATGCAGAGCCTCAGCCCTCAAGTGCCCTCAATCCAGGACTGAACGCTGAAGGTTCTAAGTCTCAAACAGGAACAGCTCCTCAGCGTTGCAGGACACTACATCCCAGTACAGACCCCTGTTGGGATATAACCAACCAGCATGACAATGCTGTTGCCACTGCAGCATCCCCAAGACTGCCAGTTCCCAGCAGTCAGACAAGATGGACTCAGGCACGCTGTGCAGGCGATGGTTTGTGCTGTTCCGGCAGCAATTTCACCATCGAGCTCAGCAGCGTGACTAGCTTAGGATGCTCCTCTCATCACTTATTTGCTGCTGCTGCTGTAACATGCTTTTGGTGAGGCAGTACCTGCACAACCACGTGCAGCAAGCCTGTGACCCAAATCAGGGAAATGACTTAATTCAAAAACAGGAAGAAATCTGTTAACAAAAAAAAAAAAAAAAAAAAAAAAATTGGCTCAGTTCCACAGTATAGTTCACTGTATCCCCTCCAGCAGGACAGCAAACAGCCAGCACTGCCACACTTCAGGGGAAAAATGCATAGTAAATGGCACTACTGCTGCCAAAACCTTGGGTTTAATCTAATGTAGAAAATTAAAAATAAATTATCTAATGTTTGCTGAAGGGTCAGGGACTGCCCTCATTCTGGGCCGAGGCACGGACAAGCATCACAAAACAAAAATAAAACATCACCTTTCACCAAAACACACAAAACACAGCTCTCAATGAGACTACAGCATCTTAGGGAAACACACTACTCTGGAAACGTGGCAGGGGGGGTGTTAATAATTTAATTCCACTCAAAAGTCCTTACTATTCACACAAACATTTATGGATGTTTTATTACATAAGGCATATCAGAAAAAGCCCAAAAAGAAAATTCAGCAATTTCACAAGAAAATAATCTGAAATCATGGCTTTAAGAATATTACCATTTCTGATTTTTAAGAAACGGAGTTCAAGCAACACTGGAAAGAAAACTAAGCTAGCAACATGAAGCCTTACAGATTACTATTTCTAGTACAGCAGGAAAAACTGGAATGTTTAACTTTTCATGCTTTGTTTTTTCCAAAATAAGGATACGTAAGAAAAGTAGCTTTTCCAAAACACAGTACTAAGTGCCTATACCGATGCAGATAGGAGATTAAAATTACAGGTGGCTCTATTCTTAATGTAAACCAACTATGATTTATCAAAATACAAGTGGCTTAGTTTACACGGGAATATTTTGCTTATCCCATCCACAGATTCCAGAGACAGTAACTCTGTTCACTCCTACATTTCAAGTGTGGCAAGCGTTGGAGTAGAATCCACAAGGCAGGATCACAAAAGTATAACTAATTTCCATTAGTACATGCAAAACTGGTATCAGTTCCCCAACATCAATTTATAGCTGTACTTTTCTCATTCTAGATTTACATATGTATATCCAGAATTAAATTTGACCTAAGTTGGTCTATTTAAAAAAAATATTACCTCTAACCTTGCAATGCTGGTAAAACCAAAGGGTTTAGTGCACAAAATAAAGGAAATCTCAAATGTCATTCCCTTTCAGCAGGAATCAATATTATACCTGAATATTTGTTAGGAGGAGGCTGCAGAGGTGTACCTGAGGCCTTAGAGGTATTACTACTGAGCATCATTGTTTACCGTGATTAAATGGAAAGATCTGGTCAATCCAGCACTGAATTACGAGCACAGAGGATTTAATCCCAGTCTGCCACGGGCTTGTTAGGCCAACCATTTCTTACCTCTTTGCCCTTATGTTCCTACACACAAAATGAGCACAGTAGTCCAGCAGCACTATTGGTAAAATGGTTTGAAAGTAGAAAAATCCAGTGCAGAACATCACTGCTACTTAGTAACCAGCTTGTATGTCTGTCTATAAGGTATATAACATCATATAAGGCACAGGGGAAAAGGAATGATTTCTCCTCCAACTTTTGAAGGTGCACAGTTAAAGCATTAAAAGCCAGTCTTGATGAAGTATCATGTCTCCAATTAACTGTTACACATGTAAGTGAATTAAGTAAAGCAAAACTTCCATCAGTGATCACAGACAGTATACACTCTACCGGAGCAGTACATTCAAATAAACAGTCCAGGATGTACCACCTCAGTCACACAGTACACCCCACTTCGGCTTAATGGAAAATGAAGCAGCAAAGTGTTATTTGAATGTTTCTTTCAAAGACAGTTTCCAAGCCTACCCAGGAATCCTCTACAGAGAATTTATGTCATGGCATGAAGTCAATACGCAATCCTCAAAGGCAAAAACCAGAAATAAGAGTCACCGCCACGCTACAAAGAAATGAAGGGTCATGTACAGATCACTGCCACTCCTAAGCTTCCCCCCTACCCCCTCTCCATTAAAAACCATATACAACCATACAGATCACATTAACTGTGATGTACTGACACATGCTTTTAGGTTTTAAGGACAGCCACAGTCTACTTGCATACTTTTACATTATACAGAAATAAATAATTCATAATATAATGCCCATGTTTTCAGAGGGATTTCAACACAAGTCTACCACCACCAGTACAACACAAGCACCTAATCAGAAAGGAGCTTTGAACAGCAGCCACTTTCATAACTAATAAATAACTGACAACTCAAAAGCAACTGGGAAGTACTGAGTGCAGCAGATAACCCCTCTTCCAAACTAACATTCCACATCACATTCCCCTACAAATCACCACAAGCACCAGTAACCAAAGCCCCAAACACTTTCATGAGCTGAAGCACGCAAAGAGCTGATCCTGCCCATCTTCCTCAGAACCACAGAAATCCTGGCTCAGGCAGGTAGGTAGCCCTATAATTTATACAGTTAGCATCATCACAAAGGCTCACAGGATGACTTATTAGTTGAACACAGCCTACAGAAACAACTCTTTACTACTTCATCTCCTACAGAGGAAAAAACAATGGTAAAATTATATGTATACAATGTGATGCAGTATTCCACTACAAGAAAGCCACTATCTTATTTCTCTGAACCAGTGAAAACTGTATTATTTATCTATAATGTTTCATAAAAGTTTGAAATCAATTCCCTTTTACAAAAGCAAAGGAAAGACTCAAGATAACCAATAAGTTTACCTGGGGAGACAGTCTGTATTTAAATTTAGTAGTCTCAACTGAAAATTATAGAAATAATGCAGCACAAATTACCATAAAATTCATGAGATCAAATCAGTATGCAAGCAAGTACAAGGACAAACTCTGGGAAGAGCTGACAGTTTATCAGGGACCCCGACTAAAGAGGGATTGGGGTGGAGCCTCAGTGCAAGGAGGAAAGGACAGCTCCCCAGCTTCACCAGGAGGACTTGAATTGCAAATACTGGGTGTACACAGACATCTTTACAAAACGGGGTACAGCTCTGAGGATAAAACCGTGGAGGTGACGGCTATGACATTCTGCTACAATCACGCATTGGGGAAAGGTAGGAGAATCTGGCCAGAAATCTATGGAAGATCTGATAACTATAGCAGAAAAGCCTGTACTTTCAACAAATTAGTATTACAAAGTTCCCACGCTCAGAGCTCATTTACCTACAGTATGAACAGGGCCATGACACGGGGTGCTTCATAACATTAAACAAATGAAAGTATATCCAAATTTACAACACCCAGCAGGACTGGGAACTCTGCTGTGTGCCTGCACAGCTCTTAGCATAACATGGCCTTGTATTACTGAGGTCTCCAATGGAGAAGAAGAAAAAAGATCTATAGAGACCAGAAGTGCTGTATTTTAAAAGGCTGCATGAAGTCACAGCTAAGAAGCCGGAAAGCACCCACGTTCTAGTCAGACATGCCACCATCGGCCCCTGCCTTTGCAACCTAAAAGAGCAACCTCAGGTAACCCACAGTAGAATTCCTTTAGTTAGCAGCTTGACATGTGGCAAGTCTTGTACGCAACGCTCCTCTAGCTGTGCCTGGGAAAAGCAAGCAGCTACATAAAACACCAAAGGAGATAAACCTTTAGCAGATGCATGAATTATGCTCTCAAAGGAGGAGTTTACAATGTCTAATGCAGACCACATTCCTCCCCAGCATCACAAGAAGGCTAGAGGAGCAATGCTTTTTCCCTGTGTAGGCTAACCAGCAGAGTCCTCAGGCTGTTCCCAGAATTGTTTGCCTCCCAGGTTTTGACTTAATTACAATGGGACATGCACACACAAAGCAAATCCTTCAGCATATTAAGAGCAAAAAAGAGTGAATCATTGCTGATTCTGCCATTTTCCTTTTTTTTTTTTTTTAATCTCTTTTACAAGCTTCTGAAGCGTTGCAGCCCTAAAAGAGTGAGAAGCTGTCTCGAAGCCTTTTTCCACCTGAAAGCCAAAACAGGTAATGCCCAAGTGTACACAGCACAGCAACTAAAGCACTACCTGTGGACTGAGGCAATGTGACTTCCATTCGTGGGTCTGGCGCTGGCTTGCTGAATGAGGCTGGGGGAGTCCCTTCACCTCCTGATGCCATGTTTCCCCCCCACTCTATCAAACAGGTTTACTGACTTTTCTTTCCCTTCAGCACAACCCTATCACTCTCATCTTCTTTTCAAGACTGCCTCTACCCTTGACTTTCACATAGCATCTCTGCGGCTGTATGCTGCTTTAACTTTGTTGGCCTCAAGTGTCTTTAGTTATAGCGGTACATCAGCTCAGCTTGCACATTTAGTTAACAAGTTTATAGCCATGTAACTCAAACTAATTAACCTCTTTTCCTTATTCTTGTTTAACATAATAAAAGCAGAGTAAAGCTTTATTTACAAGACCAAAAGACACAAGGGATGCAGGACATTCAGCTGAATCTGTGAATTTGTACCAGTACATTTACAAGTACTTACTTTCCCTTTGAAAGAGCTATTTTGACGTTACTTCCAACTCCTTTTCCAACCGAATGAGCTAAACCAAAGACCCATCGGACTTGGTTTGCACTGGTCAAATAAATCTACATATATACACCTCCTAGGCTTTTGCAATCAATACAAGGCCTAAATCAGTTGAAAAAGCAGCACTGGGTTTGCCTGCACGGCAACACTCACCAAAATAACCAAGGGTACAAGCAGACAAACGAGTTCCCATGGGACATGCTATGCACACGCTGGCAGGGGCCCAGCTGTGCTCTCAGGACAGCTAACCACGGCTCTACCGATTCTGGCGAGTCGGTGCCACCCTGTGCACGGGTTCATCCCGAGGCAGCGCTTTTCCCATGTTCTAGGCCTGGACAAGACCTTGCTCGAAGAAAACATATGCGCCAGCTGACCTAAGATAACAGCACTTCTTCTGACAGACCTCACTCTGCAGCACAGAGTAGATCTGAAGTTTCCTCAAAAAACCCAACAAACAAAAAACCCCCACAAGACTCCAACAACAGGGAACTGCACCAAAACAAAGCTATACGAACTAAACCCCACTGTATTGTTTTCGCGGCGGCCAGCATCACGGAAGCTACGAACATCAACGCAAGGTTTCTGCCCCAAAGGAGCGCAGGCGTGTGCAGCCGCCGGAGGGGCCGCGGCCGCAGCGAGCCCCGCTCCGCGCTCCCCGCTCCCCAGCGCCCGGGGGGCTCCTCGCCCGGCTGCAGCCCCGGGGCCGGCCGGCTGCCGCAGCCGGAGGCACAACGGGTCGGGAAGCGAGAGAAAAGCATTTACCCGCTTCCCTCCCGCATCCCCCTGGCGCAGGAGAGGGGTCAGAAGCAGAAAAGCTTCCTTTTTTTTTTTTTTTCTTTTTTTTTTTTTAACTCGCACACCCCGACCTGAAAGGCGATGGCCTCCTGTCATTTAAGAGAAGGCAAGGTTTAGCCGCGCAGCCCGCAGCAACGCCGAGGCCTGCTCGCCCTCCTCCAAATTCTGCCGGGACGGCGCGGGGGACGGCGGGCCCGGCCGCTCCGGCAGCCCCACGGTGGCCCCGGCGCCCCTCAGCCGAGCCCCCGGCACGGCCCGCGGCCCCGGCGCCGCCCTCCCCGAGCCGCCCGCCGCCCCGCCACCCGCTGGGGCCGGGCGTGGGCCGCCCCGCAGGGCGGGCACCTGCGGCCTGGCCCCTCCGCCGCCTCACCTCCTTCAGCTGCTCCATCTCGGTGCGGATGGTCTCGTACTCCAGCTCCAGCTCCTCGTACTGCTGCTTCAGCTGCTGCTTCTCCTCCAGCACGGCCAGCCCGTACTCCGCCGCCTGGATCTTCTCCCGGGTGGTCTCGCCCAGCTCCTGGAACAGCCGCTTGATCTCACTCCGCAGCCACTCGGGCTCCGACTCCATCACCAGCCTGGAGTACTCCTCCTCCTCCATGGCCAACGACATGTCGGCGGCGGGGGCGGCCGGCGAGGCGAGCGGGTGAAAGGGCGAACGCGCAGCCCGTCTGCCGCCCCTAGGAGCGCCGCGGCCCGCGGGCAGCCATGGCGCGGCCCGCCCGGGCTGACATCAACGGACGAGACGCCCGCCGCCCTCCGCCGCGCTGCCCCTCACGCCGCGCCGCCGCCGCTGCGAAACTCGCCCCGAGCGCCGACCGCAGTGAAATCATTCAAAAGGAACGGCCGGCCCGGCGCCGCGCCGCACGCTGGGGGCGGTAGTTCGCGCCCGCCGCCGCCCCGCGGGGCGCACCGCCTGCCGGACCACGACTCCCAGCATGCACCGCGAGGGGCGGCGGCGGCGAGAGCGGCCCCTGCCGGGCACCCCTGGCCCTGCCCGCAGAGCGGCGGCGGGCGCGGCCGCCGGGGAGGGCGGGGGCGGAGCGCACCACGGCTCGCGGCCGCGGCGTCAAAAAGGCGCCGTAACGCGGCCGCGGCGGGTGTGCGGCCCTGGCGGCGGCTGCCGGTGCTGCCGGGAGCGGCCGGGTGTAGCACGGCGGTGCCGTGCTGAGGCCATCCGGCGGCGGCCGCGCGTGGGCTGGGAAGGTGCCCTTTTTACCGGGCCATGTGTCACAGGCCGCGCCGGCATGGGAGGAACAGGCGGCTGGGGCGAGGCGAGGCGTGCTGCCGCCGGGGCCTCAGCTCTCCCCGCGCCGTCCGCCGGCCGGGGGCGAACCCTGTGCCCCCCATGCGGCCACCCACGGGGCAGGACCCGTGCCCGGTGCAGCCACCCTGGGACAGGACTCTGCACCCCCCCGCATCGCCCCGCAGGGTGCAGCCACCCACGGGACAGGACGCCCGCCGGAGTGCCCAGCAGGAGAAGGGAGACGTCGTGGCGAGTTCCGCTGTCAGAAATGGCTGTAGGCACGACTTGGGCTATCACAGCCGCACAAAGGATTTGCCAGTCTGGCAGGAACACGTGCTGGGCTGTAGCAACAGGTTATGCCATCGGGCAAGTACAGTGGCAAAGGCACAGCGACTGGGATACTCATTTCTCTACCATGGGTAGAATTAATTATAAAACAACAAAGGCCGAACAGGGCAGACGCCTCTCTTGTTGGAGCACTGCAATTCCTAAGCAGCGCTGTACAGGCAGCATGACCGTGCCCCTGCGTTACCCCCATCGGCAGTTACATCCATCGGCGGGAGGGCATGCCTGGCTCCCCAGCTGCTTCGCCCTCCTTCAGTGCTGCAAACGCAGCCCAGGGTTTCTTCCAGTGTCAGAAATAATTGGCAATAAACCGATAAGCAAATGCCAAACATAATAAAACAATTATGTGTGTTGGAGCGCTCCACGAGGTTTAGAACATAGAGCAACATCTTTGCTCACAGCTGCAGGGTTTTTTGAAGCTACTTTCAACTTCTGCCAGTGTTTCTCGAGTTGTCCTGGTGCATATAACCCGTCATCTCTTTCATAAATTGTATCATGTCTGAATACTGCCTCTTACTCATGAAACTGCCTTAGCCATTTTTTTTTTTTCAGGGTTCTGACACCGGAGCCACTCATGCCTGAGGTGCTGGGATGTATTTGTCCCACAAGCATCGATATGACACAGTCACCTGAATCTAAGAAGCAGCGAGTCAGTGTCCTCAGCCGATGGTATTTATGTGAAATTCCTTTGGCTTTTTATTTTCAGAATTCCTCAGGAAAGTTTTTTTGTTGACAGCAAATAAATACCTGGTTGGCCTAAGCCAGAAAATACCCACACGGCCATTCCATAATCAGCATATCAGCACTGGTGCAGCATCAGGGTTTTATGTTCCTCTGAAGCCATGTCAGCTGCATGTGCTGAAGCTCATTTAAAATCTGCATCTGTCGTTTTTAGGTCCTACTCAGGGCTGCCTGTGATCTTAACATTGTTTTCAACTGGTGCAAAACACACCATTGTCCTCAGTAGATTTGGACCATGCAGCCTCAGGATTAAAACCTCCAAGCAACCTCATTTAGTGTGAAATACACTTCCCCTCTGTTACCTGCTAACATAGATAAGTGGTAGGCTGGCAGCAGCTAAGGACACAGAGGAGAGCATCTCTGCTTCATACTGGCCCAGCCATGGACTGGTGGAGCAGAGGAGAGCTGGCAGGCACAACTGCCGCATTGGCTTTCCCTTTTCATTTCCAACTTCTACCTGAAACCTGAGAGTTTAGCTGGTTTTTTTTCAGGAATGTGCTACACTGGCAAATTCTAGTATTACACCCCAAAGGGTTCATTAAAATTCAGGTAGTTACTTCATGATGAATTGTGCAGACACTGAGAGGTGCCGCTGACAGGTGTCCTCAGTGGAAGAAGGTACATCTGATGAAGAACAGAGTAAAGAGGTTGGCAGTGTCGCTGATAGTCACTTGAAGTCAGTAATATTTCCTCAGAGTTACTTTTAATCCCTCAGCTCAGGTGTCCCTGGGAGTTAATGTGCTGTAGCCAGTGCACTAGGAAGGCAGAAAAATAGATCATAAATGAGGGATGAATTAACCAAATCCTCTTCCAACTCAAACCGTACTACAGCTCTATGGTGGGAATCTTGCATCAGCTCAGAATACCTTGAAACCCAGCAGGGGGTGAGTTGATGCAGAAGTAGTGTGTCCCCCCCAGGCCTGCCAGGGGGGCTTCCCTGGACCTCACCCTCAGGCACGCTCTGCTGAGGTAGCAGAGCTGTCTCCTGCTCCTGGTCTCCTCAGGCTCTGGTGGCCTTCAAAACAGTGCCTCCCCAATGAATTTATTGAGAAAGTCCACATTAAAATGACAGTAGCTGCAGCCCACCATTTCCAGATGAAATGAATGTGAAAACAAAAATTCAGGGCTGTTTCCATAAAGCTGAATTCTCACGTAGCGGTGTCTTTACTCTTGCACTGGATTTACACTGCTGCACCGCCACGACCATCTCTGTGTGACCTGGAACATTTTTAGGGCATTTAAACATCCTGATTCTTTTTAAAACCCAAGTGAGGAAAATAAAGGCATTGTCTCTCAGATTCTCCCCCACACTATGTTTTTAAGTATTAGTATTTCTTCTCAAATCTGTTGCCTTTTGCCTTTTTTTTTCTTTTGTCTCCCCCTGTTAGGTACTATTGCTAAAGCCATCCATTTACAACTGATTCATCAAGAAGGTATTTTTAATACTAAATACTGGCATGTTTTCTTTCACCTCACACTTTCTGAGCCTTCATTGTGCTCAGGTTTTTCTCTGCAGCTCCGGACTTGAACAAATTAGCTACTCTTTGGTGCTCCTCCCTTTCCAAAGCTGAAATCTGCATGTAAAGACTTGCTCTGAGGACATGGAGCTTCAGTCCACATTCTGAATATTGCTGGGCTTACAAGTAAATTGTGAGACCTGACCAGTTTGGGAGATTAACAGAGATGAGCTGATCAACTTGGCATAGTGCAAGTGACTTCATCGGGTAATTATTTGTTTTCTAGGTCATTCTTAAAATGAAGATGTGTTGCTAGGTTTCACACTTTGTTGTTTGGAAAAACTGCTCAAGATGCAAAGGCAAATACCCAGCAGCCCTTATAACTATCGCAATAGCTATTTCAAAAGCATTTCTGCACAGTTCCAGAAAACTGGCATGGCTTGTCAAAGCTAAGGTTCCCGTCATCATTCAAGGTAATGATGCAGCATAATAAAAGCTTGTAGTGAGTGAGGAGTGCAACCTGGCCCATGCCCATCGCCTCCTCCTGAGCACAACCAGAGGCCACTGCCCACTTCGGGCACTGCTCACTGTCCCCAAACACCAGCAGTGCAAAGGCTTATCTGTTACCCCACTGATTTGAGGTGTCACAGCCAAGTGCGTTTATAGTGCTATATACTTTTCACAATAGATGGAGAAGACATCTTGGTCTCTTTTTTCCTGCTGAGACGTTAAAGCTAACTGGTGAGCACAGGGTGGTAGGACTACACGGGAGCCATCTTGAATACTAAATAGAGTTGGATAGTGTTTCTGCTTGTGGGAGTTAACCCACAGACAAATTTTCCCCAGTGCAAAAATCACAGCAAAGGCAAAGCTCTCCAGCGCTAGTTTTTTTCTAACCTGAGTCCAGACCCCAAAGTACATAGGCACTCTATCCAATGCTGCAAAATGTTCAGGTATCTGAAGGCATAGTCCGATTCCAACAAGCTGAATTTTTCTGAAAATCCCAGCTGAATGAGTGTGGAAAGCCAACCTAACCTGTGCCTAAAATTCAATGACTACAGACATAAGAATCCTTAGAAATGCCTTTCTTTTTATATCTTATTTAGATTAGTTCAAGTGTACAAAAATAAGCTGGTACAGCACACCATTGTTTCATTCTCTTTTTATCCACTGCATTTGTGTACAGCTCAGCTATAGCAAACATCAGAACAACAAAAAAAAATCTTTAAACTGCCCCTGAAACAGCCATAAGAAACCCTAGCGAGCAGTCCCCAAATCTTTCTTCGTTTTCTAATTAAGAAAAAAGAAAAATTACTTCAGAGGCAAGAACACTTTGGGACTGGCTAGATGTTTGAGTAAGTTACGGTAATGACTGTTCTTAAACAAAACATGCTTCAAAAAAAGAACCTGAAAGGCTCGAGTGGCTTGAAAATACTTATTTTCAAGAGTTTGGCGAGTTCCTGGCAGAAAGCTGTTGGAGGTAACATCTGCATGCAAGAAAGAAATGAGCAGAGGAATTAAGAGATGTCTGTCACAAAACCAAATTCTTAAGATGACTAAGCATCAGGAGAAAGAGGTGACTTAACTTTAGACATTTGATGGAATGCCTGGGCTGGATTTGGGAGAGCATACAACAACCACAAGGATTGCTCCTTGACCCAAGTGGTTGGTTACCCAGGCTGATAAACACTTGGCCCACTGCCAGGAGCTGCAAAGGAGGAGTGGTTGGAGGGTCGAAGTAATAGCATGTGTGGCACATCATCTGCCAGGCATACCTGGGAGCAGATGCTCAGGATATTTCCTTACTGTGCCAGGAGGGAGCAACTCAGAGAGGAAGGGAGGATTTTTTGCCCCCCTCAAACATCTTCTTTTTCCCCCTCCCCCCTGCACTGCAAGCACAGCACCTCCCTAAGAGCCATCTACAGCTTCTCTAGACCGTGCTGTGCCCTCTCGCTTTTCAACATTTTTCTTCCTTGGTCTCATTCACCGGAGGAAGCTGCTCCTGTGCGGCTGCAGAAAGGGCCAGGTCATCCCAAGTGGCTGACCTCTTCCCAACTGAACTGCAGTGAAGGACCATGTTTATGCTTCATGCTGCTGAAAATGTTCCCTTTTAAATCATCTGATTTTAAATCTGATTGACAAGCAGTACATGAGCTACCATTACTCACTCTCTTTTGATGAGGTAAGCACACCCTCATTTGGATTTAAACCAAGTCTGTTTCATTTTAAGTAAATCATTTAGGCACATGTTCAAATTGGAAAAAAACCCAAGAGCCTGCACAGCAGGGTGTACCAGTAGAACCAAGCAGATCCTTGCAATGCCATTTCTCTCTCTGTCCGTACGCTGCCTCCCTCCCCCCACCTTCTTCACTTTCCTGCTATAACTCAAAGGGTCCCAGATGCCAAAGATCACCTGCAGGGCAGTAATATAGTTATGCAGACACACAGAAATGCGGCGTATACTTTAGCTGGGACTGATTTTGCTTTTCTCTGTACAAGTAAGAAATATGTCTACATACTTCCACCAGTCTGAGAAAAGAAGTTTGTGTATTTTCCCTCTTATAAGCTCTGAAGTGAGACACAGACAGCCACAGCCTGCTTTTGGCTGCACTGTTACGTGCAGCAGGAATTTCACGGAAGTCATTGAGTTACTCCAAATTCACGTGACATGGGTGAAATCAGTGGGTCAGAGTTTTGGCCCCAGAGAGGATGCTCTTCTGACACCAATGGGACACAGCAGCTTCGGTGTCTCTCTGCAATACCCTGCAACGTGCCAGCATCCCAGGATGCTGCTGGCACCTCCTCTTCCATCATTTTTGCTGAAGAGCTAATCTGGGAGAAACGGTGAGGCAGCATGTCTGCATTCAGATGATTTCCTCACTGCTAGAACACCTTCCTGGCAACGCCAGTTTCCCTAACAGGAAGCAAGCCTCTGGGAAGTCCGTCAGATTTTCTTTCACTTCAAGGCAAGGCTCATGTAAAAGTCACTTTCAAAAGTTTCTTTCTACTTCCAAGGAAGCACACTTCTGTGGCATCTCACATCTGAGCCAGAATTTGATCTATTTTGAGTGACTTAATGTCACTTGATAGATGATGCACAAGTTTAAAATAGAGCATTTTCCCCACATCAGAGAAGCCAAACTGTAAATTACACCTCTTGCTGATGCGATCACATGCCCATTGTGCTGCTAAGTAGCTCAACAAGGTGGGAAATGGCTGTTAGTCCTTCTCCACTCATTTTGCCCTGTTCTAAACATAGTATTCCTCAGTGCCAATTTTCTAGATTAGATTAAGGAAAAACTTAAAAAAAACCCAACCCAACCCAAAATCTAACTGTAGCATTATTGTCATTAATTTAAAAGCTAATCAACTAAATAATTCACAGTAGCTCTGAGCTCGTTGTTATTTTCCTCTGTTACATAAATCTAAGAGCCCCCAGTGGCAAAAGCATCAGATTTAAATAAAGGAAAGGCGGCTGGTGAAGCTGTGTAAACTGGTGGCAAAGCAAAATGACAACATTTGGAAGAGGTGGAAGCGCACAGAGAGGTCACAGCATGCAGGGACAGAGCTGCCAGCCAGCTCACTGACAGTGGTATTGTAAACGGTGTGATCCAGAACCCAGCTGAATTAGTCTGTGCTATGAGCTCTGAACTAATGAGTTATGGAACAGTAAGATACTGGGGTTTGGAGAATGTTATTTCAATTTATGTCGTTTGGGAATTGACAGATTACACTGTCATCTGCTATAATTCCTGTATTAATTACTAATATCTTGAATTCCCATTAAATTTGTATTATTCCTAATTAAAACGTTTTATGAAAGTAAAACGTAGTATGGTGGTCAATGTCAGCAGCTGGTAACTGAGACAGGGCTCTGCTTTAGCACTTGGAAATGTTACTGTGTGGATTTCAGATTGTAAGAGCACGTTCCTATTTTATACATCTGGTTAGAAATAAATAGACTTATACCTTAGTCTTTGTCCTTTGATGCCTGTCCCTCTGCTCTAGCCTTCAAATAACGCTGCCTTTCCAGAACTGATTAAAAACACCTGCTATAAAAAAAACCCAACGCAACAACCGAAACCCAAAGAAGACAACTCTAGGCAACTAAAAGAACTTAAGTTGTTTCAAAAGGGATAACTCTAATTTGTTGATATGGGCAGCATTTTCCTTGGATGTTATAAAATCCACAATTAAAATATAATAAAATGCCTCACCGCTCAGTTCAGAGCCCCCATGGGAGGGTTCAGGAAAACAAGGAAAGAGAGTGCCAAGTTAATTGCACCTTGTTGAATGTAACCATTTCAACAAATAGACCTTAATGGGGTACTTTCTGTAGCTACTGCAGTTTTATATGTCAATTATTTTCCAAAGTGCCTTTTGTGTATCTGCAAAGCAGACGCAGGAGTGTATTCATGCCGGGTGTACACTCACGAGCTGCGTAGCAGGCATCTATTCATACTAGTTATAGACAAATATAACTGTATTGTCTGCACTGGAGATACTACTGGTGCACAGCAAGTCCAGTCTCTGGACTTGTTATTAATTTAAAAGAGACCTACTTAAAAAGCAAGAATGAGCCTACATTTACACTGATAAAAAAACAGAGATGCAGTACTTCAGAAGCACATGCTTTGCTGCTATAAACATAATTAATCCCATAGAAAGATAAAAGCAGACATGCCACAGCTTTCCCCAAGCAATGTCTGTGGGACTAGATGCCTCCATCCATAGTGTCAGCCCGCCAGACTGGCCGCTAGGACCGTGCAAAGGAAGAGGTGCACTTTCTTCTTAGAACATGCCCCATTTCTTTTGGTAGATAACTAGGGCTCCCCATATGAAGGGGGGGGGGGCATCAAGAACACTTAAAAAACAAAAGGCATTGGCAAAAATACAAACAAAAACAGAATTAGGGTTTTGCTTTTTTTTTCTGTCAGGAAAGACTACAAGCTGGCCAAAGCATAAGCTACATTTTTCATCACCATATCTGGAAAAAAACTTGTAGATGGAAGGGAAGAGCTGGAAGCCAGAGATAGCCTGATGTGAAACCACATCCAAGGAACTGCAGCCCTCTATCGTCCTGTCATGAAGAAATTCACACTACTGTACAGGTAACATCATTCAACATGTAGCACAAATAAAAGAAATGTTAATGGTCCTGTTCTTGACTGGAATACCTACAATTCCTATAGGCCGTAATGAATGCAAATTATATGGCAATTATAGCCCATCGTTACGATGAGAAGGTCCAGTGACAAAGTGCTACCCTAAATGAAAACCCATATCACGTATGATGCCAAGAACATCACCAGCATTCTCCATTTCCATCTAAGCATACCTTCCAGGCAGATATCCCATATATATCCCAGATCTGTTTTTAAAAAGATGCTCCACTTATCTGTCACTTCACTGAAACCAGCTCTATTTTTTACATCATTTTTAAGAGTACAGCATTTATCAGTGTTTCACCCATATGTTTTGCTCTTGCAACCTGTTTCTTTCCCGTCTTCCCAAGCTCTTCTTGCTTCCCAGCTTCCCATGCTCAGCTCAGCACAAGGGACCAGGTTTTAGTCATCTGGAAAGCGCCTCTTTGTCCCGGAGATGTATGCTCCCAGGCACGCTGCAGTGCCACTCACAACATTTCTAAATCAGTCATCAGCCTCATCTTTACCTGTTAGCGCTGAATATTGAACTTTTACTGCTGTAGGCCTTTTGCAGAGGGGCAATGTCACATTGCTTCCTGAAGACACTCTTATGGAGAGAAGAGAAAACCAAATGTTTTACTTGGCCAGCTGATTATGTACTGCTATGTAACATCTTTAAAATGATAGTTTATTCTAAGTATAGAATCATATAATCGTTTAGGTTGGAAAAGACCCTTAAGATCATCAAGTCCAACGGTAAATCTAACACTGCCAAGTCCACCACTAAACCACGTGCCCAAGTGCCACGTCTACACATCTTTTAAATATCTCCAGGGATGGTGACTCAACCATCTGACATCAACTTCCCTGGGCAGCTTGTTCTAGTGTTTGACAGTATAATTCAGTACAAAGAAATAAACATTAAGGAAAATTAAATTAAACTAACTGGAATCATCAAGCTGGGCTTTGAACATGTGTTTATGAATAAGATGTCAGAAATTAGGACCAAAGAAAGCAGAGTTTTGACCAGAAGTATCTGTCTCAAACTGCAACACTGATTAGGCAAACCACAGGCCAATTTCTGCAAACAGTTCTGTATTTGAATGACTTCAAAGATCTTATTGACATGAGTAAAATTTCTTACCTAAGTGTCTGCAAGATCATGCAGGAGCCAGCATGGCTGGAGAAGTGTTTTATTTTGCCTCTTAACTATTGCTAGTCCAGTAACAAAGGGGATACCGTCTCCTAGTTTGACATAACCAGATAACAAACACATTAATTTGACATTTGTCATGGCATTTAACGTTAACACCTGTCTCACGGAAGCTTATATTCATTCCTGGGAATGGCTCTGGATTGTGGGTGCTTTGTGTTTTGAATTTCCACTCCGGCTCTGGATGTTTAGTAGTGCTGAAGCCAGTGGGAGCTGCAGGTATACAGTACATCCAATGAATGTAGGGACACACACCCATAAGCCAGGTATGAAGAATATGCTCTGAAATGGCTTTTTGGCAGGTCGTTGCAACGCACTCAAATAGGAGGAGGTCCAAGAAAATCATAATTTCCTATTCTATGCTCTAGAATATTCTTCTCAGCAATAGATGTATTAAAAAAACAATTGTGTGAGTTATTTCGGAGACAGGACTAGATTTCAATTTCATGGAACCCTTCAAATAATATACCCCATATCCTCTCTAGTAGTTGGATGACTATATGCTTTCTGGAGAAGGAAAAGTACCTTCTTTCCCTTCTCTACAGCTCAACACATTTCCCAAGCAAAGATTTTTTTTACCCACCGTGGTTTTGGTCTGGTGTAAAGAGTCAAGCAGTAGTAACTCAAGATGGTGCTCACCAACAACTCACCCACTCAGGCATTGCAGCCCAGTTATCTGAGGGGAAAGTTGGCCAAAGCCAAGACCTTGCTGTTATCTGTACGGGGTGACCCAGCCACCTCTGGAGCCTGTACAGTTAGAGAGAAAGATCTCAAAAGTAGAGGGGGAAATCAGACCTCGGTGCAGTACCTTTGAAAATCTCTCCCCAAAGGCGTAACTCTAAAAGCCGTTAATGGGGTAAAGAACTTTCACTATTTGAAGTATCTTTATTGCATCACTTTCCCTTGAGAAAAATAGCACCCAGCTGTGAAATGGAAGACAGTTAATGGACTGCAGCAGCAGGAGCAGAAATCAAATATATTTTCTTCTGTAAGTACAAAAGGAAGCAGAAAAGGGCCAGCACAGGCACTACCCATGGAGGCTAACTACTGCTCCAGTTCCTCAGACAACACATCAGTTTTACAGCTTCTCATGGAGCTTGGCCTGTGACCCATGCAGGTGCTGTCCCCTTGGAGAAGGATTATTCCTCCCTGAATAACTTGCCTGAAAGACTCACACCAAATGGCTGTGCACAAAGATACCTGAACAGGCTGGAGGGGACTTACTGGTACAGGGATAGAGGACCGATGGACAGAGTCTCTGGGGCGCAGGCTGCCCCTCCAGCCTCCCCCGTGGTCACAGACCTGTGCCCAGCCCTGGGTCACTGAAGGGCAGGTTGGAAGGATGCACCTGGGGGACACAGTGCAACATCCCACTGGACTATCAGGTTTCCCAGAGCTTGGCTCAGCTACTCCCGGACTCTCTGGGTAACATCTCCCACTTTGCTACTTCCCCAGCCAGTTCAGGCAGAATTGCTAGTGTGCAATGGCCTCTCCACCCACTGCCCGCCTGTGATAACGTCTCTGTTAAAGGCACCCTCGGGCAGCACATTTCTTCTACTTGCACCACGTTGAAACCTGCTGCCCCACCGCCCCAAACCAGCCCCTAAGATAAGGAAACCTGTACAACAGCTGAGCTCTGGCCATTAGCAAAGAGGCACACCAGGCTGGAGGACCACAACTGACCTTGCTTCAACAGCTCTTGTCAGCCAACTCCACTGCCGGTTGATCTAACAGGAAAGAGAGCATTACCCTGAACCTGGCACATACAACTTTTATATCTTGTTCTCCACAGCTTCTTTCCAGCAGAATAAAGCCAGGATAACTGACTGAATTACTCAAGCGGCTGTGGCTGTTACCTTGATGCTGCAGTGCAAGCAAACAGAAAGGAAATACTCCAGTGGCAGTGTAGGAAGGAGAGAAGAGAATGAGTTTCCCACCCAAGTCTTGGAAGGTGAGGCAAAGCCAGGAGGATTCCTGCTTTTAGAAGATTCATACACATTTTTAACGAACTAGCATATACAGGAACTGTAATAGGTATCTTGAGATCTTCTGCTGACTTAGAAGATACTGACCAGAAGATTGCAATTTGCATGGAGGTGCTTGTATTTATTCCCTTTAGAAAAGAGCTGAGATTGAATCATCGGTATCTTCAGCCTGGGAACAAATGTCACTCTGAAGGAAATGATGGATGATGAGAAAGAAGGAGACAGACTGACGGAAAAAATATAAACCCCATGGCTTTTATATGCAAAATAGAAAAATGGGAATATAAGCTGTATTTATTACATGGTCCAAACACCTACCATGTGCCAAAATTCTCCACACAAATGAAATTAAGAGTCTTTTTTTACTGTTTCTGTAAACAAGCAAATACATTGTCAGCTCCAAGCTCCCTAGAGTATATGTGCTAGCTATAGACAGCTGTGTCTGCACATCACTGTTACAGATTTTTCTATGCCAGTGATTCAACTGAAACTTCCACATTATCCCAGATACTGGTAAAATACACAGGAAAAGGGATGGCTTTTCCCAGCTTTCCTACCTAGTTCTGCAGCAGAGTCTGGTTACAGAGTAATTTCCCGATGAGAACAACTGAGGTGAGAGTGAGAAGTAAGACAGTTAATTAGAAAACAGAATTTGTGACATACCCTTGGAGACATCTCAATGAGACTTCATACCGTGGCCTCCTCACTTCCCTACTTCAAGAGTTTGTACTCTACTAAACTATTTACAGTTTACGTAAACTAAGAACAAGTGGAACCAGACTGTTTTGAGACAGAGATGCTGAGGTTGCCCTGTCCTCCCTCTCCACATCATAGATGATGTTTCTGGTGACGCTTGATCCCATGCAGTTATCCTTGAGGAGCTGAATTTTTCTTCTATTCCCTTTTTTTCCTGCTGTTCCCTCATGCTGCTTGCCTGTCCAGTACACCTTTAAAAGGCCCAACCCCACCTTTAAACTTGCATGTGACCATAAGTAGAGCTTTCATAGTTCAACTTCTGCCATAATTCTTTCTCCAGCGTGTTTACATTCCTCATATTCCCACTCCAAACGCTTCACGGCATGACCCCTGCTCTGTGACCATACCTAGGCTATAAAAACATCTCAGGGCACACTTCTTCCTTAGAGATTTTCTGTCTCCCTGCCACGGGATCAGCAGGAGTGGCTGGGCTTGCCTGCCCCAGCACGCTTTCCTGCAGAATCACCACAGCCACACAGCACCGTGAGATTTTGAATTATATCCTGAGCCCTTTGCTTGGGCAGCACAGGGGGAATTGCCACTTTGTGCTACAAGCAGTCAAACCTTGTGGACTTGTGCGTGTGGACAAAGCTTCTGCGCTCCTGGGAGCTGGATTGTCTCTCTGTGTGACACGCAGCCGTTTACCACTCCCCTCTCTGTCCCCTCTTTTCATTGTGCTGATGTTACAGGAGGAAAAAAAAAAAAAAAAAAAAGAGGGAAAAAGAGAGAGAAGACAACAGGTTTTGTGCAAATTGGGTGGCTCAAGAATTTGGGCAGTAATTAGGAAATCTGCAAAATGCAGCAGTTGGTGGTGGGAACTCACCTATTTCCCTTATAGGTTACCCATAACTGGGTGCCTTGCACATGCTCCAAACCCCCTTTTGCTGTTGTTAACATTCTTGTTGCCAGTAGCAGAGCTTCTCTGTTTCACTGTTATTCCAGCAAAACTCCACTCACCCACCACCTTGGATTTGTTACGCTATATATTGGGAGGTATGGATGGGGCAAGGGCAGTTCCTGTCGCCCTGAGACCAGCCAGCCCCAGCTGCCGGGACAGGTCTCCCTTAAGCTACCAGGTAATCTAAAGTACTGGAAGGTGGGAAAGCAAACAGAGGACAACCCCTGGTCGCTGCACGCCAGGAGAGGGAAGCTGCAGCTGCCAAGGAAGACCTGTCATCACAGAGGGAATGCAGATGAAAAGACAAAGCTCAGCAGAGTGGAGAAGTGGGAGGACCTGACCAGTGAGCCACAGCTGCATTGGAACAGAGATGCCTCCACACCTACTTTGTTGAAAGCCAGTAGGTCTTGCATCACTATAAATGGGTTTAATCATATATTCAATTGCCAAATGATTCCTCCAAATGTTTGGTTGTTAAAAAAAAAACAAAAAACAACTCCAAGGAAAAAAGGTTTGTGGGTGCAAGGTATTTCAGAGCAAAGTCACTGAAGTTAATCCTCACCACCTGTGATGAGGACAAGCCTTTTTTACCAGTATATTGTGAGCCTTCCAAGTGTTTTGCTGACATTTTTGACCTATTGCTTAATGCTCCTCTCTCAGGCAGTTGCATCTGTCCTGCCAGTAACTAAGGAAATAGCATCTGTAATAAGAAGGCTGCCTTACATCGATGATGGTGTCAATTGTGGCAGCTCACCACAAGGAGGGATTTTTTAATTATTTTTTTTTTTAGAATAGGGACAGCATAAGATTAAAAAGGGATTTATCCAGGTTTTGGACAAAAATAAGCTTTATTTGAGACTGATTTTGTAAAGGCAAAAGTGTCAGGTAGTAGTTCTTCCCTCTCCTTATAGCATCATTGATTCAATACACATTCAGCTGGCTTCTTAAGAACATTATGAACTGTAATTTCTTCAGAGTAATGAGATTTAATCATCCCTTTCATAATTACACATACTCCCTTGCCTCAGGGCATTTCCAATTGAAGGTAAACATGATCAGACCTGAGACAAGAGTGCAGGAAAAGGAGGGTGTGGAGATTATTAACAAGGAGGCAAAAGTAAGAGCAAGTGCTCAAAGAGCCCAGCTTTTCTAGAAGGATTATCAAAAACAAAAAAATAATTTAAGTGTGGGAACACAGAACATGCCAGGAGAGTGCAGGGCAGTTATGACAGAAGGAGCAATTGTGCAGTTCCCACAGGTGGCTGTAATAATGAAGACAATTTTTATACACTAGTTGATCTTTTGAAAGACAAGAAAAAGAGGGCATGAATAAAGGAACAATGGGGGAGACGATGTCAGAAAGAGACAAAAGGGAAAAAAATGTCTCTTGGATTTCAAGTGATGACTGTAGCAGGAAAAGCTTGAAAAAATACCATCTTCTGTTTGGTTTTCACCAATGGTTGCCATTCCCTGCCGGCACCGGTCCCAGAGCACTACCTGAGTCTCTGGGTAGGTCCTAGTAACATAATAACTGGGACAAAGCGCCCTACGGTGCCAATCGTGGGGAAATGAGTGCCCTAAGTGCAGCGTGGGATCCCCCCCGCACTCTGCTCCAACTGGAGCCGATTGTGCTGGTGGCAGAGGACAGTGGACAGTAAGAGACTTCAAGATGCATTTCTGTGGCCTCTCAAGTCCCTGTGACACACGTGTCCTGCAAAGGGCCAGCCTGTCCATCCCCGCACAGGAGCTGGGTAACACTTCCATCTGGTGGGCAGCCTGGCAGACCGATGCTATTTTGTACCAAGGTCTGGGCCACAGGCTGCCTTTGACTTCTCACCATTTCGTGAGAAGTTCCTTAAAATGTTGGTATCCAATTCTTCTGTGTAAGTATGGTGGGGATCAGCTCATCTGGGAGAAAAGCTCTCAGGTTTCTACCTAGGTATCCAAATTCAAAAAGTTTTATTTGATAGCATCTATCATAATGGATGCGATTCCTTGGAACTCAGATACATCACCCAGGAATGCTAAAGTGGGGTTTAGGTAGGTCTCATTGGCTTGGATGGGTTTTAGATCTAAGCCAGATTGTTTCCTAATTCCAGTAATCTAATCCAAATTTCAGATGAAAGATGATCAGGGAAAATTCATGACCTACAAGCTACGTAAAAATGACCTTAAACTTTCTGTGCTATAGTATACTCAGTATACATAGCCTACATCAGAGAAAAAAGCCACTCTTTTTCAAAGTATTGAAACTCATCCTGGAGAAAAAAAGCAACTGTGTGATTGCTTTGGAAATACCCAAAGAGGGTTGTAGGAGAAGAGGTTTCTCCCATCTCTTCTACACAACAGCCACAATAAATCATGGAGGAACAGTCTGTCAACGTCAACACAATACAGATTGCAAGAATGAGTTGGACGCTCTTTCCCTGTTTGCCACAGCCGTGAGCATTAAAATTTAACTTGTTATTGCTGGGTACAGTATGTATGTCTCAAGTCCTCTTCTGCTTCAAGCCTCTATACCCAGATTGTCAAAAGAAATACCCCCCCCTCACCCACAAACCAAAAAGCAAATACCCAAGTCCCAGTGCAAGAACAAGATTAAATACCCAAATCCCAGTCCTTGAAGGGAGCTAATGTCTTCATCCACTGGTTTCCAAACAGCCTTTTAACAGAGTGAATCTGGCAGTTGACTTAAGGCGACCTCTATCATCTGCAAGGAAAATTCCCAAAGAGCTGTATCAGCTGATGAACTGGCACAAACGCTCGGGTTACCCTGGCTTGGGGGGAGGGAGAGGGTTAAGGGCAGGAAGGAAGAGAGATACATCTTCAGATTTCAGATTTACTCTGTTATTCAAATCCACCTTCTGTGTAGCCCTCAAAATTACAGTTGCCAGAGCTGCTACCCCTTTCATTTTGACCACTGCCATTTTAAATGCTGCTCTTTCCTTTCCAGACAACCCTTGCTCTTTCCAGCAGAATGTGAAAGGCAGAAAGTGCTACCACAAAGGAAAAGCAACTTCCAGGTGGCAAGCTGCCACCCCCAGTGAGGAGACCTTGGTCCCAGGCTTCCACAGCAAAGCTGCTGCTCTTCAATGCTCTGCCTGTATGGTGCCATCCCACGTGCCCCACGCAATGCTGCCGGAGGTCTGAGGGAGCAAACCTTTAAACTAGCAGGCACAGCCGACTTGCAAAAGCACAGATGCATAGGAACTGCAGTGCTAGTAGGGACAGCAGTGAGTGGGTAGCAAAGGTGAAACTGAAATAAGCTGTAAATGCGGAAACTTGCTTCTGAGCAAGCTGTATGGACCATGTTTATTGGTGAGCCCGCAGAAGGCAATGTAGTGCATGGGGCTGAGCAGTTCCAGCTGCCAGATTGCTACAAGCTAAAATAAACATACCAGTGTTTCAGACGGGTGGGCTGGTACCATCTAGGGATTAAACCAAAAAAAGGGCTAATCTTGAGGTAAATAGCAATGGCAAAGGATTAATAGGCACTGCATGGATTCCTGATCCTTCTTTCTCTGGTAAGTATCAAGATTGTCCTGAAAGTTGCTGTGTCCTTGAACAGAGTTTTAGGAGCATCTTGTTCTACCCTCAACACAAGCCAAGAAAGCCCAAGAGGATCATGCTGGCTGGAATAACTTGCTGGGTGTTTTGAGCATGTTTACCCCCGTTTCTATGCTGGTGGGAGAAATAGGAATAGTGTGTATTTATCTTTAACAGAGAAACTCTCTCATCAAATTTTGAGTTGATTATTAAAATTTGAATGCTGTTTAGAAAAGCAAAAGTCTATAACAAGTCATTTTAAAGCATGATTAAAACAGTCTTTGCATCCCTTTCCAGCACTTCAGCTCCTGGACCGTGCTTCAGACAGCCCATGCAAGGAGTGTCAGCTCAGCAGCTCTCAGAGATTTCAAGAAGACCAGAAAGTAGTGAAATAGAGAAGGCAAAAAAAAAAATATATGTGATTTGGCCAGCATGGATAAGCTTCCAAAATCCAGGCCAGAATTAAGCACATTCAGCTCATTTGTAGGAGTCAAATGACACAAAGATAGCTCGCCTCCTTCTCTATGTACATTTGCTCCAGACAGTAAGTAGCTCAGAGAGATGCAATTTATGCATCTCTGTCATTAATTGTGGAGGCAAACAGCACTTCCCACTCTGATGAGCGACTGTGGTAAGCGTAGGAAGGAGGCTGATTACTTGTTTTTGCAGACCAGGAATAAGCCAGGCACTGCAGAAGAGATGTTGCAGAAATTGCCTAAGACAGAAAAGTTTAATGAAGGTCTGCAGAAGCTGGCACCAGGTGAAAAGCGTAAGACCTTGCTTGCAGAGGTGCATGGGGTGTCCCCCCCTATATGAGGAGCAATGGGAAGGTCACCTACATCCCACTACATGTTCTGAAAAGTCTGCTCAGAGATTGTTTGACCTGGGCACCCAAAATGAGGAAGGATTAAAATCTCCCTCTTTGCTTTAGCTCCTTCTCTCTAAAATGGGTGTCAAAAGACCCCTTCCTTCCACAGGGATGAAAATAAGCTGTTGAGAAACACCAGTGCATTTACTGTGTGCCTTAGCCCGAAGGATTTGGTAGTTGTCCACAGTCACAATGGATGCAGGAGGTATCACTCGAGTCACCCACTGCTCCTGCAGAGAAAAAAAATACTAACTGCTTAGTCAGGGTTGTTCATTGCTGCTCTGGTTGGTTCAGTGATAGCCGCCATTCTCACAAATCCTGTAAAGTCATATGATGCACAACAGCTGAAGGAAGTCCTGGGAAAATGTATATTGCAAGAAAAGTTACAATCTGGAATGCATACACAGTCCTGGGATCAGCCAGTTATTAACAGCTAATTCATTTCCTGCAGCTGCACAACACATCATCTGACATATCCATATTTCACAGGGATCTTTTTCCCTGGTAATTGCAGTGTCATTGAAAGGCTACAGTCTGCTCTGCCTCTTGGAAAGCATATACATTGATTGAGAAGTATCAGGGTCTTCTATACATTTCAGGGGGAACAGGAAACCTGTAGCTATTGCATGGGGTGTTGCCATTATGGGGTTAATTGGGCATTAACAACTGAGGCACAGCAGCATTTTCTGGGGATTAATGACCATCTGGGAGAAACTGATGGCCTAGAAAACCTATGTTTAGGACTTGTTCTTTCTCAAGGTCATTAATATGGCTGCAAGGTAGAGCTGGATCAGAGCCCAAATACCCCTTCAAAAGCCTCCTCTGACCCCCAAGGAGTCAGTGCTTGGCTCTGTGGCTTGTGGTTTGCAGCCATCTGCTGATAAACTGATACTGGTGAGAAAGTTCCAAAAGCATTCAGAAGCCATTGTTTGACTAAGGGGTAAAGGGTTCATGCATCAGGTACATTTTGATCTTTTCAATTTATTACATCCATCAGTTAATTTGTTTTACAATAAAGGTTTTTCCCTTGAGGTCATAAGCAGCTATGTTGCTGGTGTCAGTCCCCAAATGTGCCAGTACCATGGTGTCTCAGAGTTCTGTCTGCTGTACCTGCCAGCAAGAGATGCTTCACAAAAAAAGTGGAAGTTGCAGGATAAACCTTCTAATTTCATACCAAAGCAAGAAAATATTTCTGTTTGGGTAAGTTATGTTTTCAATATTTTTATACACATACATATATGCATACAGAAAGAAAGAGGAAGAGAGAAATGATGCAATGATGATGAGGTCCACAGATGTCTGATCATTCTGTACCTTGCAAAATGTTTAGATTACGTTATGTCTCTACAGCTTCCCAAGACAGGTGATGCAGCATGGCTCTGTTTTCAAATAGGCTTGACAGTTACAAACACCTTCTTGCTCCCTTTGAAACAAAACTCCACCACTTCCTTTCTGAAGTTACTTCTGTCATGCATGTATTTCTAAGCTTACCTATAAATCATTTTGCCTCTCCATCTCTGGAGGTCTTCTACACATTTGGCTGTAGGAAGCAAAGAGTTTCATGGGGGTATGGAAGCGAAGGCCCATGCCTTTTCCTATGGGCCTGTTGGCACAGAAACTCTCAACAGGCACATCAGTATTGTCCTCCTAACCTACACTAAGAACTATTCATCAGATGGAAGCACTCTGCCACCAAGTGCCCGGTTAACATAGCTCTCTCTCTTCCATTCTTAGCTTTACATCATTTTGTGTCACCATCCTCAGCTCTTGTCTGATCCATGTGAGAGGACCTCTGCTCAGCACACAGACACATGGTGCAAAGCTGCTGATGCTTTCCCTCTGGTCCTGAGTGCCTCTGCTACATTAGGCTGCCCCAAAAAAGTTCTGGAGGTATTTATAGGGGCAGAGGAGTTCCCCTAGCTGCCCTCCCTGTCCTGCTGGAGATTAGGCCTCTTGTTCACCTTTCTGTAATAGTATTAGCTGAAATGAATACTCTCTAGCTTTTCAGCTGCCTCTGTTCATTGCCTGCTGCATTAACTGAGACAGTGAATTAGTTTATCCCAGCAGGACTCTCCAGAGATTACCTGAAATTGCTTTTTACTTGACTACTTTATGACTCTCAATTGCTTCCAGTCAGGCAATTTTCCAAGCTCTTTTTTTTTTTAAATCAGAACACACTTTATTATTCCTTTGCCCTTTATCTCCTATTTTGTCATTCAGAATTTTATTTCTGAAGTGTTTCACCTTGTTCTCCTGACAGGCAGGGCTGCTGTTGGACACTGCCATCCATGCTGCATGGTGGAGTCCTAAACCAGTAAGAAGTCCTGAACTGGGGGTAAGAAACTTGACAGTTGCCAAGATGGTTATCAGCATTTAAACACTATTAATTCCCGTCTGCTAGTAGCCTGACAAAAACTGCACGTGTAGATTGAACAAATCCACTTCCCATACCAGTGAAGAAAGCACAGTTGAGCAAAGTGAATAATAAGGCTTCCCAAAATTTTAAACTTAGTTTTGTTCAAGTTATAAGCAGCTGGGTAGTATGACACATTTAGAGCCCATTTCTGCTTGATCAGAAGCAGCAGTTGTTTGGAAGATAATAATGGATCATATCAAAAGCAATCCCCCTAAACCATTTTTTTTCCCCAGAAGTGATCAGTTGGGTTTGAATAGCTCCAGACTTTAGAAAAGTGTGTATTTGTCCATTATTTGGCCTTAGCCTCCAGGTACAGGCAAGTCTGGCCTTAAGCCCAAATGATGCATTCAGCTAGCACCCTGCTCCATCATTATTCACTCTAGCTTCTCCCTTGCTCACCAGCATTCGCCCAGACATCGAAAAATTTTATGATTACTGAGCAAAAATACATGACTTCCAACATTTTAAACCTGAGACCTTTTAGTATATTCCAGCTACTGACAATACTGTTGAACACAACTATCTTCTGCACGGTAACTCCCAGTGTGGGCAAGCTGTGCTTTGAGAGTGAGGACCAGCATCTTTTGCTGATAACAAGTTTTGTTATCAAATAATCTGAGTGTTTGCCATACACCCATAGGGCAATTTAAGTATTGTCTCCTGTAATGTATAGTGTATGTCCTAAGACCCTTATAGGCTTAACCAAAACCCTACGTGCTCATGCTCTGTTCCTCTGAAGCTGAACAGAGATAGCATTGTTATTAATTACAAATCTGTTAAACCAAGTAAACCAGTATTTTCAGTGTTATATTAACTCTTTTCTTACATTTATTTTGATTGCTAAAAATCTTTAGCAGTAAAAACAGGAGGAGAAAGTGGAAACAGCAATGCAAATAACCAAAACATCTCCCCATCCCTCCACCCCAGGGAAGCATCCTGGCCCCCGTGAAACCCACATCAAAAATTCTCATTTTTCAAGTGGATGCTTTTCCAGCCTTAGTCTTTATGGGCTGAATTAAATTGTAACTATTCAACTAAGCAGAGAATATTACAGCATGTTCTGACTATTTTTGAATGTCTGATACTAAATTTCATTGTCTCTTTTTAAAAAAAAATATCAAGAAATAGATTTAAGAACATAAGCTAACATTTCTCAGATACTGGGAAAATAGAAATTTTATACCTTGTCTCTTTATACCTTGTCTACTATGTCAAGGTCTTGGTCATCCCTGCCAGCCTACATGTTTTCCAGAGAGCCCTGTTTTCCTATAATGTCCTAAATTGCATTGACAATCCGTTTAGAGCAACCAAATTAATCTGTGACAAATGCAATTCCTCCAAGTGAAAAAAACAACTTAATGTTCTGGAGCTTATTTATGTTATTTCTTTATACTGAGCACATTCAAATAATAGCAAAAGTCTTTGTGTTATAACATAAGTAAGAATAGTAAACAATCTCTCTTTTTCTACCCATTTAGTCCTCGCTATCCATTTGTGGTCAAAGCATCTACCTGTAGGCATAGCTGTCAAAACGTACAGCAACTTGCCTTTGCTCACATGGATGGCTGGAGTAAAGGGGAGGAGGACTGGATTAATCCTAAACAGCACTAGTTACAGAGCAGATGTGCTGCTGTGCCAGGGCACAGGATGGAGCAGCTCAAGCCCCGATTTTAGCTTTGTGCTTGTTAGCTATTCTCAAGTTGGGCAGACATAACTAAGCAAGAATATTCAAGATGACAATTACTGATGACCCATCATGATTAACTCGATGGCTTTTAACCATCGCTTGAATTAACATGATTAGCCACAAAAGCTTGAATAGAAGTAGTCTAAACCACTTCTTTAGGATATGCAAAGCTGATATTTAAGCCTTGCTGTTGCTTTGCAAGGTTATTTGCAAGTTTTATAGAGACTGTGACTCACAAAGGGCAACAGCACTTTATAATAAGCACGTGCCCTTTGACAAGCTTATTCTGTGGCTGTTGTGTTGTTCTAATTAGATTTTGTTGAGGTTAGTAGTCCAGGAACTGTGGTCAAAGGGAAGCATCAGTGATTTAACTACACAGTGCAGAAGATTCTCTTTGTAATCATCATGTGGCACGCACCTTTCTTTAGCTAGCTGGCCACCAGTTCTGTTCAAAGCCATGCATGCATAAACACGAGTAACAAAATAGTTACCCCTTTTACCAGTTGCAAAACTGCCTATCCATTAAATTTGCTGGGTTTATATTAAGGATTTGGTATTTTGAAAGAGAGCATCTTATCAAGGACAGGTAAGCAAGGAACTGAAACATCTAGCAGATATGCCTAGTTACACCTGCCTGACAAAGCCACAGTTCTGTCAAATTGACTAGTGCCTACTGAATAGCACACTATCTGTGGCCCTTCATTCAGTTTTCACGCAACACGTGTGTTACTGTTTCCCCTTCGGTATTTCAGGCCTCTCTCCTGAAGCATAAGGAGGTGACGAATAAGCCACTTCCCTGCTGCAGATCTCCGCTTCAGGATCTGTGCTGCGTTTGCTTGCATGTACACTTTTAATAGCAGACGAGGGGAACTCCTGCATATGCTGATTTATGTTTCTGTCTTTGGTAAGACATTATTGCAGAGGAGATCGGAACCCAGCTCTAGCCCCATCAGTGTGTCGCTTATGCCCTCTTAAAGCTCATGTTTCTCTCAACTCAGTTGGAATTTGATCGTTTTGACCTTTTCCAACCCTAAAATGCAGCGCTCCACAAAAAACCTAGAAGTTACAGACATTGAGAAAAACAGAACAAGGGACAGATTATTTGGGCTCCTGTTTCAGTCACACTGATTTGCCTTATAGTAGTTGAAAAAATTGAAGTCTGTGTTGAAGCAAAAATAGCTTTTTATAGTTCCTATTATCATCCCATTTTTAATAAATGGTCTGAACAAGGATTCACAGCTACACCCAGTGCTTTGACGCAGCAGCAGCCTGCAGCTCTTTTCTCAGGTCTCCACTAGCCCTGCTGGCATCAGTGCTTTGCCTGGGGGAAGGTTACAGCCTCACCCCAGGGCTGTGTGAAAAGACAGGCAGAAACACACAGAATCATACAATAATTTTGTTTGGAAGGGACGTTTAACGGTCATCTGGTCCAACTCTTCCTAGGAGCACACCACCATACCACCTCTCTGGGCAACCTGTTCCAACATTTCACCACCCTCAGCGTAAAAAGTTTTGTCCTTGTATCTAGTCTAAATCTACTGTCTTTTAGTTTAAAACCATCACCCCTTGTCCTATCACTACAGGCCCCACTAAAAAAAGTATCTCTCCCCATCTTTCTATAAGCCCCCTCTAAGTACTGAAAGGCCACAATAAGGTCTCCCTAGAGTCTGCTCTTCTCCAGACTGAACAGCCCCAACCTTCTAAGCCTGTACTCATAGGAGAGTGTTCCATCCCTCTGATCATTTTTGTGGCCTTCTTTTGGACCTGCTTTAGCAGGTCCATGTCTTTCCTGTACTGGGGGCTCCAGAGCTGGATGCAGAACTGGTGGGGCTCACCAGAGCAGAGTAGAGGGAATCGCCTCTCTTGACCTGCCAAGCACACTTCTTTTGATGCAGCCCAGGCCACGGTTGGCTTTCTGGCCTGCGAGCGCACATTGCTGGTTCATGCCCAGCTGTTCATCCACCAGTACCCCCAAGCCCTTCCTGGCAGGGCGGCTCTCAGTCCCTTCCTCCCCCAGCCTGTATTGATACTGGGCATTGCCCTGACGCAGAACCTTGCACTTGGCCTTCTCAAACCTCATGAGGTTCACATGGGCTGCTTCTCCAACTTGACCAGGTCCCCCTGGATAGCACTCAGTCCCTCAGGCACATCAGCTGCACCACTCAGTTTAGTGTTGTCTGCAAACCTGCTGAGAGTGCACTCGATTCCACTATCTTAGGTTATTGATGAAGCTATTAAACAGTACTGCTCCCAAGAGGGGCCCCTGAGGGACACCACTTGTCACTGATCTCCATCCAAACAGAGCTGTTGACCACTACCTTCTGGATACAGCCATCTGACCAATTCCCCGTCTAACAGTCCACCCATCAGATCCATATCTGTCTAATGTAGAGAGAAGGATGTTGTGTCAAAGGCCTTACAGGAGGCCAGATATGTGACATCTGTAGCTCTTCCCTTGTCTACTGACATAGTCACTCTGCTATAGAAGGCCACTAACTTGGTCATGCAAGACTTGCCCTTGGTGAAGCCATGCTGGCAGTCTTGAGTCACCTCCCTGTCCCCCACATGCCTTAGAATAGCTTCTAGGAGCTTTCCAGGCACAGAGGAAAGGCTGAAAGATCAGTAGCTCCCAAGATCCTCCTACCTACACCTTTTAAAAATTTAGTGACCTCCACACCTAAAAAGGTGTGACAGATTGATTCATTACAACTGCAGCTGCAGAGACTCTGTATCTTAAGGACCTATTACTGATAGATGATAAGGAGCATAATAGGTTACAACATCTCTAAACAAGGACATGTAACACTGTAATACTTTCAAAATTACAAAGTTGAATGATATTAGAGCATCTTACCGAGTGATATGATCCATGTCGAACAACCAAGTTATACTGGTCCCATTGTGTCACAGCCCTCTCAAAACTAGCCAGCTGCAACAAGGCTTTTACCATCAGCTTACCAGATTAACTTCAGTAAGTAGTTGTCACACTTTGCTCCACCACAGCCATCAATTCCCCACAAGGTTTCAACAGTTTGTCTACTGTTTGTGCTGTTTCTTCATACTCTTCAGGCCAGCCCCTCCGTTTATTGCCTCTGTTGCATCCTCCTCCTTGTCTCCTACATCCAGGGCACACACACTCTCTCCTCCCTCTACTTTTTCCAGGTCTCTCTTCCTTGAGGGCTTTTCTTCTATCCCCCTTAGAGCTATTTAACTGCTTAGCAGGAACCAGCCACAGCTGCACATTATCCATCCACATCAGCCAGCCCACCGCCCCTGAAGCCAGCCCACAGCTGTGTAATATCAATGTTAATTAACCCAGCTTCATTTCTCTGCAATTCCCCCCCTCCCTTTTTTTTTTTAACATTTCATACCTTATGTTTTTAACAATCATCACAACGTTTTCACAAATAAACTTTTCATACAGTTCGGACAACTTGTTCCTGAACTCTTTTTTTCTTCTTAACATTTCGTGCCTTATGTATTTAACAATCAGCACAACCTTTTCACAAATAAACTTCTCATACAGTCCAGACAATTTGTCCCTGAACTCATACACATATTTCTTCTTCACTTTTATCTTGGGCTTTTCAGCTTCTGTGGGCTGATCACCTTTCTTCTCATCTGCTTTCTTGACATCTGGGATTTTGTTTTCTTCAGAGGGAAGTTCTAATGAGCTTATAGTATGTCGTCCTTTCACCTCCTGGGTCACACTGGACAGTAACCTGAATGAGCTTTCAACAGCAGCAGATCTAGAATACAGCACTAATACATTATTCTGTGTCCTGAAAAACTTTTCAACATCCTTGTGGTCACCCATTTCTTCTACAAGTGGAGACACCTTCAACAAGCACATAAACACTGGCAAGAATACCACCAGGCCAAGGAGCAGCAGCAGCAATGGCAGGAGCCGCCCGCGGCACCGTGCTGCTTCCACGCCTTCCCCCAGCACAGCCATCACCGCTGTCTGGCCGGACCCGTCTCTGGACTCACCGCTGCTGCGGGCCGCTGCCATGTCTGGCCGTGTACTCTGCCGCTATCGCCCATTACCCTCAGTCTCTTAACTCCACGGCAGTCAGGCTTCCTTCTTGATCCCAACGGCTCACCTTTACCGGCGTCTGATCCAGATCCCCAGGCTCTTCCCGCCTATCTCAACGTGATCTGGATTGCAGGCTATCCCTGCCTGTCTCCGCTACGTTGGGCACCGCCGTCACTGTTCAAAACTTCAGATGTCCCCCGGCACAGCCGTCACCACTGTCATCGCTCACTACACTCAGTCTCATAATCTGATGGTCCCGAGGTCGATCCTCACGCGGGGCACCAATTGTCGCAGCGCTCTCAAAACCAGCCGGCTGCAGCAAGGCTTTTACCATCCCATCCCAGGTTAACTTCAGTAAGTAGCTGTCACGCCTTGCCCCGGCACAGCCATCATCATTGTATAAGCTGGTAAAAGCAAATGCAGGAAGCATTTTTAAAAAGCCAAACCCCTGAATGTTACTTGGCAGCTGTCACGGACTAATCTCACCAGCGTGTTTTAATGGACACAACGACTGACAAACCACTGCGTGCAGTTGGATGGATCCCAGCACAAACACCCCCGATGTATAACCCCGTGCAAGAGGGGTCATAAGAACTGAGGAAGGATTCTCCCCAAAGCTGGTTTAATCTTGATGATTTGTATACGTGGTTGATAGTGGCACAGCATTGAGGGAAGGGGGGGGGAGAAAAAACAACAGATAACCAGGGCTCATGCTTGCTTTCCTCATAGAATTAGAAGGCTTGCTGTGATTTACCATGGTATTGGCAAATCCAAGCGACAGGACCCCTGAGCTGACGTGGTGGATGGTATACAAGAGCAGTGTCGCGAGGCAGAGGAGATACAGTCTGGCAACTCCTCTGCTCCTTTGTAATTTCTATTAACTGAAACAGCTCCCGTCAGCACGCCATTACCAATAGTGCCAAAATAGAAAAGTCTAGCTCTAATGGGACAAAACTTAGATACGTGGTCTGAGCACATGCACGGTGAAATAGACAACACTAGAAAGTATTTAGGGGCCATAATACTTTGTTGTTTTACTGTGCTGCACTAGGTACCACAAAGTTAAGAGGTGTCTGAGGTAAGCCTTGGCAAATCACAATTTGATTAATGTGTACAGAGAAAGGAAGAGCCCACCAAAGATACTGCTTGTGACAGTTTCTTATAAAAGGCTTATGTCTCTTGCAGAAGATTTCCTGAGAGAGGGAAAATTGCCTGCAGAAAGTAGAGCTTTATCAGATCTTTCTTTTCAGTACACCCAACTTACACAGGGCTTCCAATCAAGGCTTGATTAATGCAGCACATCCCACTTTCTACTTAAGGACACAAAAAGATAAGAGGCTTATTTTTATTTTTAGTCAATAACTCATTCTTACCTTGCATCTATTTAGAAATATAGAAAGAGAAACAAACTGCTCAGATGTCTTTTTGGAGTTTTCAAAACCAGAAATAAATTATATTGAACCATCATGCTGATTCACACTTGGTCTTACTTTTGTTCCCTTTTGATGGAATGGGTCTGATGAACTGCATTTCACATACCCTGAGAGCATCTATGCCTTTTTTCCATTTGATTTGATTTGTTTATCTGGAAATAAACACTTTAGTGCATTGTGTGTTTGCTAACTGGGGTTTGTGCTGCTTCTTCTCCGCCCTAGAACTTGGTGCGCTGGAGGGGAGGCTCCAACTCTACAACATCGCAGTAAATCCATGTTAGGGAACAAGAAGCCGAGAGCAAAAATGGACTCCTAAAATCCTCCCATGGAGAAAACAAAACAGCACACATTTTGCCACTTCAAGAACATCCCGCTCTTGGGTTAGATTAGCACTGCTAGCTCTGTTTTCACTGCACTATTCCTAAAATGCCTCCTGGCTCATTGCAGAATCATTGCAAACAGGGGAGCAAGGAGGGGCAGGGGCAAAAGCCCACAAAGTGTTGGTAATTGCAGATTCCTTGCTGAGGGGCACTGAGGCACCCTTTGGCTGTCTAGAAAGTTTTTGCAGAGAAATTTGCTGCCCACCAGCTCTCATTGGCAATGCCAAGCCTGGTGAACCCTACAGATTATCCTACTATTCCATGTAAGGTTTAATGACACTGCAACAAGGCAACTTAGAACCATCAAAAGAAACTTTATGTCCGTGTAGTGGTGCTCTCCCTCCCCCTGCTATCCCGACCTAACCATCAATGACTGTATTCAGCTCTAAGTGGAGTCAGGAGTTTGTCTTGAGCAGCACGTCTGTCTCACAAAACAGATAATAGATGCAGTGTAACAAGCAAACCAACTGAGTGATGCCCAGGGTGAAGTGGGAGTCTCGTAGCCTGGTGTTGCTTCAGCGGAGGCAGGAAGACTCCCGCACATCTGTGCCCCTAAATCTGTATCTGTACCGAATCCTCCCCACTCTGTGCTGAACAGTTGGGCCCAACTGATCTTCCTGAATGGACACCTTGTTAAGTGCCAATTGACACACAATAATTGACTTAGTTCCACCTCACCGCATGTGTAAAATCAGAGGAGGGACAGGTGGGGCTGGGGAAGGGGAGCAGGGAATGGGGCCAGCAGCAGGGCTGGGGATGTGCGAGGAGAGGGAGGGACATTGAAGGTGGGGGAAGGGGCCGGGGATGGGATAGGGACACAGTGGGAAGGGGGATGAAGAAGGGTGTGAGGGCACACACCTGGGTGGGCAGGTAAAGGAGAGCCCCTTGCCTGTGGGGTGACACAGGAGGACAGGAAGGTTGTGCCGCGGCACCATGGCTTGTGGCCTCAAGTGCTGGGAGAATTTGGGCAGGAGCAAGGCCATACCCTGGCTGCAGGTGGGGTTGCCCATGGTCACGATGGCACCTTGACACCTGGGGCAGTGCCACCCCTCTTTTCTACCCCTGATGCAGGGGGGAGTGCTGCCTGGCTGTGGGCTGCACCCGCTGTCCCTGATGGGAATATCCTTTGCTGTCACTTGTGCCCATTCCTGAAGGACTGCACTCCATGGGAAAGACCCACACTGGAGAAGTTAATGAAGGACTGTCTCCTATGAGTGGGCCCCCATGCCAGAGCAGGGTGAGGAGGAAGGAGTGACAGAGAAAATGTGTAATAAACTGATGGCAATCCCCATTCCGCATCCTACTGTGCTACTTGGGAGGAGAAGGTATAGAAGTCAAAATGAAGTTAAGCTTGGGAAGAAGGGAGGGGTGGGGGGAAGGTGTTTTTAACATTTGTTCTTATTTCTTATTATCCTATTCTGATTTTGATTGGCGATAGATGATTTCCCCAAGCTGGGTGACCTCCCTGTCCTTACCTCAACCCACGAGTCTTTTGTTGTCTTTTCTCCCCCTTGTCCATTTGAGGAGGGGGAGAGATGGAGTGGCTTGGTGGGCACTTGGTAGCTAGCCAAGGTCAACCCACCACACCACCCTTCTTGGGAGCATGTTTCTCAAAGACACAGTCCTCCCAGAACCTCAGTGTAGCTCTTTTATGGCTGCCAGATATATTGGGAGGGTGACTGTCCCCAACCCCTCCAGCTTTTGCAGGGTCAGGAGTCAGGAGTGGAGGAGATCCTGACCCAAAACAATCCCAAGAGTGAGGTCAGCACTGGAGCCAGAGTGACTTCACACCCACTTGAAACACCTCCCCATGTCAGGGGATCAGAGGTGTCACTTGGGTCCTTCCTTTCCCTTCTCTCCCCAGCAAAACAGCCCAGATCCCTCCATTTCTCCCTGGTTTGTGGCGTGCTCCATCCTTCATCCCACTCAGCAGCCCCATGCTGGTCTGTTCCAGGCTGTCACTGCCCTTCTGCCAGGGACAGACCCTGGCCACAGACATGCTGACACGTGGGAGAGGTTGGCGAAGGAATTGCTTCTCCTGACACACCAGGAGAGATTGGCCAGTGCCCAGGAAAAGGGATAGTCTTCTTGGACACTATATGGGGTCTTTGCAGTGCATTGGGGTGTTTCCTGGGAGGACCTCGTGATGAGGAAGGAAGGTGAGAGCCACATGCAGCTGGGAAAGTTTGTAGCTATTTAATGTAGTGGTTTTCCAGAGTAAACCCTTGTTGGTGCTGATAGGTCCAGGATGGGACATGAGATGAGCAGGGAGACTTGGCAGCGATGGATCTTGTTGCTGTGTGGGCAGCCAGGCCTCAAATGATGGATTCCTGGGTCTCCCATGTGGCTTCGTTACCTTTCCTGTAACGGGGGGCTGCCATGAGCCACACTAGGGGCTGGGGAGTTCATCTTTGCAGAGCTGCTGCTGCTGCGACCCCTGGGCCTGACCCATCTGCCCATAAAGCTCAGAACTGTTGGTGGGAGGGAGACCTCACCTGCGCTTCCACCACCAAAACCCCACAGCAGAGGCTGTGGCCACAAGAACCAGCACTACGATGGCAATGCCAACAGTTGGAGCTGCGCTGTGATTTACTGGGACAGGGAGAGAACAGGGCAGCTCTGTGAGTGTGGCAGCACCAGGCAGGAGCTACCCCTTGCAGGGCCAGTGGCTGTTACCTGCACCCTGTGCCCTGTCCCTGTCCCCATGGGTGGCACCTACCCCATGGGATAAGGAGGCTGCGGCTGCCCAGGCTGCTGTGGCGCACACGGCAGGCATAGCTGTGCCCATCATGGGGGGTCACAGCCAGGATGCTGTGGAGCTGGTAGGTGAGGTCAGCGTTGGGCAGGATGGCGCTGGTGTTGAGTGCTGGGCCTGGTGGCACCTCCTGGCCATCCCGCAGCCAGGCCACACTGATGGGCCGTGGATAAAAGCCGGTGACGCGGCAAACCAGAAGGAGCTGGGCTGGGCTGGGTGTGCGGGCGAAGACCACGGCCACGGGTGGCACTGGTGGGTGAGAGTCAAACGATGGGGGGAGCCCCAGTGGGGCACCACTTGTCCCCAGTGTGCAGGGGGCTTTGGGGTGGCCATGCCAGGGTCAGGGTTGTCTCACCTTGTCTCTCCAGATCAGCTCTCCCATACCTGCACAAGCTGAGGATATGGCTCTGGCAGGAAATGGAGAGGATGTGCTCCAGGAGCCCTATGATGGCCTTGTTGGTGAGGGACTTGCTGACCAACTCTGCTAGCAGGGATGACTGCTGGGGCTTCCAGCGCTGCCTCTCCATCTCGAAAGTTATAAGGTCTCTGCCGCTCTCCCCGACATCCATGAAGCTCCAGCTTGTCCTATTGGGGTACAGCACACAGCCCCCACGGACCTGGACCACAAATGGATCTGCCAAGAGCAGAGCCAGTGGAGAGGTCCCATGACTGTGTGGAACATGTGTGGCATGAGGTCGGGTGTGGCTGGAGACACATGCAGGCGTGCAATGGGCAGCAAGGTGCAGTGGGAAGCAGGACATGGGGCCATGCTTCAGGAAGCCCTGGGACACCCTGCAAGCCCTTAGTCCCCCTGAAAGGCTGGAGTGAATATGGGGCCAGTTAGCACAGGCTGGCTCAAACAGAATGTTGTCCCCCAAAATATTTGCCCCAGACTTTCTCTTTCCTTGATTTGTGCTATGTGGGTCCTGCAGTCCCAGTAAATGTAGTGGCAGGTCCCCGGTGTGCAGAGGGGGTCTCCTGTGGCAGATGTCAGGAGTCTTGAGGGGTGTTTTTAGTGTGTTACCCCCGCCCCCCTGCTCGCCGTGTGCCCTGGCAGCTGCAGCGTTTCCCAATACCCATTCAGGAGCTGTTGCACCCTCTGAGACCCCGCAAAGGCCACCCCAGTGGGGAGGAGGGCACAACCAGAATCCTGGGAAAAGGGCTGAAGCTCTGGCTGGGGTCATCCCTGTACTTACAGTCCAGTTGCGCCTGCTGGGCTGTTTCATGCACGAATCGGACCATACTGCGCAGAAAGAGTTTGGAGTGGGATTTGATCTTCCCTGCATCACCTTCAGCTGCAGCCTGGCTGGCCCAGGGCCAGTAGAAATGGATGCTCCAGTTGGCAGGATCCAGTGTATAGATGGGCACGTCCCCCAGGAAGGCCACCCCGGACACCTCAGCAGAGCTGATGTTGGTGAAGGAGCTGGTCTGGAGCAGCTGGAAAACTTGTGTCTGCGCTGGGAAAGAGGATTGAGGTGGGAAAGGCTGCAGGAAAGATGATATGGGGGTGGGAGGGTACTGGAGGGGAAATGGGATTCAAATTACATATAAGGCAGTAATTTTTTACAGTGTGGGTGGTGAAACACTGGCACAGGTTGCCCAAAGATGTGGTAGATGCCCCATCCTTGGAAACATTCAAGGTCAGGTCGGATGGGGCTCTGAGCAACCTGATCTAGTTGAAGATGTCCCTGCCCATTGCGAGGGTGTTGGACTAGTTGACCTTTAAAGGTCCCTTCCAACTCAAACTGTTCTCTGATTCTGTGCCCTTCAGCCCGCTCAGGGTTGCTTTGCTGTTTGAATTTCCTCTCCCTCTGCTGCTCTTTTTCCTTCTCCATTTTACTTTCCAGATGTTTATCTCCCTTACAGTAGTTCAGGCACCTCATCCCCTCACTGCCTCCTTCCTGCCCAGCACCTGCTGTCTGGCCGTGCAGAGCAGCGGGGGGGGCACCTCAGTGCTCGTTTGGGGTGATGCTTCCCCCAGAAGAAGCACCCACGCCAGGACCTGAATCTGCTAGAGACCTGCACGTGGGCACAGAGGATGTGGAGGCTGGAGGAGGGGAAAGGGCATTTCATCCAGGTTTGAGGGCTCCTGGGCATCAGGAGCTCAAGGAGACTGGACCCAGCCAGAGGCAGCAGAGTAGCGCAGCCCAGAGATCAGTCCTGTGTTCCTATGTTATCTGCTTCTGCCCAACCCTGCCCCCCCTACTCCCCCCCCCCCCGGAAATGTGAAGTCTTATGGGGTTGGGGTGAAATGTTCTGTGTGACGGCAGCACCCGAAACACACTCTCACAGGTGCAGCTCCTCAACGAACAAGGAGCTGCTGGAAGGGGCCTACAGTACCACGTGGGGCTCAGACACCCCTGGCACCCATGGGCTCCCTGCAGCAGGAAGGAACCTTTGGGGGAACCCCAACACCCCGGGCCTGGCTGGGGTCCCCTGGCCTCACTTATGCTTGGGTACGCGAGCCCCTGTGCTGGAGCTGGTGGGGCATGAAGCCCCAAGCTGGAGGCAGGAACAGAGAGGGTGAGCAGGGCAGGACACCTTTGGGTGCTGTGTGGTGAGGGGTGACCCTTTGATGCTAGGGATCACACATCACCCGCCCCTCCTCCCCCCCCCCCCCCCCCCCCCCGCCCGGCTCCCAGCAGGTGACAGTGGCCTGGCTGTTTCTCCCCTGAGGAACCTGTGGGGTCCTCTAATGGGGGGGAGAGGCTGGGGTGCATCAGGGCTCCCACTTACCCTCTGGGTCTCCCTGCATCCCAGGGAGGAGGAGAGGGAGAAAGAGGAAGAGGAGGAGATGAGGGGGCTGCATGGTGCATGTGGCAAGGCTGAAGCAGAAGCAGCAGTGACTGTGGGGGAGGAGGAACCTCAAGCGTCCCACGCTTCAGCCCAGCCCAGCAGTCGTGACGGTGGCTCTCCACCAATGGGACTGGTGCAGATGTGTTGGGGAGGGACCCAGAGGTCCTGAGCTGGGGGCACGTGGGATGGAGGAAAGCTGAAATAAGGTCTTGAGCATGAAGTGCCATGACAGGCTAGGGCTGGAGAGAGCCTGGCCAGGAGGAGAGGCAGGTAAAGGGAGGCCCAGGAGATTAAACTAGGAGAAAATGGGTGCTCAAGGACCCGAGCTGGGTCTACCTGCTCCCTCTCCCCACTGATGGTACCTTGCCCCTATCCATTTTCTTATGGCATGCATCAGCTCTGATTGACGTGATGATGGCTTTTGAGTTTCAGCCCTGACTGGAGAAAGATGGCTGATGTCCTTACAGACCTTGCACAGGGAGAAAGGCTACTTTGGATCCTCCACAGCACCTCCAGCTCAGGTTCCTCCTGCACCACCTGCCTAACCCTGGGGACGGGGCTTCCCAGAGAGGGGGTGATAAGCAGGTCCCATCGGGCCATGGCTGCAGGAACAGTGCTGGAGAGTTCCAGCTCACCCATAAATGCCCCCAGGAGAGGGCCTGGGGCTGGGCTGTAGCCTGGCACTTCCCTTTCTTCCCACCATCTTGATGGGGAACCATGTCCCCCTCCCCAAGTGCCCCCTGGGTGTGGGAACAGGAATGGTGAGGGCCACCCCCCCTGCTCTGTCCCCATTGTCACCAGTGCCCGGTGCTGCTGGAGGGACCATGGGGTGACCAGAGCCAGCCTGACACCCACAATATCTCCTACCCACTGCTCGTGCCTGGCTGTCCCCTGGGGCCTCCCCTCACCCTGCAGTTTCTCTTCTCCTTTCCAGGGGATGTCCACGTTGGGGGTGAAGGCAGAACTGAAACAACAGCTGAGGGGAAGTTTGGGGGTGTGTGATCTGGTACCTTCCAAACACTGAACCCCTTCCCTTCCATGGAGCTGTCTCATGGAGAAGTAGGGATGCTGTGGTGTCCTGGCAGGCCCAGAAATAGCACCAACGGTCCCAGTTCCCTGGCAGCTCTACTCAGCATCACCCAGGGGATGCCCAGCCGTGCCGTTACAGTACCCACACTCTTGCCGGCAGGACCACCAACGCTGGGGTCAGAGGAGAGTGGCTGGTGGGATGGCAAAGTGCAGCCATGGGGTAGCCAGTGAGGGAAGGGGCAGGGGCGCTTTTGTCCACACAGTCCTAGGAGGTGACCATTTGTCCTCTTGGGCCCCTCTAAGGTGACCGTTGGCCACTTCTTGCTGAGCAGCTGGTAGGCCATTAGCAGGCCTTTGGCTTGTGCAGGTGCATGTGAGGTCACTGGTGGCTGAGTAGCTGTTGGGACTGGTGCAGGAACCTGGCTGTGTGGGTGTCATGATGTGTTAAGCCCTCTCTGAGTTTTCTCCAGATGTCTCCCACTCTTGCAGTGGACCAGAATTTCTGCTTTAGCTCTTCCTCATTGTCTTGGTTTCAGCTGGGATAGATTTAGTTTTCTTCTTAGAGCTAGCACAGTGTGGTGGTTTGGCTCTGATGTGAGAACAATGTTGATAGGACACTGATGTTTTTAGTTGTTGCTGGGTCATGTTTATACTAAGTCAAGGACTTTTTGGTTTCTTGGGCCCTGCTAGAGAGAAGGCTGGAGGGGCATGGGTAAACGGGGAGGGGACACAGCCAGGACAGCTGACCCAAACTAGCCAAAGGGATATGCCATACCATATGATGTCATGCTGAGTACATAAACTGGGGGAAGAAGAAAGAAGTGGGGGACATTCAGCATTACGACTTTTGCCTTCCCGAGTAACCGTTATGCATGATGGAGCCCTGCTTTCCTGGGGATGGCTGAGCAGCTGCCTGCCGATGGGAAGTAGTGAATGAATTCCTTGTTTTGCTTTGCTTGCATATGCAGCTTTTGCTTTACCTATTAAATTGTTCTTATCTCAATCCTCGAGTTTTACATTCCTTTCTAATTCTCCTCCCCATCCCTCTGGGTGAGGGGGAGTGAGCAAGTGGCTGCGTGGGGCTGGGTTGTCAGCCAGGGTTAAACCGCGACACTCAGCTCTATTAAATGTACTTGTCCTCATGTTTTTCTTGTTTTATTTTCATTTTCTTAGTTGCTGTAGAAGTCATAACGTCTTCCTCCTCGATATTGTTACTTCCTTTGGTCAGCAAGAGACCAAAGAGGTCTGGGGGCTGTTTGTCCATACAGACCATTGGTCTCTACAGTCCCCTCATGTGACTCTTGGTCCTCAGAGTCTGCCCCCAGGTCACCATTGGGCCCCACAGTTCCCTCAGGTGACATTGGTTCTTACAGTCCTCCCAGGTGACCACTGATTCTCACTGTCCACCCCCCAGGTGACTGTATGACTTTGCAGTTCTACTACATGTGATCATTGGTCCTCCCAGACCATGCAGGTAATACTGGTCCTTGCAGTCCCCCCTCAGGTGAGGGCTGTAACCCCCTTGAGCCCAGAGCTGCACCTGGGTGGGTTGGAGTGGTATGGGCAGGGCTGCAGTGCCTCTGGGTGCTGCGCTGGGTGTGTGGGCATCAGCACCCACTGGGCTGGGCTGAAATGTCTGAAAAGACCTCTTGAGATGTCTGTTTGTGTGTGTGTTATTGTAGGGTCTCAGGGGCTGTGAACACACACTTGCAGACACCTCCCTGGTACTGGGTGTTTGGGTGTGTGCAATTTTAGTGTCTCTTAGGAGGTCATGCACTTGATCACCTTTTCTTACCAAATTTGCCCACCAGTGGCATCTGTTCTCCAGATTTAGTGGATGAGCTTCATCCTGCCATATCCTGTGAATGCTGCAGGGTGTTTCACTCCGTTTGGGAGATGAATTGCCCCCTGTGCCCTGTTGGTGCTGAGTCTGTGGGCTCCCAGCCCTGCCCACAGCTGAGTTTCATCTGTCTGTCCTAGCTCAGCAAAGGGCTGGGAGAGACTCAGCATCACTCCTCCTGCAGCAAGATCCTTGAGCCCCACAGAGGTGGCTGGTGACTGGCTGTCAGGGAAGTTCAGTTCTGCCCACAGCGCTGTGGTTCACAGGGTTTGGCCAGGGGAGAGCAAACCCTGGTGGAGTTATAGTGGATGTGGCCACAGGCCAACTGGGTTTCCTTCTGACTCATCTGATAGTTGGCTCGCACATGGCTGATGAAACTTTGCCAGGAAGTTGTTCTGAGAAACCAAATCTTTTGAAGCCGTGCGTTCAAGTGTGGGGTTGGTTGGGAGCACAAACTAAATCCCTTCCTGTGCCTGTCTGAACTCCACTGTCTCCAAAGGGAGCTGGCTTTCTTCTCCTTAATCAGGAGGTTTGGGGCCACTTTGCCCCTTTGTGCACAGTTGCTTATTTCCACAAAATATGTAAGAACATGTTTGTACATACGCAAACTCACTTTTTTTTTTTTTCTTGCTTTGGTGTTTCATGCAATTAGCACCAATAATTCAGTGGTGCTCCAGCTTCATTTGCAGCTGGTAAAAACCTCCCCAAGCCCATGCAAATCCCGAGAAAAGACGTGTACTTAGTGAAAACATGAACATTTTAATTTCATTTTATACACATCTTCAGCTCCCATAGATTACATCAGCGTTTCAGTGTTACTCAGCACTTTGTAAAATGGTTTGTGGCCAGGTGCTGTTAGTCTGGGTGGAACAGTTCTATCTATGCACACGTTTCTGGAATATGGTTAATAAAGGCAGCTTTTAGGAAAAATTACTAGAAAGCGACAGTAGAAGGGCACAGCTTACCGCTTACTGATAAATGTGTTATTGTACCAGAACTGGAAGAAACTGCCACTGGACATTGGGGTGCCCTAAAGATCCTCAGCGGGTGCGTGAGGCAGTGCCATGAGGTAAAAAGAGGTGATTGCGTGTAACGAGCGAGGAGGTCTCAGACTTGCATCCTTGTCTGCTTAGCAAATTGAAGTGGACCAGAAGCCCCCCCAGGTTTCCCTGCTGCATCTCCATGTTGAGTTGATCTCACTCTTGTCTTTGCCCAGAATTTTGTCAAAGCAGAAAAAGGCAGAGTTTTTGTCGCTGTGAAGGTGGTGGAAGGAACCGGGGACTGTTGGCTCCCTACCGAGCTAAGCTTCCTTGTTCAGGATGGAGTTCCTGGACTCTGATTCTGCCATCTGCCGGTGCTTTCTGAAACGAGATGGGGACGGCTCATGGGTATTCCATGGGAAAGACTGTAGGGATGCAGACAGCAGCCGGCAGGGCCGGCGGAGGAGCTTTGTTGCTAAAGTGCATCAATGCCCTGGGGCATTTCCTTCCCCCCTCTCCCAGTGTTGCTTTGGAGAAGAAGAGGTCTCACCTGCATCTCCTCACCCAAAGCACCGTGATGACAGCCACAGCCAGGGCTGCCAGCAACCCGGCTCCAAGCCCTGCAATCAGCACCACCTGTGAGTTACCTGAGAAACAAGAGCAGAGGCTGCCATGAGCTTTCCTGGCTTTGTTCCATCCTGTGAGGCAGAGTGGCTCAGGACCCCCATCCCTGTCCCCATGGGTGGCACCTACCCCATGGGATAAGGAGGCTGCGGCTGCCCAGGCTGCTGTGGCGCACACGGCAGGCATAGCTGTGCCCATCATGGGGGGTCACAGCCAGGATGCTGCGGAGCTGGTAGGTGAGGTCAGCGTTGGGCAGGATGGCGCTGGTGTTGAGTGCTGGGCCTGGTGGCACCTCCTGGCCATCCCGCAGCCAGGCCACACTGATGGGCCGTGGATAAAAGCCGGTGACGCGGCAAACCAGAAGGAGCTGGGCTGGGCTGGGTGTGCGGGCGAAGACCACGGCCACGGGTGGCACTGGTGGGTGAGAGTCAAACGATGGGGGGAGCCCCAGTGGGGCACCACTTGTCCCCAGTGTGCAGGGGGCTTTGGGGTGGCCATGCCAGGGTCAGGGTTGTCTCACCTTGTCTCTCCAGAGCTGCCTTCCCATACTGCACTAACATCTCCATGTCGTCGACACAAGTATCGTTGAAGAAGACTTCCAGCAGCTCACTGAAGGCGGTGTAGTTCTGGAGAATGGCCAGGACGTATCGTGACAGGTCAGTGTCTTGGGAGAGGACCCAGGTGCCATTGTCTGTGTTGAAGCTGAGGAAGTCCTGGCCGTTGTAACCCACATAGGTGAAGGCCTGGGAGGTCCTGTTTGGGTAGAGCTTGCAGCCCGCCATGCATTGGGCCACAAACGGGTCTGGAGGGGCAGAGGAGAGAAAGGTTGCATGAACTGAAAGGGCTAGAACTGCTGTCCTGTGGATGTGGTCAGCGTATCCTATGCAGCACCAGCACTCCTGGGTCCTTCCCCACTTCCCAGATGCTGCTGGGGGGGGGGCGGGGGCACAGAGAAAGCCGGCTACTCACAGGGCACGTCCTTCTGCATAGCACCTTCATTGATCAGGTGGCTGAACCGCTGCAAATAGATCTTGATCATGTTCTGAATGGTGTCCCAGTCACTGCGGCGCAGGGCTGGGCGCACCCAGGGCTGGTAGAAGCGGATGGCCCAAGTGTGCTTATCCAGAGAACCAAGCTCGATGTCTTCCAGGAAGCCCAGCCCCTCTGTGTCCACAAAGGAGGTATTTTGGAAGGTGGAGGTCTGGAGCAGCCGGACAGTGAAAGTCCCTAAATAAGACAGGGGAGATGGGAGTGGGAGGAGAGGACTGGGGAAAACGGAGGGGCTGAGGGATGGGCCCTCAGGGCTGCAGTGACCTGTAAGCCCCCCATAAGCACCCTGCATCCTTAGAAGCTGCAGCTCCCACCCCCTGCACTCACCTGGGGTGGCTGCATCCCTGCCAGGGAGATGTGGAGCCAAGGGACAAGGAGGGGTGAGGAGTCAAGTGCCCAAGGTGAGTGGGTGGCAGGAAGCTCCTCAGCCACGGGGTCCCTTGGGGGCTTGGGAGCAGGTGTGGATGAGTCAGGGCTCCCACTTACCCTCCAGGTCTGCCCATGTCCCAGAGAGGAGAAGGAGGTATAGGAGAAGGAGGCCGTGGCGAAGGGGCTGCATGGTGCCAGCAGCAAAGTCCTGAGTGTGCAGTAGTGGGTGCAGGGGCAGGACGAAGGTGCTGTGGCAGACGTGGCTGCACACTTTTCAGGGTGGCTCTGGCTGGGCAGTTCTGCTCGTGCCCCTTGCAGCCAATGGGGCTGGCACTGAGGTTTTGGGCAGGGCCCTGAGGTTCCCACTCGGAGTGGGCTGCTCTGGAGCATCCTGAATATGGCTGTGAGTGCTGGGGGAATTTGGGTGTGAGTGAGGCCATCCCACTGGCGGCAGGAGGGGTCCCTCATGGCTGCAGCAGCACCTTGACGATCACGGCACTGCAGGTGACCCAACCCCTCTTTTCTATCCCCATTACAGGTGGAGGTGCCACCTGGCAGTGGGCTGCATCCACTGTCCCTGACAGGAATGTCCCTCACTGCCACTTTTGCCCAGCATGTCAGACACTGCGTAGCACAGACACCTCCATCTGCTCTGTGCTGCCTACTTAACTGGGTAGGTTTGCCCAACATGGCTGTCTTCCCTGCCTTCCTTGCAACAAGCCAAACCCTGTTACCACAGCCCAGCCTGGCCACATGCCTGAGTTCCCCATGCCACCAGGCTGTGCACTGGCCCCATGCTTCTCTATCACCTGGTCATCCCAGCCAGGCCATGCTGATGGGCCACAAGTAGTAGCCCGTGATGTGGCAAACCAACAGGAGCAGAGCTGGGCCAGGCATGCAGGTGAAGACCACGACAATGGACAGCTCTAGAGGCCAAGAGTGAGGAGAGCTGGTGATATCTGGCCCCTCAGGACTGATGTCCTGATCCTGGGGAAGGGGATTCCTAGGGAGGAGGTGATGAGCAGTTCCAGTGTGGCCCACAGCTGTGGGGTCAGGGATGGGTGCAGGCAGGGCTGGAGGAAGCAGCTCCTCCAGGAGCTCCTTTCAGGGTGCAGGAAGCGGGTGGTTTGGAGCAGCTGTAGTCTGATGGTCCCCACGGGGAGACATGGGCTGTGGGGCCTGGAAGGGATGGTTTCCCACAGACGTCATCAGACACTTGGAACTGTGGCATTTGGCCAGGCAGGATTCTCAAGCTGGAATAGGGATGAGACGATGGCCCCCACCCCAAGGCTCATTCCAGCAGGGTGTAGTGGATGAATAGCTTCTCTATTTCCATGGAACTCCATCCATACCATGTGTCCTGGGATCTGTTCCTCTGCTTCCCTGCACCCCACAGTGCTGGAGAGTTCCTCCCCCAGGAGAGGGCCTGGGGCTGGGCTGTAGCCTGGCACTTCCCTTTTCTTCCCACCATCTTTGATGGGGAACCATGTCCCCCTCCCCAAGTGCCCCCTGGGTGTGGGAACAGGAATGGTGAGGGCCACCCCCCTGCTCTGTCCCCATTGTCACCAGTGCCCGGTGCTGCTGGAGGGACCATGGGGTGACCAGAGCCAGCCTGACACCCACAATATCTCCTACCCACTGCTCGTGCCTGGCTGTCCCCTGGGGCCTCCCCTCACCCTGCAGTTTCTCTTCTCCTTTCCAGGGGATGTCCACGTTGGGGGTGAAGGCAGAACTGAAACAATAGCTGAGAGGAAATTTGAGCTGGGGTGCCCTGATAACCTCCAAACATAACCAGGTTGGCCATGTCCCCTCTGCAATGCGACAGGGTGCCATGTGAGCCCTCCAAGCATAACTGGAACCAAGTGTCCCCGCTCCATGTCTCCATATTGGCTGTCCTGATCTCTGGTGGGGACATGGGGAAGGCCCATATGGAGCTGCTATGGGCTGAGCTCCAATACCCCATGACACTGGGTTAAGTATGGGGAGACAAGGACACTGAACCCCTTCCCTTCCATGGAGCTGTCTCATGGAGAAGTAGGGATGCTGTGGTGTCCTGGCAGGCCCAGAAATAGCACCAACGGTCCCAGTTCCCTGGCAGCTCTACTCAGCATCACCCAGGGGATGCCCAGCCGTGCCGTTACAGTACCCACACTCTTGCCGGCAGGACCACCAACGCTGGGGTCAGAGGAGAGTGGCTGGTGGGATGGCAAAGTGCAGCCATGGGGTGGCCAGTGAGGGAAGGGGCAGGGGCACTTTTGTCCACACAGTCCTAGGAGGTGACCATTTGTCCTCTTGGGCCCCTCTAAGGTGACCGTTGGCCACTTCTTGCTGAGCAGCTGGTAGGCCATTAGCAGGCCTTTGGCTTGTGCAGGTGCATGTGAGGTCACTGGTGGCTGAGTAGCTGTTGGGACTGGTGCAGGAACCTGGCTGTGTGGGTACCTGTGGTGTCACTGGTACCTCTCCTCCCACTTTCCAGTCTTCTCTCCTCAGGTTACGGTTGTTTCCTTTGATGCAGCGGCATCAGCATGAGAGGTTGTGCTCAGAGCACAGTTGTTTCTTTTGGCCTCTCCTGATTCCTTAAACTTTTCTTCTGCTGATTCTTCCTTCTTGCTTGTTTTTTTTGCTTCAGGATGGGTCCCCTTACCATTCACAGCCCCTTTGGGGAAGTACCTTTTCTGGCATGGTCTTACAGGCCACAGTTCCTTTGGGGTGTACCTGCTGTTCCATGGAGTACCTCCTGCTGCTCTGACCTGGCTGTTGCTTATTCTGGGTGTTTACTTCCTATTCCTAAATATGTTGTCACAGAACTCCTACAACCTCCTCTTCTTCAATGGAGGTGAACTGACCGGAATCGGCCATCATCAGCACTGGGCCCTTAATGATCTCCTTCCTCAGAGGTCACCCTGGTAGCCCTCCCCCTACCCGCAAAGCCTTACCAATTAACACCAAATAAAATTCCTTACAGCAGTACAGCTACAATGGCTTGAACTGGATGACTATTTGGCTGAAATTTTATTGGGGTTATTACATATTCACCATAGTAGGATAAAAGTTACATTTTTTGAGGAACTGCAGTGCATTTCTGCCTTTCTAATTTAGCTGAAAGATAGCTTGGTGATAACAGCTGTCACTAATAAACCTCATCCTAACCCCACCTCCTCTTGGGAATTGCTTTTAACTGAGACTCTTGGCCTTAGCTCCCATTTGTGCTACACAGGAGCTATGTCACAGCTCTGTCTGTGGCCAGGCTTATGTTTTTTAATTCCTGAAGCCGGTCCTGTTACATCAGCTTGACTGGATCAGAATTGTCACCTCAGATTGGCTGGGCTGTCGCTGTACTCCTGGCTGATGCTGATTAATCTCCAGTGCTGATTCTTACTCTGAATTTGCTGATTTGACTTCCTGGCTTGTTCTTGGTGATGTAGCAACATTCCTTCCTTGCCGTGATCCTCAGTTCCTCGCTCACCTCCCTTTGTTAAGCAGTCTGTCCTTGACACCATAACTGTCAATGTAATACCTGGGTTTACTCTAGGACTGCTTAAAGAGCTTTTGTACCTCAACAGTGATTTATTCATAGATCTTGGCCATTTGGTCGGTGCTGGAGCTACATCAGCTTAACAACAGATGGAAACCTGATTCTTTGTCCTCAGTGATGCTAAGCTATTTTGTCCTTTTTGTGAAATGAGACATTTCTCCCAGGGGTTTAAGTGATCCAAACTATAAACTGGTTTTATATCACGTTAAGTACGCTGTCCAACTAGTCAAATTGGCTTTAAATCACTGATAGGTTGAGAAGTCTTGCACTTTCAAAATTATTTTTCCCAAGAATGGGAGGAATCGTACCGAAGAGCTGCCTGCCTCTCTCCACTAAGCGTTGATGGAGCCTTCACAGATACAACTTGCTGTGTTTCTCTTATTAGCACATACAAAACTTTGAATGGGTTTGGTAGTACAGAACACTTAATTGCTTCCCTCATATTTCTTGGTTAAAGTTTGCTGAAGAAACACAGAAACTTAAATATTCTAAGTTGGATGTTTCACAGTTGATTAAGACACCTCAAGGGGGAAACTAGCATCAAAGAGCAGTATAGACTATTTGCCTCCTCTGTACTCATAGAATTGTTTAGTTTGGAAAAGACCTTTAAGATCATTGAGTCCAACCATTAACCCAGCACTGCCAAGTCCATCACTAAAACATGTCCCTAAGTGCTACATCTACATGTCCTTTAAATAACCCTTTCAGTGAAGATTTTTTTTTCCTAACATCCAATCTAAACCTCCCCCAGCACAACTTGAGGCCATTTCCTCTCATTCTATCACTTGAGACTTGGGACAAGACACCAACCCCCACCTAACTGCAACATCCTTTCAGGTAGTTGTAGAGAATGAGAAGGTCTCCCCCAACCTCCTTTTCTCCAGACTAAACACCCCCAGTTCCCTCAGGCACTCCTCACAGGACTTGTTCTTTAGACCCTTCACCAGCTTTTGTTGCCCGTCTCTGGACATGCTCCAGCACCTCTACTTCCCTCTTGTAGTGAAGCTCTCCAAACCAAACACAGTATTTGAGGTACAGCCTCACCAGTACTGAGTATAGGGGGGAAAATCACTTCCCTAGTCCTGCTAGCCACGTTATTTGTGACACAAGCCAGGATGCTGTTGGCCTTCTTGGCTGTCTGCACACACTGTTGGATCATATTCAGCCAACACTCCCAGGTCCTTTTCCACTGGGCAGCTTTTTAGCCACTCTGTAGAGGAATGGAGGCAGTAGGCTGATTAGCATTGATAACACGCAGCTGTGGCCTTGCTTCAAAGGCAGCGGGTTGATTGACATGGATGATGTGCAGCTGTAGCTCGTTCTGCAAAGTGGTTAAATAGCTCGGGGGGGGGGGTGGGAGGAGTCTGGAGAAGGATCAGTGTGGTCTGGCTTCTGGAGGATGGAGAAACAGCATGGATGGCAGAATCTGACCAATGATATAAGCCTTATTGCAGCTTGCTAGTTTGTCTGTGCTACAACAACTGGTGCTGGGTGTGAGGCAAACTGATTTGGACCCAGACAGCAATGCCGCTCTTCCCTGAGCCTGTAGTGCTGCGTGGGGTTGTTGTGATCCAAGTGCAGGACCTGGCACTTCTCCTTACTGAACTCCATACAGGTGGCCTTGGCTCATTGGTCCAGGCTGCCCAGACCCCTCTGCAGAGCCTTTCTACCCTCAAGCAGATCTACACTCCCCCCCAGCTTGCTGTCATCTACACAGTTACTGAGGGTGCACTTGATCCCCTCATCCATGTGACTGATAAAGATATTAAACAGGACTGTTGCTGATACTGAGCCCTGGGGAACGCCACGTGTGCCCAGCTGCCAACCAAATTTAATTCCATTCACCACCACTCCCTGGGTCCAGCTATCCAGCCAGTTTTTAACCTAGTGAAGTTTATGTCCATCCATAAGCCATGATCAGCCAGTTTCTCTAGGGGAATGCTGTGGGAAATGGAGTCAAAGGCTTTACTAAAGTCCAGGTGAACAATATCCACAGCCTTTCCCTCATCCACTAGGCAGCTCGTTGTGTCATAGAAGGAGATCAGGTTAGTCAAGCAGGACCTGCTTGACTTATGTTTTGTTTCATTGACTTTATGTTTTGACTTATTGTAGAGGACTTCTAGAGGAATGAAGGCAGGTTAATTAACGTTGATATTACACAGCTGTGGGCTGGCTTCAGGGGCGGTGGGCTGGCTGATGTGGATAATGTGCAGCTGTGGCTGGTTCCTGCTAAGCAGTTAAATAGCTCTAAGGGGGATGAAGAGGAGCATTAGAGGAAGAGGGACCTGGAAGAAGTAGAGGGAGGAGAGAGTGTGCCTTGGATATAGGAAGGACAAGGAGAGCCCCCAGGAGAAGCGGGGGGCCCAGATGAGGAGAGGCTGGTTGGGAGAGAGCTGGAGAAGGAAGAACTCAGATGCAGCAGAGACAAGAAGCAGGGTGGGCTGACCTGAAGAGAACTGAGAAACAGCACGGCAAGTAGATGAACTTTTGAAACCTTGTGGGGGATTGGTGGCTGTGCTGGGGCAAGGTGTGGGAGTTACTTATTGAAGTTAGCCTGGGATGGGGTGGTAAAAGCCTTGTTGCAGCCGGCTAGTTTTGAGAGTGCTGTGATAACTTATGACTTGTGTTTCATAAGCTCATGCTTACTGGGCCTGATCACCTGATTGCCCTGTACCTGCTGTGTGATGGTGCTCAGGATGATCTGCTCCATCACCTTCCCTGGCACCCAGGTCAGACAAACAAGCCTGTAGTTCCCCAGATCCTCCTTCCAGCCCTTCTTGTAGATGAGCATCACATTTGCTAACCTCCAATCAACCAGGACCTCCCTGGTTAGCCAGGACAGTTGATAAATATTTGATGAGTGCTTGAGCACTGGTTGCTGTAGAAATGGGAGCTTAGTGCAGAAGTCAGGGGCAAACAAATGCCAGTCACGAAGCCTTCAAAGTGAGAAAAGCAAGATGTATAATTAGCAGATTATTCAGATAATTAAAATCCCCCCAAAAGCTTCAGTGCTGAAGCATCCAGTTTAGACGTGCATGTCATCTGTTTTGTACCTCATTGATCTGGTTTTAGGCAAGGCAGAAGTGTAGAATGAAGGCAGGTGGAGTGACTGTCACCACTGTCGGGAGCTGCTGGGCTCTGTGCGTGCCCCAGGAGCAGCCAAAAGCCTTGGCCACAGATGGAACTGGGACTTGAGATTCAGGGTATGTACATACAGATACGCATTATCTATATGTACACACGCACATGCATGCAGTTTGCATCACGGGTGATGCATTGTGGAAGCTGCGCTGCTGCAGCAGCTGTGCTGGCATTGCATGTCGGCTGCGCCCTGCGGTAAAGATACAGGTAGAGATGCTGCTTTTGTTACGCTGTTTCCTCAGACAGCTCAACTCAGCTGGTAGAAGTGTATCTGTACCTCCTCTAGGGGTTCCCCTGGCAGAGCTAAGCTGGCTTTGAGATACAATTTGTATTTATCTATTTATTTAACATTCATGATGAACATAGCTGCTCCAGCAAAGCTTTACAGGGTAGCCTTGACCTTGATAACAATATGACCCCTGTACCGCTAACCTTTGCGCAGTGCCATATTTTAGGCAGGGCTCACCCCATTTTTAATGGAACGTATTCAATGTAACGTAGTATTGCAATCTGTCAGTCAATAAAAATGCTATTTTCTCCACAGGCTATACGGGTGCTCACCTGTTATGACAATATTGAAATGATGCCAGTTGCATTATGTTTGTAAACAGTGCCAGATTGGGACTGCATGCCCCTTTCTGTAGGATCATGTCTGTTGAGGGATGTGAGCATCATTCAATTAACCAGCTCCCTTTGTTTTCCCTAAATTTCTCCTTGGCATTTACTCCTGGGGAAGCAGATCCTGCAGGCAGCTTTATTTGTAGCTCAGGAAAAAGACACACTTTAATATGCTTATGGATTATTTATCATCAACTTGCCTGCCTCTAGAAGGAAGCTGCAGACGTTGTGATGGGTGGAGGATGACCGCCAGATTTGCTGCGGTTTCTGTAAGTGGCATTCTCCATCTCTGGACAGAGAGACACGGTGTAATTTCTTGTGGCTGTGCCATGCAGCGGAGCTCTGATCTCTCGCTCCTTACTCTCTCTGCAGATAACCGTTGCCTTTTAAAGGAGGTTTTGCATGATCACGTACTGGAGTTGCTGTACCGTGGTACTTAGCAATGGTTCAGATGAGACCCAGGTCCGCAGCCTCCCGCGCCTGGTTCTCTGGGGGTAAAAGCACTGCAGCATCAGGTCGGGGCTGTGTCTAGCAAAAAGCCCCCAAATAATTTAGTTGCAAATTATGTATACACATCCAGGGATGAGGATACTAATGACTTCACATTAATAGAGAGCTTTGACATTTAAACTGACCTCTGGTAACAGCTACCCCTTATTTATACTAATATGGTTTTGAATTGATTCCAGTGTATTATCACTAAAGGGACATATTGTTAGATAAGAATATTAACCTGCTCCCTGGAGAACAGAGCTCAGCATTGTCGTCTTGTTTGTTAACCTAGTTCACTTCTCACCGTGGACTTACACTGTCCCCATCTGCCTCGTGTTCCTTTTAAACAAAGCTCCAGATAAATGACTCCAGGTAGACGTAATTTTCCTCCGGCTTGTCGGTGCCGATGTCTCCTCGGTGCCCGTGGCGAGGAGGGCTTCCTCAGCCCCTGGCTGCCTCCTGGCTCTGCGGGAGCAGCGCTGGCTGTGGGGCCAGGGGAGCTGGCAGGGGCTGCGGGTGGTGGCACCACGATGGCTGGGGTGCAGCGGTGGGGCCATGCCGTCACCTCGCTGCTTGGAGGACTGCGGGGAGACTGATGGGGGGTGGGTGAGGGCCTGATGGCTGAGACCCTGCTAATCTGGCTAATCCCCCGCTGGGTGTGTGGCAATAGGAAATGACTTTTTCTCCGTAATCAGATGAATGAACACAAAATGTGACTGTTCCCTACTGGCTATGTTGTATTAAGTGCTGAAAAAACCCCGGCAATTAAATAACAGCTCCAGAAATCAATCTCAGTAGCTACTTACCGGGCTTCCCCGCCCCCCCCCCCCCCCCAGTATACAGTGAAGATATAGAAGCTTAAAACTGCAGTAAAATAAGTCAGAGGATGAATATTCTGCTTTCAGACATTGACTTCTATTATTTTTTTTTAGGAGAAGGAGGAAATTTCTGTATGTAATTTAGAGCATTGTGTATTATAAAGTGACAAGTAACTTTGGCAGTAGAAAAATAACTGGTGTGTGTTTAATTTGTTCTTTAATATTTCTGGCTAAGGAATGAATCTTCTCTTTGCACCATGAGGCTCAACTATAGGTTTTAACAAACATAATTTGGGATCAGTTCAGAAAAAGCAATGTCTGCTTGCAGTAAGGAACGATCTCCTAATCAAGAGACAGAGCCGTGGAGGAAATCCTGCTCTTTCCGAGCTAGCAGCTTTATGAAACTTGCCGTTCAAGATGCTTGATAGAATTGATAAGTCTATGGAATTAGCTAAAGAAGATTATGGATTTTGGGTTAGGATAGCTTCCAAGATTGGTCCAACCTGAACCTGCACCAGAACTGGGCACAGCCACTTTCTTCCCCAGAGTGGGCTGCATCGCCAGGCCTTTGTGTCTCTGTGCCCTGGTGCGCCAGGTGGATCAGGCGTGGTGGGGAAATGGAAGCCAAGCTTTCTGCCACCCCTAGTGAAAGGTTACTGCCCACCCCCACCACTAAACATGTTGCCAGATGTAACTGGTGGTTGTCAATTCAGAGTTACTTTTACTTCCCACCCCCTCAAAAAAAAAAAAAGTAAACCTCCAGGTTTATCAGAAGAAAAGCAGAAAAATGTCAGTTTTACTGTGCTGAGAGTGATGGTGGAGAGATGCACTGCTCGGTCGATGTGTCCCACTACAGACAGCCAGGCTTATGGCTGCGTGCAGGCACTGGCCTCATCCGGGCAGGGATCAGTCAGGTTCAGCTGCTCCATGCGGACATAAACGCGAGTGCTCTCAACAGAGGCTTTGCGGAACGGTGGGACTTTATTAATTTAATCTGGTAATTGGTATTTTAAGATGTGGTCCACACTCTCAAAGCTCCGCTGCTCTTACACTGTCTTCCAAATGCTGCTGCTTTCTTGAAAAAACTGGAAATAAACAGCAAAATGCTGCCCTCTAGTACAAATCCGCACGTATAGGTTAGGTAGGGGACAGTACATTTGCAGGCGTACTTGTCGTTCTGAAGAATAAGGACACAATTAATTACTACTTTGTGGTTTAGAACTGTGTACTCACATTTTCATGTCTTGCTGATCACTGTGTACCCTCAGGTGGTAACCATTTGTATCTGCTGGGTGGAAGGAGGGGGGGTTTGTTTTCAGCTCTACTGTGTATTCGTGTTCGTGGGAGAGGTGATCTGTTTTAGAGCTTTTAGACTGCTTTCTGGACACGAGTCTGCCATGCTGCCATCTCCCAGTCGAACGAGGATGGCTCAGACTGCAATGCTTGAGCGAGCCTGTCTGCTCTCTGCCAGCGCCGTGGGAGTGCCACAGAGCTGTATGACCCACGGAGCTTTTGCTGCTGGTTGTTCTAACGAGGTAATATCCCTGGCAGGGCAGTTCCCCGTCCAGGTGGTGCAGTTAATGTAACGCCCATGGCCAAAGAGACCGGCGCTGCTGAGGAGGGGCGATCCCCTATCTCTGCTGGTGCCGAGCACAGCGGGGCTGTTGGGAGGTGTGCGTGTGGCAGCAGGAGATGCTCCAGGTAGGTCAGTCACATGCCAGCTGAAAGAGTGGCTGTGTGAAGCCCGAGGTCCCTCTTGAGCAGGTTTGGCACCTGTTACTCTGCAGCAAAACAGCCACGTGCAGTGAGCAAATGCTCCTGCAAGCAACAATTACTACTTTCTGTAATTATAACAGCTTCTTGCTGTCCAAATACCCAGTGCTGCTGGCAACCACGTTTATAACTTCTTCCATAGAACAGCATTTCTGCTTGGGTAGGAGCATCCCACGCTGGCCTTTGAGAGCAGTATAACCTCCTGGTGAGAAACGGCAAACCAGGAATGACTTGGCAGGGTACCTGAAGGGGAGAACAGCCACGTTTGCTGCTCTCCCTGGCAGCAGCTGGCAGGACACTGTCTGTTCCCCCTCTGATAGGGGCTTGTCTAAGAGTGTGTGGTGGTAACTAAGCAAACCCCGTCTGTGTTCTGACTATTCCAGCCTCAAGCTGCTGCGTGCTTAGATGGCATTACTTGAGCTATAAGGTACAATAATACAATAAGCTATAGCTGTTCTCTAGAAGAATTACAAAGGCAGCATTTTTTTTTTTTGTCTCTATGACATCTCACTGGGGGTAGGTGGCTGGTGTGTGACAGCTTTCTCCTGCTCTTTCAGCAGGATTAAGTCTGAAACTACCCAAAAGCTATAGGGGGCTGAGAGTTCTGTAGCCTTGTGTAACTGTTGGACAAACTGACACTCACCAGTACATTTTTTTTTTTTGATTGCTCAGTGATTGAGAAAAAAAAAATACTTTGCAATAGTGTTACAAGATGCAGAAAGCTTTTGAAGAAGCAATTGCTATTATAGGAGCCTTGCAGTAATTACATTGGGTTTTCTTTCTCGTTAATGGTTAAAAATCAAAATTCAGAAGTATGTATTGCAACAAAGCAGGATCTAGTTTTGAGCCCTTTTTACAGCAAGTAGAAGCTGTCACAGGTGCTGCATTAAAAACAAATGAAACCAGAAGAAAGATTTTGTGTGGGGCAGCTAAGCATGCTTCCTCTGGGGTGGACCAGGCAAGTGGCACTAGTGCTCCCTGGGGTTGTTACCTGATGGTTTTCTCCTGGTAAGCTGCTGTGATCATGCTGCATATTTCTATTACCAACATCCCCAGGCAGTGTGCTGCGGCTGCTGCAGGTCAGTCAGCCTCTACCTTATGCTTATACTGCTTCAGGACGAAGGTGCAGCGTGACCAGTGAAGCCTGACTGCTGAGAAAGACGGGCTTGATAAAAGGAAAGCAGTAAGAACAGCACTGAGTGGTTCCCCACAACAGCTACTGTTACACTATGAATCTGCTTTTGCCTAACTCTTGATTTTGTTTAATCCTCCTAAAATATTTGTGTTATTTTTGTAAGTGATCAAGGCTTACAGGATTTTTTTTACTGTAGTGTTTAATTGTATGTTACCAGAAAAAAAAAAATCATAAAGCCATGAATGAAAGTTTAACGTAACTTTCTTTTAATTGAAGACAAATAAAAGAACCAAGGGCTCAAACACTGTTTTAAAAAGACATCATCTGTTCCCCAATGTCTTCTCTCAAGCAAAATATACAGCATATATATATATAAACATAACTACAATTCAAGTACCAGACAGAATTTACATTTTCCCAAATAGAGAAAATAATGCACAGGATTCACACACCTTAAACCCAACCATGCAGAAAGGAACACTGCCAATCGGTCAGCAGTTGGACATAATTAATCACACTACGGTGTAGTATTCTGAAGTATCGACGTAGTTGCAATGCAGAACACATAGCACTTGTGAGTTTTCGGTTTATAACATTTAACCCTGCTTTGAAGTCCAACTCTGTTCAGAGGCTTATTTGTCTAAGATCTGTTCAAATTTAGGGTTAATAAAAGAAAATCCATCAAATGCAGACTGATCCATGGACTCAATCAGGTTTTTGTCACTGTAAGACAATTTTGGCTTCTCACTCAGGAATTCTCTGTCAAAGTTGTTGTAGTCGCTTGCTGACTTCTGTTAAACAGAGGGAAGATAGAGAAAAACTTTGTCATTTCTTCTAGAACAAATTGCTAGACACAAAAGCTGAGGAAGTTACTTCTTGAGCTCCCGCTGTCCCTCCCCCTTACAGAATGATATAGGGTTTGCCTATTTTAACACCACTCTAAGATGAGAACTGGAGAATTGCTTATTGTTAGTTGAAAACAAATAGCACCAGGTCAGGTTTCACAGAATTACCCAAAGACTGGCTACCGACAGAAGCAATGCAGCAGTTACATGTAAGCCCAACGTTTCTTGCTGTTAACCAAGGATTTCTAATTCCTGAAAGCATTTTCTGGTCTGTACTTGTTCAGAGAAGGAAGCGATGCTCTATTGCAGGTGCTTTGTGTCTGGATAAAATATTTGTGCGTGTTTCATAAAAATTCATGTTACTAAAGACCATATTTTACACTCTGAACCTCCAGAGGTTACTGTCTGTAGGATCATTGTGTTTCCGGAGTTCCCATTTCTATGGGAACATGAAGCCTTCTCTTCTTGAAAGGGACAGCTCTCCTCCATCAAGTACATAAGTACCTTCGTAAAGAGGCTGTGTTGCCTCCTGATCATTTTACTTGTACCAGTAACAGGGTGGAGGAAAACTGGTTTGGATTTTTAACCAGGTGAGACAAAGCAGCAGCAGCCCATGATGATACAGACCGTGAGTAAACAGTCTGTTCTTCAGGTGTTTTTTTCAGGTAACATTAGGCATGAACATTATAAATAGTTGTAAGGTCAGTAGTGTAGAGAATGTATCTCTTTGCCTACTTGGAGACTCTTGGATGAGTTTGAAACCGCACAGATTTAATGCTTGTACAGAAAGCCTGCAGGCGTGGCATTACAGAAGAGGAAAAATGCAAGAAACTATCAACATTTGTAATGCTGAGGAGAATGAGTACCAGAACTGATTTTCCTGAAGATTGTATTAGTAAAGAAGCTCCTTGAGAGACTATAGGAACACAGTCTTAATAGGAAGACTTCAGGGCAGCTGGAGGAACACAGTGCCCCTTTTTATAACTGAACCATGAACCATCCAAGAACAATGGGGTTTGAGACATTTTATAAATGTGAAACATAACTGTGAGGAGAAAATTACAGTAGGGTAGTTTGAGCAAGTTGGAGAAATCGCCCCTTGCCCCTAGGCTGACATCTGCGATACTGCCTCAGAACAAGGAATAACCCACGTACCACTTTCGGCCTGAAAGGAGGGTCCACCTCCCTCTTCTCTAGCGCCGTCCAGTTGATGGTTTTGAAGAAAGGGTGGTCTCTGATATTCCCAGTGACCCCAAGTCGTCTTGTTGGATCCCTTTCAAATAGCTGCAAGAGAAGACACTGGTAAGGCCTTACACCTGCTCAGAAGGTAGGTGGCAGTGGAAGAATGAGGGGTGTACTGCTGAAAGTACAGCTACAACAAGTTCTTAGCAGTAACAACTTGAATAAAGTTGCTAACGGTAAACGGACCATTAGTAATTCATCTTATCTGGCTTTCCCTTTGGAAAAACAATTTTCTTGCTAAAAACCAGCTCCTTTTAAAAGCCCAGATTTCTCCCTTCCTGGACACACACAGTGCCATGACCCACTGGTTGATCAGTCCTACCTTTTCTAATACATCTTTTGATTCCTTGGTAATCCAGCGTGGGTAGTGAGGGGTGTCCACTCGGATTGACTCAAACAATTCATCTTCATCATCCCCATGGAAAGGGGATTGTCCAATAAGCATCTCGTACAGCAGGACCCCAAATGACCACCAGTCCACAGAGAACGTGTACCGCAAACCTTGCAGGATCTTGTTCCACAGAAGAAAGAAATACAAGTAATTAGGAAAAGGCAGCAATGTATACCAAAAAAACAGAGAAGGGTTTTTAAGAGAAAAGAGAATCTTTAATAACTAGGGTATGGGGGGTGGTGGAAGGTGGGGGGATGTGGAAATCCAGTTATTTGAAAAGTTGTTGGCACCGATGCACATCTGTAGTGTTATCCTTGGCTGCTGTTTGTGGAAATGGGGACAGGTCTTCACTTTCACGCAGACATTTTCTCCATTAACTTTAAATAACCATATACTTGCAAAACATCTTTTCTAGTCACTTTACAAGATGCAGGGAGAAACGAGTAGCAATGAAAAGCAGAGAACTACCAAACAGACTTTGACATTGTTTATAGCTTTAGAAACTAACTACCTTAGCTGGACTGTTTTGCAAACCAGATTAAAAAACCCAACTATATAACACTGGGACTTTAACTTAGTGAGATTCTCCTTAGAAGCTGCTTTTGCTTGGAATTTTGGTGGTTTGCATGGGCACAAGTCTGTTCACCATCTGCACACAGATCTGTTTTGCAGGAGCCCCACGTGTCTGTGAGCTGTAAAGGCATAAGGGACAAATAGCTGTTCAAAACCTGAACGTTTTAACATTTGAAAAAAGAGGATTTTTTAAACTTGCAGTTATAGAATAGTTACAGATCTCAAGTACCTTCTACGGAGAACTCTGATTTAACGGATATTTTTTCTGTGCTACTTAAGACTTCTGAATTTCTGAGCTGTTAGTCTACTAAGGGTGATTAATCACAACAGCCGTTCCAACATCAGTGTATTCAATCCATCGCAGCGGTAGGTGGCAGTGGCATACTGACCTCGGGAGCGATGTAGTCTGGGGTCCCACAGAAAGTGCTTGCCTTGTTCTCACCGACAACGTTTTCTTTGCACATTCCAAAATCGGCTATTTTGATGTGGCCTTCTTTATCAAGCATCACATTGTCCAGTTTTAGGTCTCTGCAAAGTGTTTAAAAAACAAAAGTTATGTTTCGAGGACAAGTGAGTCATTTTCGCATTCACATGCATACTGACAAACACCTACCCTAATCATACAAAGAGGCTTTTCAAGAAAATAATTATCCATCAAAACGATATGTACAAAAGAGTACTTTTGTGCTTTGAAGGTGGTAGGGAGAAGGGAAAAATTCTCCGTTGTCAGAGTAAATGAGAGGCTGAGGTATATATATATAGCGTGTGACCTTATAATCCTCAACATTTGCTTTCAGATCCAAAAGCACGCCCAGTGCTTCTGTTGCTTCTGGAAGGAGGTGTGAGCTAATGCCCCACCAGCTGACACAGCACTGGTGCACCAGCTCCGTAGCTCAAAGGAAGGATTGTTGGCTTCTTGGAGCCTTTGGCAGGAGCGTGAGTGTTTGAAGCCTGCCTGACTTCCACGCTACCTGTTCCTAGTTACAGCGCAAGGGGGTTCGTGTGCTGTGGCCACGGTCTGTGAGGTGTTCTGTTACATCTTTTTTTCAGAGCAACACTATTCAATTGAGTAGGAACTTTTTAACAGCAGTTTCCAAAAGCTACATTCCCTCCCTTTGACTGTTATGCAGTTTTTGTCCATCTGGCTGCAAAAGCACATACCAGGGAGGGCAGGCTGAAGAGAAACTAAAAAGCCCTTCTGCTTACCAATAACAACTTGAATAGAGCAGATAATTTTATGTGAGAACAGGGCAGTCTTCTCCTTGGTAACTTAAGTCCCCAGTATTGGCTTCTTACACTGCTCAAGGGTGAGCTGAAGCTCAAACCACGAGTCCCTGATCTAACGGAGCACACCCGGAGAGAGAAGGAAACTCGAGGGGGACACACACCTTATTGTGCTCCACAGCTGCCTGACAGGGGCTGTAGGCAGGTGGGGGTGGGTCTCTTCTCCCCAGTAACAAGCCACAGGACAAGAGGAAACAGCCTCAGGTTACGCCAGGTGAGGTTTAGATTGGATATTAGGAGAAAAATTTTCATGGAAAGGGTGGTCAAGCACTGGCACAGGCTGCCCAGGGAGGCGGTGGAGTCACCATCCCTGGAGGTGTTGAAAAAACCACGTAGACACAGTGCTTAGGGACACGGTTCAGTGGTGGGCTTGGCAGTGCTGGGGTTAACGGCTGGACTTGATCTCAAAGGTCCTTTCTAACCTAAATGATTCTGTAGTAAATCCTTCTGTGTTTGCACAGCAGGTGCTGTTCACCTGAGTAAACTGAGTATATTTGAGATGGGAAATACTCACGGTAATGGCGCACTGCACTTACCTAGCTACAACAAGTTCTAAAATCTGTTGTAGGGATATGCACTTACATACAATGCCTACCTAAAACTGCTCCAGGTGAGGTTCTGTGGGTATACTGGTAATTATCCTGTGTGAGATGGGGGGGAAAAAAAAAATGTACCTTTGGTTTTGCTGGTGTCTTGTTGGAAAACGGTCACTGTCTCTCTGAAAGTATTTCATACTGTGAAATCTCCCTCCAGGAACATTTTAATTTAATGTAGGGAAACTTAACAGCAAGCCTAAAAATGTTCTAGAAACTCTGGGATGGAAGGATTTTGTGCTGATGGCAACATATCCTGAAGTTTGATCCTTTCCTGTACAAGAACTGGCAGGAGGCAGTGGGAATACGGTTGGGCTCACAGAGTACCTTCCTGGCGTATGGCTGTCTGCTCCGAGAGGCAGCCAGGCTTGTAGGAATCAGCTTTCTTCACCAAGGAGGATTCCTGTAACGTTCTTTCTCTTTACAGACACTATTTTACTCATCTTTTAACTTCAGAAAATTGCTTTAAAGGACAGATGCCCCAACCGGTGTTTCCTGTTTCTTTCTATAAAGGGAGATGGACAATACCAGATATTTTGGGGCACGTTTACCTAAGGCCTTGCGTGACTCGTGCTGAAGCGCACAGCCGTTACTCTTTGTACCTGTTTGTTACAGAGGTAAGAGCTACCTGAGCAAGTAGTTACACTAAATGGTGCTGTGAAGATGAGGGTGGGGTGAAAAGGCTGGAGAAAGGAAATTGAGAGTACTACTGCATTACAATAAACTCATCTCTTGCAGTGTGGGTATTTACAGCAAGAACCACTTGATCAGGATCTGGCCACTGATGTTTCAACCTGGTGAGGCAGAAGCATCAATGCTGTGGTTTCAGCAGAAGGCAAAAGCAGACAACTGTTACCTCAGTGGTTTTTACACGGCCAGTAGGAACAGAGAGCCTCAAGGACCCTCTCCCTTGCTTCCAAACTAAATAGACCCACAATCTGAAGGCAGTGTTTAAAAATAACTGAAACAAAACTGCTTTTGTGTAACATAAATAACTTTTCACCATTCTAGTTGCCAAGGAAAAGACACCGATATAGATGTCTCTCAGGCATGTTAATGCCCTTGGAATTACATCGCATCTCTGACAGCTTGCACTTGTTACATCAATCAGTAATTCAGAGATGCACAAAGGGCTGAGAGAACTCACAGGTCCCACACTGGAGCTAGCTGGTACTCACCTATAAATAATGCCTTTGCTGTGAAGAAACTGTAGACCACATAAAATTTCAGCTCCGTAAAACCTGAAAAGACCAAAACATTTTTTTAAGCTGTCTTGCTCAGTTAAAACATAGTCAATGCAGCTGGCCAAAAGAGCTGCTGTAAGCATCTCTTCATGGAGTGAGAAGTACTGTATGCTTCCTTAAATATATTGGTATTTATATAGCTGGATGCTGCGATCTACAAGTTGATCCCCTCACCAAGCATCTGTAGTATCTAATACCAAACAGCAGAGGGGACAGACAGCAACTTGCCTTAACGCTTCATTCCACTTCCACGAGGAATGCTGTCTGTCCCTTTGTCTTTGCACATTTCTAGTGATATACACATGCTTTTTGCAAGGCAGCTATTGGGAGCTCGGCGCTCACAGGACTGCTTTAGGAGGGACTGGGCACACACCTTGCCTATCTCTCTCTGCATCTGCCCAGCTGCAGCAGACAGACTGCAAATTTAGCATCTCTTCAAGGGCATTCTCCTCAAAAAAGGGAGGTGATAATCCAGAGGATAGGAAGGAAAATGCTGTAAGAATGTTTCTCCCCACCTGTGAAATGTATTTTTAATTGAGCAAATACAAAACTATTTCCACTTCTGTATAGCAAAATGAATGTTGACCCAAAACTTCAGAAATAGGTACAGAGGCTGCCAGATGCACAGATTTTTGGTAGAATGCAGGTAAGCTGGAGGGGCTTTGTCCAGATTTTTGCTGGGGAGAGTGGGAAGGGAGCTTGCCCTCACCTAGGACCCTGGCTGCTACCTAGCCATTATTTATGCCAGACCCCTTGATCCAATCCCACCCAGTGCTCCCTAGTGCGCAGGAACAGCAGTAGTTTTCCAGCCTGGTTATACAATAGCACTGGTGCTTACAGGTAGGTCCGCTACCCTGCGCTGTTACTTTTAGGGTCTTGCATGCACCCATTCAATGACACAATTAAAACCCTTGTGCTTTTTGGTTAAAGAGGTAGAAACTGACCTAAACCTAAAAATACTACGATAGGTAAAGTAACAATAATACAGTATTTTTGCATCTTTTAAGTCTTCAGCTCCAGTGATCTTTAAGCTGTAGGTAACTGACACAATCGCACTTGCTAAACAAAGTGCTGACCCGCTTTATTAGTCTCTTGGGGAACGTACAGGTTATCCTTCCATACTATCATGTCAACTTAGCAATACTAGTAAATAATGTGTTGGGGTTTTTTTCCCCCCCCCTCATGCTGTTTTCCAATTTTGCCACAAAAATACTGTCCCAAAGGGCACGGAAGATGTACTACTTGCTTTTCATTGCTGACTCATGTTGCAGTTTACTTGGCATCTCTAGGTACAAGCATCCCATAAAGTAAAGTAAAACACCACACTGCTATGTAAGTTAAGAAAACCTAACTCCACACATCATTAAGTGAGCTTCTTCATTGTATTCAACCAGTGCCTAGAAATACCTTCTCAATCATCAGCCACTGAAACTTGAGTGCGGGTAAGTGGTGCAGAACTAGAAGTAGTAAAACCACAAGAGACCGAAATAATTAATGGAGATAAGGAATGAAGGGTTGTGGACTTACGTTGCTCTGTAGAGATCAAAACGCCCCTTGTCTTGTATGTGGAACATCAGGTCTCCCCCATTCAGGAACTCCATAACAAAGAACAAATGATCCTGTTTGCAAGTAACCAGAGAATGGAAAAGTTACGGATGTTATTGCAGCCACGTATGAAGTAGCGACGTGCCTGCTGGGGACCGAGCAGCTATTTTGCTCTGCTCCTGAAGTATTTATCTATTTCATGCACCCCTAGGAGTGTATGAGGCTCCCACAGAGTCAAGTACCCTGGTCTTGTATTGTAAAGCTAAATAGCTGGTCTTGCACTCTATGGGTTTCTAGACTTTATAAAAATACACGTTTAAATAGACTTACTGACTTCTACCTGTGAGAGTCACCCTTTTTCCCCCTCACCGAGGGTAAAGCACAGATCAAGGATTTAAATTAAACTGCCCTTTATTCCAGATGGCATAGATGTTTTTCTGATCTTATTCTGTTCTCATCAACGTATGTGGGGGGTCACGCTCATATTTACTTTCCACAAGGCCTGTGAACTATTGCACAGAGCGCAAGAAAAGGAAATTTAATTCTTGCAGCACTATGTTACTTTCACTTGACTGCTGTTAACAACATCCATTAGAGGAGTAAATCTGTTGTGTTGATTACACCAATGGGCTTTTTCTTACCTTTGTCTGAAATGTGCAGTAAAGATGTGTGAGAAATGGATTTTCCCACGCAAGTGCGAGTACCCGCTTTTCCACCATGGTACATTCCACATCGTCATCAATTAGCACCACATCTTTTTTCAGAGCTTTGATAGCAAAGAATTCATTCTTCCCTTTCAGCTCAGCAAGCAGAACCTACAGAAAAACAGAAGATGAGATTACACCACACATAGGGAAGAGTGTTGCTGATGGCATCAGTAAAGGATAGCCAAAGGTGTTTATTGCAGGTGCAATGACAATTAGGAAAAACGTTTAAATGGGAAAGATAAGTGAGTTTTGGGAAGGTGAAGTTGTTAGGCACAGGGGTGAGGAGACAGGGCTCAAGGACCACAGAACACAGGCACAGTAGCTTCCAGAGCAGTTTTTCTGTCAATGTTTTGTGAGCATATAAACAGAAGGCACGTAAAGCCTGTTCCTTCACTAGAGCTGTAGTTTCACAGACAGTCGTGGACAGGCTCTGTGGAGGTCATGCTGCTCCCCCACGTCTCCCCCTGCCGCTGTGCTGGAGCACGGAGGTGCTCTCTACACAGAGCATGCAAGAAACCCCAACCCTTTGCACTGTGGTGCCTGAAGGGCCACTCCTCTGCCTCGACACTAAATCCTGAAAAGTTGTTCTGCATTATGAATCACTTGAGTTTAGATAAGATTCAGGCAATGAATTTCTAGTTTCTTTGACAAAGAAGGCTATATTTGATTCTGTTAAAAGATTATAGAATCATGGAATCATTTAGGTTGGAAAAGACCTTTAAGATCACAAGGGCAACCGTTCACCCAGCACTGCTGAGCCCACCACTGAACCGTGTCCCTAAGCACCGCATCTATGCGTTTCTTCAATACCTCCAGGGATGGTGACTCCACCGCCTCCCTGGGCAGCCTGTGCCAGTGCTTGACCACCCTTTCCATGAAAATTTTTCTCCTAATATCCAATCTAAACCTCACCTGGCATAACCTGAGGCTGTTTCCTCTTGTCCTGTTGCTTGTTACTGGGGAGAAGAGACCCACCCCCACCTGCCTACAGCCCCTGTCAGGCAGCTGTAGAGCACAATAAGGTTCCCCCTGAGCCTCCTTTTCTCCAGGCTGAAAAACCCCAGTGCCCTCGGCTGCTCCTCAAAGGTTTGTGCATCAGACCCTTCACCAGCCCCGTTGCCCTTCCCTGGGCACGCTCCAGCACCTACATGTCCCTCTTGAAGTGAGTGGCCCGAAACTGAACACAGGATCGAGGTGCAGCAACCTCTACCCAAGCCACTGTAAGACCTTTATGGTTAATCGAAATAGCCCATCACATTGCGAAGATCAAGCAAGGCAGTCACCTTAAGGTCTATTAAGTTTGTTACATACCTTTCCAAAACTTCCTTTCCCTAGTACTTTATGGAAGACAAAGCTGTCTATGTTGAATTTCCTCCTGCTTGCAATTCGCGATGCTGTCTTGGCTGTGCTTCCCTCCCAGAGTTTATCGTACTCACTGTTATCTGCTAATCGAAACAGGGAGTTTAAAGTTCAATATACACAGAAATACTGCATGACTCAGATCCCCCGCTAAGAATTAAGTACTGACATGCTATTTCAATGCATCCGCTGCTGGAACACTGGTGAATCTAAACATAAGGGTCAACTCCTGTAGTTTATAATACAGTTTAAATTACTCAAGCATACTTGGTAGTGTTGGATTTGAATTGAATCTGATTTTTATAATGCCTAAGTATTGCTTAAACCCCGTATCAGAAACAATCAAAGGACCTTACTTTCCCCTATGACTAAGATATAGGGCATAATTTGGAGAGAAAGATACTTGACAAGGATTGCTTGTAAACAAATTATTTATCTTCCTTTAGCAGAAGAGGATAGTCCCTCAGCCTAAGCAGAGAGGCCATAATAAAAACATGATTTATGCCCAATGCTGCCTCAGCAGCGTGATCATACAGGTTAATCCCAATTATATCCTAAAATTATTAACTGTACTTCTTTTTGACCTCCACTGCATAGATCTGCTGGGTCACTAACAAGACACTGATGATAATCATGAGATGATACCGTGCATGCCCCATAAGCTGCCCAGCATCTGTGATGACCCAGGGAGGAATCACAGCAGCTGCTCCCTGACTTAGTACTAACCCAAACCACCTCTGCAAGAGTAGTTTGATTTTTTCCCCCCCTCTGTCTGGCAAACTGGATCAAGTACGATAAATAATACAAAAATAATTTTCTTACTGGGCATTTGAACAGAATTAGTTCAACGTATGGATGAATATAGAAAATCCTGTACCACTCCAAACCCACCCATCATCTCTTACTGAGCCTGGTGATTTCCATCCGGTAAAAAGTTACTTGTACTGTTGCATTTATTTCTGCATAAATTATCACAGGTTAGCCGTTACAAAAATAAGGCTTATACGATGCCAGAATTCTTTAGCAATAGTAAAAAACAAATACAAAACCTTAGTCTGAACCTGTGGAGATAGGATTCCAGGCACTACTTAAACTATCTCAGCCATTTAATCTCAAGTAGTATTTTGGCTACTTACATCCTCAAACAGATAGCACTTGTCATTGGTTTCTAATGGTTTGTGAACAAATTGATGGAATTAACAACGCGCACGGCATTTCAGTTACAGGAGGGAGGGAAGCGTGTAGCGCACGTCTGGTTAGCGAGGCATGCCCCGGTCCCATTGTGGGGAACTGCACTGCGGTGAGCAAGGCAAGCATTTTGCAGAAAGGTGAGCAGGCTCATGGACTACAAACAACAGGTATTTGTAACGTAAGCATTTTGTGTGGCTGGGAGAAGGTAAAAAGAAATACGTGCTTTTTTTTTTTTTTTTTTTTAAAACAGTGCTTATTACAAAAAAAAATTGCCTAACACAAGGCAAGAATGAATAAATACTTCGATTGTTAGCTTGTGTAGTCCCATAGGTAGACGGCCAAATTAAAACACTGTAGTTTTTCTCACCTGTTGTGTCTCCTCCTGGAGCCCTAGGTTTCTTATCAAAATCTTGATAAATACCGACACTTTCTACAGATCCAGAATCAGACCTTCGTGTAGATTTCTGAGGAGGAGAGGAACAGCAGAAATTATATTTGCGTTATTACTTCAGAAATACTGGTAACAATAGCTGTTAAATGTAACATGATGACAGGACATACTTTTCTATTTGACTATTAACCCCTAGTACATATCTTTTCTCAAGAAGTCTGGTTCATAGACTATTTAGCCATATTCTTTACAGCTCCAGATCAGCCCATTGCTCTTCCTTCACTGCAAGAAAATAAGTCATTGAAATTCCTGAACCGTCTATGCTGTATTTGTTTGTTGCAAAATTATTAAAGGTATAATGGTTTGAATCCACAGCGGGAAGAACTTGAACTGTGGGAAATGTACCCTTGGACACGTGTTCATTTGAAAGAGGAGATAGAAATCACTGTCATGTTAGACATGCTGAAGTCATATCTGTGTGTGACATCCGCCTTGAGCACAAGGAAACAAATTATATGTATGGAAGACCCCTGAGATCAAATTTTAGTAATGAAAAGATCCAAGCTTTTCTGTGTTATAAGAGCTGGCGCAACAGCTCTCACTGTTTTCAAAGTAAATAGCCTGTGAAAGCTTAGGAACACCCAGCTCAGAGGAAGTACTGTTGGCTTTTGTGATACATTTTCCTATTTTATTTCAGAGCTTGTGTCTGAATCTTTATTTGCAAGTCAGAAGTCGACCACAACAGACAGCCAGGCTGCAGCAGGAGACGAACAATGTAAAACTATGGGGCCAGTGTCAATTCCAGGGGTGTTTTCTGTGTGTATATCCCAGATTAACAAAAATTGAGGATATCTGGTATATTGCTTATTTATTTAATTTTAGCATTCAAGTGGAATTCTAAAGTTGAAGCATGGAAAAACAGACTTCAGTGTTATGATACCACAGTTTAAACAAACAGAAAGGGAAAGAATAACCTTGGCACCACAGAACAAAGCTGGATTTCAGGAAACCACACACACCTTTTTTTTAAAAAAATCTCTGTTAGGTGGGATTTCCACCACACCCCTGCACTCCCTCATTTCAACTTTAGGCTACTGACTTGTTAGTCTCTTTATGGGTCACATTAAAAAGAGAAAACCTTTTCAAATTCAGTTTCCCATAAAAGTGATATGGAAAAGACGAAGTAGAAGCCCCAAAAGCCTGGAAACAACTAATTACCTGACAAACGGCAACAAAGCATACCTGGCTAACTTGATTTAAAGCTTCAGCTAGCAACTTCTGGTTTATTCCACATAAGTTTGCCACCTTCTTCTGGCATTTATGATGCACATTCATGCCACATTCTAAAAGAAACGTAAAGATGATTATACAACCATCAGGAAAATACTGTCCAACTTTAAGACAAAAAGGGCTGTTTCTCTGGGCAGCTCAGAAACCTTGTTAAAAGCCCAGACTGGACGTGGATCTGTCATTGTTAATAAAACTGCAATTTTAATCTTCAACTCAATGGAATCTACAAAAATTGTTCGAAAGGAAAAAACCTGAAAACGTTACTTTATTCTCAAAATCTGTTACAATAATCTTGTCTTTTTGTGGGATAATTAGAAAAGCAGTATTTAGAGTAAACACTTTAAATACACTTTAGGTGCTACCTTGACTCAGAATCACCAAATTTCAGCTATTCCCAAAGTAGTGATTCTGATTATACTCAGGATTACACCTCCGCAGCATGTTTTCTGACTCCATTAGAAGCTCATCACCTTGGCTGAGCTGTCACGCAAGCCAGGTGCTTATTTGACTCTCTCTAGGACAAAAGCTTTTTTCAACCACGCACGGATGAGATGAATCCCATTCTATATAGCACATCCAGAAATGCACAGTGTGTAGCAGGGGGTGGAACGCTGGAAAAGCACAGAGAGGTCCCAGCTGCCCTCCCTGCTCCTCCATACCTTCACATTTGAGTCCTTGTTTGACCAGCCCCCAGAGCAGGCTGCCGCAGTGGTCACAGAAGGTAGGGCTCATGTAGTTGTAAACTTTGAAGCGATGAGGCATGTCTATGTTGAAACGTTCCTTCTGAAACTGAGGACGGGGACAGGGGTTGAGGCACTCTACCCAAACCACAAGCAGCTTCTTACAGAAAACGGCTTAGGTGTTACAAAGCTACAACAATTTTATCTCGCACACCCCAGAATTAACATCCCTCATCCAGCAGGGAAGGAATCTGCCCATCAAAAATGACCCCCTTGCAGGGCTTTGAACTGCTACTCTTGCTTGAGAGTTTCATCCACCACAGGTTACATGCAGTCTTCAAGAGAAGACAGTACCTTGGGTTGCATAGCCAAGCACCTCCCAAACGGACTTGGCTATTTCTATACAAGGTTTTGTTAGTTCAGGAGTGTTTCATTATATAATTACACTCTAAAGATATCGTGCCAGCTCTTACCATTGTGTCTCTGCTGTTGGCTGCAGTACCAGTACACCTCCCAATGATTTTATCAATACATTTCTTATGAATAGCAGCATTGCATTCTTCAAGACAAGCACAAAAAAAAAAGAAAATATTTCTTCAGATAATAAATACACAGGATGAGGTGTTCATAGCATGAGGCTTTTCATAGCATAATGTGAAAGCCACGCTCGTTTCTATCATACTATATACACCAAAATGTTTCTTTTCTATCGAGATGATTATCTTTTTTAAGCTGATTGCCTCCATTTTCTTTTATCATAAACTCTTGTTTCTAAACTAAATCTGCCCCTATTAGGTAAGGCCACCAGCTTTTGATAACACAGGGACAATATTAAGCTTTTTAGTTTTACCCTTTGATATCTCCCCTACTGTTAGGAGTAATGCAGAGACCTGTGCTAAGTCAAAAGTGACTTTCAATTCAGCTGAAACCCCTCAATAGTTGTAATACATTTTAGAAAAGGTTTCACAAAAAAACTGCTGTCATAAATAAGTGCCAGTTTTCAACAGCGTTACACACTTAAGAGAATAGCAAAGTCTAGATCTTGATACTGAAAACTCAGCTAGGAATCATAATCAGATGGCCTTAGGTTATCATGCAAAACTGATGTTTGACATCTACTACTACCTGTGGTGATGGTGCACTGTGCCATGCATATTTACAGAAGATTTTTTCAACAGTAACTATTAGACCTACAGTTTCATGTGAAAAGTAGTACAAGAAAAAGGTAAGAATCAACTTACGTCTACATTTGTATCCCTGCTTGTTGAGTCCCCTGAAAAACAAATTATAAAGAAGGAGATTAAAAATGTATGTTTGCTGGAATAAAAGGTGTGCGTGGTTTTTTCATTTTTTATTTTTACAATGTAAACCAATCAATCCTTTGTCTATGGGAATATTTGTTCCAATTAATCAATTGGTCTAAATTCTGCTATTCAGAATCCTCTGTCTTAGGAAAGCAAGGTGTTTTGATAGAGCAGCATATTAGGAGGGAAACGCAGAAAAGACAACGTTTCAATCACATGGAAAATCCTCCTGATCCGACTTACTATGAAAATGGCCTTACCGTGAGAGGGATCCAGCTTCTTGCTCTCTATGGGTCTCTACTCTGCTGTCAGCTGCTTCACATCTCAAAGTTTGAGCATTATTTTCTCAGATCCACCCATCTCATTCTCTTGTGAAAAGAGCTGCTGTTGATTACGGGTCAGCTCTCACTTGATGCTAGTGAATTTTTGCCCATAATTTCAGGGGCAAAAATGTTCAAGTTCTATTTTTAACGTGAAAGAGACAACACAATTGAAATTATGTATTTACTAAGAGTATTGTCTTAGGTATTACTCTTAGTAAATACATAATTTCAATTTCCCAACACAGATGAATTTACAGGAAGCGAATTTTGCAATTATTTGGCTCCTGGCAGAACAAGGGGAAGCTTAAAGTTTCCTTCTTACCACACAAAGTCTTTGCAGACGGAGCAAAAGGTAGGTTGTCCAAAGAAGGTAGCAATAAACTCATGATTTTTGATGTAGTGGATTTTGGCTTGCTTGATAGCTCCTCTCCTGTTGATAGTTACTGTCCCCTCCTCTTCCCTCATTGACTGTTTGCAGTCTAGGGGGGAGACAAGATGACACACTTTAATATTTGCTTCTCCAAAAAGTTCAGTTTGTTTTCCCGTTTCAGACTTGTCTTGCTCTTTATTTTACATTTGCACTCTGCAGACTTTCAGTCCAGCCAGGATGGAAGACAGGCACGCACTGCTCCGAAGGTGGTCCCTGTCCCGGTCTGCAAGCGCCACCCTCTCCTGCTCCTTCAGCAGAAGCCTTCAGCAAGTGAGCTGGGAGGCAGAAGCAGGAATGGAGTACAGTCTTGCTAAAGAAATGACAGCCACAGTTGTTTCTGGAAAAAATATAAGCTCCTCTACATCATGTGATTTATGTGCAAGAGAAATAAACATTTTTATCAGAAGCAGGAGGGTCTGCTTCAGCAGGAGCCTTTTCATGATGCTACCTCATGTGCCCTCCTGAACCAGGACTACAGCAGAGAGGCAGGTGAAGCGCTGCAGGGACCTCCTGAGTTACCACAGGACCACACCACTGTAAGATGTGTCTCTTCATGCCTCCAGGATCATTAAGCATAGAGGACAAATGAGATTTTCAACTTTTCCGTTAAGCTATCTCAAAATGTTGATGCTCTATCTCAAACATGTCTCAGTCTCATTCCTCTCCCCTCCTAGCCCCCACGTGGTTACAGTATATAGTACCGTATAATACTACAGTAATAGTAGTACATACTATAGTATACACTGAAGCATCTAATACTATGTTACATAGAAATTACATATAGCATTAGCCAAGAAATAACAAAAAAATTCTCAAGCTCTGAGTCCAGCTGGCTCAATACAGGTCCTTCATTAGAGGTTACAGTTATTTCCACTCATTTCCAAGGAAGCTTCAGAGTTTCTCTTACAAAAATTAGTATTTTGTGTCTCCATCTTTCAGCCACAACTCGAACTACATAGTCTTTTACATTTTGAAAATAATAGGAGTATGTAACAGAGGTAACTCCATGAAGGTATATCAAGAGAGACTGGGTAACTGGTAATTAAACCCAAGGAAACATTTCTTGTCAATAGAGAGGAGCTGCTGAGGGACAATCCCATCCAGCAGGAAAAGATAAAACATTTGAATCAGCAACAAGGAGCTGATCAACTGCTGAGTGTATCAGCTCTGGCCAGCAGCTTGTCAGTCCCTGTCTGGAATGATGACATGGAAGAAACACGGACATGGTTGAGAGGTTGAAAGTGCTGCGAAGTTTAAGGTAGCAGGAGATTGCTGTTTGCAGGGGGGAGTTTCCACAACAACGGAGTAAGGAAAAATGCAGAGGGGCACTTTTCCCACTGTCAGTACAATCGGGTTTTAGTTGCTGTATTGCATTGCTGCCTTTTGTCAATGTCAGTGGGAGCTTTGCTTTTTATACTGATAGAAACAGATTTATTTCCTTTGCCAAGTCACACTAACCTCAATGCCTGAGCTTACTACAAAGCTACCCGGGAGCTCTGTTTTTCTTGTTGCTAGCTGCGCTTGGGTTTTGTCATTTTATTAGCTGGCTGCCGTCACTGCTATTCCAACAGACTGCTGAACCTGGAACACAATCTATCATTAGATACCATTTTGAGTACCCTGGACTGATTTATCAGTCACAGCCAACAGCAGCCAGACTGCAGCAGCATGTACTGTCTTCGAAAAGAAAGGACAACATTAGCTCAGATACTAAGGAAAGATTAAGCATATTAGTGAAAAGAAAGATCAAAAAAGGTCCCTGGGTTTTACCACTAGGTATTAATGCACTTTTCTGAGAAACTGGCCATCTGGTTCAGAGAAAAACCCATCCTGCCTCCCCCTGAAAAGAGCTTGCAACGTGCACTGTGACACCGTGGCACTACGTATGCCACTGAGTTACCTTTTCTCCTCCAGGAACAGGATTCATTTCTGCTGGCCAAACAAGCTACTGAGTTCACCCAACAAAAACTCCCATCAGCTGCTGCACCTCAGCCCCTCAGTCTGCAAATAGTACTATCTCTTTGTTCAATCCTGCTGAGCAAATACACAGACCTCACCCACTGGTCCTTAAATGCTTCAGGGAAACCGCACACTGAAATGTGCGTGCAAGGAAAACAAGGTTGTTGAGAGTCAGTAATAGTTCATATTGTTTGCTGATGAAAAGGACGTGTTCATAAGGGTGATTTAATCAGTAACAACAACAAAGCAGAGAAGGCGTGTTGCTTTATAGCATGTATACTGAGGACATAACCTGTGATGGAGCAGATTAAGGGACGAAAGCCTACCCAAAGTCTGCAACACAAGCAAAGCGAGTGTTCGGTGAGGAACTAACAGGATTCACCAGGTGAACAAGACGTGGCTTCTCCTCATGCTGAAATACTTGTAGCAAGTTAGTGTCACTGATATTGTGCGCAAAAGCCTGACAAAACTTGATCAGGATATGGGAAACTGTGGGGTTTCCTCCCTGTCTGGAACACCGATATCAAAATAGATATATGTGAGACTGGCTTCTACTTTTTTGAGAGGATAGTTAATAAACTAATCAACCAGTTTGCACAAAGAAAAAGGGAAAACCCCACTCTCCTTAAACATACCTTAACTGTGAAGAATCCTTGAGCACAGCAAAACTTAAAAATCTGCCTGTGAGAACACAGTGTCTTCACAGCCAGCTGCCTTATTTAATACCTTTGCCAAAACCAACCAATACATCAAAGTTTAGCTAAAAATATTTTTGTATGCTTCAGAAGAAGCTGAGAGGTTTGGACAGCAGCTGTAAGTCAAGTGCACCTGAAGCAGAGATGGCTCTGAAACGATAGTATAGTTCCTTTCAATTTACTATGGGCATGTTTAACAAGTTCTCTTTAACGTGTAAATTACCTTTACATGTGTATTGCTCCAGAAAAGTTTTAAGAAGTTCAGCCAACCATGGACTCAACTGGGGAATAAAGGCTTTACTTCCAAGATGCAAAGAGAATTAACAGTTGTCCCAACAACTGTATGGATGCAGCGTGGGGATGGGGCGGGAAGGAAGAAACACAAAGGGAAAGCCTTTGCTTCCCCTTCCGAGCAAGCCAGGATTTCCACAGATGAAACGCTTGTTCTGGGCCAGCACACGATCAGGAAGAGTCATGTACAAAACAGCTGAATTAGCAACTAGAATCCAGGCAATCTCTGCAGCCCGGACCTGAAAGCAACCATTTTGGACCCAGCACACACCACTAAACATAATTTATTTCCTCTGTTGAGAACTGTGGTTAATATTTATCACTGACACTGTTCACGTATTTCAAGGTCCCAAAACCTGCAGCTGGCCTGACAAAAGCACCCAGAACTCCTCGGTGCCATATATTCATTAAGAAACCATTAAGCATGCCTGTGAATCGGCAGGGCAGTTCTCCAGAAGTGCTGTAAACACACCGCCGTAGACACTATTTAATTGCAGCACCAGGCCCTCAGAATATTTCACAGTCCTTATAGCCACTTAACATAACATGCAATCCATAGCCTGGAAAACATTTGCTAAAACAATATTGCTAGGACTGTGCTGAAGCGTAATAAACCCCAAGGTGAGATTCAAATTGTCTCAACTGAACCTCCAAAGTTCAAGGACAAAAGGAAACAGCCTTCAGAATAACCCCACTAGATTTTTTAAAAGGAAGAACAGAAAAATTATTTACCATCTTCAGAGTTCATTTTTCATTTTAACTTGCTCATTTCACAGTTCTGTTTGTGAACAGAGGAAAGATAACAGTACTACTGTCAGAAACTGAGAACCAGGACAGGCAAAGTATTTTCTGAGCTAACTGGCTGCTCAAGTTGAGATTTGCCTGAAACTTTATAATAAATTACAAAACCCACAAACACTTCTATTCAGTGTCTCCTTCTGCCATTCTACAGCCTTGCACTTGGCTTTGTTTGAAAGTTAAGCGCACCTTCACGTCAGGAAAAATATTAATCTCATTGAGCAATCATTAAAAAGGAAAGCTTATTTCTCACAAAGGACGCTTTCCTGGTATGAACTGTCTCAAGGGAAAATTGCTCTTTAACCTGGTCCTGGAGGGGATTGCTTACAGATCATCTGTCCAAAAAAACCCACAAAAACAAACAAAAAAATCCTCCAACCAAAACCCCACCAACAAACAATTTACAGAAATACAATTTTCCTGAAAATCTAGGTTTCTGTGTCATGAACTTGCCATGTTAAATAATTTTTGGTTTTGTGATCATCACGATGTTTCATCTACAGGCAGAGTACCAATATTGCTATGTACTTCTCACTCTTTTTCTTTAAACCATTTCCTCCGTTCTCAATAATTGCAGATTTTACACTGCTGGCGTTTAAGTAGCAATACCAATAATTTGCTGTTGTAGAAGCCAATACCACTTGCTCTCAAAGCTGGCACAGTCTAAAATTACCTGCCTTGGCCCCAAGCAGTTATCCTACAGGCTTTAGCACCAGCGATCAGAAACAGCGCTACAAACTTAGCGGCATCTTTACAAAAAGGTCTGTACGCTACCTGCGATAGCGTACGCATTCCTACTGTATGAAAAACTAGAAGTACGTCACGCTCTGTTCTGCACAGAGACTGGGACACCCACGGGATACAGGCTCCTCGCCTGATCCTCTAAATGAATGAATGAATGAAGTTGTGCCTTGGCCACCGAGCCGGCATCTACTTCTGTTTTGACCGACACGTAGCAGAGCACTGAGGTGGACTGCTCTGCAGCTACTTTTTAGCACGACTCTACTGAACTAGTCTTTCACAGGCATTAACGAAATCAATGGTCTTTTAGAAAAGTGCTAAAACAAAACACCAGTTTTAACAAGCCTTGCCTTTCAATCCAGGAGAGAAAAAACGCCTGTTCACACTGCAGTCTTTGTAGCACTTCCACCATCTGCAAAGCTGCTGTGCCAGCACAGGCTGTGCTCAGCCATACAGAGCGTCTTTTATATTAAATTTCAGTGTTCTGGTTAACGCTTCTGCGATACCTGGTATCTCATTTTGTTGTGGTAAAACAGAGAATAAACCAGAAAACAGAGTTTCTCTTTTTTAAATCACAAAGACAGTAAAACCAACCTTTAAGAATACAGCATCTAAGTCAAATTGCTCATGAGCATATAAACTAAATCAAACTCTCTCTGTTCTACACAACACGTTAACTACCTTACCAACCAAATACACTGCCAACTTTGTGTTTATGAAATTAGAACATCTGCAAATCTTTGATTTGTTTTGAAGAAAATTAAGCTGGAAAATGTTTTTATTAAAGTCATGCAATCACACTTCTAGATGCAGATTAAAGCAGATGCTAGGTGTCACTGATTAACTATCTCATCTGCCAAATTTCTAGAAATGGTATTTTCTCAGTTAAATGATTAAATCACACCAACTTCTCCATTCATAATTAAAAGGCCCACTTTGGGCTTTTCAGCCCTCATCATTATCATTTACTAATAATGTGACAACCCTTCCGCAACACACCTCATCCATAGAAAAACTTTCTTCAAATCTTAATTTAGACCCATACACTATGCACACCGTGATAGCAAATCTGTTATTTACAGATTATTTTTCACAGATGCCTCAGAAAAAAATGTAAAGTCCCATGCTTCCCCAACACTAATCTCAACATGCACAGAGAAAAACATCTCAAATAGATGCAGCGCTCTGGTTAGCGTTCCTTTCCCAGAAGTCAGAGACTTGAGCTATCAGAAGTTTACGTGCAAATTACTCACCTCCTGATACGTCTAATAGCATTTTAAGGAAAGTGTTCACTAACCCTTTTGCCGGGAAGCTGAAGCCAGCAAAACAGCAATTCCAAATTCAAACCCAAGACACAAACGTACTTCCAAAAGCCTCCAAAGCTGCTAACCCTGCACAGGACACTCAGCAGTACAGCAAGCCACCCCTGTGATCATGGGTTTTCTTACTCGCTAAGGTCATTAAGGACATTTGAATAAACAATGATCAAGCAAAGCATTAAAGGTATTGCAACTCCCACCTATTAAAACTAAAGCTGCTTTACAGAATTATAACCTAGTTTCAATACTGCAATAAGAGAAGGAGGGGCAGAAAGAAAAGATTCTGAAATGAAAATGGAGGTCGATACCCTGTTCTCATGTTTCACACATCAGATAAAAAACTTTTAAATTTCCAGCACAAACTTATTTTCTAATCACAGGACAGAAGACAAAAAAGTTCTTTGACAGCTCTAAGTCAGGGCTCTGCGGTCCCTGTTTTACAGGGTCTAGAAATAAAAAGAAAAACCTCTAAGACTGGGAAGAATTTTCATATATAGCCCCAAATTAACTGCCCAGGCCCCAATAAAAAAAAAAAAAAACAACAAAAAAGGTCTTAGTGTAGCCTATCATGGAGCAAATTTTAATACCAGTTTATTCTGTGAAAATATTTCTCTAATAATAAACCAGATAATGGAGCAATAACACATTCACTTCTACATACTGCTGCCTACCATTGAAGCAGAGCAGAGGAAAGCAGTTTCCTCTGAAGAGGGCAAAACGTTTGCTACTTGGAAGGAAGGTTTGAAAAACAACAGATTTAGTTTGCAAAACAGGCCAAAGAAAGAATTAGTCACCTCTGCAAAGTGCTTGGAGGTTTTCAAACAAAAGGTAGCACCTATAACTCAAAGATACTAACAGTGTTAGCAATACCTTCAAATAAACTAGGGAATGACTGAAATACCAGTTTCAGAACAAGCCTTTTTTAGTATTTTAGAAACACAGCTACCATACAGCTCTGTATGGAAAGACGTGTCGGACAGAAAACAAAATGGCACGTGCATAGGAAGGAATGTGAACTGTCTCTGAGCTTTCAACTATTAATTAAGGGTTTTAGCAATGTGAAGAATGGAAGCTAATACAAGCATCCTTGTAACTCACTAACAAAATTCTCTGCTCTACGACTGCTAACTCCTAATTTAACTAAAGAAAACATTTACAGCAGCGCAATGACGAGCCAAAAATCCTGCCATGTTTGCCTATTTAGCAGTATAACAGATAGGGACGTGAGGGAGGCCTATAATTTTGAGGAGGGCATGACAGAATGTAGTGATGTTTGATGCGAATACTGCAAATATCAGATTGAATTACTTTCCTTTACAAAATGTAGATGTATAAATGTCTTGAAAGGGAGTTTCCACTGCCTCTGTGGTTCAGTTACCGGCGACTGTTTTTCTATACAGTAGAAGGTAAATAGGAATCTGTTGCAAAGAAGGTCTAACAAGTGCATTAACATGCCAATCTTAACTCACCAATTAAAGTATGATTGCAAGACTTAATGATCTGTTTGGTATTTAGGCTTCATTCACTACCATCTGCATTCCCTAATAAAGGCAATGAAAAGAATTTCAAGAACAATGTAGCTATCTTTCGATCAATAACTAGGTACAATTATTTCAGGACTTCCAACACACAAGTATATTATTCTTCTATTAACAGCTAATAGCAAATTATGGAAGTTTTCCACTTGCACCATCTCTACTGTTCCTCATGTCTGTGTGGAGAGGAGAAAATATGCTTCAGTCTCATCAAATAATAACAGGGAATATTGAAATTGGGTTTATACGGTTTTGGATGAGAAACTTGTACATTTCCTGGACAAATGGACTGATGTATGTCTCATTAAACAGGTAAGATTGTCACAGTACCACTGCCCCAGGAAACTGCCTTGCACAGGAAAACCACGACAAAGTCCAAGACAAAGGTTTTCTAATATAATGGCTCACAGCAGTCTGAATGCCAACCAGAGGATTACTGGTACATAAACAGTGAGCAGTTAATCTTTGGAGAAATGCTCTTACTTACACGCTCTTCAGAGTCACACAATCTCTTGAGATTTTGCTTTAAAAAGTTAACTTTTCTAAAGGAGACCAAAATAATAAGCATATAGGCTGGGTTTTTTTGCCATTGCAAAGATAAAATGTCAGCTCTGAAATGTCACCTACTGCCTATCACACCCTATCTTTAGTAGCTTTTCTAGTAACTGCTACACAGACTGCACATATGGTACAAAAATGTACGGTACCTTCACAATTAATTTATTCTATGAGAGCAGAACTATGTTCCCTCTATATACCTGTGGGGAAAAACATCCCAGCAATGCTTTAAAATTCACTGCTTATGCTTTCCACTTACTGTTTACAAACACACAGTATTAAACCATGTAAGACCACTAATACAGGCTAATACAGCAGACCAGTTCAATTCCCAAGAAATAATGGTTTTATGACTTCTAGTATGGTTTTATGACTTCTAGTACAGGAAAGTTTTAACCACTAGCTAAGCAAGTTGTGAGGTTTACATAATTTCTTTAGGAAAGGATTCCCCAGATACACAAATCCCAGCCAAAATATTTGTTTTTATTACTGTACTTAAAGCTTTCCCCCTCATAATTAATTATCTTCTCTTACCTCCTAGTTTCTTTTGCAGGTAGTGTATGTAGATTTCTGACATACAGGTTGTTCACTTTTTAAACTGATATGGCAGAACATTAACTATTCACTCATTGCTACTATCAGTTTCCATGATTAGTGAGTATGGCATCTGAATCCCAGGAAACTCAGACCCAGTTCTCCAATCCACAAGAAGTTTTCCACATAAGCTAGAAGAAGAGGTTTTACTTCTTTGCACCTAAAAAGGAACTCAGTATCTTTTCTATCACATCAAAACACGAGGACAGACACATCACAAACCCCAAAGTGGCTAAATGCAACAGCAATACAAGGCACAAAGGCATTTAGAAATAAGCAAATCCAGCCACAACTCCACATAACAAAAAGTACCTACAAAACAAGCTAATAAAATTAGAAAATTTCACTCAGTACACCAGGTGATTTTTTGTGAGCTATATCCTGTGTCCTACAAAAGTAATGTGAAAAGAAGTTTTATTTTCATATAACAGTTGGTATTACCTGTGTCTTCCAAAAAATACTGCACAGCCATCAGCACCTTCCCCTGAGGCTGCAGGTCAAGCTATGGAAAAAAAGATACAAACAGTGAAGTATGCATTTGACTGAAACTCTCAGGAATTTAAATAGCTCCTTCTAGGGAATCAAAGTATAACATTCAATAACTATTTGATTACAAACTGCTTCCATATCTCACTGCTGCAGCTGACTCAGGGGCTTTTTTTCTATTGTTTTTACTAATGTGCTGGCTGCATTGCTTTGATGCCTACCCAAAAGTTCAGTGCAGTCAAAGTTCGTACTGGTTTTGCATGTCCCTTTCCCATTTCTGCAAAGACGTTTGTTGGCTTCTGTTTTTACTATTAGTAAACTCAACTTGCACAGGAACCCAGTTTTAAAAGAAAACGTCTATACAATCCTTTATATGTTTATTGAGAGTACAAACCATACAGATATCAAATACTGTTGCCTGTAATCACAAAAACAGTAGTAATCATCAATGTTTATTTTCCTTTCCCCCTCAAACCATTACATATGGTTTCTGTGGCAAGTTCTACAGACCAGCAAAACCAAATGCCTTTTAAGCCAACAGCTGAGGTCAGTCCCTGTGCTCAGAAAGTAGTCGCTAATTCTTAAAATGCTGCCTTAATAAAAAGCAAGAAGCTATTAAGCATGAAGAAGTCTGATTCAGTCTTCACTTCAGCACGGAGCAAAGTATCCCTGGGTTAACAGTAAATACAACTTGGGAGAAAAAGAAACCCAAACCAATCACAATTACATTAGAACACCCGTGCACATATCCCCACAAATCCCATTATCCTACTGGGTTTATGACTAAGTTTTCATTTTTAAGGCAAGGTCTGACACTCAAAACATTTGTCCGACAATGCTTACAGAAGGCAAAGACCCCAGTTACAGCTACTACTGATGGGCTGTTTCCCCACACACAAAATTAACCTTATGGGCTATAGTAAGCAAACTAACGTCTCTTTGCCGGGCATGATGGTCTGGCTGTCCAAGTCATGACTGAGGTCATACAGAGGAAGTTTAACGCTGATGGATGTCTATGTGGTTCCTGTTCTACAGATAATAAGCAGAGGAATTCAGACCACTGAACTGGCTAAATTTGATCACTAAAACTAGAACTGATCAGTATTAGTTTTAACTACTCTTCTGAACTATTGCTCTTGTCTCAGAATTCAAGTTAAGGTGTGGAATAAAAAGCGCATGACTTCAGAATGTAACAGGTGAATACCAACCACTGAGATCCTACTGACCTAACAAAATCTGTAAGCCTCTTCAATATCAAGCACCCCTTTAAGAAAGGTGTTTTCCGAGATCTGCTCGGTGAGATAGATTTGCACATACTCTGAGCAAAATCCTGCCATTTCCAGCAAAAAAATGGACTTAAGAGAGAACAGGAGGGTTTTTTTACAAAGTATTTCCATACTAAGCTAAGCAACAACTGGGCACCCCCTGCTATTCTCCTATTCATATCCAGCATTCAAGAAAAGCATTCATAGATCCCAAAGAGAGTTCATGTATGCATCCCCCACCAAGGAAGAACCACCATTGCCAGCCATGTGAGAAACAAGATGCTCATCAAACTGGACGTAACCAGGAACTCTGTTAGTACCTGCTCACCTTGCTTTAGCCCTCCCAGTGACAATGTTTTCTCCTGTAAGGTTCATGTTCTGGGCATGTTCAACAACACTCCAGTCCAGAAGGCTTTGAATACAAGACTATGTGTGAGATCTTAAGGAAATCTGCTCACATTTAGCAAATACTTCCTTAAGAAGCACTAACTATACTCCAAAAACAGTGATGGGCAGTTCCTGTATTAGCAAATACATGCCGTTTCTGGATAAGCCATCTGGAGTACAGCTTTACACACAACTGAATGATGGGCAAGATGATATTTATAGCACCTTTGCACCTAGCTAGACAGCTCTTACCCAAATTATAGGATATCCTGATATTTTTCCCTGAATCTTATTTCTGCATATGCAGAAACGTTGAGTATCAGGACACTAGAGTTGCTTCAGGATTTTATAGAGCTCTGAGACAATAATGCCTCATCACATTCTCACAACCCTTTTCGTTGGGCCAGGATCTCAGCAACTTCAGTTGGGTCTGAAAGTTGAAAGCTAGAGAATAGGATTTTGTAAAGATGACATCATTAAACCCTTAATTCATTAAAAGCTCTTCACAACACATCACTAAATGAATGAAACAGCATTTGGCATTTCAGATTGCTGGGCTCAGGGTTTTGATCCTCCCTGCTTCTGTACTTTCCCCTCTCTCTAGACGTACAAAATAAAAAATATTCTGTATTTTAAATTTTCTATTTATTTGAGGTTTATAGTGCTAATTGAAATTCATTGATACATGATTATTTAAAAGCTGTTGTGTGGGTTTATGTAGTTCGACAACTAATAATAACTATTGGCATTTAGACTAAACGTATATTTCTAAATTTAAAGCTACCTTAAGCCCTAACTTTACCTCCCCTGTTACATTTCTGAGATTGTCATTTGCTCCTGATTCACACTGAGTACGATTGTGAGTATCACTCTGCAAGATGCCATACACCTTGACTTTGTGTATGAACAATTGTTTGAGATCCAGAAGCAAGAAAAGATACCAGGATAACAAAAATGGGTATTAAAGGATCCCCATTATAGCAGAATAAGCCAACTAAAATTTATTGTAAAAATAAATAAAATAAAATTCCAAGTTTATATGCCTTAGAATAAGGTTCACCTTTCCTTTTCTCTGGATGAATTGCAATGATCAGATCCAGATTAAACATCTGCTATTTGCCATGACAACTGCTAAGCTTTATAAAATAGGCACTCAACGTGATATATGCCATTCTTTCAACACTAATGCATGGATTTTATTGTCCATTTCCTGAACTTTGATTGTACATTATCTGCTTTAAAAATCCTGCTAAAATAATTGTCTTACAAGTGCTGCCACACATGCTGAAGGGATCGAACACTCATAGTCTAAAAGGCACAAGGCACCCATTCAGCTTGAAAGAAACGTAACTAGGTCAGCAAGTTCAAGGACTTAACCTTCTTCCTTACCCAGAATTCTGCTTTGCCATTGCCTTTCTTGCACCGCTCTGCCAGGACGGACACACCTACAGTCACTTCAGATAATGGCTCTTCTGCTGCTTTCATGAGAACAATCTGAATCACCCGTCCTTCATAGATGTGGGCGTCAAAAGTTGATTTCCATTCTGGATACATGGTAGGTTTCTTCTGAACTAGAGTTTTTCCTCTCTCTGAAAGCCATAAAAACAGGACAGAAGCTGTAAAATCAAATAATGTAGATCTAGAATTTAAACTTAACAAAATGTAACAAAAGAGAGATTCCCTCTACTGAAACCAAAAGCAGACTTACTACTTCCTGCACTGTGGTCAGGACAAAGTTTAAATATTCAGTTCAAACATTCATGACTTGGAAGACAAAGCTCACCCTGACAAACAGGGTATGCAAAGGCAGTGAAAATGTTAAAATGCAGCCAAGAGAGACCTGGAGGAACAAATCCCACTCTGGAATTCAGAAGCTGGTTTAGTCAGTCACAATTTGACAGGGAATATATATATGCATGGCTCCTTCCTGGTGTAAATCTCCATGATGTGCTGTCTGATCAGAGTGAATACTACTACTATAAGATAAATTAAGGTAAGTCTTACACTGACCAATTTTAAATTGAAACCAGTAGCTGGGAGATTAAAGGCTCCACATTTCATTAATCTGCTTCCAAGTTATTCCAACATATCACTTCTATTCATAAGTCACTCTCCTTGGCATTGTACTCTGTCTCTGCCACGAGTGCTATTTTTGAAAAGATATTACAAGGCCTTATCTGTCCTCTCTAGCACATGCAGACCTTGTGTAGTTAAAGAATAAGGAAAAGGCTGACAGGACCTGAAAAACATTTTTTTTTTTTTTGTAACGTTTACCCAGCCTCCCATAAAAGCATCTCTTCAGACTGCTTTCTTAGGAGTTTTACAGTACTTCACAATTCTTATTTGATGGTTTTTTTGCCTTCTTGCCAAGAAAGGTTGGGCCAGATGATCCTTAAGGTCCCTTGCAACCTGGTAGTCTACGATTCTAACACACAGCTTCAGTCTTCGTTGTTACCAGTTAAGCTAATTTCTTCCTGCCCTTACCTGAGGCACAGAAAACAGCCGGTGATTGCACCATCTATAACAAGCACTAGCGTATTTCCAGATCTGGGACTCTTAGTATTCTCATCAACACATCCAGAATGATACTGCCTCCTAAGCAATCACATCCAGCTCTTCAGAGTGACTCTGGCACACCGTGCCTCCTCCCCATGTTTTCCTCTGCGATTTGCTGCTAAGCCAATTATTTCCTCTTTGTGCTCAGGCAGCTGAACATAATTTTCTATATTCTGCAAAATTTCTGCTATTTTTCAAGATCACGTGCTGCAAGAAAAGTGCTTTATAAGTGCCTCTCCAGCTCTGAATGATCCATTTTTCCCCTAAGTGTGTAATATGTTCTTATAATATCAAAGCAGTAGCAAAGCAGATTAAATATTTGGACCCTTCCCCAAGAAGCTGCAGTGTGGCCTGTCTCCAAAAATTAGCACTGGAATTGACATTCACTTCAACAAAGGAAGAAATAAATACTTAGTATTTAAAAATCTTCCTGGAAACTCAAGGCAAAGTTTACGTTCATTCATTAATAAGTAACTTGATGCACTCCACTGAGTTGTGCTGAGCTATCCAAACAGGAGTAGCAAGCAGTGTCCTTGCACTTCTTTATTAGGGAATGCCTGCCAGCAGCAGCATTACAAATCACAACTTTGACAAGCCAACCTAAGCCTGCTTGCCAAAAGGCATCCTGAAATGCTCAGAAACAGCCACCTGAGGACCTCCTCCATTTCAAAGCAAACATGCACATTCCTCCTCTACTCGATCAAAAGCTTTTATCTTGAATTTGGTAAATTCTGCAGACAGGGAAACACAAGTTCTTAGTGCAAACCTACTCCCAGAGCCCTGTACTTGATATACTTAACTATGAAAAAAATTGGAAATATCGTGGTGAAAATACATAGGGAAAGCTCAAAGGAAACAGAATTTAGAGATTATTAGGACAGGCAAAGGCGCAGGGGGATTAAAAGTAGGCTGTCTGCACAGCAAGGCTTTTACACTATCCTATTTTTTGGGTTGCTAAAGCCAGATCCTTTCATCAAAAAGACACGCTGCAGGAGGCATCCTTGGGACTATGAGAAATTGCCCCTATCTGCAGAACTTTTGACAATAATTTAGGGTTTGCAGAAACAGCAGCAGTTTATAGAAGAGTTGGTAATACCCTTTGTAGGATTCTTAGAGGGGGAGAGAACTATTTCAGTCTGTTTGCCTGACTCTCCCTATTCTGATGTCCCAATTAACATATTCTTTGATCAGTTACTATACACATTTTTAGCTCATGTAAAATATAAAGAAGTCTGGCAACAACTTCCAGCTTGCCATGCTGCTTTTGTAATTAAAACCACACTAATCAAGATTTGTCACGGATCACACTGCCTGCCTGCACATGAATACTCAAGAGTCAGCAAAGAACAGACTTTAGGCAGGAGCACTGTTCTTACCCCTCCTGGATTTGAGCCTCCTTTGTTTCTCCACTAACGCTACTGCCTTCAAAACATTTGATGTTTGCAGATTGGCTTAATGCCTTATCATTAAGCAAACGGCTCCCTGTACAATAAGCTTCTCCTTGATGATGTTTCAGCATGCAAATCTAACAAAAAGTTATTCCAGATCTTGTCAACCTGATAACAGAAGCATCAATTTGTTTTCCTGATTACCCCAATCCGTCACTGCTCCAAGGTTCACTGCACGCTCCTCCCCCATTTTTTAGTACTTCAAAAAGACACATGCAAACAAAGAGGAGAAATGTTGGTACAATGTACAATTCTAGTTTTCAAAAGCAGACAACTGAGGAAAAAAAAAAAAAGTGGATTTATTTAGACCACTTCCACCTCTCCACATTTTCTGGCAGTTGCAACACTCTCAACACCATTTCTTCAGAGGTTCTCCCAACAGACCAGGAAACTGCTTCTTTGGAGCTTAACCCATCTGCTTAATGACAACATTTTCTGGAAGGGGCACTGCAACCCGGTGTTTAAAGTCTAAATGCAGCTTTTAGTTCAGTGATAAGGGGAAAGCCCAATCATGTTGTGAGGAAGAAGAAAATTCACCCTTTCTTGCATTCTTCGATGTTTTGTGAAGTATTGAGCCATGATGCAGGATTAGAGGGCGGCAGTCTAACCCAGCACAGCAACTCCCTCTCATCCTGTTTGGCTGCAGTGGTGTATTCCAGCTCAATGTCACAAATTGTTATAAACCTTCGGGCCATTTTCTGTAAAGTAGTGGTCTTTGACGGCTGAGGGCCTGCTGAACAGGGAGGTGTTAACAAGACCTTGGGTGCAGTCATTCCAAGCAAATAATTCTGCCAAAACGCCTCAGTTACTACAACAACAACTACACTTCTTCTTATCACCTGTCCTCATAAAGTTCACTAATTACTCTGTGCTTGAGGATGGTTCCCTCAAACCTGCTGCGGTTCAGATTGCTCTCAGGGCACCCCGCTGCACCACCCTCTCCCCTGCAGAGCCTCTGCAAGCAGTTCTGTCGCTGGGACCAGAGAACAATGCTCTAACACCGACCTTTGTCATGCAGAATTCACAACTGGCCTTCACCCATGAAAAAGTGACATTTCAGCTGTTTCACCCTGTATTTCATGAATAGCTTTGTGATGGTGGTGAAGTGAGAAACCAGAAGCTTAGACTTCAACCTATCAAGTGCTGAGCGCTCTGGCCACAAGACAAGAAAGCGCTGATAAAGAAGTTGTGTTTTAAGGCGGGGGTAGAGACAGTCACCATTATTTCTCCTGTTCTAAAAGAAAAGCTCCCACTGAAGTGCTTGGCATGACAGGAGCAGCAGGACCCGCTACCATTTGCAGACTAAGGACTGCAGTACTTCTCAAAAGCTTACTTGTACTCAGAAAAGCATCACCATTCGTAACCTCACCTGTAGTCAACGCTTCCTTCATCTTGATAGCACAGAAAGGCTGCAGTTGTTCCCCGTGATTCTGCATAGGTCCCAGCTCAAACGAGTTGAAAGATATCCGTAAGAAGGGGGCCATTGCTCCCAATGATGCACGACCTAAGTGGAAAGAAGTAAATAAAAATCACACAATAAAAGACCTGGTCTGGGACTTGTAAGAAAGCGATACACATCTCAGCAGCCATCATAGCTGACAGAACCCAGGCTCTAAAGTTTGCAAGTCTTGAATGTGGCTTTGAGACCACAAGCCTGATGTAAAACTGGCACATATTGAAACAAAAAAGGTGACACGTACAATCAAAGACTGAATCTAAGACACCCTTTTAACCATATCCTCTTAAAAGTAAGTAGCAGTGATGCTTTTAACTTCCATCTTGCTCAATTTTGAAACACAGGGGCCCTATTCATTAACACAGAAGTATACAGGCATTCTTATCAAATAAGTAGTTCACAAACTAACAGAGATATTTTTTTTTAAACAGTTTTTCCCCCTCACACCTTAAATGAAGGGTGCATCGGGGAAAAAAAGGGAGGAAGAAAAGTGTTGTCTTTTCCACATGTTCCTTTCCCAGTATTTCTTGCAATGCAAGGAGGGAGAACTAGAAGCAAAATTCATCATTTTAAGTTCACAGTATTCTGTTGCTCTTTGGGTATACATTATTTTCCTCTTTAATTGCTTCTCAGCCTCAAAAAATCCCCAACAGAATTCTAGGTGTCTTAATAAGTAATCAAATGATAAAAGGAACGATTTTGGTTAGTTTTATTTTTAAATATTATCTGAGAAACTACTGAACCAACATACCATTTCTGGACACCGCAGCAAAACCCACTACTAGATGTACAGTAAGAGGAACCAACCCTCAAGCATGTTCAAGTAATTGCACTGCATATGAGCACTTGGATCAACATTAACAACCTGAGTAATTGGTCCACACACGAGTTTACACTTAGTTCCTCACTTAGATAAATGCACACTTAGAGAAATTTCTGAAACCTAGAGAATTCACTGGATAAGAGTGCATTTTATTTTTCATACTTAACATGGAAAACAATGTGTGTTCCAAATCCCACCACCAAACTGAAACAAGTATGATAACACATGCTACTCCAGCACTGCTTTCAGGTGGCAGTGTACTAATCCTAGAAGCATCGCAGAGCTCGTGGTTCAAACTGTGAGCCTCCACACCTGCACGTACCAGGCAAAGGGAAGAGGGAGAGGCAGAAAAAACTCCAGCGCTACTGTGTCACCTGGTCTAAACCATCGGGAATTGCAAGAATCCAACACAGCTGTAATTTCTAAGTCAGCAAAGTGATGTTTCACTGCAGTCTTCCCTCATTCTTAAGAGCTCCTGAACTTAGAGCAGATTTCTGTTTACAGTTCGCAGCACCTTCAGCAATGGAGCTAATCAGTCCCGTAGCTTTTATGTCAATATTGTTTTGCGATGCAAAAATTACTTATTCGAAGGGTAAGAGAAAACAAGGGAATGCTAGTGCAATCAGAGAATGAGGCATGCAGGGAAGGAGGGAGCAGGAGAAAAGAGTTAAAGTAACAGGAAGAGATGATGAAAAACAATAAAGAATTGAAACGGGGCTGAGATGGCATTTTGACTGTGGATTGTTAACCAGCTCAGTCAAGCAGCACTAGGAAGAACACTTCAAGCAAACCTGCATATGCTTGCATTTTTTTTAATGTAAAGACATCGACCTGAGAAGCAATTAACATTCCTGTTACACCTCTTAAGGCCCAGAGCAGCCATTTGGATAAAAGTCTGTGAAATCAGTCTTTGCAGCAAGACAGCATATGGCTCCTGACACCATTATTTGCACATCACGCAATCTCCCTGCGTGGAGACCTAGAAAAATTTTATGACTCTAACATTTATTGAGCTAGTTTTTATTAACTGACTGTTCCCCTACCTTCTTTTCTGTATGGTAAGACAAAGTCAGAAAGCAGGTTTAGGATTACTTGGCACCACTGCCTATCCCAGTGAAGAACTGAAAGCCACGACTATAATTCACATTCGCACAGATGGTCACCCAGGCTCACGATAAAGTAACAGCCCTCCCCCGTTAATCCACTGGGTATTGCAGCTTGGAGCACCGTATGATGAGGCTGGAAATTAGGATGACCTCCCAAAGACAGAAAAAGAGACAGCTTTTGTAAAAATTAACAAATACCATCAGATACCTCACTTTCACAAACGCAACGTAAATGCAACGTTCATCAAGAGTTTTAATAAGGAATGTATTTTAGCTGCCAAAGAGACCTTTTGCTCACTACATTCAGAACTACCGCCAAGTGACCAGCTACATGAATTGCCAACACCAGATCACATATCATCTGTACTCAATACGGATGTAAAAGAAAGCAGATTGCATCATCAGTCACCCCTGGGGAAACAGCTTTAAGACCCAATTAGGCCATAGGTGGAAACAAGCTGGGTCACTCAGCATGCAGCTCCCACTGGAAAGTTTATTTGACAGAATCACAGGACTGCAGGATGATTCTGGCTGGAAGGAACAGCCCCAGCTAGGAGTCACAATTTCCAGTAAGTCTGGGACTACACTAACAGAAAATTGGAAAGCACAAAGCTAAACTAACAATTGCACTGATTTCACTCACAGCATCTGACTCAAGCCAACCTTAGTCCTGAAACAGAACACAAGGCTTTGGCATTTACTACTTTAACTCCAAATTAACAGATGTAATAGACACAGGTACACTGCATATGCATTTTGAATAATTCCACAATCTTCCTCATTTCTGATGGCCAAATACATTTGAAGGCCCCGTTTTCAACTCTGCTTCTTAGTTTTAAATATGGTTATTTGTTTTAGTTTCATTGTACTTGGCTTCAGTGCAATCACAAACACTCACTCAGAAATGCTACACAGAAGCAATTAAACAGTTGGGAGAAAACACCATTATCCCAGAATTTCTGATGGTGTTCAAATATGCTTAGTCCAAGGTCACTGTGAAAACCAGAAGATATCTTTTTGCCTTTCCATTTAATAGCTTAAAAAAAGCCCACAACAAACTCAACAGCTTACCTTCACAGAACAAACCACCTGTTCTCGCCAAGTTTCTCTACCCTTATACATTATGTTTTTTTCACAGAAGTAGAGATTTTAAATGGCTTCATGCAAAATCTCACTATACATTGTAGACTATTCTGTCATGCAGGGAGGTTAATTGAGAAAGGAGGGTTTGGATTTGCTCCTCAGATACATTTTCCAGTCCTTGTCTATGCTATGAGGTACAGTGAGGTAGCTGACAAGAATCAGCTGTACTACTGTAAATAAAACCATACCCCACTAAAACTGGTTTTGGCAGGGAAACTTGATGAAAGTGATTAATTTAATTCAACAAAGTGCCTCAAAATCCCTGCTTAATACATCCATCCAAAATTTTGTCACATTTGAAAAGTAAAAACGCTGAAAGCAACACATACGTTTTACTTGTTGCATTTCAGACGAGTCCCTCTCTGGTGTCCACGACTATTTCAGCAGCGATGAAACGAGTGCCGACTCTAGTTTTAAAAGCAGTATCTGTCAAGAACTAAAACTGCTATGAAACACCAGCTAAGGATTGCAGGCGATTTTACAATCTACTCATACAATCTGTATTGCTGCTATGAAGTATTAAAGCCAAACTGCTTTCCCTAAAGGGTGTGATTTTATCCAAACCAAATGGTGGAAAAACTGAGAAACGAACTCCAAAAATCCTGCAAGTCTAAATTACAGGTTCAGCATTTCAAACAGTTTCAAAGTTATGTGTTATCTAAAAAAAAGCTAGGGGAAAAAATCTTCTAGTAACATTATTCTATACGAAGTACGTGGTGATAGCCACACTGATTCAGAGTTGACCATCAGATGCTGTCCAGCACAACATTTCTTTTGTCAAGGATCCCCGATCTGCCCTGTTGAAAGATAAAACCACAATCTATGCTACCTGAGATAGATTCTGCAAAATCCACAGTAATTTCCATGAAGCTTCAAAATTTAGAGTTTTTGACTATTTAATACGGAAAGAAAATAAACAGTGTTACTATCAACTATAATACACATGGAGCGAGAGGCAGGGGAAAATTGAAACATCTTCATTCACATCATCGTTGTCAACATCTGCTGGATGAACAAATATCAGATGTCACATGGACGTGTTTGAAATCTTCAAAATAAATTAGAATCTTAAACATTCCTAAGAGGACTTTATCAAGATTTGCTAGCACAAAATTCAACTAGATTAAAAATCTTCACACAGATACGAGGGACAAAGAGTAAATCCCGTCGTTTCTCTCCTTCCAACAGCGCACAGCAGCTGTCGGGGGCTCACGCTGCAACCAAGGTGTTCCTTGTCTGGGTTCCTTTGTAGCTGCAATTCTGCCTTGTTACAAACAGTGAGGGCAAGTCACCCTAACACCATCCAGAAACAAAGACACAGTTGTGACTTTTACACAAAGCGGGAAGTAACATCAAAGCAGTGGATCATCTGGAGGAAACACTGACGCTGGCCAACAACAGAGCTCTGAAGAGACTGAAAAACAAACGGGCCCAAACAGAGCACAGACTGTTCCATCGCTGATACAGGATGATATAGCCAAGAGAAATACAAACGAGAAAACTCCCCTGCTGATTTGAGCCTCTGATTTCCTTGTAGTAGCCTGTAAAACATTTTGCAAAGGGACATAAAGCTGCACACGCAGCTCACAGCTTTTCGGCGCTGTCTCACAGAAATGCCCTGGTTGGCATGCAGCGCCTGCTTTCTGCTTAGCTCCTTGCTGCAGCTGCTCCCAGGGCCACACAAATGCTTTGGGGAACACCAGCGCTGGTAGCCAGCACCACATGCAGCTGACCAATCGGTGTTCTTGCCTAAAAGATGCAGCCGTAAATTTTTTTCAAGATGCAAAAATATAGATGATTTCCAACTTGCAGGTATCTTTTTTGACACGAGGGTTTCCTGTCCTCCATTCTGGCAATGGACAAGGCATTCAAGAAAGACAGCAACAAACTATTGCCCAACTTATTGCCCCCAGAGCACTTTCACAGACATGAACAGGGACTTCCTTCCTCTTTGTATATGGCCTACAAAGGTGATTATGCTACTTTTGTGGCGGTAATACAAGAAATCCTGCAAGTAGAAATACTGGAAGTGTGATTAGCATCCTTCTGTGCACATTGTTCTAATCTAAACACAATCTAAATTGCTCATGTGCATGTTGTGTTTTTATTGTTCCCAAGTATGCTGCTTCATGCTTATGTTACAGAAAAACTCACACGAAGTGGACAGGTTGGCTATGGTTCTTGAAGAACTCCCTTTACAGGTATTCTTTCAGCTGATGATCAAAATAATCCCATCTGCAAGAAAGAAGAAACAATACCTATGCTGCAGGACATTTTACTGGACCGCAGTAATAATGATGCTAACTACTGTCTAACACTGCACACTGACAACTCTACAGAGAATTTTAGCAGGTTTTGTTGCAATCCCGTGCCTCTATTTGATGTTCTGTAGGAAGAAGTCAGTCTAAAAATGAAGTCAAGTTTAGAAGAGGCTTATGATAATTTTCTGTTATCAACCTTATCAAGAACATACACCACAGCATTTTTTATCAGCTGGACTGCCCTAGGCACTACTGACTATTGCACTATGGCTACCCAGCTAAAGCCTGAAAAACGTACTTAAAACCAACAGCACATCGCTACACATCACGATGCTCAATGCTCACAGCTGCCAGAGATGGCAAGAAACGTTATCTGCAGGTGCTGCCTGGAAAGCTTAAAATCCACAGAGGGTTTGAAAGTGTTGTCAAAAAAAAAAAAATTAAAAAAAAAAAAAAAATGGGCTAGACTCATGCATTGCATGTAGGTCCCTGCAGGAAAAGGAGAATTCTCCAAAAGTACTGCTCCTGCATCAGCGTCACTCTCACTTTTATTTAGGTTTAGCCATTTGTCATTTAGGTTTAGCCATTAATGTGCAACTATTTCCTATGAATAATTTAATTTAATCCAGTTATTAATTTGATTCATCTCTGTATAGAATCCAAGAATGGTAATAAGAAACATGAAGCTTCTCAGCAACATACGCTATTTTATGGAGAAGATTTCACAAACAAAGTAAAAATAAACCTTAATATTACAACTGCAGGACTATATGCTTATGAAAGAAAAATATATTCATTAGGTAATACTTAACAGAACAGTTATTTTCAGGAAGTCAAGCGTGAAAAGAGCATCTTTAAAACAGTCCAACAGCCCAATCACCTGCAACTTCTGCGGTAAATTTTCTAAACCAGTGTTATCTTCATAAATTGCTTTTAAATAATTACACAACAGGACTATGAAAAGTGAGAAAAGATGACAAGAAATTTAGCACCCCAATTCAACTTACTTGCTGTTAAAATTTATTGTCAAATGAAATTTTTTTCCAGTTCATGATTTCAAAATGACAATTCTATACATTAAATTCTAGTATAAATGATTGTGAGTTTAGGGGTTTACTTTGTCTTTTTTTAAATAGTACATGTAGAGTCGTTCACAGAGTCCTACAAACCTAACTTGGAAAAAGTGTAGTTACCATTTCCTTCTTTCCCTACCCAGTATTTTCTTTCAGATACTTCTGCTTTTGTTGGGTTAGGACAAGGCTAGAAACAGAAACAATGACATAATAAGATCTGTTGCTGTTTGTGTTGCAATAGTCTGGAGAAAATCCATCTAGATAAGCCATGTAGCAAGAGAAGTTCCTTGGTTTCATCCCACTCGGCCAGAAACACAGATAATTCCGAGTTTCCATGCCTTTTTTGCATGCTCAGCAGTCTCAAAACTGCCTGAATTTATGGCTGCTGTATAAATTGTTGACATTTCCCCATCACTCTCAATCAAAATTACTGATGCTTTCCCTATCATTATGATGAGAAACTTTTCAAAATACAAGCATCAGAAACCTTTTCCTGAACAGGCCATCTCTTTCCATCTTGGCAGTGCAACCTCCCGAGAAGCTTGAGGGGAATGCAGATAGCAGGCAAGCCAGAACTCAGGCAGACCTGATTTTATGGGTTTTTCAGAAGACATGCAGCCCACTTTATTTGAGGATACGATAACATATGATTAGCTCAATAACAACAGTTGACTGTTCTTAAAGTTGTTTCAAGAGCATCGCGGAAGACAAATCTGGGTTTTACGCTAAAAGATCAGTAAGTTGAGGAAATTTTGGACTCTGAAATAGACAGGCTGTTACGCAGCATATGCTGCATGATAAAAAAAAATTACACTGAATGTCCTTTTTTTGGAAAGGGAAAAAGAACATTTGGAGCAACAAAGTTAGCTTCTTTAATATTCCACAGCTACTACTTGGGGAGGGAAGGGGGGAAGTACTGTCAGCTGCTTTTTCTTTAGAAGTGCATAAGAAATAGCCATTTAAATACTTTTTTTTTTTTTTTTAAGCTCTTGAGTTCTCCTTCCTCTTTGAATGCACAGGACTAAAGAGTATATAAAAGCACTGTAGGCACACTGTTTTTCACCATTACCAAAATCAAGTTTGAAACAAAAGCACAGATGAATCCTCTTCATTAATGTCAAACTCAAACATCAGACTTTAAAAACATACAAGAGAAGAAACACTGCCTGAAGCCCAGAGGCTTTGTTCATTATTTCTAATAGCATAAGCTGATATAATTTGCTAAGTAGCAACTGCAACAACATGGAAGGATTAATAAATAGGGCTGGCTAGCCAGATCCTTATGAAGCTCTAGGTGAGTAAACAATTCATTAAATATCAAATCACATTATGAAATGGAAGCATGTCCAAAATACTAGATAGGAGGCAAACCATGTTTTTACTCTACGCATGCATGCTTTAAGACTAATTAGGAAGCTTTTTTATTGTTGTTGTTGTTGTTGACATGGGGGAGTAAGTAGGGGTTCCTGCCCCCCCTCCGCAATTTAATAACAATCCCCTCTATGTGAGAGGAAAAAAAATATTAGGTGAAAGGGATGAAACTACACCTCTTCTTGCCTGGGGTAATACACCCTGGAGCCAAGCCATACACCAGTTCTGGCTCTGTGTCACTATACAGAGCACTGGATGCCTTCTGCACGTCTGAGCCCCCGACTAGCCCTCAGCTCCCACTTCCTCAACAACGTTCAAGGAATTTGCCAGTATTTAGTCAGCATGACTAAATTGCAAAACTGTACTTCAAGTTTATCATGTGAATACAAGTTCTCCAAAGGAAGCACAAGATTCTGCAAGAGAGTTCACAGACATTTTTGGAACAACCAGTACACTAGGAAAGCTGAGCTACTCACACAGCTTTCAGGATTACCAAACCAGAGAAAAACTGCCAAAGAAAATCCAGTATTTTGTACATTATCTGTTTAGGTATGACCATAATCAAGTGGGCAGGGATCCACATTCAGGCATACTCCATTAGCATCCTTTACCAAGGAGTTAGATACCAAGCAAGCCCACACTTCACCTCACTCCTGCTGGGCACTTTCCTCTGGGATTCTGTATAACATTTGAGATTTTCTTTCTGATATATGATCACACACACAAAGCTGCTTATTCTCTGTGCGATTATATGTTTCCTGGAAATTGAGATGTATTTCCCAAAGAGAACAGCACAAAATGCCAACAACATATTTTCCAACCAAACAGAAAACAACATAATACTTCAGCTAAACTTTTACAACACAATATATATACTTTCTCCTCAAAAGACTGAGTTTTTGGTTTTGTTTTTACTTTCCACTGAAGAGGAAAAGTTCTTTCCCTCTAATGCTGTTAACAGCCAAATGCCATAAAGACATATGTTAATTACAGTTTAATAAAAAAAGGAAATTGGAAATTTGTCTTATTTCAAATGTACTGTGTTAACGTCTCTATATGAACAATGAAGAAGCAAAAAAGGAAATGGAGAAACTTGGCATTCAACAGAAATACAAAAAATGCCTCCTAAAACATTCCCCATTAGAGAATAATTTTACATTGCACTTTTGAACACATCAGCAGATTATGCAAGCTAAGTGCCTCTCAAAGAGCACAAGCCTCCAAGCCAGAAATTTATACTACTGCCAGCACTATGACTTAATCCTCCAAGTATCTGGAAAGCTAGAATATTCATTAGCTGAGAGAACTGTATCATCATTCATATATGCTGGAAATCTGCTGCTCAGATAACCTCCTCAGAGGAAACACAGTTCAGTTCATGGATGCATGATTTTGATCAAGGCTTTTAAAGTAAAAGGACACAAGAGTTGCAAATCAAAAGTTTTGCTCATTAACTGCGTATTGAGTTGTAGGAATAGATCCAGTCCTCCCTCCTGACTGCATCTGACGTTACTGGGGTTGTTCTGTGTGAGTTATTTGTGAAGCCATTTTTACCCTCCCTGAGGGCCACAAACATACTTAGTCACTTCAGTCAGACATTAGACAGCAAAACGGGCTGAATCTACCTTGCTGAGCATGATGCTCCCCCTCCTTGCTATTTCCTGGTACTCAAATGCTGCTCAGGATAGGCAGGAATCATCCTTTTATCCTGGTTTTGGTTTTTTGTTTGTTTGGTTTTTGTTTTTTGTTTTTTTTTTAAATACCTAGAATGTGAAGGCCAAAAACCACAGAAGAAATACAAATAACCAATAAAAGTCAAATTAATCAAGATTTTTTCTGTGATTTAATAACTGAAACAGACATGGCTCATTAACAGCAACTTGAATTAAAGAATACAGGGATCTTAAGAGAGATTTGGGTTATTTAAAGGTAGCAAAAATTCTACAGTACGAGTTGTACTGTAAACGCAGCATGAGATGTACTATTTAATACGATTTTTAATTCCTTCCTTTTAAATCCTCCAGATAAGAAATTAACAGCAAACCTTGATTTTTTCACCTTGTCCTGAATTCTGTGATTTGAACATATAAACTCCACACGCTGTGATGACATGGCTGCCATCTTTATCTAAACACTCAGATACGTGTCTGCTAATAGCCACTTAAAGTAATTTTCCCACTAAATTAATAAAACCGTACCATTTTAGTACATTTATTAGGGAGGAAAACCTTTAAGCATTGAGCTTTAGATGAGCCAGAATCTTGTTTGTAGACATAATCACAGCAGGACATGCTCAACTATTTTAGGTTTTGAGAGAGTAAGAAGTCCTGTGGACTGGGTGCTGTCAAGAACACCCTCTGGTCACCTTCCGAAATGCTCTTCCTACTACCTGAAAGGCTCAGGTTTCAGGAGGAGGAGTGCAGATCAAATTATTAGATGCGCATTGTCTGTCATGGCTTTTTCCAGCTTCCACTTCGGTGGTCGTCCTACTAAAAACTGGAGAATCGTTTAAAAATGAGATGTTTGGTTTGCATATATACCCACTAACTTTGCTTAACAACACTGCAGGTCAGCATCTGTTCTGTTTCTTCACTGGGTCATTGCACTAATAAATAAAAGTGCAAGATAAAGAAGACTCAAAGTTTATCACTTATCTAAAAAAATACATTCAGGAAGAGAAAACGTATGCAACTGACTTGAAAGAGTACCTGTAGATTACCCCAAAAAGTAACTGCACACAAACTCTTTGATTACAGTGGTACCCTCATGTCCCAGCAGTTAGCCCACAGAAGCAATGGAGTATTCAGTGATTTTCCTACGGAGAAGCTCTCCTGGCTCATTACAGCCTGTTATTTCCTCCATCACTAAATGGGTAAATGGTTGGTAAATGGTCTTGGTTACTTCCCTGCACCTTCCAATTATTTCTGACTTTTTTCTGTACATTTCTTTGCCCATAAAAATGCTTCTTTACGATAATTTTTATAGCAATCTTTTGACAGAAAAAATCACAAACTTCTGTCACTGAATAGTACCTGCAGTATCATGTCATGGTTGGGAAGCATACCATTAGGACATGTTATTTCTGTTCTATCATTAAGTGGTGCTATATCATTAAGATGGTGTACGGCTGCTAACTGGCACAGAAAAACTCAAGAGAAAAACCAACCAGCTGTAAACCACACCACTCCTACGGCAACAGCATACACTGTGCGTACAATATTCTTCCCAATCTTCACAGCACAGTCGTACTTTTAAAAGGGACAGGCAGGTAACGGACTTAAGTACAGCAGCGAAGCACACGGGGACCAAAATGCTCCTAGTAGTTCCAAATGCAAACGTTCCCACTTGCAAGCAGAGAAGATCCCTTTCTTAACTCTCGGCATGGAAAGACTTCATGTCCCCAGGCAGCCGAGTGGGAAATTCTCTTTCCACATGGTGTAATTTGTTTGAGTAGATCTACCCTTAATGTTCTGCCCAGTGCTGCCTCCGAATCTTTCCTCTGTGTATTAGCTCCATCCACACTGCCTTGATTCTTTCCCTCCTTGAATGCCAAGTAGCTCTTTCATACTATTTACTATGCAGCTTGCTTAATCGCGGCCTACTTGATTACCCCAGCGTTTTGTGTATCTGAAATACCTTGCACTTCCACGCAGCAGTGGCCGTATCCTGCGTCTCACACAAACACAGCTCCAACAAGCGAGCAAGTGGGTGCTGGCAAGGAGCTCTCCTGTTAAGCCACATCCCTAGCGCAAGTTTAGCCCAAAAGGTTTCTGCCTGACAGTTTACAGCGCTCCGCACTCCACAGGAGGTTGGCTTTTCCCCACAGGTCTGGATATTTGCTCCCACCACAGCACTTTAAGTGCAAAAATCCTCTTCTAATACTGCTCTTTCCACGTTACCAACTACTGCTGAACCCACAGACATGTTATATGACCAGGACTGAGAGGCTGAAGAATTGCTAAAAAACCTAAAAAGAGGTAAGCAGATGCCCGCAACCCACTTCTTATGAAAAGTTAGTCCACATCATGGATAATTTGAGAGTCCCCTGTACTGAGTAAACAAAAGTTAAATCAGCTTTGGCCCAATTCATTTTAACTCTGTGGGAAAGCTGCAGGCAGCTACATTTCCACCCTTTAACAGACAAACCCATTCTGCCTCCGTGGGACTATTAAAAAAAATAATATTTACTAATACACAGCTGTATCGAAAAATGTATTTGCTTGTATTGTGAAAAACTTTAATTAAAAAGCAGTTTTGCAAATACAGGTTTTATGCCTCTGTAATATATCTCCTTGTCCAAGATGCAGTTCTCCAATTAGAGCATTAGGGGTTTCTTAACTGTTCTAAAACTAATCCATCTCTAAAATATCTCTAAAAATCATGTCTAAAAATAAAGCTATGAAACCTATTTCTGACAGAAAATGTCAGAATTATAAAAACCATCACTTACAATTCATCTGAGGAAATGTGAAGGGAGAAAAGAACCTCACGTTATTCTCTTGCAGCTGTCAGTGCCCTCTGCTCACCTAAGATGTGTGCTGAGAAACAATGGTTATTGGTGAGATATGCAAATACATATCATATGAATAAAGATCAGGTATCCCAAGGAAGAACAATTATTTTCATAATTATCTCCCCTCACTAGCATTTTGTTCCACTGAAGGTCCAAGGGTTTTTCAGCTTTAAAGATAAGAGAAAAATATTTGCAGAAAGCAATCATGATATTCAGCATATATTCATTGAATATATTAAAAATGTGATACAATCTTGACTAACAAACATATATAAATAAGTATAGCAGCTCCTTGGACAAAAGGCAAAGCTGACCTTCCGTATGAACTTGTGTGTAGGTGAAACTGAGGAAAATGTCTCCAATATTACTGATGAAACATGCAGTAATTGCTCAGTGGTTTTATAGAAATATTTCCCTTATTTTGTTAGAATTATGGATTATACTGGGTATTAAAAAAAATACACGTAGTAACAACTTACACATCTCAAACAAATGATACAGACTCTTTAAGCTGCTTTCACTTCCTCTTCCCAAGGAACAGTGGAAAAGGAAAATGGAGAATAAACACTGTGTTGCTGACTTCAGGCATTACCCGCAAAAACTACGCCTAAACTTCTAGAACGTCTGTATCTGCCTTACCATTCTTTACAGGTCAAAAGGGTACTTACAAAATAAAAAAAAACCAAGTGCTTCTCAAGGAAGAAACAGGAAAAATTGGTTAATACTGATTCTTTCCTGCCACCACAAATCAACACATTTTTCTAGCAATAGCATTCATTTACAATGGCAGATAGACAGTGCAAGACACCCAACTAGCATAAGCAAATTAAGAGAACGTGAAATAGTTCCTTTAAAGAAAACGGTGCTAATTCTTATCAACCTGCATTAATGCATTGTATTAATCACACAGTAAACTGGATTTATATACTGACCTTTCTTAAAATGCTTAATGTTAACCAAAAGGCTCAGTGTAGTGTAGATAAACATTAGTAGACCTGTATAAATTGGCGTATTAGGAGTTAGATAAGTTTACATCCCTAGCTATTCCAGACTCTTAAAATTTCCCAAGGTTGTTACTTTGGAAAGAGTCAGATACAACAAGTAAAAAATACCCCAAGTATTTAGTACTGTTCTGGAGCAACGATGCATAGTGTCAGTACTGCCTAAGAAACAGATTCTTCATCCACCTTGAATCAAGTCTTTGAACAAGAAATGAAAGTAGAAACATTCTAAGCATTAATCTGTAATGTTGCAGAAAACAAACGCTGTTTAGGAGACCTGACCAGTGCTAGGGTAGAGTAGTTCCCACAGCCACTGCTTATAACTTCCAACTACAGGCTGAAATTTAGGACAAGCAAGTAAAATAAACTCTGCCTACAGAAGAGAACACACTCTTTGGTTTGTTTTTTTTTTCTGTTTTTGGGCTCTTGCATAATATTAAATAAACCTTCAGTAGCTATGCAATGGAAATATTTTATTTCTGCTCTCCCAGCAGAAAATTGTGAGATTCTCTAACCAATTTGCAGTAGCAAGTTTAAAAGATAAAGTTAAAATTCTTCCAGCATCACCTAGTGAAGTTACAACAGCTACACAAAGAAACAGTTATTCCAGACACTTACGCAGACTCAGAGCTCAGTGGAACACAGTATTAACGTTTATGATCTTGGCATCAGAGTCAAAAGAACAAGGTTCAGACTTATAAACCATTTACTGCTATCCTCCATGCCTCCATTCCTGTTTACTATCACCATACACCTACCCAAAATGAAGCTGACCAAATGGATAGCAAAAGGCTTGTCTAGTAGCAGCAAGATAACATCATATCCAAGTCTTACCAGTCAGACTTTTACAATTTCCTTCAAAATCAATCAACAGGAATAGTCAATATTACACTTTAAGCAAGGTGTCAGGGTGGCCAGTTAGAGGTTCCCAACAGCAATCCTACTTGCTTTTTGAGGCAACGCATCACTGAACTTACACTCAGTAGTAACTCATCCTGTCTCCTACAGCAAGTGGAACCAATTCTTGCTGTAATCTTGGGAAGATGCATTACTCATGCAGGTTAATTCCACGATCCACAATCAGATGGGGGAAAAGCGTATTAGGAGTCCTCCTCGATATGAGTCATTTGTGCAGAAACTCCCAACTTCCTCACTTACTCATAAACCAAGGACCAAGAGTGCTGAGTAAGTATATAGCTCAGAATTGCAGGGACAGGTAATCTGCCATTACAAATACTTATTAAAAGTTCCAAAGTTCTCTTTCAAAGCACTTTTTTCAAATCTGAAACAAAAGAAGCAAACCATTTCCAAGGGGCATCTCAAGCAGCTTGTAGACTGTCTACTCAGCTTGGAAATAGTTATTTCTAAAATTATTAGCAAGAATAATATACATGGTTTGTTTTTTGTTTTTTTTTTTTTTCAAAAAGCTGTTCCTCTCCAGGGCCTTGCAATAAGTTTGTTCCAAATGGCCTAAAACCAAAAAGTGATTTTATGATTACGGCACAAGTTAAAAAATCCTCCTTACCAAGCCAAGAGCTGTTCAAGCTATTTAGGGCTCGGTATGTTTCATACTGTAAGGATTATCTAAAACTTTATAGCAGCCAGCAATATATAGCACAAATTACTGTAAGATCATTTTTAATATGGTATCATACCAAATGCACATACTAGGTCCGCTTCAATTTCTTTCACAGATTTTAAATGCAATTACAAGCACTTTGTAATAACGCTGTTGGGAACTACTGTGGCTCCAAACGCTTCCTACAAAAGATCACGAACAATGTCCTGAAGGTCAGGAGCTGCACGAGGGCTCATGGGGTGCTGGATGTTGGAACAAACCAAAACGACAACCTGTTGAAGAACTGAAGGGCAGATGAATGTAACTACATGTTAGTTTTGCATGCAAAGACTGTAGGCCAAGCTTGATGAGATGTTAATAGCGCTTCAGTTGACAAGTTCTCCATTTATATCTTACACAGTGTTAAGTAAAACCTATTTATCCTACAAAACTGCCACCCCACAAAACCCCAAGCTTCCCCTCCCAGTACCTTCGCAATAAATAATACTAAGTAAAACCACCTAAATATAAGGAATGATAGTGTGGAAATACCCAGGGAAGTGGAAAAAGAGAACTTAAAATACAAATTTATTTTATTATATTTTCTTCCTGGTGTATTACCAGCATTAGGCAAAGTACATTTTAGCAGAGTTTCTTACGTTATCTGCTCAACTACCTGGCTAGAAGGTATCCGAAGATAGTCATAATTCAGAACAGACAAATGGCAAGACCAGGCTTAAAACATGCTCATTCTTTTATCCATTTCCTTACATACAAGAGAGGAATTCTTTTGATAGAAGTTTCACAACACCTCATCCAGATCCTTTACCTTGAGGGACAGTACAACTAAGGTTCTTTGCTTTCCATCCTGGTACAAATGCCTAGCTTGCCTTAGGTTCAGCAGGCATCTCTCAGTAGGAAACAAGAGCAGCATTCTTTCAGGTTTCAACATTCCTTGGACTTGTTACAAACAATGACTGAAACCTCATTTTCATGTCCAAACATAAACAAGAACAGGGAGAGATTAGATTACAGAGGAGCAATCAGTGACTTCTGCTACTACAGAGCAGAGGGTTAGTATACATAAAGTAGACAAGGTCCCAAGTGAAATTGTACTGCTTTCCTTTGAGTTTGACCTTGAATGCACCATGACCTTGAGAAATCCTTTAATATGTCTGTTTCTTAGTTTGCTCTAATAAAACAATATACATATATACACATATTTGCAGAGTGCTTTAATTATAAAGACTAGCAAAACTGTAATATTAAATTAAAACTGTAATATTAAAACCAGAATTTGTTAACACCAACTCTCAGCTCAGTTTGGAATGAGGAGATGAATTTATGGCTCATACTTAGAGATGAAAGCAAAATTACTGGGGTTGATTCAATCCCACAAATAACAGCTACATGGAAGAGCCCGTATTTTAAAAATCCAGCTTGTCAGTCACAGCCATGTCTGCAGAACATCACAAGTCATCTAACTGGTGAAGGAATCGCAGCTAGAGAGCAGTAGCCATGGGGGGTGTGTGTGTGGGGGGGTCGTTGCAGCATTAACCAGCTGTCAAAATACAGTTCAGCTCTATGGGAACCCACCAAACGTTCCCAGACATTCCGCCTGTAAGTTTACAAACATTCCATAAATTATGTTTAAGCATCTAACAGGAGAGAGATGCTCAGACACCACATTGAGGGCCAACAGTATATGCAACACAAAATATGACTTAAGATCACCTAACAGAGATAACCAGCTTCCCAAGAACTCTATTGTTTCTTCATTGCCATCTAGTAGGTGAAGTAAATGTTTTGGACCACATGTGTTCAGTGCGAAGTCAGTAACAGCCAACCCACAGAGCAAAGAGGGGAGATGTAGATGCACAACAAATGACACAAACACGTTCGGAAGCCAAAAGCATTGAGAGAGTTCAGAAAACTGCATGACAATGGTATCTAGCAAGGGACTGGGGGGAAGGCAACAGGTGGGATAGAAAGATGGAGAGGAACTTCAAAATTACTCCTTTTGCTGCTAGCTTTCACCTATGTATTAATCATCCAGGGGACAAACCTTGATGGCCTGGATTTCAGGATACAGACAGCACATGTAAGAGTTTTCCATCTCCAGCAAACTAGCAGATTGTAGATACGGAGTTCTGAATTATCAGAGATTTTGGTCTTGCTTATCTTTTTCAAGTAACAAGCCATCATTAAATATATTTAGAAGAATTACTTTCAGCACAGCTCAGTTAGCTCCTATCACTTCTGGAGTGGTTTAACCACTCCTTTTGGCACTGGACATAAATATTCCTGCTCAAGCAAGCTGTGGGAGTTCATGGGAACACACAGTTTATTAAAAAAACAGTAAAGAACAAGGAGCAACAACACCATGAGTGGACTAAAATGATACCGAAATTTTTTATCAGACAATTCCTAGTTTCAAAACCTAGGAATTAAGTAGTCTGGAACAAGAGCTCAGTTGTGCTACAACTTGGGAATCAAGCACTCCAAAATTGAAGGGAATAAATAGCTCATGTGTAAGTGTTTGGACCACAAGACATCACCAACTTCATTTTTCGTGCTCCCTTGAGGTTGCAGCATCCCTGTCAGGATGCATTCCAGGGACCATGACTAGCCGCTTCAGTTGAGCTCCTAAATAAGTACATGTCTTCTTAGGAGGAGGTATATGCCAAAAAACATGCCAAGAATGGATATGATGGGTACAACAGCTCTGACTAGAATCCCAGCTCCTCAGCAGGTTCAGCAAAACCAAACGGTAACCTGCAAGCTTGGAGACTGGAGTAACGGGCCATTCCTGCTGCACTGAGGGAGATGAAGGGAAGGATTGGTCCTGGGCTGCAAAGACAGGGAGAGCCCCCAAGAGTTGGGCTGTTATGACACCAGTACGACCCGCTGCGTACCAGCCAGGCTAACCTTACAGTGCTGACACATGCACAGTACGCCAAACCATGCCTGTATCAATACCCCCAGCAGTCTGCTGCTCCAGGCAGCTACTAACTTCACCAAGGACAATGTCTTGCAGCCTTCGAACCCTATGTAAATCCCAATCCCAGCAGCTGCAGAAACAGAGGAGGTGCTTTGGGTTTGTTTTCTTCCTCTTTGTTCAAAGGAATGAGCGGAGAAGTTTATCTTCAGGTTTCATCACTCATCTTCCTGGCTGCAAAAGGCTATTATTCATGGGACTTCGCCCTGTCCAGCCTCACTGTCTGAGCTCTTTCCCAAGCTCCAAAATCCAAGCTGTGGCTTCTAGAAGCATTTTTAAGTAGAAGAAAATAAACTAAGATTTAAAAAGATAAATTGAAATAATAATAATAAAAAAATCATCAAGCCAGCAGATCACTTTTGCTGCGGCCCGAAGATTTCTACAACAACTTAAAACTTCTGGAGCTTGAAGCTAATTTGAGTAACTTAGTTGACCCTGTCTTTCTGCTGAACATATTTTATATGCAACCCGTAGGACCAGATTTTTAGAAGAAAAGCTTAAATTCAAAGGTCCACTGCACACCCATGGAGGAGTGTGCCACTCACTGAGGCAAGGTCAAGTTTAGATTTTTCAGAGCCCAGCATTTTCATGTCTCATAATGCTTTGCCAATGGGAACACATTTCTAGGGGGAAAAATGGTGACAATAAAACTCAGTAACATTGAGGGCTTTGTGGCAGATGTCTGGAATATCATGAACAACACTATGGTCATTCTCAGTCTGTTGCTCGTGCAAGAATTCTGAATGGACAAGCGAACTTCAGCAGGAGGTCTTTCAGCTGATCTTTTTCTTCCACAAGTGCTCCACTTCAAGACCACTTTAAAAAAAGCTCCATTAGTCAAGGCCATTTTCCCCACTCTCCTCCTCCATCTTTTTCCCAACTCTCCTCCTCCATCTTTTTGTGAGGGCAGCTGGGGGCTTTCTTCCAGAAGTAACAAAAAAACTAAAAGCAGCAACCCAGATATTTACAGTATTTTTAAATCTTCCACCAGGTGCCCATTATTATTTGAGTTATGGAATTTCATTAGATGAATCACTGGCTCATTTCCAAACAATAGTTCCTCTTTTGCCAGGAAGCTGAAGGACGGTGCCTTTTGAGAAAACACTAAGCAACTTTTCAGAAAGCTGACTGACACTTGATTGTGTTTATTCCACAGGCATTATCTGAATATCACACAAATATTGCAGTGCGGCATCAAAAAGATAAAGATCTGGATACTTGTAGTTTAACCTCTATAAGCACATACTTCTTTCAGATTGCTCCTCTTCCTTTGCAAATACATTTCTGAACGATGACACAGTAAAAAGATATTATAATGCAGAAGTAGTCAATAGGTGGTTCCCATGTTCTGTGTACTTATGTATAGGATTACAAATTAAGTCATGACATCTGTTACCCAAATGATTCATTCAAAATGGCAGTAATAGCCTCTGACATGCATTACAGGCGCGACTGCTAGCAAACTCCATTGAGGTTGCTTAACATCTCTGATTAGTAGATGTGTTTTCAGTTACTTACAACTATGCCCAATTTTAATTACCACACCAAAGTTCCACTGACTTTGCAGGTTTTCTGCCTTGGAGGGACAAATGAGTTTTTAAGTTTCATCCAAAAAATTTCAGCTCTTCATTAGGACATGGCTAGAAATCACCTGGAATGTACTCTGGAGACATGGGTATAGTGAAAAACAAAATGTGAGACTAGCATCTTAAACAGAATAGAATCTTCTACTTTTCCTGTAACAATTTCTCTTCTTTAAAATTAGGATAATTCCATCTCTCAATGACACTGTGAAAATTACCTGGAAAAAAAATTGAGTTACTCTAATCACAAACACAATACAAAGGACAAGAAAATTACTGACACTATCTTCAGAGCACTTTAAGCAAACAAAGACAGAAAATTAAAAATAAGATGAAATTCCCACAGAATTAAAGGACAGTAACAACAAAAACCCCCACCTTCCTCCAGCCTTTACATATTTAAGGAAGCTACCACGTAACTATAGGCTGGCCCAGTTGTAGTTCACATATTAATCTTCATTTGGGCATTTTCCAACATTTCATAAACTCACTTATTTGGCAGGCAATGGGATACATGATATACACACCGTGTCTGGAACTAGCACAATTCTGGCTCAGTGGGTCCTTGCAGCATGTCATGAAATAAAAGGACCTGTTCTACCAAAGGACAGAAGGACATCATTTCTATCCCACTGTACTCCTTGTTCCCAGTGACCTTGTTAAGCCATTATCTTCCTTTCTAAGTGGAAATCTGGAAGTTTGCCACTTCAAATAGCTGCATAATAAATGAAATTGTCTGCCAAGAGTACTCACCTGTCATACCCATTTTCATACTTGGCAAGGATTTCATTCTATCTTCTAAAACGCTTGGATGTGGGCCACATTAACTACGCTTAGGCAAGACAGAAACAGTCACATCATCAGAAGAGTATCTGGAATTTTTCCTTGAAGACACAAAGTAGTAGATGAGTAATGTGCTAACCCAACAAGTCACCAGGTTTGTCTTTCTCAGGAAGCCCAGCACAACAATCTATGCTTCCTACCTGTTTCTAGTATGGCCTAACCACAAAAATTTAACTCTAATGAGTTAAACTCTAGTAACTCTATTTTACAGACTCACCGTTTACCTCTTTTTCTGATTTTTCTTCAGTAGTATCTGCCAAGACATACAAGTTTTCCTTTAGATAGCCTACGACTTTTAAGAACCAGGCTATGGCAAATCTAAGTCACAGTGACAGAATCCTTCAGGGGGTAGACGCAGCGCTTGCACCTGCCAGGACATCACAGCTGACAACCGAGCGAAACTCAGAACAATCCATCTAAATGAGCCTTGTAGCTTGAAAACTTTTCCTGCTTTTCCAGATACACTGGGCAAAGCCACAGGAGACAATCTTTCCACATTCTAAATTGAACAGCAATCAAACTGAACTGCATGATCCTCATTCTCTCAATCATTCACACTGAAGTCAAGAATAATTATTTGAAACAGTACATGTGGCTCTTGACAAAGAGGCACAAGCTTCTTGCAACTGCTGTAATTTTACTGCACCTAAATAAGCCGAACTCTGACAATAACAAGAATATGAACAACAGAAAACAAGTCAGAGGGCAGACAAAAGAGCAAGCTTTATGTTTCATACAAAGCAGCACCAGGAATCTATTCCTTGTTCACAAAGAGCCAGCTCAGAGGCTGAAAGCAAAATTATTAATGTTGTGCTTTCATAGAGAAGAGTCAGGATTTAGCAATAAATACAACCTTGCAAAATGAAGTAAAGCACGTGTTTGCTTGCACTAATCTAAGAGACCTTTTTCAATTTGAATCTATGAAAAGTTGTATTAGCCCCTGAGAATAATCCAGGACATTGAATGTTTCCACAGGCGATGGGGGGTGTGGGGTGTGTTTGTGGAAAGAAAAAAAAAAACCAACAAAAACCTCACCCCAAAAAAGTAGATCAAAGCATATAGTAAAGCCTCAGCTATCAAACTCTGGAGCCATAACAAAGGCTTTATAATCTCAAAAAGATTAAATGGTTGCCATTTTAAAGTGTTTGTGTGAGTGAGAGATAAATGAGAACATGGTAAAGGTCCAAAATATACCGGCTGAATAAAACCCAATCTGTTACATTTTCCAAGACAACACTCTGCTCTATGAACTGTATTGGAAAAACCATGGTGAGTCTAGCCAATTTTTCCCTGAACAGGAAAACCTCAGCCCTGTATCTCAATGACAAGAAGAGCCAAAGAGTGTAACAAAGACCCTTTCAAACACGGGAAAATCTAAGAAGGACAAAACAGCTCTGTGAAAGAACCAACATTTCTATACCCTAAGACATTTCCAAAGGTGGGGTTTTATAGGAATACATGACTTTAGTTGTATACCCTTACACTTGACAGTAATGTCAGATCACGCCTTTTAAAGCATTTCACTAAATAAAACAAGCGTTAACTGTGACAGACTCAAAATAAAGAACTGTACACACTTGCAGAATCATTTGATCACAGTACAATTGCTCTGAATTTTACATTGAATATCCACAGCTCTGTTGACTTTACAAAGCAATTTTGAAAGGGGGGAAAACCTCCAGCTATACACAATTTCTGAATGTCAGCTCACTGTACTACCTCCTATATTGCAAGCTACTGAACAAACACCCATTGAGAAGGTTAATACAAAACTTCAGCAATTAAAAGAAAAATCTTTTAAGTTGCTTCTTGGAAGAGATTCGGGCAAGCAAACTAATTATTGTGACAGATCCTGGAAACATCTGATCGCAAACTGCAGAGGACCTGACAACAGCACAATTTGGTTCAGAAGAAGTGCGGGGGAAAAGCACACATTCCCACTCCCTCTGAATGACCGAGACTCCATTTTGGACAAAATACACTTTACCTCATTACATTTTTTCTCTGGATTTTTTACCATCCATTTCTAAATAAACCAGATACTAAAGTAGTACACATTTTCAGAGACTATCAGTTTGTTTTTTCTCCAAAACTGGGACACCTGTAAAACCAGTAGTTTTTCATATAACAAATTACGGGTACAGAAATATGACTTAATGACTGATCTCAGAAATCCATTAAATTGCTGTACAGTGCTTCCTGCTAGTATTACTATTGGAATTGATTATTTATTTTAATAATGGACTCTCTGTGGAAACATTGTTTCCCAGGAACACAAGCGAATTCCTATCAGTCCCTGGAAGGAATAAAGAGAATCAAAGTAACCCGGTAAAGTTGCTTAAAATCAATTTTTGACTGTTTCCTACTCATATATCCTGACATGACAGAAACCAAGTGTGAAGGAAGAGTGAGCTGGGCAACAGAAAAACAAAGCTTTTTTGAGTTTTGTCATTTAAAAGGTTTCACAGCAGACCTTTTTTTGCATAAAATGCCTTTGAAAGACAAAAGTTTTGAACTGCAGCTGGCTTCTCAGCAAAGCACAGAAATAAAAGGCACAGGACAAGAAAGCAGAGCACAGGAATACAAAGTAGAAAAGTGAAAGATCACTTTGAAACAATTCTGCAAAATATGCTCGATTAAGACTGATGTCACCAGAATATGCCATGTGAAAATGTGTTTTAAAATACAGAATTTAAAGTGTCAAATTAATTCCTCTCTTGCTTAAAGCAATATCAAAATTATGTTTTGCTATTTTCAGCCCTTAACAACAAAGGGTTTGGTTGGGGTTTTTTTCCAGAGTTTTGGCAGGGTGGGTGGGCATGACACACATCCCTTACCAGGGTCAATGGTACTGGTTAAAACAATTGTAGCAGAAGGAAAAAGTTGTTGCCTTCATTAACATTTAAATCAAATGGGCTGTTCGGCTAAATTCAGGGAAATCCCATTCTTGAAACAAAGCCTGCAGCATGAAGTATCAATGTGAGAGTTTACTTATTTCTATGTCAGTGATGGTGCTACTATGCCACCTAAATTATAGCCATACGGAGATCTTCATAAGTACGTCTACAGCAACAGAAAAACTGTTTTAACTGCACTTAATCTTTTTTTACTCAAATATTGTTTGAAGTCTAGTGAGCCCAAGTAACTCAAGTCACCAATTCCTTCCTGATATGATGGGCTGTAGAGTATTCCGAGTATGTGTGGGCAAACCAAAGTCTAACAGCAACAGATAAACCTTGATTGTCTTTGCACCAGGAAAAGGCTCTAGGCACAGTGACGTACAGAGGTTTCTGGCTTTTGGTTGGGCTATGAAGTGAAACAGCATTTTGCTTTGCCTGCTGGGTGACTTCTAGCACTGTTAGCACTGGATGTAACTAACAGGATAAAGTTCATCTGCAATCCCTTCTCAGGCCCCCTGACTTCTCTCATAAGTGCAGCTGCAAGCCCCTTATGCTGCTTTAAGACGCTTTAAGTAACATGCCAGCCACATCACTGCTACCAGTTCAACCCTTTCTACTGACTTATAAAGAATGCAATGTTTTGATTTGCACAGTTGAAACACACAACCAAACGTCTTAAAAACAGTTTCAAAGTCAAAGCTTACATTATTTTTATTTTTTTTTTTTTTTTTTAGTATTATGTATATAGCAACACATGAAAACTCAGAGCCTGGCCAGAGCATTAGTGTTGTGCTTCAAAAGGCCAAGCTTCAACACATAAATGATGCGGGAATCAGCTTAGAAATACATTTATCAAATGCATAGTCAGAGACAACCAGCCTCTGGATTCCATGATCCGCATTAAAGGAACAGAAGCAATCAGTCTACTCCCTCTTAATACATTGCTCGCTAGGAACATTTTTACTTACTTGCAGCTCTTATTATCGCTTAGCTGTAAGAACAAACATTTTCACCACAGGTTATTTATGAATGTCATATGCACCTGATGTCTTGTGGCACTATACATTTGCAAAGAAAAAAGCAATTGTACTGTTTGAGTTTGTGGGGAGATGCAACTAACGGACACATGGTGCAAAGGTTCTTTAGTCACCCCCCTCCACCTCCAGCTATCCAACTCAAGTTGAACAAAAATGACAAGTGTTAATTCTATACAGCATGGGAATATTGAGACAAGTTTACGAAAAATGCTGCAACAGCTGCAGTCACTGCATTGCACATACAGACATAGAGGCCGAGAGGACAGGCTTGTATCTCCCATTCTTTGATCTACAACTTGTGACTCCACCAAACACGCAACAAGGACTTCCCATACCTTCTGCCTTCCCTGCTACTGTGTTCCTTCTCCAACGGGAAAGGGTGTTGCTCACTGAGAACCAGAATATGCCTTTCTTACAGTTTATCAGATCAAGCTTTCAGAAGATCCAAAAAGAGAATTTCTGTTTAGCTGAGTGTGAAGATTTGCAAGCTCAGCCAACTATAATCTCAAATAAACACGAGGATGACAAAATGTTGCTATTCTGGTTTTCTGCAATTGCTTCCACAGAGAAGCAGCCAGTATCACAACATGGCTCCAAGTGACACCAAGCAAGAGTCTAACTGGAATCTGTGGAAAGATTAAATGAACCAAAAAGAAGTTTTCCAGCTTCTTTTCCAAGATGACAAAACCCTCTCTGTTACTCTGTTCATTTTCTCCCCATCTTATTAACACACCTGTGTGGGCACAAAAGACATGAATTCTTCATGCAGAACCTAACTTCAATGAACAGAAACCTCTCTAACTTTATAATACATCATAAAGTCCCAAAGAATGTAAAAGAAAACTTAGAAAGTCTCAAGACTATTTGCTTTTCCCTGAGATGTTGGCAGGAACGCTTACCTCATCTTTGTTCCAGCCTTGATGCAATATTGTACACTGTCAATTACATGGAAATTTCTCCAGTTTCCAACCGAGAAGGGTTCAGGCTGTGTACTGCTAGAAGTGGCTGCTGCTTTGCAGCACATGGCTGAGCTCAGCATGGTCAGATCCTACTGTCGGTCTCCTGGAGGAGAGCTATGGGATGTAAGCCCACCAGATGGCTCAGCGCTTGCCCCGCATGAGATGGGGCTGGCAGCAAGCCATGTAAGATGACAGCCCACAGTGGGGTCCCCCAACCACGCATCCACACATAGGCTATTGCAATAGGAAAAACAAGGAAAACACTGAAGAAAATGTGATCCAAACGACACAACACATTAGGAGCCAAGCAGAAGCAGAACAATTCTGCTATCCAGTACTGAAGCACTTTTGCTGTCATATCTCTCCAGAGTCCCACATCCAGCTCCAACCATTCCCCCCTCCGCTTCCCTCCATTGCTTCATGCGTTGAGCACAGATGGTCGATAGAGCTATGCTATGGTATTTACACACAGGCTTTAAAAGACTTACGAAGTATAGAAACTGACGTACTGCAAAGTGTATCTTTTTAGTAGCTTTGCAGATGTTCTAACAAATTCCTTTGGGAGATTTAATGGTTAAGCAATTCAGTAGGAGTATTAAGCGGACTTTGGAAAGTCAGACCCTGATCAGAAGATCATAAGTCTTCATTTACTTATTGCAGCTTCATCCCCTAGAATTTCAAATAAGAGCTAAAAGACCACAGGAATAACACCAAAAGCACAGAGACACAAACAAGCATGTTTTCAAGTTGCCTTTCACTCTCACTTACTAGGTAGGAGGGTGCTCGTAGTAACTAAAGTAAAACTAAATCCAGCAGAACAAGGATATACATTCTTCCATCTTGGTCTGCCTGGGACACCTTGCCTACAGCAAACGTTTTCAATTACATGAGTCTGGCATCCTTTTTTGTGCTTTTAAGATAAAACACTAGATATGGCTGTCTTTGCTTTGAAGTATTTGAATGCTCACACTACTGCCTTAGCACAGTGGTGGAGAAGCATTAAGTGTTCATCCTAGCTTGGAGAGCTGTTAATTCAAAACAGAGCTGTATGACTCTCCCGGTTTGTCTAAAGCAAACAAAGAAAACATCCCTCTGTTGAGAATCACTCAAAAATTTTTCTAGTACGAGGATCAGCTTACTCACTGGAAACCTGCATGAAGTATTAGCAAAAAAAAATCAGATTTCAGAGAGGGGGGCGGCGGGCAGGCCAGGCTGACATATGGACCAAAACCATAATACAAGTAGATAATTTTTTATCTAGACTAGAAATAACGCTGAAATCCCCCCAAAGCCCCCAATATAAGACTTGTTTGTCAATGGGATGAAGTCTTCATGAATTTAAAAAAACCTCAAGAATTCAAGCATACCATCATTATGCGTGTGTGTGTATAAAAATACTTTTAAATAATTTAGAGCCTTTTCCTCACCACCTATAGAAGTGTACAGCATTTTTCCAGCAAATGTCAACCCAGTAATTGACAGTTAATTTTTTTTCCTACTGACTGACTTACATTACAGTCATCACATATGTTATTATAAAGTCTTGTAACAAAAAAAAAAAAAAAAGAGAGAGAGAGAAGAAAAAAAGAGTAATTTTCTGTTTGACTGCGTCCCTTTGACAAAACCAAATACATGCTATGTCATGGCTTTCAGCGTATTTTTAGCTTAAGAAAAGATTTCCATTTTAGGTCATTACAGCCAAAGAGTACTGCTGATCAGTAAAATCAGTTTTGTTATCAACCAGATAAAGCTCAGCTCCTTGCTGCTCTGGTAATTAATTTCTCTTTTTATTTCATGTGGCCGGAAGGGGTAGAAAGCTTTCTTCCTGGGTATCTTTCCATTTAAGAGTCCTAAATCATTTCACAAGTTCCACCTATCAATCAAGTTGAAATTTGCTCTAACAGCAGCAGCAGAACTTGTATCCACACAAGTGGCAAATCAGTTTACAAGTGTTTCAAATGACTGTGTTTGCAGAAGCTTCTGTATTTAACTACTTCAGTGTGAGAACAGACTTAAAAGCGGAATGCTACAAATGCTCAGACAAGGCTTAGCTATGATAAGCTGACTCAATTTGGACAAAGCAAAACTGGTGAACTGCATTTATAATAACGTTACCCAATTTAACTAAATATATTTTGGGCTAGCTACATTAAATGCTCATATAAGACCTCATTTTCTTCAGGGAGAAGATGGTGATTGATTGGTGAGTTAGCTATAATCACACGTTATAGAAGATGAACTGCTAGCTCATCCGTATGAAAAGAAATATCATTAAAATAAAGAGTTCTCCAGCTTTTTATGCAGCATTAAATATTTACCCGCAGCAAAAAGCATTGGAAAGTGCTGGGAAAGCCCTATCACTGTTTTAACAGCCTGGAAAGACCACAAAAAAAGAGAAAAATTTAGTTCTTCTGAAAGTACATCAAATTATGCTCCATGATCCAAAAACAAGTCTCAACCTGACTTTATGTTTCAGCACTGATGTTCATACTTCTTACAAGTTTTAAAAATAGATTTAACCTAATCTCTAGTACATTTAGAAATGCAGTAATTTATACATTAAAAATGCCTTTATGTTCTCATAAATACATATTTCATTTATGTTTTACTTATATATTCACCAAATGCACTAATGTGCACTTCAGTTAAGCAGTACTTGGAATCTAGTATGCTATTTTAATATATGCTTGAAACTCAACTGTGAATAAGATATATGCTAACTCCGTACAAGAAATGTGAGAGTGCTTTTCAGTCAAAATTTGGCCCTTCAAGGAAACAGATATTAGGGTTAGAATATATATTAAATTTCTAAGACTTCTTGTCAAGATTTTCTTTTTAAAAGGAGGAAGAAATGCTACCTGTCGCATTCAAAATCAAAATAGAGATCTGAGAAGTTGAACACACTGCTGCAAGGAGTTAGCAGCTCCCTGCCTCAGAGTTTTGAAATTAGGCTCACACAATGCAAAGCTCTAACGACGGAAAGATTGGGCTCAGTTATTAACTAGTAAGAGAACAAGGAAACAAGCAACAGAACAACACACAAAAAGTAGGAGATTAAAACTTAAAGTGGATTTTGGTCACAACAGGTCCTTTGATTTGTCCTTTCCTCCAACTAGGAGATAAAATCTAAAAGAACTCAACATAGGAAGAGACAATAAAAGGCTGGCCTGTTTTGGCATCTCTTCCCATTCCTTAAATATATATCTATATAAACTTCCAAGAAAATACACATTTCTCTTTGCTTCAACTGCCACCCACTGGAAAAGGAAAGCAACATTAATTCCAAATTGCAATACCCTAAATAGGTCAGAAAACCAATCTGACGGATACTAGTACGGACTGCAATAAAACTCTGGGATTGCCTTGAAAATCTTAGTGGCACTGCTAGAAATAGGCAAGCTTGCAAATTAAACTGAAACAGAAAAGAGAATACAGCAACAGTCCAGAGCTCTGCTTCTCTCCCTGCCCCAGCCTCCAGCCGGCAGGCATGTGGGCTGTGTTGCAGAAGGTTTGGAGAGGAGCTGGAGCTCATGAGGACGAAGCGAGAGTAACGGGGCTGGCAGCACCCCTCTGACAAACGTGCTGCAACAAGGATGAGCAGCATCACGTAGCCTGGCAGTTCTCGTTGCTGCGCACTGCTCCTACTGCACTCCAGGTCTATCTCCATACACGGATTGCTGCTCTTTCTCCCACCTGCTCTTGGCCTTACAACAGTAATCCATCAGCTTCCTCGCCTAAATGGCAGCTTCAGCATTCCAGCTTTCGCTCATGGGCAATCCCCCATATTCCCTTCAACGGACACATGAAGTGTCTGTGGTGCAAGACGTTGGTGGTGCAGATCCACTAACTTATTAAGCAACAGAGCAATGTGGAAAGGCTCACTGAAAAAACAGTATAGGCTGCAACAGAGCATTATCATCCACTTCCGATGAAATTCGTTCTACCTTTAGATAAAATAAACATAGACTTTGCCCAAAAGTGCTTACCTAGGATAGCAATATGAGATATTTGCATTCAAAAGCATGCATGTCAGATGCAATGACAGCAGTAAAAACAGCATGTGGCACAAATGCATTGAAACTCACCCTTCACTGAAACCGACTGTCCCCCAGATATGCAATTCTGGTGAACCTGTGCTGAGGCTGCGATGGCTCAGCCAGGGAAGTCAGCAATCACAGCTGAGATCATTGGGCAAGCAAAGCTGAATGATATGGACACACCCTGGCGCCCTGGAGAAAAAGTCCAACCTCTATTAAAATGAGACCAAATAAACGGGCAGACTTAAGATTCCAGAGATCTTTCCATATTTAAGATATTCTCAAGTGTATATGCAATAAAGCAAGTTTTGCCAACAGAATAGCTACTCTGCAATTATGGATGAGCTGAGAGCTATACATTGATTGCAGATTCCCTCACTGTAAGGCTCTAAGGAAACCAGAGGAAGGAAAAAAAGTCTAAGCACCTAATGCAAGCACTGTGGGGATTAACAGACAGACCTATAAATCCTTTGATCCAAATCACACGTTTCTTCAAAAGGGCCTGTAGAAAAAAAAAAAAATATCTACCAGGAAAAAATACCTGGCAATGTCCCTTCATGAAATTTCTCTTTGGCTGTTGCAAAGGTGAGGAGTCCCATGGCGGAACAGCTTCACTAGACTTGCACAACAGGGGATGCTTCTTTCACTGGGCAGCCAAGGCCAAGATACCTGCCAAAATTGTAATATTGCTTCCAGTTGTATCTTCTGCAGTTCCCCAATGCCCTTTTTTCTAGGCAGGACACAAGTGCTGTCTACTGACCCCTGGTTTCACCTATCCTTCCCTAACCCCTGTGCTAGGTTTGAAGGAACTAGGTAACTGGGAATGCTGGAGTCTCCTTTTCAGCCGAGAGAATGGGAAATGACGTGTTCAAGTGCTGATGGCTCACTGCATTCAGATCAAAGCAGAAGTGGATGCATTTTAGCTCTTAACCTGAAAGAGTTTAGGTCTGTATTAAGAAGCTTTTGCCCCTGGGATGCTGCTTCTTAGATAAACTTGTCAAACAGAAGTCCTAAGTGTCAGCTCCTGTCTGATATCGAGGAACACAAGTAAATGTAATGAGAGAGCTCACATCATTTCCTGACAGACAAATCTACTCAGGATATTTGGCAGTCGGCACCCTCAAGTCATCAGTAAGACTATTGGAGTTCAGTGAAGGCCACAGTCATCGGCCAACAGGCACACAAGGAAACAGCTAAACACTTGTTGAGCAATTCACAGCTCAGCATGAACACAGCATTAACGGACCAGCACACGGGATGTGAAGAAACGTAATCGTCATTGCTCAGCAAATGCAAGAACCAGACTATTAAAAAAAAAACCCCAAAATGTAAAAAAAACCCCAAACCAGGTATCTATCGATACTGAAAGCATCTATAATCAAACCTACTCCTTCATGAGCAGAGACACACTAGTGTGACTAAGGGTTTCAGATCCAGGTTTTTTTTTTTTTTTATTTAATCTATATAAGGAACAGGGTTTGTTAGCAAAATGAAAGATCCTGGCAGCACCTACTTGATGCAAGACAGCCATCTGTGCCCTCTTTTGCAGGAATATACATTAAATACATTTTTTGAAATAAGAAAGAATAAATCTTACTTTCACAGGAGTTTTCCAGTAAAATACTCTGACACACGTAGTAAGTGAAGCATTTTCTTCAGTTCAACAAGTGCTAACAAAATCAGTAAGGTACAAAATAGTCATTTTGGTTACATAGTCCTGCCAGCAAAATTCAGTCACCCAGAGGCATTATGAAACATATAAAAATCTTGAGACAAAATGTACAGGGCAGTCAGTGTCATATCTTAAACACGACAGCCTTCCAAAGTTACTGCACTGTGTCTATTTATCTTAATTTTCCTTGAGAATACAAGTTCAGAGTATGTAATGGGCCCTACTTGCTACTGGCTGGACCGTATCTTCCTACCAATTTTTCACACAGAGGGCTTTTTGAAACAGAGGGACTGTTCCTTTTAAGAAAGAAACACAAGATTCCTCTTTTGTTCAAACAAGAATCGAAAACAGTCTCCTAGAAAACCATAGTTCAGTCATCAAACAATGTGTTAGCAATAGCTTAGCTACACTGCCTAGCTACTCACTGGGGAATTTCCCAAAAAAAGGCAGACTGCAGAAGCCAAGCATAACCTTCAGTTTGGCTGCTAGACATTTTTGATCATCTTTTCAAGGATCTATCTACTAGTTCGAGCATCTAAATCTTAACAAAACCTGCCTATACATTAAAAAAATAAAAAAAGGTTTTACTATCAGAAAGACAAATCTGGTATCACAACCCAAAAATCCTTCTTCCCTTAAGCTGTTCCTCGTATTGATTACTGATATATTCAGTGCACTGAAGTAATTAGGTATCATTGGGATGATGGGGAAACAAACACTTAGATTTCATGAGTCCCTTAGGTAGAAAAAACATGGCAAAACTTAAACTGCACTTTCTCAAGAAACCAGAGAATACGATAAAAAATTAAATATTACAAACAAGAATTTTATTAGATCTTCAATAAGTAGGTGTTGATTGGGGGCAGAAGGGCAAGATTTGCAAACACTCAGAAAGTAACTTGGCACTTGGGTGCTAAAAAACCACGCCATTTTTGCTGTCATCTCATCATTACAAATTTGTCACACAACAATTAGGCTAAACCAACACAGTCTGGGCTTTCAGCTCCAAGTCACTAGCATGCACAACTTCATAGCTCAGGGGTGGAGAAAAAAGCTGAGGTGGAAGTTTAGATTTATTGCATATGTTTCAAGATATGCTATGTTTATAGCACGTAGCCAGGATTAAACCAAGTCTATAAATACTTACAATTCATTTATGAGACTGCAAAGGACTAAACATAATGCAAATCAAAGCCATTCATGCACAAACACGCATCCCGTTTTAGAGGTTTTCAGCCACCCAGGAGATGAGAGACAAGATACTAATTCAGACAACTCCTCTGAGCCCAGTGAGGTGGAATGGACTTCAGCCCACATGCACCTCTTCCGAAACGAGAAGCATCCTTACTGTTTGGGAAGAGCTTGCTTTAGCAGGGTCTCTTTACCACAGGCACATACAATGCCTAGTGCAACAATACCTTAACCTATTCATTAATCAGTCTCCTAGGAGCTATCCCAGCTCTACTCTCACTACCAATGGCTAAAAGTGAAACCGCTCGCTCGATTACATCTCAACCAAACAAGACCATAGTTGGCTCACACCTCTAAAGAAAAGCATTAGGAATAGCAGAATAGGAATATATGTTGCGTATCTGTTTTGTTCTCAAAAGTTGGTAGCACCTTGGAACTCAAAATCTGGTTCTGGGGCATACAGAGAGGTGCTGCTTTTTTTCTTCACCCACCCCCCCCACCCCACCCCCTTTTTCTTTCTCTCTAGGTTTGATGGCTGGCTGATCAAATGGGAAGAGATGGCAAGCACACACCCTCTTCCCTTAGCAATCAGGCAAGCACCACAGAAGGCTTAAAAGCTTAACATGTAGTTTCATTAAGTTATCTGTAATGGTTACTCTCAGACTTTATGTATTGTGATTATTATCATATGAACACCAACTATGCTTAAATATACTTTTCCAGATAGAGCATTACACTCAGTGGCAAAGAAATTACCAGGAAACACATTTTCAGTAAGAGAATACTGTAAAAAGTATTCTGTGGTTTTATACACTTTCTTAGCTTAAGAAATATTTTTAAAGAATTGATTTTATGGCCTGCCTCTTTGATTTGCAGCTACTGATACACGTCTGTGCTGCAACACGTTCATCTTTTAGACAGAAACTGTCAAATCTATAACCAATCAGAAAAGACCAACCACTAATTTAATAGGTTCAAAACATAACTTACTTCATGGATGTCAGGGCACCCTTCTGTCACTGAAAGGTAGACATAATGTTCCACTTGCATACATTTTAAGGGGAAAAAAACCCCACCCGCCAACAGAAAATAATATGAAGCTCACAGATAAACACATCAGATTTCTGTTCTCTGTATCAGCGTTACTTGTAATAACAGACTCTGGTCTAGATCAGACCAGAAATAAATCTTGCACCACTCTTGCCAAGTACAGATCTGTGAGCTCCCCAGTATTCCTGTGCCAGTTCTCTCATTTCTCTACCCTTCCTGGTGTCTCTGGTAACAGGAGCAGCACACTGGTGCAGCTTCCAGTCATAAAGGCAGTATCTATAATCTAGGTGGCCCTATAGAGCTAAAGGCAGTACACTATTTCCTACAGAGCAGATTCTTGCAAAATTAAATCTCACAAAAGCTAATGGGGTGGCTCTGGCTGACAGAGGTAATGCTCCTTAGGAAAGTGTAAAAACTCTTACAGGTAGAAAGAGTTTAAAATTTATGAATGAAAATGAAAGGCAAAAATTTTAAATGAGAACATAAGTCATTTCAGCATTATTTTACCAAGGACCATGCTATGGTCCCACCTCCTAAAGCAGTGCAGCTGCAGAGCAAGAGGTGATGAAGGGGCTCCTCTTTCTGAGAGCAGCAGCCAGAGCTGAGCTCCGGCTACGGACAGGCAAAGCATCCACAGGGCAGAGGATCTGTGCCTCTGCACAGAAGCACGATGACAGTGAAGTCCTTCAAATGGAAACAAGGGTGGATGGTTAATTTAAACTGTTAGGCTCTGAAGTACTCAATATGACATGAACTTTAATTCTAATGGCTGTGTCTTTTAGACAGCAAAATAGACTGAGAGGCCTGAAAGCTTCTATGCTTTTCCCAAGAAATCAGTTATTTTAATAACATGTGATCTTTCCAGGTTTTATTATTTCCTTGATCTATACAGCGCTAAATAGCCAAGTTCTCCTTGAGAGAATCTTCTAAAGATTTCTCTTTAACAAAAGTAGCTACAAGGTTTCCTAAGTTTTCTAGCTTAGAAATAGTTCCTAGCTTAAAATAATTCCTTTTTTACAGAGTATCTTTTCAACTATGCTGTGTGATCAAAAAGTCAAAATTATTATGCTATTTCACTGTTCCATTCAATCAAAAAATTATGATCCTACTGTATAATTATGCCTAATGAAAAGTTAGGTTATAATTCATGAAAATCAAAATGGAAAAAAGGTCTGAGAATGAGCTCTCGTCTGGTGAGAACAATACATCTTCCTGATCAATTATCTCACACACAGTCACTGAGCAGAATTACCTTATGACACATTCACTAACCACACACACACCATATCTGTGTTAACAGAATATAGTTTTCTATATGTTTGTATCAACCACTGAGTGGCAGCAATTCCTTCATATCTAAATCTGAATGACAAGATGTAGGATGAAAATTTCAAAGCACTGCTAACTCTTAATTCTTTTATGCTACCTCTAAATTCTTTTGTTTCACATTACATACAACCATACAAATAATAGCTAGTGAAATGCCTTGCTATGTGTTTCAACTGTTAAACTGTCAAAGTTTCAAAAGTTAGGTACTTCATTCTGATAATCATACTTCCTTAGAATTTTACTATGTTCAATTTTACACAAAGATAACTTTGAGTAAAACTATGAGGATCAAGGAAATTGAAAATGCCAGCATTTAATGATTTCTTATCTAAAGCACAGACCTTCATTTTATTACGAAACCCAACGTGGGGGTGAGAAACTTTAAAAATCATGAAAAATCCAAGTCCGTGTTTTGCAGCCTCATGTTTGCTTCTTTCACCAGTATTTGCAGGTTCCCATAGTAGTGTCACCATGGGGTGACTGAAATGTGTCAGTCCGAAGACAATTATCTAATTTTTTTTAATACATCCATTTTCAGGAACTACAATAAACAGGAAATGCTGCATGTACACTTTTTAAAAAAGATGTTTATGAATTATTGCTTAACCACTTAAGAGGCACTTCATAGTACCTTGTTCAGAAAGCTTTATCGGTTCTACTCGGTTGTAGCTTCCTATTTGATCAGTACAATGCCACCCCGCATTATTTGCTAGGCAGAACACTGAAGAGGTTATTTGCTGGCTTATTACATTGTTAATAGACTAATGACTGTACCAGGCCAAGGCCCAAATAAGATCTAAAAGAAACTAAACACAGAAGTTCATCCAGGATTTTGACACAGAGTATCTGCACAGATGTTAAGCTGTCATTCAGGCTTGAAACCTGTCTCTAAAATTAGGAAAAGATCCCGTGCAGGAACTGATTACCCCCACGGTCTTCCCTGCAGATTCAGCTCTGTTCTGGGAAGCATCCAGCTGCCAAGAGACGGGGCACGGGGCAGTACCATCCTTGCAAATAAATCTGCTGGGCCAGATACACACTCTGCCCTGTGCTACTTGAACAATCTAGAAGCGAAGCGGCACACCAGACAGAGCCCACGAGTAAGCAGATGTCAGACGTAACCACCGAACGCCGCCATTCAATCGTTTTAATATCTCCTACGCTAACGCAAACAGCAAATCTAGCCATGAAAAGCCGAAAACTGCTTTTTAAGAGATGCACGCCTGGCATGTAACACAAAAGCAACAGGCATTCCTGCTCCTTCATTTCTCATTGTCTGTCGCCATTCGGCTGGAAACGCGGCCGTCTGAAAGGTCGCGTGTTTTATCTGCTTCGAGCTCACTGTGGTGCGGGAGGCAGAAACAAGAGTATCAACGCGGCTGGGTGGAGGGAGAAAAAAGAAATAAATAGTTGGCGTTATCAAACTTGGCGTTTCTACTACGGGGAAACTCGGTGTTTCTGTGCAGGACCACTCGGTCCCGTCACCTCCTCACCGGGGGCGCAGCCCTCGCCCCCATCCCGCTCGTCCCGCCGGAGCCGGACGGGCTGTCCCCGCGCGAGGGGCGAGGGGGCCGGCACCAGCCCCGGCACCGCCAAGCCCGCCGCCGGGCAGGGCTCGGCGGACAAAGCCGGCGGGCGGGCCGGCCCCGGGCTCCCACCGCAGCCCCCCGCCGCGGGGCGCGCAGCCCAACATGGAGGCGCGCCCGAGGAGGAAGCCCCGCAGCGGCCGGCGCCCCGCGGCCGGAGGCTGCCCCGCCGGGAGGCGCTGCCCGGCCCGCCCGCCCCTCACGCCCGCCCCGCCGGGACACACGCCGCAGCGGCGGGGTTGAGCCCGGCGGCCGGGCCAGGCGCCCATCTCCCCGCCGGGAGCCCCACGGAAGCCGGAGGGAGCCCGAGCCCGTATCGCTTCCTCATTCACCCCGCGCCAGGCGGGGCAGGAACTGCCGAGCGGAGGGAGCCCCCGCGCCGGGGGCAGGTACCGGCACTCACCCGCTTCCAGGCGAGCCGTCGGGGGCCGCGGCCGCCGCTGAGTTTCGGGCGCTGTCCCGAGACCGAGCGAGAGCCGGAGGGGAGGGAGCGCGCCGGGGAGCGACTGACTGAGCGGTGAGTGAGCAGCGGGTGCCCCCCGCCGCCGCCACGGCCGGGCCCGGCGCTCCCCGCCCCGCGCTCCCCGCCCCGCGCTCCGCCCACGGGGCGCCACCGCGGGCCCCGCGCTCACCTGCTGCTGCCGCCGCGGCCGCCCCCGCGCCGCCGGCCCCGCCCCGGAGGTGTTGAGGGAGGCGGTGGCGGGCGCAGCCCCGTCCCTTCGCCGCGGCCCCGGCGCCTCCCGCCGCTTCGCTCCCTTGTTCGCGTCGAGAGGCGGCGGCGTGTGGGAGCGCCCGGGCCCTGCGGCAGCGCGGGGAGCCCCGGGCCAGCCGGTCGCCAGCGCAGCGTGCCTCGGCGGGTGGCGGCCGAAGGGCGCCTGGCGCGGCGCCGAGGTGGGGAGGCTGTGGCCGGAGCGGTGTTGGTGCTGCGGGCGCCGGGCCCCGTTTGAGGCGAGGAAATGATTTTTTTAATTTTTCCCCAGAATTGTGGGTTTTGGGGTTTTTTTGGTTTGCTGGTCACCAAGATGTGAAGAGCATCTGGGTATGAGGAGCTGGGCCGGTGAACGCTCAAGCCGGCCCAGGAGCAGCGCATCGGTTTCCTCAGGTGCTTGCTGCACTTTCAGGCATTTATTTAAAATATTTTTTCAGTAGCTTAAAAGTCACGGATGTCATTTTAGCAATGGGGCCAAAGCTGTGTAGCGTAGGCTGCTAGCTGGCAAGCACTGGTGTCACCTCAGTGCCTTTACTGCAGAGGTGGCTTCTGCTGATGTGGCCTTTGTGGGGCCTGTGGGTCGCGGCCAGGGCTCTCTCCCAGCCTGCTCTGCTCCGGCTAATGGGGCTTGTTTTTTCTTGAAGCCTTTGGAGCTACAATCGTCAGTGTTAAAATGAGATGTTTTGGGGATAGGTTGCAGCATGGCAATGCATGAAGTGTAAGAACCAGCAAAACCACTGCCATGGTCCTGTAGCAATCCAAAGCAGACCTTTGTCATCATTTTTTCGCTCATACAGGTCAGGTGTAATTACTGTCATGTTTTCATCTTCAGTGATCTCATTCTGCCTTAGCTGAAAACGGTGAAGAAACTCCCAGGGGCTTTTTGTGCCTCCGTGGGGCTGTGGTAACCGGGTGTTTCTCCAGGCAGGTGCCAGGCCCTGGCGTGCAGCTGAGGGTGTCAGAGCGTTGCTGGAGGCTGTGACCCAGCTGTTAGATGGCTGCAAAGTCATCTCTAAAAAGCCAGGTTCCACCTGTTGGAGTCTGGCTTCTTTCCAGAGCATTTTTACTTGATATTCATAAGGTAACATGGAAGTTCCTCGCTTGTTCTGTCTGACATCCAATCTGAAAGGTTGTAATGTGTATATAGATCAGCCTCGTCAATAGTTCAGTTATATACGGACAGTTCAATTTGAGCTTGCCATTACCTGAGAGCTCTAGTGGATATAACGATAATCATAGTTTGGGTGAAAGCAATGGAGCAGAGTTGTCTTGGGTAGTTTCCTTTTTACTTCTGCTGCAAATTATATAGCATTTTGTACAGATATAGGCTCTTATCACGTCTAAAGAAGTGTGGGCTTTTTTGATTGGAAAATAGAAATATTTTCATGCTTTGGAACAGAACGTAATCTGATTAACTGTAACGCTATAATAAATTGCATGAAGACCCTCATTTAATACTATGTAGATTGCCGTTATGCTGAAACCTGAGGAACTTTATATGCTTGAGCAATTAATGAATGTAGTGTTATAAAAGCAAAACTAAAACTAGTTTGAATAAGAGGCGGGGAAAAAGCAGAAGCTAACTGTGGCCAAGCAGTTTTCCTCATTTCAATACTTCCAGCGAAGTTTGTCAAAACAGAAAGTGCTTTAAAATGCACTTCATTTAATTTCATATTCTTTGGGTATTTAATGGAGTGTAAGTGGTCAGAGAGAGTCCATTTTGGTTTGTGATCTTACCATATAATGTTGCAGCAAGCCATTTGTTAACTACTGATGCGTTTCAATTATTTAGAACATCACTTTAGTCCAGATCTTTCTGAAACAAGTAGTCTTGTTTGGACTGTGAAATTTTTGCAAGGCCTAGTGAGATTTGTCTTTGTTCAGTCAGTTCAAGTTGAGTAAGGGTGGAGCAAAGATGTAAAAACTTGATCCACAGGACATAAATGAAGGATCTTCTCAACTAATACACAAATGTGGCTTTAGAAATCTGAGATGTTTCCTGGTACTGAGGCTTCCTTGCTGACTGATTGTTTTCTGTAATTCTGCTTTTAAAACTCGGCAGTGCAAAACGTGTGGTAATGCTCTTACACTTGGAGATTGTCTTTCATCAGAATAGATTCTAATGCAGCTCAGAAGGCTTAATTAACATATTTTACAGGCACTGGACTTGAGATGGGGATGAAAATTGGTTCTTACTGAACAGCCTTTAGCAGTGCTCTGTGTCAGCTTCTAGGTAAATGGTAAGGCATGCTGGATTTCATTGAGATGACAGGCTAACTATTGGAAAATAGAAGGCCGATCACAAAAAGTGGGATGTGAAGACGGATGGGGCATTGGGACGTGGGCGTTACTGTCAGTGATCCATTTTTCTGAAATGTGCCGTTAGATATTTTGTTTTAAACCAATTTAAGACTGTGTTCTTTCTAAGTTTCATCTCGAGTAGCTGGATCAACAGCCCAATACCTCGCTAACCTATGGTAAAGCTTTGCTTTGGTACAGGAAAAATTTGCAGGGGTAAGAGATGAACTACCAGGGCCTCCTGCAGCTGGATTTCATCTTGAAATTTCCCATCCAGAAAACCTGCTTTGCCTGGGGCTGCTTAATTCTCATCATATGACATGATTATGGTAAGGGGTGATGTGACTTTGAGCCCTTTCAAGTGCATAGATTAAGAAAAAAAAAAAAAAAAGTGGGAAGAAACTCTCTGCAGCAAATACAAGTGAAATATTTGTAGTGGAAGTTAAGAACTTGTTCCCTGAAGATTTCAGAGCTAGACTGGTACAGAATTTTCTAAATGTGTGTAATCACCTTTTGTGAGCTGAACCGCTGTATCTACAGTACCTGTTACCTCGAGCAAGCAAACCTGATTTTAATTCTGATGGCGGATACATGATTTATGCAAAGATGATTACTTACGCAGAAGTGTCATTTCAGAACAGAAAACAATCATGACTGTTATTGCCAAGTTCTTTTTCACGGCCCTGCTTTGTAACAGGACTTCATTGGTCTTTCTTTCCCAAGCCTAACCACCCAATGCCTGCTCTCGTTTCCTCTTTTCTGATAGTAGTGGGGGTGTGAAAAGGAGAGTCTGGTGGTGATGGGAGTTTCCACCCATTACCTTCTACATGGGTCTGTGGCCTACTGTGTAGATTCACTTTTTGAAGGGTTTTGAACATTATGTGTTGTCATTTATTCAGCTTTTGCTTAAGGTTGAGGTCAAAGTCTTGCGTTCTGTGTAATGCTTTTCCTCCAGCTTTTCATACTGTTCTCCTCAAAGGACATGAGCTCTTTATGGATTAGCAATGACACAGATGCTGAGTTTGGTCATATGAAAGTCTGGCTGCCATATACATTTGGACCGATGTCCAACTGAAAGAGAAATTAGCCTTACTTTACAGAAGTCTTGCAACATTAGAGATCCTTTCAATAATGATATGAATTAATTTCTACTGCTCATATTTGCAGTTTTTATGTTGACTAAGGAAGGGTTTCTTCTTTGTATTGACATGCCATTTATTGTGACTTGCAGCTGAGTTGGTCTTTCCTAATTTTTCAGAGTATGCTTCTGTGCATGTTGCACATGACAAGCTGCTGTGCCTGTGTAGAGCTGTAACTGGGTCAGGAAGACTGTCTGCAGGTGAGACGCTGGGGTTAGGCACTACATCTAGGAGGAGCTATCATTTCTTTATTTAAACTTATTGTGCTTCAGAACTTGCAGTTGCATAATGTTCTGTGCTTAAAGTTTAAATAAAATGATGGATTTATTTTGTTTTTCCTCAAGGATTTGATCAGATGTATAAGTTACATGCTTCTGTGGAAGATTCTGATGTTAGATGCAAGCATGCAAATTTCTACGTATTTGTACAGCAAATTATTGCAGAGTGGTTTTTGTTATCAGATGTGAGTGTTAAGAATTTGAGATTAAAAATGAGATACTCTTTATGTCCCAACCACTCTGCAGTTTTACTCATTTGAAGGAGCTTTTATATGATTCACTTATAAACCAGGCAAGAAAATAGCTTCCTGACAGTTTTGCTGAAATGCCTGCCTAGAGCATTGCCAGTTCTTGTGATGTTTGATGGTTTTAAAGCCCTACTGCCTTGAGAAAGTAATTACATTAAAATCTTGGGCAGTTATTCCTCTTTCTTAAATAAAATCTATTTTATATGTTTGTATAGCAGATTTGCAAATGTAATCTCAGAGTTCCTAAAAGATTGAAAAATCTGGGATACATATAAAAGGAACCAAAAAGTATCTCAAGGTCTTAAAATACCCCCCTGCTGCCTTTTGTTGAGGGTAGGAGACAGATTCTTGCATTTTGAACGTTTGAGACTGTAGTAGTAGATTTTGTTTCATTAATGCTTTTCGGAAGAATTTAAAGAAAGTATTTCATGGTGTTTACTGCACATACACCCTTACACTGGGTTTCAACATGCCAGCTGCCAGCGTTGATTTTGAGCAATGTAAGTGTTCTACTTCCCCTTATGATAGCTTTACTTTGGAAAGTTAATATGATGGTAGAACAAGGAAGTGTATGTATTGATGCAATTTTCCTGCTCAGCACAGCCCTACTAATAGTTGGTTTTGCATTCCTGGGAGTATTGAAGAAAACAGCGCTGTGAAAGAGCTTTAAAAACTCCTTTTTTTTTTTTTTTTAAACAATTCCATTTGATTTTTGGTGTTCATGTAAGCTTTAGGAGATAAAGATTCTGTTTGTGCACAGAGCAGAGGCACCACAGAGGGAGACAATTCACAGTTCTGTGCACTGGCTTGGGCAAGGGGGAGTGATGGTTTACGGTTTTTCCCGAAATTCCTTTTAATTTGCAGCTGAAGTTGTCTCATCAATCAATGAGAACAAGCTGGAGACCATCATGTCAATGAATTTAGGCCATTGCATGACTTCAGCTGTAGTACCTCATGCTTTTGTGGCTCACCTGAGTGAAGTCTCAGCAACTACCATGCAATCACCTGAGGCATACAGATCTGCTGAATATGGCTTTTGCTTTAAAGGTGATGTTTCAAGAGTGTCGGGTATCAAGAGCTGACATCCAGGACATTCTGTCAAATGTTAGTATCTGATGAAGTGGTAAGGTATCAAGAAAATGCACATGGGTTTTGTTTTGCTTTTGACCCTATGTTATTTATGAATATTTCTAGGGACTATAGTTTGTTGTGTTCCTTGTGAATCTTGGAGGGTTAGAATAGGAGGTGAAGGCCTGCTGGGCAGGCTGCTGGTCTGTCGCTCAGAGTGGCAGGGAGGTATGGCTGTTCCGGGAGAGCATGTGAGCGTGGCTGCTCTCTGCTGTCCGCTCCTGCTGTGCTTTACCCCCATCTCCCCTACAGCTGGCAGTGGGCAGGCGGGAGGGGAAGGACTGCTTGCTCTGTCCTCTCTCCTCTGTGAATGAGCAGGGTATGCAAGGCACAGTAGTAAGAGCTGTGGTATCTGGACCATCCTACCTCTGGGACAAAGGGCTAGTGTTATTTTTCAGACTATTGTCAGAAGTTATTAGCCAAAGGGTTTTTTTTTTTCTTTTAATCAGTGTAAATGGTTATAAAAAAAATGCAAACTGCAGGGGCATTAGTGTGGGGGGATTTTTTTTTTGTCTGCTTAAAAAGCTTCAGCTATACTACCAAACTGTGCAAACAATAACACGGATCAGTTCCACGTTGTGACAGGAACAAGGCTTTGTTTGCAGAAAGAAAAATATGCCCTATTGTGACCTGGTGTGAGGATATGGGAGCAAATGAATCCTAATTTTATTTGTCAGTTGTGTAATTTTAAAGCATAGTTTGACCACTGCAAATGAACAGCTTACCTTTGACAGCTAGTCCTACTAACTAACTTCTAATTCTCAAGTATTAATTCTTTCCTACTTGGGCTATAGTCTTGGGTATTTATCCTTGTTAAAGTTATGATTAATAATGTTGGGTTTGTGTGTTCCAGGCTGTCCACCTTAATCAATCTACTTGCCTGTACTTGGGCATATTTTATTGAGAACATTATTGTGTTATGATAGTCATTTAGTATGATTTATTTTTATTGGTACAGCAAGTGCTCCTATCAAAAGCTGAGCATAGTATCGGTGAAACAAGCTAGTATGCAAAATAAATCCTAGTGAACCTTTAAAATGAAAGCAAACATCAATAATGAAACTACAGACTGTGTGTGTTTGCCCAGGAGGAGGGTGGAAGATTGAAGTCAGCAGCCCTAGGCATGTCACAGTTTTGTTGAACCACATAAGGAGAATTTGGTTTAGTTGATATCTGGCACAGATGTTGAGTCATGCAGCTTCAGACAGAGATGTCAACATGCTTCTCTTCCCCACATTGCATGGTGGGTAGAGGGAGGGTGTTTGGTGGAAATAGTAGCTCTGCATTGGGCTTGCCAATTAATGGGTGAACCAAACTCCTATTACTTGTGCTTGTTTACTGCTGTTGGTAGCAGGGTGAGGGGCAGGATTTGACGCAGCTGTTTAAAATCTGGTAAAATAATAAAGATACTGAGAATATGTACTCTAGTTTTCAGTAATGGGCTAAAAATTGTTTATTTCCCTGAGGACTTAACTGTGTAAAAGCAAACTGAGGCTGTTAGCAGCAGAATCGAAGAGGAAAAGCCCATCTACAGCAGAGGTACTTCGCAAATGTGTCAGAAGATAGGTTATATTGTTAGAGGACCAGAGCCAGTATTCCAGACATATTTCCTGAATAAATTCTACTGTGTCTGTGACCTATTTGTAAGTGGGGCATTGGTGTAACTCAGCGGTCTGTTAGGTCTCTTGTCAAAGAAAGTTAATTTGGGGGACATTAGAGTTCTTCTGTTGAAAAGAGGCTGTAAAGTTGCTGCTTTTTGATGCAAGTATGGTGTCTTGTGTCTGCTGAATACTAATGTATGGCCTGGCTGTTCTGCACTTTGAAAGTGTTTATGGGGTCACACCCATATTTCCAGTTGGTGTTGATCTGACCCTGGATGTGTTTGAAGGTAATGCCCCTTGGGAAACATTTTTAACTCTATGTGACTTAAATCAGTTGGTCTGTGATCCCTTTTATTTTTGTAAACTAATCATTTTAAGCATAATTAATTTTTTAAAGAGAAATATTAAGATGTACGTACTATTACATATAATTACATATTTTAAGATTTACATATTTTATGTTCTACAGTGTACCTGAATATGCATGATCAGTCATGCCTGGATCACCTATAATTCACCTGAATGTTTCAGATCTTTTAGTAGGCTTAGTGTCCTGGACAGCCACAGGACTGTGAGGTTCCCATTTTAGTTGACCTTCCGAGGAAAATCAGGTAAATGTGACATTTGGAAATACTTCCCTGAATTTGATCTACCCTCAAAACTGTTGCATTTGGTTTTCTACTGAGAAAAAAAAATAGTTGCAATGTAAGCAGAAATAAAAGGAAAATGCTTTTTTTGAATTGTCACAATTGAGTTGTTCTGGATAAAATCTATATTCTCTTTATGGGTTTTCATTTCTTCTATTATTTAGGAAGTAGGAAGGTAAATACGCACACAGGTATTCTAACATCTTTTTCTGTAATGTGTTTTTATCTTGCAGGGTTTTTTATAATGAATTATAGGCCTTTTTTTTGTTTTTTAGAAAAGCAAGAGAGAAATACTAGTATTTCAGTAATTCTAAACCCATTCAAAAAGGTAAAAGTACTTCACCTGTTTGTGAGACTTAAAGTACACAAGTGTGTCGCTAAAAAGTGATTACTTTGTATAGAGGTATAATAGCGCTTCTAGACTACACTTCATTTATGCTTTAAGAAGTACGAAGTTGTTAATGTGGGTTTAGGCACCCTGAGGAATTATGATGATTAATAGCACTGACATTCTGTTGGATCTCTGGAAAAAAAAATTAAAATTCTTTGTGTTTGTTTTAGATAATTATGCTGTATATATATATGAGGTATTCTGTGGTGTTTTGTGTTTTTTTTTTTTTTTCTTTTCATCTTAGGAATGGATAAGAATGACTGAATTTTTAGTGTTTAAGTAACTTCCATGTTGGAAAATGGGTTGTAGGGATATATTCAATTTCAGATTCCTTTTTTAAAATAGTTCTTTCCTAGGCTTCTTCAGAAAGCAGGGTTCTTTTAACAGCAATTCAGAGCACCTGACCCAAATTCCTGTTCTGAGTTACCCTATGGAGGACTGTTACTTTGCATTTAGAGGGAAAGTATGGTTCTTAAAGCAAATGGTCAGAATGCCTTCTTATATCTCCTCTGGAAAAAAAAAAAATCTGTTTCTTTAGCTACAACATTGACTTGAATTGTTTGATAATCAATATGTATAAAACCAGTTTCATTCAATTTATTTGAGAATAGCCAGAAAGTCTGAGCAGAGCTATTTCTGTGTACATATGTACTTCACACACAAACTTATGAAGGTGAAGGTAGGTGATCCTTATCCTGTGGAGGTGCTGTTTGCTGTTGTGGGTATTTAAGCATCTTGAGTGTGACTTAACTGGTTGGGTGCTTTCATGAATTAAAAAAGAAACTGCTAAATATCTGCTTACTGTGTCTACATGGTTCTTAACACAGGGTGAACTGACTTAACAGCTTACTGCTGCTGAAATGGGGAGTCTTGTCATCCTCCATCTTCTTGTTCCTGTTTTCCTGCCTACTTGTTCTCACAAAGTACTTTGTGCCAGCTTTGATGCTTGCTGGAATATGCCATGCTTTGATTTAACTCATTAAAATGTCATCACACTGTTCCAGAAAGAAACCCAACATCAAAACCAAACAAACACGGTCAATTTTATGCCTCTTTATTGAATGATATAGGGTCAATGAAGGGTTTCTGTGCTTGAGAAAAATGTAGGACAAGTGGAGAACACAATAGGAGGAAGGCAGCAAAATTCTCCCTTTTGGACAGCTGGAGCTGTTACGATGATTGTGGCATATATGAAAGAGCCGAGAATACAATGTTTTCATTAAATTAGGTTTCAGTTACATGTGGAGTTCAAGTAGTTAAATTGCGTTTGGTCCATGTGTTTTTGGGCACGTGCAAACAAGCATGAATTATAAGTATGATGTATGTAAGTGTACACTGAAGTAGAAAAGTGCGTGTAGTCACATACACTGCAATGGCTTCTTTGAAGTTAAGAGCATTTGTGTGTCCCTAGGTGTGAGTCTTCAAGCTGATCAGAGAGCTGACTGCTGCATTTGACCGATCCAGCTGTAAACACCAAATAATCTATTTTCAGGATCCAGATTGCTTTTCTCATGAATTGAGTTCTGACTCCCGATATGTGGAGATAGGAGGAAGAAAGGATTTTGAAGTGCTATTCCCATTCAGAAACATTTAAGTCTTGAGTTTAAAAATATTAATGCAGAAAATGGTCACAGCCATCTTATATCCCATATTGAAAAGATTTAATTCCTTGAATCCAGGAGAATGCTGTGGGAAATGGTGTCAAAGGCTTTACTGAAGTCTAGGTAGGCAACATCCACAGCCTTTCTCTCATACTCTAAGCAGATCATCTTGTCACAGAAGGAGATCAGGTTCATCAAGCAGGACCTGCCTTTCATAACCCCATGCTGGCTGGGCCTGATCCCCTGGTTGTACTGCAAGTGCTGTGTGATGGCACTCAGGATGATCTGAAATATAATAGCATAGCAGAAAGCTTTAATGGCATCCTAATCTGAACTCAAACCTATTTTATTTCCAGGTAGTAATCAAACAGAGGCTCAAGCACTGAGGTCTGCTCCCAGGCAGAGCCACATGCTTTCAACTAGCTTCGCACGTAGGTTCAAATGTTCCAGCTTTGGTGTGTCTATTCTTTACCTTGTTGTTTTATTCTCTGAGACTTTCCCTGCTGGTTTTGTCCTCTTGGAAATATTCTCAGTTGCTTATTCCTTATGTTGTTGTTGTTTGTATGCTTCTGTATTCCATTGCCCTTTCTTCCTTGTCTTTTCCTTTTACTCTGTTCCTCTTTGCTCCTTCTTTTTCACAGGTATTTCTTAATATACAGTATACCTTTAGCTTTAGTCCAGTGTTTGGTGGACAAATAGTCATGAGACAGAAATCTGCAGATGGCTTAAAAAGATGTTCCTGTCAGAGTCAAAATATTTAACTCTTTAATTACTTCTAGACATAGTGCCTCTAGAGCTGATAAATATTGCCAGAATGGTGGTGTGGCAGTGGGCTGTGTGGCTTCTTTTTACAAAGCATTACTTTAACTTCAACCTGACAACTTTCAGGAGAAATGAAGTCTGCTGAGAACAGCTTTTATTGTTTTCATTGCTGTGTTAATCTGTAAGCCACATTTAGTAAAGATCTGTGCTTGTGCCAGAACAGGGAGGCTGTTTTGAACTAGTTGAAGGAATCCTTCCTGAGTGCTCTCTAGCCAGGTCTGGGTGAATTTATTGCAATAAATGCAAATTGTCACTTGGTTTTTTTGCCTCCATACCAAACGTGAAGATGAAATGTCAAGATGTTCAGAGAAGAAATTGTGTGTGCTCTGGGGCACATTATTTGAAAGTAAATATATTGTTTATGCAAGTTGTTCTTCAAATGTTTTAATACTGTGATGCTTAAATCATAATATTTTTCAAGAGGTTATGATTTTAATTATCAATCCTTTATGTAGTCAGGGAAGGAATACAAATAATTAGTAACTTATAAAATATCCTAATAAAAAGAAGTGCATAAGTACAGTTATCACAAACTAAAAATGCAAAAATATAACTGATTCTTCTGAATTGAATTCCTTGTAGGTGCTTATCAAATTTTAGAAAATGTTCAGTTTGAGAGTTCAAATGCTTTAGTGAGAAATAAGTTAAATACTTGTAGTGAACTAATCTGTAGGCACAACAGGAACTTGATAGTGTAGTAGGTGGTAAGATTCATTTATGATAAGTTATAATGGAATTCCCCTGGAACTATGTATTCCACCTACTTGAGTGCACAGTATTTCAAAAGAGTAACAGTATGCAGCAAATGCCAAGACACAAAAAAGTTGGCAGGTTATTGTAAAACATGGGACTAAGTATATGACTAAGCCACTGTTTCTAACTATCTCTGTTGTTCTGGTGTACATTGTGGTCTATACATGTTGAATTTCTGTGGTTCACCTCTTGTGTAATAGCTGTTCATTTAAACATTTTTATTTGTCCAGAATATAGAGCCTGCGTGTATTTTAATTTCAAGTATGGGATCTGCACAAAACAGGAAGTGCTGCATCTCCTTCTTGAGATGAAGTCACATTTATTGTATGTGGTAATTGTGGTGATATGTTTGAATGTTATTTTCAAAATTACTTTTTTTCTCCCTATTTTAAAATTATAGGTAGGCAGTGATTCTGGAGCCATTCCAAAGGATTGGGATGTTGGAGGGGAAGGGAGAGAGTAATGGTTGGTTTGAGCCACTTGGAACAAATTTCTTGTCGGTACTGGAATTTTAATACAGTATTCAACATGCATACAGGGAATATTTGGTATGCTTTTTACCTATGCTTACCTGATGAAAACTACATAGTGAAAAGACACATAGAATGTGATTGCAGGTTTCTAAAGCAATAGTGTGGTGGTTTTGAGGGCCTTCTCTCTTCAGGATATTACATCTAACTGAAATGGTTTTAGCTGATAGCAGTTTTCTGGTCAGTGTGACACAATTTGTTAATTTACTAAGTTGTTAGCAATGAACTTAGTATTTCAGCACATTTGTCAACAGAAATAAATTGTGCGCTCTGAAACTCGTATTTCTGAATTACATGCAAAGGATTTCTCTGTGGGGGTAGTAATGCATTATCTGCAATGACATAAGAAAGTGGCATAGAAGAAGTAGTCTTTGTTTTGCTGAGCAATAACAAAATTGAAAGGAAGAGTGATAAGAGTGTCTGCTAGGATGACCTATTCACTGCATTATATATGAAAAACCCAAATTGTTTACATTAGTGGATGAAGAGAGAACTTTTTCACAGCTTAAATTCTTTTGACAAACCTTTTTTTTTTTTTTTCCCCCCTATATGCAAGATTTGCTTAAGGAATTCTAAGGGAGCTCATAAAACTGGCCCAGAAAGACATTTGTAGTAATATCAGAAACGGGAGGGGGAAATCTGATGCTGATCTCTTTTTCTTGAGAAGAGTGAACTACTGATAACTATGACAAGGTTGACTGGAATGTTGTCCCATTCGGGACAATCTGATTGATTGCTCTCTCATCTCTTAACTGTCTATGCAGATTGAGGGGCACTTCTTTGGGCATTTGGAATAATTATAATTTTAAATGAATCCCCTTTTTAATACTCGTAATATTCTGGTTTTGGCAAAATGCATCATGTACATTTTAGTTACAGCAATTGGAAAAACCTCAGTAAACAGTCCTGCTAGGCAGTGATTTGTTGCCAGGAAATGTACTCTTTTTTTTTTTTTTTTTATAGCTTCATTAAAAGAAAGTTACAAAAATACTTCATTGAAGATACTGCAGCAACATAAAAACATAAAAAAACCCTGCCAAAACCAAACAAAACCAAAAACCCCTAAAGAAACCCTTGGGTAAACACTTGACAGTGTGCGATTATAATTTCACATCTGGAATTGTGCCGTGATAGACAAAGAGTCATTCCAGATCATTTTGCTTTTCTTGTTTTGATGTGAGTACAAAGCTGTTCTGATCTTGGAAATACTACATGGGATACAAGTCTTGGCTCAAATTTCAGTAGCAGGTAGTACCTTTTTCTGAGAAGCTTGATAAATCAGTGAACTGAATTGTGGTGTACATGTTAATACAACTAATTAGACTTGTATTGACATCTTCAATATAGTGTTACTATCAAGGAAAACTAATGTAGACTGATATATCTACTTCGTAGAGAGGCTTCAAACTGTTATTTTTAGGAACTTACACCACAGTACAGAGGCATCCCCATCTTATTATAAAGATTTCTATTGAAAATCTGCCTTATTTCCAGATATATGTGTGTGTACACTAACGATGGTTATTACTTTCAGATGTGTGTGTATAAAATTGTACGTTTCCTCAGTTTTACTCTGCAAGCTGCTGAAAGTTTTGCTGTGATCCAGAGAGGCATGTAAGCTGTCTACCTGAGGTCGGAGTGCAGCTCTGAACTGAGCACCACATTGTTTTGCTTTACGATACTGATTAATGTGTGCAGGTGGTGTAGTAGGTAATTTTATTGTCACATGTCTGGCGTAAGCTGGTGGAAAGAAGCTTTAGTTTCACATGGAGTAGACTGAAAAGATTGGGCTCATCTTTAACTCTCCAGCTAAATATGTTGTTATTACAGATATGAGGAAGTGGTGCAGTTTGGTAAAGGTGGTAGGTGTTTTTATCTAAGCATATATTAATGTACTTGGATATATTGAGTGGGTGGGAGGGTTTATAGGGGTGATAGGAGAGTGTAACATAGGTGTGAGAATAATGGTGCGGTTGAACTGTTGAGAGGAATGGCTTGTACTGTTCTCTCTGGGGACTGGTTGTGGCTGGCTAATACACCCATATCGAGCCCCAAACCTCTATATAAAAGAATATTTTTAACAGAATATTTTTCTCTTGAGTCTGACCAATGGATGTAGATTTGTGTGTTTCTAACTGTTCTGACTTGAAGGGTTAGAAAATGTGAAGAAACTGACTTTGGTAGGATAATTAAGACTATTAACTAACTTGACCAAAGCGGCAGTTTAATTTATGTTCTCGTGCTAGTTTCTAATGTCTTCATATCATGCTTCTACCCTGTTTTGTAGAAATTTTTGGTATTTCGGAACATATTTAAGAGAAGAAGCATGCTTTTCTTTGAGGTTCTTATTCATGTTTTATTTAACACTGCAGATGATATGCTGGTTGCACCAATGTTGTGCCTGATTTAGGAGAAATCGTCTTCTGTGAGTCCAATAAGATGGAATGTGTTTTAGAGGATAAAGGTATCTGGAGACTAGGAGAGCTGTTATGTGATCTCTTGCTTTCTCTGTAAGATGAAAATAATACTAGTTAGCTATTGTTTTAAGTGCATTGCTGTCTCCAGAAGATTTCTTCTGGATATATTATCCTTACTGTTATATATTAATAGATTAAGTTCATCTGCAGGGCAAGTAAAATGAACTGCAAAGATAAAGAAACCACGCCTGGGTCTGCAATGGCTGAAATTGCTTAAGTTTTGAACTGCTGCTGTTCTGCAGTGCTCATCTATAGAGCTTGCAGAACATGCTATGTCTTGTTGCTGATAAACTTGTATTTCAGAATAGCTTGCTACATATAGAGGATTGTTGCATATATAGCATAAAATAATTTGATGTTTGCTGATTAAATTTTCATTAAAAGGGTTATATATATTGTAAGGATTATAATTTGTTTGTTTGTTTTTTTTTTTTCCAGAAAACCTGTTAAGTGTTGTAGAGAGTGCAAAAATGGAGTGGATGCTCAGCTGTCTGCATTTTTGTGACTTTGTCCTCTGCTTATTACTAGTATACGATCTGGCACTTATAACCTTGGTAATTTCAAACTTTGTTCTGGACCATTTACTGTCCCAATACAAGTTCTGATGAAATTCAGCCACTCTTAAGTGAGGTCCTAAAGTAGCAGGGTTTCCAGGCTTTGAATCCAGGAGATAGAAGATAGAGAAGAGGGTCTGAAAAGCATGCCTCTAAGGAAGGGGGTCTTACTATTATGTCAATATCTAGGTCCCATTTTGGACAACACTGCAGATTAGCCAGGTGAAACACTTAAAGTATGTGATCCAGCTTAGTCTTCAGGGTCATTGTTCTTCATTGAGGAACAAAAATTTACTTCACTGAGGAAAACCATAATAAAGAGCAGTTAAAATGGAGATCAGTGGGCGGTATCAATGTCCAATTCTGCTGAAAACTTCATTTCAAAGTGTTGAAATCCAGTGTAACTTAGTAAGCTACAGTGTTTTGTTAGCTCAAGCATATGTGAAATACAGGTAAGGAACTTCAGATGCAAAATCATTCGTGTAAATAGTCCCCAGGGGATATGAAGGAATGCAGTCCTTGGTGAAGGCAAACAACATATTTAGACAAAAGGTCATGTGCTAATGACCTTTTCTTGTTGTTTATTTGCATTATAAGTGAAACATCTGAAATTAGATGCTCTGTAGAAAATTATCCAAGGCAGTGGTTCTCAGGCACGTATTAAAATACATTTTGTACCACAAGGAAGTTTGAAGTCAAAAGGAAATAAAGCATAGAGTTCACTTCCATAGCTGCTAAAGCTGCTTTTCTCTGTCAGGTAGAATCACTGTTCCTGGAAGTGTTTTAAAAACCTGTAGATGTGGCACTGAGGGACGTGGTTTAGTGGTGGACTTGGCAGCGCTGGGTTAACAGTTGGACTTGATGATCTTTAAGGTCTTTTCCAACCTAAATGATTCTGTGATTCATCACTTGGCATGTAACACTTTACAAATAATCAATTGCAAAATCAGAATTATTTCCATCATGAAGCAGAAGCTGCTTATCTTTGTTTCACAGAAGGACTTTGGCTTGCAATTCTGTTGTTTTCCCTGAAGGGAAAGCTGTCTTGTATAGTCGTTGCAAACGTAGCTGCAGGGCAGGGGAAAAAAATAATCAAATTTGTCTTTGACAGCAGAACAGTAACAGAAGGAACTGTATTTGTCCCACTTAAAGGATATTAAAATAATTAGTTGTCTTGAGATAAGTTGTCCTTGTGAGATGGATATCTTGATGAATCAAGAGGTTGAATCGCATTTAAATGTGAAAATTCTTTTGCATCCATATTATTGTGCTTCCTTTCATTGTCCTGTGTTCTTTCCAGGCATTCTTTGATTCTGTCTGTTACTGTATTTTTGGGTTTGGGTTTTTTTTTTTTTCTTAGTTGTTGAATAAGGTTTTGGAGAACGGGATGACATATTTTCCTTTACCGAGTCCACAATAATAGTTTAAACATTACTCTCTTCTTTCAGTAGTGCACAGAAGAGGTCAAGGGAGTTCACTGGCCCTTCTTGCAGCTAGGGCATGTTTTGCATGTCCTTGTGTTCCATGCCTTCTACTTGTGATCAGCTGCTGTGCTGTAAGACGCTTTCCTCAAGAGTTCAAATAAACCCCAAGCCTCATAAATAGGGAGCAAGGTGACTGTTTAACAAGAAATACTACTGTTTTCCTAATCCTATTATGTTCTTTGCAAAGTACATTTGATTTCCTAACCACTCATGTGGACCTCTTTATTTTCTGTTTGTGCTGTACTGTAAGCAGAAGAAATACATTTGAAAGAGTAAAGGAAAAATAAAATCAGAATGTTACATGGTGTTACATTCAAACCTTGTGAGCCTTTACAGACATGTAGAAGAACATATTTTTATTATGTCATTCCCCCCTATGGTGTTTGCTTTCACAGTTGTTGCCAAATGACTGCCAAATTTCAGCTTGAAAAAGGCACAACATCACAGCTGATATTTTCACTGTTCAAGTTATTAGAAACTAAGACTAAAAAACCAAAAATATAAAAAATATGAAAAGTGTGGATTTCTTTATTTTTATAAACCTTTGGAATGTGTTTGGGTCAGCTTTATGCTTTTATTCTGCAGGTGTTGTAGCTAGAAGCTTATTTTCAATGACAACTGACATGCTTATGTGATCATTTAAACTTGACACCTAAGTTTTTGGGAGGAAAAAATCTTCCGTTTTTAATGTTGTTTACTGTAGTTGTGCCTGAAGGAGTCCTTTTCATCCAACCCTGTGTAAAAAAATTCATTATTTGAAAGGACGTGACAACTGTAAGGGGGGAGGAAAGAGCAGAATGTATGACTGACTGACCAAGACAATGCATGGCATGGAGCGGACATGTTAATATTATAGCTTCTTCAATCTGAGGCGTAAATTTATTTAGGAGAGGCTAACATAAATAAAGAAGGATGGATATCCTTTGGTAAGGGAACAGGTGAATGGCCATAACTGGTGAGGGGAGGCAAGTGAGGAGTAAAGTTTATATCAATATCTTGATAATGATGTAGGGAGAGATTTGGGATAAATCTGCAGTTTAGGACAGAGAAAATCTAGCTCAAGCTAGAGCAACCTGAGACTGTCTTTATGGCCCTTCTGTAAAAGATTTTGCTGGCTGGAGATTTGAAATATTTTCTTCCAGGCAAGGTATTAGTTTCAGGGGAAAAATTTATAAAACCCAGAATATCTTGCAGCAAAATCACAGACCTGGGTACTACTGATGCAGATTGTTAGGTCTTTTGCATGGAAAGGCTTTTAAAAGGAACTGGGCACTAACTTTTTTCTTTGCATTACTTGTGATCTATTTGCTTACTTTAGGCTCCTTAGTACTGAAAGTGCCAGCTCTAGGGTTCTTCAAGAATAAATTGAATATGCATTATTGTTATTTCTCTATACTTGCATTTAAAGGACAAAGGTTTGGCTTAACAAAATCTTTCTTCTAAGTATTGCCTAGACGAAATTTGTTACACAAATATCTAGAGTCTTTAAAAATCTCATTTCTTCTCACTCATACACTTTTCAAAGAACACTAAAATATTCTTTTTGTAGTCCTTCACTTACTACAGAGTCTTCCAGAAATGTTTGATTAGGCAGTAATTATTAAAAAACATTGTTTTCGTCCGGTTTCTATATCCTATTGAAGCAGAAGTCAGTAGGGAATTTGGTTGTTCTTTCTCTTGAGTGTTTAGGGTTGACAGGAATGCTTTATGAACTTAGATCAGATTAATAACTATTTCCTTTATCCTGTCTGTCCAAATTGTCATGAAAGCTTTATATTCTGTTCCTGTGCATGAACGCACTTTTTCAAAAGGGATAAATGGTTTTGATTCGGATTTCTTAATGAAACTAACTCAGTAACATTGAAAATTACTTTTAATTATTGCCATTAAAACCTAGTAGCAAATGTCATGACCAAGTGGAGGTTTCCTAATGTGTAGAACTAGAGCCCTGTACAGTGCTGTGGAATGGGTTACCAGAGACTAAACTGTAGATCTAAGGAGCTGAAGGTGACAGAGGAGTTTCCGTGCTGTTAGTGACAATTCCATCATTTGATTTCAATGATGCAGAGTAATTTCCTTTAAAAACCACTAAGCCTATAAAGAGGTCAGGTGCTGAGCTGAGTGGATGATCTGCTGAGATGAAAAGTGAAGAATATCCCTGAGTTTGGTAACTGTTTTATTTGTCTAACCTGTAGAGGATAATAAAGCAAAGACTGATATATTCAGCCATAATTATGGCAATTGGGATTAGAATCTTCTGATGCTTTCATAGTAAAGAATAGAATAAACTATAATGCAAGTTATATGGCCAAAATATTTCACAGCTAACTGTGCAGTGTTACTGTCCTGATTTTTCCTTTCTTGTGGTTTCGCCGTGGTGGATCATTCTGTCTCCAGCTTCAGTACTTGTGCAACTCTATTTTGTCTTCTAAATGGGCCATGTACTGTCCTCCACACTAGCAGTGGAACAGTCACCCACATCTTTGTCAGTGTGCATTGGACACCTTTTAAGGTGCAAATCAATATACTGTGAGCAGTTAAATTTATACTATTTGCGTTTAAGTTTTTCTTTATGAGGAAAGAAAGTTTTTCTTACTTTGAAAAAACTTGAGTGCTTTATTGTGAGCAAGCAAATAATGTGATAACATGCATACTGGGCAAACTGTCCTAGCCATATATGTTCATAAATGCATTGTTATATATCAACACAACAAGTATGAAAGTGTTTCTATCACTATATATATCAATAGCTGAGACTGGATTTGGAGGACATTGTAATTTACTGCTACTAATATCATACATAACTTTGAAGAATATTTAATTTTCTATCAGTGTTCCTTTAATCAGTTTCTGCAACAAAAACTGTTTTAAAGTGTCTGAAGTTACATGAAAGAGTAAATTCCCGATCAAAATACCTGTCATAGAGGGTTTTCTAACTTCCTTGTTTGTCTGACAGCAATTCAGTGTGGTTGATGATGCTGACTGAAGTGTGATTCCTGGGTTTCTTTCCTTTTTTTTTTTTTTTTTTTTTTTCCTTCCCCCCCCCCTCTCTTTTTTTGATGTTCCTGGTTTCATGTGGGTACTCCTATTGATGGACTGATTCTTCTGGTAAGGGATTTCCATACTGTGACTCAGGTGCAGTGCAAGCAATGTGACAATTACAGGAAAATACCTGTTAGGATCAGGTAAATTGGTATTTACATTGTTTATACCTTCAGCTGAGAAGCCTTGCAAGTCTTAAAGCCTCCTTTCACCTGAGATTAGTTGGAGCACATACTTAAATGAGCAGTGTTCAGAGATCCTAATCTGGGTTGAGGAACAAAATGTATAAGCTAATGCTCATACTGCGTGGGCAGTAGTTGTGGCTGCACCTGAAAGCAGTTTCATACCTGCAGCACTTCTCCTCCCACTGCCTGTTCAGCTGCATTTTTTGTCTAGAATGGTCTGGCCATGGAGATTGAGGACATACATGTCCTTGGACTTGAAAACAGCTGCCCGGAGCCCCAACATCTTTGTGATCCAAATTTCTTAGGTCTTTGTGAGACTTCTCCTTTATGCCCATGCTTCTGTTTCACCACACAATAAAATGTGTCGCTGCTGCTGCTTGATTCAGGCTGTTGTTGACCCCTCAAAGTGTGCTGCAGTGACTCTACTGGCCAGCAAAGTGGCACCAGTGCCATCATCCAGCTAGAAGAGGTTTTTCCCACGTCAGGTTAGAAGTCCTATGTAGTCATCAAGGAATTTCTGCCCAGCTCTGCTGTGTACCTTGTTTTCTGTTCAAATCTTGGTTTTCTTGAAGTTTTACATGAAATGAATTGCACTGCTTAAAACAATGTCAGGAAAACACTAGAGTAGAACCAGAGTCCTGGTCCTGTACTGCATGTTCTTGTCATTTGCATCAGCCTCGGTTTGTAAAACTGACTGCATGCTTGTGAATTGTCTGGGATTTGTTTTGGTGGAAGGCAGCATAGTTTTTTGCTCCAGTTTTGTTGATTCCTGCAGTGTAGTTCACGGACAGTCTGAAGGTCTTTAAGTTAAAAGTAATAAAGAAAGGTAAGGTTGGTTTGTATTCAGATGCTTGGAAAAACCCTTCTATTACTTGCAGACCTCTTTAAGCAGTTAGTTTCCAGATTAATCTTGGTGTAGGCCAAATGTTAACATGCACAACTGACAAATAAGTACCCAAGCAAGTCAGAGTATTTTTTGGCCTTACTTGATTTTAACTCATCAGCTATTTCTTTATTATTGATGAGCCAGGCACCAGAGGGAGTCCTTATTTCTGCACAAAACTAATTCCTTCTGTTTTCATTTGTTTTGTTCGCTTATTTTCACTTGTACCCCAAACAGAGACAAAGCTTCGTGCCTCTAGGTTACATCTTTCTGCTTTTCTTTCTGTTCTGAATCACTGTTGGAGAGAAGTTGTGGACTGTGTCCTGGCAGATTCTGGTGACTGTTGCCGTTCTGCTGCACAGGGAAGCCTGCATGACATTGCTGTCCTGGAGCTGTGTCAAACACACCATGGATACTTTGTAATTTGAATGCTAAAACTGAGATCTGCCCAAGTATTTCCTAGTAAGAGCCAAGAGGTAGAAATACAGAAAACAAACCCAAACCAGCCTTTCAAGCAGTGTCAAGAAGTTTTTGTAAAATTTGCCACAGGCAAAATCTGTCGTCTTCATTTTATAACATGTTTGGCTTTTCTGTGAAATCAGATATTGGAGCTCTCTGCCTTTGATTTTTTTTTTTTTTTTTTTTTTTTCTTGGAAACAGAGGGGGGGACTTTATATATGATGGCTTCAGAAGGTTAAGAAGCAAGCATTTCACTGTCCTGGATGAACCTGGCATTGAAAATATGTTTGTACAGCTGTCACCTTTGTCCCTTAAGCTATTCTCTTCTGTGGTCAGTGGGTGTTTCTCATGTGTCTGTTGGATGACAGCTCGGGAAGGGACACACCTTGTGGGAAAAGATTCTTTATGTCTGTGCCCTTTTGACACTGTTCTGAGAAGAGCAATGTCCAGAAAACCTTTCTGAGAGAGTTCTTTGCTGAATAAAAATTATTTTTTTATCAGACAGCATCTAAAATGCAAATGTGTAGATCAAAACTAAGTTACAGGAAGACATTTGGTTAAAACATGGAAGAATCGCTTTTTTTATAAAGTGCATTTAAGTTTGTGTATGCTGAAAAAGGTTTCAAAATTACATTTATATTGTCTAGACCTTTGTGTGCTGTTGCAAATTCAGTGCAACCACCTTCCAGCTAGATAGTTTATGAAAATAAATGCCTGAAAGTGGATTCTCAAGCCTTCCTTGTAAGTGATGTCAACTTCATCTGTCAGCACTAAAAATACAAATTGGCAGAGTTAAGCAGTTAGGCATTAAGGAGTAAAATCAGAACTAATCCCCAGAATGAAAGCGTTTTTGCCCATTTATATTCTTATTCTGTTTCTGTTTGAAGTGACTGGTCAGAAAATCTTAGTATGCTAATTATGTATCTTTCTAGTTTTCTGTGACCCTGTCCTACTTCCTTCTTGTACAACAGAAGTTAAACACAGACCTTTATATCTTGGGGATTTCTGCAAAGATACTCTTTACAGAAAGCAATGCCTAGGAAAATAATTGAAATGTTTTGGATCAATCTTTAGTGAAATTATCTACTTTTTCTTTCCCACTGTCCTGGTTTAAAACTGTTATACAGTACAGCTGTGTGGAAGTAGTGGTTTGGTAAATAGAGATGCTTAGAAATAGCTAATTTTTCTCTAATACTACTACTGCAAATTGCATGCTGCTTTTTTTAGTTCTACTTTCATATTTTGCTAGAGCATGACAAGCAAAAGAAAAATATGAGCATTCCAGAGAAATAGGTGTTGAGTCTGTTCTTTTTTTTTGTAGTTGTTGTAGTTTGACGTTTTTCTTGCTTCTCCTCATGCTGCTCTCAAATGCTTTTTATCCATTGGCACTTAAACAGAAGGAGAGGCAATCATAACAGGATGCAGAACACATTCTCAAGATTTTGGACAGTTGAAATTGCAGTTAATTGCAGCTAAGCAGTGGAACTTTTGATGCCTTCAGGAGTTCTGGGCATGGTGCATGAATTTATACAAAAGCTGAGATCTGTCTTTTCCAATAACGAATGTATATTATGCAGGGGATTAAATGGGATCATTCTCTTCATATGTGTTTTGTCTGTTCATTTGCAAATGCACCAGCTGTAATTTATTGGAAATCTCATCTTGGTGTACCCTTTCAAAGAACAGTGGAAAGCCCAGGTTAATGCAGTCTGTGCTGTCAACAGGCTGAGAAGTTCCATGAACTTTTATGAAGTTTTATGAAAAATCTTAAGAGCAGTGGTTGAGGGGTTTCACCAGGTGGGCTTTTTGGTTTGTGATGATTTGATTGTTTTGGTGGTTTGTTTTTTGTTTTGTTTTGTTTGGTTGGGGTTTTTTTCTAAGCCCTTTCATTCTGCTATAACCTGGCTTGGTAAATTATTCCATGTAAAACTCAGGATTCATTACCATTTGAAGTTAAATTTTGGAACACTTTACCAGGTGTGTAACCTGCTGTCATTAATTTGAAACGAGTCAAATTTCACTTTCTTTTTAAAGATAGCAATGACATTTTCTGCTGTTCTGGCTGCATGAGTATCTATACTTGGAATAAAGTGATACAAAGGGCTCAGATAACCTTGCAATGTCTTCTAAGAGTTTGTATTGTGTGACTTGCTGTGTGTTGGAGGTGCTAGGAAAGCAGGTTTGTTAACTGCTCTTGTCAACAAGAGTTGTTTAGAGTCAAGGGTTATACAGATTAATCATGTAATTATTAGCTATGCTCAAGGCAAGTAGTTAAGGACAACTCTGATACCACTGCGTAAATAACTAGAGGGAAACCTAGAGCTAATAAAATGTCTCTGCTGATGGTGAATAGTACTATATCACTGACCAAATCTGATCGAGGAATTCCTAACGGCTTTCTATTTTTAGCCCTTGAAAGAGGGGTGTGACCATAGACACACACTGATGACTAAACCTTTTGGAGTGCTTTGTGGGGCTATAAATACGAAGTGCACTATTTCGGTTGCAGTACCTGTGAAATGGATCTGAGAGAGAGTGAGAGAGAAGTTCTCTGCCAGTAAGACCAATATTCCTGTCTGACGCCTGTTTTGAGGTTGCCAACGTGTCGTGGTGCTGTGCTGCTGAACTGCATTTATGTGCAGTTCAATGCAGCAGATGCAACCAAGGCTCTTTTGATTTTTAAATAGTTACTTCTAAGGGAAATGTTAACCAGTGAGACTTTCTAAAGAATTTTGGCACAAACAGGTGGCAGAGTGTTTCCAAACATTTCAAACAGACCAGACCTGCAATGAAGAACATTACTGTCCTTTACAGTATATATTGTGTATGGTCTTAAAATTAAATTTGCTTTTTACAAGCTTGTAGAGTGTAGGTCAGCACAGCAATCAAGTCTTTTCTTTTTTTTTTTTTTTTTTTTTTTGGTGTTGGAGTGTCACTAGAGATTTAAAAGTGTTAGGCAAGCATTATAGATCATAGTAAACCTAGTTAATGTGAAGTGCAGGGGTAGCACTCCATAATTATTGCAGGTATTTTTTCATTATCCTTTGATATTTTTTAAATTCAGTTGGGGTAGGTGGGGGTGGGGGGAGGGGAATAGAAGTAGACATGTCACTTCCTTGCTCTTATCCTGTAATGTTCTTCTACCACTCTCACCACCCCCTACTACCCTGCCTACAATTTAGCCTATATGTATTCATATTCTTAACCTTTTACTAGATTGACTGCTTCTGTGGGCAGAGTCAAGCAAAAGGCACAGTAAAGATAATTGACCTACAGAGCTGTTTTGTCTTACTGCTCTCTTTAATGAGGTACAATCTTGCTGTGGGGTGAATAATGCAAGGCTGTTCTGTGAGCACTGACAGGATAAACACGCTTAATGTTGCCAATAAGAACAAAGGAAAATGTTCTCTTTGTAGATGTTGAGCCTTGTTCTGATGCTCTCGGCTTTGTAAAGGATCTTCTGAAAGCTCCCAACACAGATCCAGGCGAGCAGCTTCTAAATTCAAGGCACGTGTAACCATCTGTGCTGCTTTGAACAGATTGTGTATACCTTTGACAGCTTCTGGATCCTGAAATAGCAAAAGAAACAGACAAAAGTTCAGATTTTTGACTTGGTCACTGTGCTGTGTTGGGTTCTTTTTGGCAGCATTGTACAGCAGGAGCTAAACCAACTGCAGGATGGGAGAATCTTTTGAAGTCTTTGAAGACAGAGGTTATGTCTCCATGTTCTGGAGATTAATATGAGGTTTTGACAGTCATCCTTAAAGGAATATGAACTATGGGACATTTGAGGAAAGAGCCAAGGGACTGGTGGGAACAGTTTTCTGGGCAAGTGCAGCTGCAAAAACATGAAGCTGATTCTCCCTAATGATTTGGAAGAAAATATTGGTGGTTTCCTTTTGCAGCAAATCTTGCGATGTGTAAATGGAAAAGAGAAAGACAAGGGAGCCTTTAACCTGCCCAGCAGTATTTCTGAAGGCAGTTTGTTAAAACGTGAGTCATATGATGTTAGCACGGATTTTTTTTTTCTTTGATTTTTTTCTCTTAATTTCTATTCTGACAGCTTAAATCTGGGTGGGAGAATTTCTCTCTCTGGCTCCCACCTTTTCTTGTTCTGCAGTAGCTGAAACAAAACACTTGAAACAATTTTCTTAATAGATGAAAGGAAGACTTCCCCTGTCATCTCTGCTGAAGGCCTGTACTTCAGGATTCCAATAAGAGTTATTTCTTTGCTATCATTAAGATTCATGATGCCCTCTTCTCTTTGTAGAGTTCCCTTTTGTGATAAAGGTATGATGCCCTAACAAAAAAATCAAGTCCCACAGCATTCTCCTGGAGGATCTGGCTGCTCATGGCTTGCATGGGTATACTTACACTAGGTAAAAAGCTGGCTGGATGGCCAAGCCCAAAGAGTAGTAGTAAATGGAGTGACATCCCGCTGGCAGCTGGTCACAAGTGGCGTTCCCTGGGGCTCAGTATGGGGGCCAGCACTGCTTTGAATCTTTATCACCGTTCTGGATGAGGGGATCGAGTGCCACCCCTCTGTAAGTTTGCTGATGACACCAAGTTGGGGAAGGGGGGGAACGTGGATGTGCTGGAGGGCAGGAGGCTCTGCAGAGGGGTCTGGACAGGTTGGACCGATGGGCCAAGGTCAACTGTATGAGGTTCAGCAAGGCTGAGCGCTGGGTCCTGCACTGGGTGGGGGCACAACAACCCCCCACAACGCTACAGGCTGGGGGCAGAGTGGCGGGGAAGCTGCCTGGTGGGAAAGGGTCTGGGGGCACTGGTTGATGGCTGGCTGAACACGAGCCGGCAGTGTGCCCAGGTGGCCAAGAAGGCCAACAGCGTCCTGGCTTGTAACCAAAACAGCATGGCCAGCAGGACAACGGCAGCAATTGTCCCCCTATCCTCGGCACCAGCGAGGTTGCACCTCGAATCCTGTGTTCTGTTTAGGGCCTCTTGCTTCAAAGGGGACATCGAGGTGCTGGAGCATGTCCAGAGATGGGCAATGGGGCTGGGGAAGGGTCTGGAGCAAAAGTGTGATGGGGGACAGCTGAGGGCAGCGGAGGTGTTCAGCCTGGAGAAAAGGAGGCTCAGGGGGGACCTTATTGTGCTCTACAGCTGCCCGACAGGGGCTGTAGGCGGGGGTGGGTGGGTCTCTTCTCCCAGACAACAAGCAACAGGACAAGAGGAGACAGCTTCAAGTTACACCAGGGGAGATTTAGATAGGATATTAAGGAAAAATTTCTCTGTTGTAGGGTAGTCAAGCATTGGCACGGGCTGCCCGGGGAGGGGGTAGAGCCATCGTCCCTAGAGGCGTTTTTCACACACGTAGACATGGTGCTTAGGGACATGGTTTGGTGGTGGACTTGGCAGTGCTGGGTTAACAGTTGGCCTTGATGATCTAAAAGGACTTTTCCAACTAAATGGTTCTGTGATTCTCTAATGCTGCTGCTTTCAGTCTTGCCCTCTTTATATTTTTATAGCAAGATACAGTAACAGGTAGGTACATTAAAGAAGGAATGGAAATTAGCCCTTACCTGAAGGTGGTGGATGGGGAGGTTGGGACCAACCCCAAACTTTTAGAGGAATTAATGGCTTTACTCAAGTGCTGTAAGTTCTCCTTTTTGTCACTTTGGCCCTAAATCTTTCTGAGTAACAAAATGAAAGCAGTTTTTAGTTCTGCTCTACACAGAATCCATTCCTAGAGAAGGGAAGAAAATGAAAAACACAAGTGCATTTTAAAATTACAGTTCTCTGAGGTAAAGTGCCAGTGTCACTAACCACATTCAACAACATTATTAGCTGGAGCAACGGAGGTAAAAGCAACATAAAAGGGAAGCCTTTTGCCCCTCAGACCACACAATTATTGAAATGGTTAGTTTGAGGCATTTTAAAGCTAGGAATTAAGAAATTATTGGAATGTCAGTACCTTTCCATAATACCAAAGTCACAGGGGCTGGTTTGTGTGTGAGTAAGATGGAGCCTGTCATTTTCAGAGGTCTAGTCATAATGTGGAATGAGCTGGTGGATTTTATCCCATTCTCTGCTGATCATATTATCTTTCTCAAGAACAATCACGATCTAGCAAGTTTAGCGCTTTCTGATCAGGTGAGACTGTGGATTTGGGCAGCAGAGATCACAAAGTTTGTTATAAAATGAAGTACTTTGTGCTGTGCCTATACTCCTTAGTACCTTGAATGAGGCTTCCACCATTTAGTATTGCAAACCATGTGCAGCTAAGATCAGATCTTAGCTGGAAAGGGGATTTTTTTGCTGCCGGTTGGAAATAGACAGTAAAAAACCCTTTCTCTCTTGCATGATCTAGGACTTCATACCTCCAGAATCTATTCCAGTTCCTAGAGTCTTCTCTGAATTGAATTAATGAATTATCCTCCCTGTTGTCTCACCCTACAGCTCCTCCACTGCAACATCTAATGCCTGTCACTGAGGACAATAATATTAGCTAGTTTATGCCTTTGATGTAATAATGTCAACTTTTGCTAAGATGGCTAGACTTGTTATTTCGTGAGCTACTGACTTGGTTAGCAGACCTGCCCTAAGAGTTAGCTTTCCTCAGTTCAGCAGCTATTCTCATGTGTTGCAGGGAGTGTTGCTCTATACCAGACTGTTGAAACCACCACTAAAAAAATGTGTGTGAAGTATGTGTATGTGGAGGCCTTTTGATTAAAAAAAAGCTCAGATCCTTTCACTGATCCCGTTTACAGCACAGTACTATGAATAGTTGTTCTCATAAATGCCACAAATTCTGTCCATTGACACACTTGGGCACAACAGCTGACCCAGCTCTAGCTGCTTTAACTGACTTTGCTGCTAATGTGTCATGAAACTCTGTGAGGCCTTTACTGAAGGTTCATGGTATTGTTTCAGTTTTCGTTTTTCTTGGAAGATTCTTATTGTATCTTTGTTCAGTCATTGGAAAACTATCTCCGGAGCTGCAGGAAAACACCTGGAAATCATGGTAATTGTCTCCATCACAACATCCTACTGTACTGGACTGCATTTGAAGAGTCCTTTCTGAATTTAGAATGCAGAGCTTTGAGCCCTACTGTTTGAAGAAGGATATGATGTCAGAATAATACATGTTAAAATATGTTAGAAGGAAAACGTGTGACACCTTAGATAAGGTATAAATTAAGAATTATCCCAATTATTGGAAATCTGACATTACAGAAAACAATACATATGAACGTTTTTCATATTGAGGTAAGTGGGGCCAACGTATTGGCTAAAATGATACATTAGTGTACAAAGTGTGCTCACGGCAAACTGCAGTCTTTGAGTGTTTTTCTGTTGGTTTCCAAATTGTTGGGTCAATATTTAAGGGAATTAAGTCACCCAACAGAGTGAATGTTTGGAAGGACTCAACTGTTTGTAGTGAATACTATTTAATTTCTTGTATCATTCAATGCGTTGCAGCTGTATTACATTATCAGAGAGGGACAGCTCCAGTTGTGGATAGCAAGGTGGTTTATTATAACAGTATGAGAACAAATGGGCAGAGGTCGGATTAACCTTTGTTCTGAAGTGCCCTCTAAAAGGCCACCTTAGAAATGCTAACAAAGATGTAACTCCTCATTTTCTACAAACTAATCTTTCTAAGATACTTCTATAGGAAAGGAAGTTGTTCTGGGATTTCAGATTAACTCAATTGTTGCATGCCACAATTTATTTTGCCATGGTGTTTTTCATACACATATATTTTCTACTTGCTGCACTTCCCTGCTAATTTATCTATGCTGGCCTGGCAGAGTGCAGATCCATAAAATATGAGTCATCTTAGCAGGAGAAATTGTAATTTGAGAATGTGGATTAAGCTGTACTTTTCCAAAGGTATGAATTAGGATTATGTGGCTAAAGCTGTTACTGTTGCAGTGTTGAGCCAGACACAGTGAGTGCAAAGCCTGGGCTACAGTTTCCACTTAATACTTCGGTTTTCTGTTGAGCCTGAATGATGAATACTCTTATCTCTACTATGATCCTATTGTTATCTCAGCATTTGTGTAGACAGTCTTCCTTGAGTAAAAGGTGGGGAGGTAGAATATAAAAAAGCCCTAGATGCATGAGCAAAATACCTTTTGTTTTCACAGTATGCAAAAGCCATGGCATTTCTTCTTTTCGGGTGAGTTTTCTATTTGAGGAGTGCTATGAAGAGGTTTAATGGCTTTCTGTTTGTTCTCTTTTGTACAGTCATATAGTCCTTCCTATCTTTTCCCTTGGCATTAGAGAACAGCTTCTTGCTGTTTGTGGAGGTGCTAATCGGTGGGTTACATTAGCACAATGTTTCTTAATATATAGCGAGAACATTTTGCGATGTGAATTCTATTTCACCATGCAGAGTACATCACAGAGTGTCTTTAAAATGCAATTAAGGACTGCAAAGCCTGATACATCAGCTGCCTGGGGAAGCAAAGTTTACTTTGTTAGGAAGCAAAGAAAGAACATTGTGAGTGGTGTGTTCAAAGTGAGGATTTTTTAAAAAAAATTTTAGAAGTAGAAGCAAGTAAACTTCAAGTACAGTTGAACACCTGCCTAGCAGAACTGTTCTTCACCATTTGGAATGTTATTAGCCACTGTTGGAGTATTGTCTTAGATCTCCAGCACTTCAGTAGTGTTTAGCATCTGATTTAGGCCGTAAACATATGCAAATTTATACTGGTACTTTACAAATTGTACTCTAACTTTGCAAAGGATCACTGTTCCCTGCTAGATTGACCAGAATTACCCATCCTTCATTTTGTGGTATCTTTACGTTTTCATTAGAATAAGCTTTAACACTCTCATCTGCTCTGTCTCTCTCTTCCTCCCTCCCTGCCCTGCCCTGCAAGAAATTGCTTGTGTATCCTTTATGGTACTAACACCCTCTTCCTTCTGCAAGAAATGGTTTGGTTTTTTGCTTTAACAGACTTTCTATACTTAATTATGATAATAAGAAATAATGTAGCAAAACCACTTGGCTTGTGACTGTGAGACTACCAGCTGTTTCCTGTGAAGGTTAGAGGAATGTAAAATCCATTTCTGTTTTCTCGAGTCTGCCCTGTGTTAATGCTGACAATTCTACTACAAGTACTTCATTTGTTTCTTAAAAAATAAAAATTGTCTTTGAGAGATGGTGATAACTGGCACAAAATTGATTCTTGGCAATACTTGAAGAGCACTTCTTGCAAGGGTTGGATTAAATGCTTAGAGAAGAAAAAAGGTATTAATGCTAAACCTTTAATATACAAAAAAATCTAGATCTTTTAGATGAAACATTGTCTTGTAGCTCAGTAATCTTGATTAGAACATGATAGGAAGCAGATCTGAGATACTGAATTTATTAGAGACTAAATCAGCTTTGAACACTTCCGGTCACGCTATAGGTGTTTCTAAGAAGAGTGATAGTTGGGACAAAACTTGTAACTTAATTTTCTGAATGAAGTTTAATGATCTCTATACACACACAAAATTTATGAAACTTTTTTCCAGCCTTTTCACAAAGTACTTGTTCCAGCAGACATTTTTTGGATGCCTTTCAACTTCCTTCATAAGTTACCTTTCTGCCTGATTTCCTCAGTTAAGGTAGCCATGTATTTTGTGAGCGGTACTGTGTTTTCCTTGTTAGAATCACACACCTAACCATGCTATTTTTATTTGTTTAGGGCAGTCACACAGTAGAGAAAGATGAATAATACTAAAAATGAAAGAATTCTGGGGAGACTTTAATGCAGTTAATTCAAAGCTAACTTACCTTTATCTGTCTTCTATATTTGATGGGTTGGTGTGGATCTTTTATGCAGTCTGAAATTTTAGCTGCCAACATCCTCAACTGATTTTACAAAGTTTGAAGAAAAATGATAGCAAAGAAAGAGGCAAATGAAAAGTTATAATCATGTATGAATAAAAGGATGTATTATTAGATGGTCATTAATTTGTTATTTGAAATGGGAATGTCCCTAGATAAATTTAAATTGCCCTTCATTACTTATTTCTATTGCTTCGTTACTGGTCTTATTTACCTCATTACTTTTTTCTGTTAACTTTAAAAAGCATCTTGAATTAGTTATGAAACCTGTTCTTTAAGAAAAGTTTTTGTATTTAGCTTTCAGCGTGCTCTATTTCTAGCAATTATGCTAATGGTTTTGCTGAATAAAATGTCTTGAATGTCTTAGAACTATACTTCTCTTGAAGGAGCTAAGCCTCTGTCGTGCTGAACAGTCCCAGGTACTATATTGCATAGCAGGACATGGACAAAGCCATATTTAAATGCAGAATAACTGCAGAGAAAACATGTCTTTACTGCAGAGGTGAGAGCACGTGATTAATGAGCTGGAAGATTTGCCACAGCTGGGCTCTGCAGCAATGCTTCTCATACCCACTGTAGGTTAAAATTCTCATTTGCTCCACTTCACTGGCACACATGAAAACACCTAAGCCTGGTGCCATCACACCCCTCCTACTATACTAGGATTGTTTCTACCACAAATTACAGGGTCGTGACTGACCAAGAAGGGCAGGGCTTGGGTCTCCTTGTACCTTTTTATGGCATTGCAAATAGCTATGCAATCATCCTGGAGTAACAGTGCAAGAATACAAATTACAGACTAACCCAGTCTGCTGGTGTCTCAGTGCAAGCGCTTGTTTATATCTGCTTCACTCTGCTAGTTGTTTCACAAAGGGCGTACGGACATAAAGGCAATGGCAAAGGGTCAAAGAGGTCTTGTGTAGGTGTAAGGTGCATTTAGTAGGTATTGTTGAAGTTACTAGTGAAATAAGCTACCTGGGAATTAACCATTGGTATTGCATCAGTGTACAGCAGTTCAAAAACAGTACAAAGCTCCTTCTCCAATTTGAACTGCAGATGAGTATGGGGAAGCAGACAGTAATTAATGGAAGTGAAATTTAGTCAGAAGAATCATCAGTTTCCAGGAAATGCCAGCAAAGCTGTGTCTCTGCTTTCTGATCTGGTGCAGATGCAAAAGCGTCGCTTATGTTCGGGTCTGTAAGTAGTTATTACAGAGGTGGGAAGGAAAGGATCAAAGATCCATGGGTGAAAGTTCATGTAAGTGTTGAGGCCTGCTTGATAAGGTTAAGAGGTTAAAAAAAAAATTCTGACTCACAAAATAGATACAGTACCAATCTTAAAAGCATCTGCTTTCTCAGATGGTATTAGTAGTCTTGGTCTTCTGATACTTGGTGTAAATAATGACTGTACATCTCTGTATAATCGTTAACTGCATACACTGTATAGGAAGATCACATTTCCACTCTCTTGCCCTAAGGTTAGTTGGAATGAGAACGTGCTGTTTTCTGCCCACCAAGGTAAAAACAAAAGGCCTGTTTTTTCTTCTAGCCCCTGGGAAAATCAGAAGCCTGTGCATAAAAGTCAGCTAGAATAACTAGCACTAGTTTGAAGCCCCTGAGAATGGTGGAAGACTCCAACTCAAAGATACTGTGTTGTGGCGCTGGTGGAGATGACAGTCGTTTTGAAGCCTGGAGCATCACAACCCAAACAATCACTCAAGAAGAAAAAGTGTTGGCTTGGAACAAACCAGAAGTATTGCAAATGACTGCTTTGAATCTCCTGGTAAGTTCCATCTTCTGTCATAAGACTGCAAGGTGTTACAATATGTGCTATTTATTTTTAGGTTTAATACAGCAGGAAGGTTTAAAGCATTAAAACTTTCTTACATGGATTTAAGTTCTGTGGAGAAAAAATTCTGTCCTCTAGTTTGTGACTAAAGCTTTGTTTTCAAGAACAGGCAGCAAATAGCCATATTTGGAGAGTGGGCATCGAGTGTGGGGTTACTTCTGGTTTCATTTAGCTATATGTTAGAGATGCACATGATCTTTTCAGTTGTGTATTCGGATCTTTCTGTACTATAATGGACTTGAACACACAGAACAGTGGCATTTTGCCCATTTCCCGTGTATACTGGTGCCCGGAAAGCACATCTTTTATTCTGTAAAGTATCAGTGTATGAAACATTACCCGAAACAATTTATAAAGGAATTGGCATTAACTGGATTTTGCAGTTACAAGCTACTAAATCGACCCAATATTTAAAATCTCTTAAGAATTGGAGAGGGAGGGAAAATGATTGACAGTTTAAACACAATAGAGAAAAATAAGACAGTTTCCTACTAGCATTTTGCAAAAATGTTTAAATCTTCCATCTGTCTGTCTTTTTCTCAAACATGTATGAATAGGTCTACTAACTTTTAAACTGTGCATGCAAAAATCATCTAGATCAGAAGCTTTCCTGAAGCTTATATTTTCTTTTGTCGATGTAGAGCTTCTGGCAGGAGATGTGACGGGTGTGTGTGCATGGAGAAAGTTGTTGGTGTTGCTTAGGACACTAATTCTGATGTGCTCTATGCTGTTCTTTCCTGCTTATGTATCAACTTTTTTAAAAAAACTTCATTTTAATTATCCTTGTTGTAAGGAGCCAGCTTTACTTTCCCAAACTTGTGAACGGATTGGCATTCTGCTTTGAGCCTGTAACTTGGTTACAGTCACACCTAATTCTGAGATTTTCTGCTGTGGTGCTTTGGGAGTGTTACAGTTTCTTGAATTTACACAAAGATATTAATTTCTAATTCTGATAACTCCAACAGTAAAGGTTTCATTTGTTTGGTTGGGGGGATAGGGAACAAAAATTCCCTTCAGAAATATAGCCAAGCTGAAAAAAGGTTGAAAGATGCAGTGATTTATAGCCTTACTAGAACAAAATTATGTGAGGCTACGTGGCCTTTAATATCAGGTATATTGCCTCAGCTGTGACATCATGTTTCAGATCTCCCAGTCCCTAATTTCTCTAAAATACACGGGTGTATTGTCAACAGTTCTTAGTCTATTCTGGTTACAATGGAACATTTTAGCAAGATTTCACCAATCGCTACCATGGGAAGTGGTCTATTTTAGCTCTTAGCCAAGTTATTTCTGAGAACAATCATACTTCTTTAAAACACAGGTTTTACATCTTGTTACTATTCTCAGATACCAGTTTTCATAGAAATCTTTGTGGAGCTATACAAATGCTAGTCAAACTCTAAGTAACTTCTCTATTTATTCAGAACTGAAGATTTGTAGCAAGACTATTTTTCTTTTTTTAGGAGCAAGTGTACATCTTTCCTTAAAATCAAGTTTTTGGCTGCTGTGTGAGAGTTGAGCTGGCCCAGACTGATCAGGGTGAGGTGTGGCCTCTGCACATGTCCTGTGTTTGATGTCTTCTGTCCAAGTTCTTTGCATGTTTACAGCTATTGCAGGATTTTAATACCTAGTTGTGTTTCTGTTGGCGGCATGTGCCTTCATAATAGCATGTGTCTGCATATGACTTTTCAGGACTGTAAGTGGTCCACTCTGACCTTAAGTGCATCACGTAGAGGTGAAAATCTGAGTGAAACAGCTGTCTCATGAAGTATCTGGTCCTCTTCTGATACAGTTATGATCTTGCCATCAGTTGTTTCACTATTTACTTCCGGTTTTGCCTATGTGAAGGAAGCTTTCTTGTGATATGCTGAGATTTTGCAAAGAAAAATGTAACAGCTAATTAAGAGGTTTATCTCAGAAATATTTCTAATTTCAATAATAAAAAAGCATGTTTGTGTAGAGCTTACTTATGTAAAAGTCTACTGTAAATAACTGTAAAGGAAGAAACACAATGACTTGTCGGTTTCATTACCTTTAATTTATCACTGTATGTTAAATTGCTAATATATAACTGCTTCAGAGGCTTGAGTAATATTAGTGATATGCGATCAGGGAAGAATGCTGCCATCCTTATCAAGCAAGCATGTGAGCTTTTTGTGAGTGACTGTTATGCCAGAAGATACTGCTTTCCAACTGAAAGCTATGAATAACTGCAGTCATTAGTAGTGCTGAGGAACTTCTTGAAAAATTTTAAGCGTTTAAATCAAGACATCTTGAAGAGCTATTAATATGGACCATTATCTTCTCACTTCTTTTGTATTTTCTGATTAAATAATAGCGGGTGACAAAAGTCATTACCAGTAAAATGACGGCGTAGCTGCAGAGCAATGTTTGACAACTGCTGTTTCTTTCAACTGTTCAAGTTCTTGACTAGCTGTGTGAAGACTGGATTCTGCCAATACTGGGTTTCTACTGTTTATGTAGGAAATTTATTTTTTTGAGTCAAAATATCCATGAGATGTAGCTCTACAAAGAAGTGCACAAAAAACTGAGAAGATGAAGGAAACTGATAGTGTTCTTTTAGTTGAGGTCATTGATCTCTGCAGTTTCAGTTCTAGGGCAGCAAGGCAAAGGACCCACATATAAGAAGATGTCTGCATTCCAGAGACAGCTTCTGTACACTGTCAGGCTTGGGAAGTTTGGGTCCAAATGACTAAATAGGCTCAAGTAAGCAGTTAGATGAGGGATTGCACTCAGAACCCGGATAGTTACCAAATTAGCCCGGTTTCCTTTGGGAAAAAAAAAAAAAAAAAGAGGAAGAAGAAAGATCTAGTATTACATTTTGTGACTGATGTCTGATGTTCTCAAGCCCCACAGATGGAATATGACTGTAAATGCAAATTCACAACCCAATCCCCAGAGAGAAACGGGAAAGCATTGTGGATCGTTTATACTGCATCCATCACTGATGCCATAGCTGTCACTTCCTATTTGTTTTATAAAGAGATCTGCTTAAGGGATAAAGCTGGAAAAGGAATTCAAGGCAATGATTAGCAGCAAACTTTACAAAAGGAGGTCTACTTGTCCCTCTCTCTGAGTCCTTACTTCAAAACCAACAAGCTTTGTGCTACTTCTAGGCTGCAAAATGTGATGTATCCTGTGCTGAGCTTACCGTGACACACAGGATGACTTTTTATTGTTATTCTCGTAACAGCCATGCTTTAAGAAACCTCAGAAAGAAATGTTTTCTTATCTATCGTAAAATCCAAACCTTTTTAATAGCTATCAAAACTCTTAATCCTTCCATGAAGCAGTCAGACAAGAACTGTGGTTTCCATTTAAGAAAAAAAAACAACAACGCAGTTTGCCCAAAAGTAATGGAGAGAAGCAGCAGATTCAGTAATAGAATACACCCGCCACCAAGAGTGCTTTCTTGCTAGGCCCTATAAACTTTGTTTTAAAACAAATGTTTCTGCATCTTTTTAAGTCGGTAAAATATAAAGCAGTACCAAATTTACTTGGCATACTTGTACTTTTTATGTAAGTCAGATTTTTTGCCTTTCTGACTTGAAGGCTATGGGATTGTTTCCAAACAGTCTGATGCTTTAAGGGTCAGGAGCCTTATAAAGAACAAACAAGAGACTAAATTTTGCTTTTGCTTACACTGGGTTCATGCCAGAATAACTTAACTGCTGTTACCGGAGTTACTTACCCTTGTGCAAATCCAGAGTAATAGAATAAATCTTATCTTGCTGCAAGGAGGACAAAAAGTAAGAAATGTATTTGTCAGGTGTTTTCTTTTGTTAAGCCAGGCAACAATGAAACTGCTCTTACCTGCTGGTTTTGCTCTATCTTTACCTGTAGTTGTCCTTCTGAATTTGTCTTGATGCTCCTTGGAATACCAAGACCTCAGAGTTTAAGGAAACACTCTAGAAAAGGGGTTTGGCATGGAGAAGAGTCTTCTACATTGTGGGGAAACATTCTTAATGAACAAAAGGGATAAATCCACTTAATCACGTAATCTTTGACAATCACTTGCCTCACGTTTGCTCAGGTCTGTTTTCTTTGACAGCATGATCCTGAACAGAGGAGGCTATTTCTCAGCAGGTGTATCTTCATTCTGGTGCTTCATCTAGGATTTTAAGCAGCAGATTGTCTCACGGTGTAAGTACTTGCAGCTTGTGACTGGTTCAGAGGCTAACATTCCCTATTTTATAACGACCCCTTGAAGCAGGGTCCCAGTTGACTGCCTGCTGTAGTTGCTATGCCACAATGCCTAAGTGTGGCTTCTGCTGTCACCCTGTTTCTATAGTAGAATCTGGGTGTGAACAAAATTAAATTGTAGAGTCACGAAGCAAATAAACTTCTTACTTAAGAAAGGTACTTTAATCATATGAATCCTTTCTTATCCTGCTGTTTCTAGACATTTTGAAGTGTCTTGCTAAGGAGATTAGAATCAGAATAATTAGATTGGCAGAGAGATCAAGTCCAGCCTCCCACTTGAAGCAGGACCAGCCTCAAGTATCTAGGATGTGGGGGAAAATCCATTGCTTTTTCCAGTTCTGAGTAGTGGGGAGGAAAAGCATAGATAAACTTGTATGTTTTGTTAGAACAATGACATCCGCTTTTACCCTGTTTTCCCCATTGCATTTAAACTTGCTTTCAAACTCTTACTTTTCCTGACAAAGAACATCAAAGAAGATGTTTAATTACAACTGTCCCGATGGCTGTAACTTTTTTGTTTCAGCAGTAGTAGAAACTGTTAGTGAGAGGGGCTATTGGAAGACTTTTATGTTGTTTTCCCATGTTCTCAAAACCAGTGCCTTGAGAAAGCATCAGTTTTAATTATTATGTAAATAATAAAAGTACCCAAATGAAAGTTCAAATTTCATTATGTAAATAGCAGAAGTTGTAGAAAACTTCAGAAATTACACTGTGATGTCTTGTACACTTTAACAACACCCCTTGGCATTTTTCCAGTTCACAAGTGACAAATTCAGTCAACAAGGTTTAGAAAATACATACTACATATTTAACAGCCATAAGGAATCCAAGCTGACAACCTATAAATTTTCATAGGTTAATAGGTCTTAAAAACAATTTCAGTACAGTGGTTCTGGAATTAACTTTTAAATAATTGTACAACTGCCTCGGCAACTGGAAAATTTGACTGGTATGTTTAGGCTGACAGTGGAATATGTCTAAGAAGCAGAGCTACAGAAACAGAAATTTGTCATTTCAAAGTTTTAGTTGGATCATGGACAGATTTTAAAGTTCAGACCTGTTTAATGTGAGAGTTACCCTAGCACATAAACTGTCCGGCCCTCTCAAAGACCATCAGGAAGAAACAGCAAAACCAATATTTTTGCTGAAGGTGTTGTATGGTCTTGGAAGAGTCACTAAACCTCACATGATAGTTCTCTTCTGCAATAATGAACTTGTCTGCTACGACAGGCTGAGCTTCTTTATTAAAACTGGATGTAAGTATACATGCCAAGAGATCTTGCCATTTTGCAAAGACAGGTTGTAGCTTTGGCCATATTCAACCTGAAAAATAAAAGCTAGCTGTCATTAACCTTACTGGCCCTCCTCCCTAAAATGGTTTCTATCTAAAGCTGAAACACTCACATGAGTAGGCAGTGGTATCAAGACAGGGGCAAGGTTGTGGGTGTTGAAAACAGATGCAGCCTGCAAAAATACTTTAATAATATGTTTTTAATTCTGCTTAGGAGCTGGCTACATATTTGGACCTTATCTTGGGAGTGAAGAGGAGCCCCCAGGCTCTCACCCACACTTGTTTATCACACAACCCTTTGACGTTCTCCTCATAACAGGTGTGTGTGTGTAAGAATACTTTCTGAGGTGGAACTCTAAGCAACATCTCAAAACACTGGTGCAGGTGAGGGACCTGCTAAGCCTCAAAGAGTATTTTTTGCCAGATCTACAGTGTGGCTGTATCTGTGCAGATTATCAAACAGTAAAGAGGGAGAGCAACGGAAGGCTTTTTCAGAGTCTTCAAGAACTTACTTAAACAGTAAATATAAGATTTTAATACATTTTTGTGGACACCGAAATAACTCCAGAAGAAGCTGAAGAGGAGAAGGCTGATGAGATTCTGAAGGGATTTCTCACTGCTCAGACATCAGGTCAAGCCTAGCAGCATCCCTGGGGCCAGGCAAGCAGAGATGTAGTTCTGTGTACAATTTCCTTACTTTCAAGGCTCATGATGGTTTAGAATATGTAAAAGGATTTTTTTAATACTATTGACACCACTAAGATTATGTAAACCTCGATAATTTTACTGAGAATAGATTCTAATCCAGAGTTCTTACCATCTTTTAGTTTCTGATATGCTAATTTAATGCACCGTTGGTTTTGATGGGTTGCCATCAAGTAAGGGACGCCAAAAAGACGTTTAAAAATACATAGTGCTCAGGCAAGCTGTTTATAGCACCTAAGAGATCTTCAATCCTGCCCTGAATTAGAAAGCATACATTTCATTTGTATCTAAAAATGGTCAAGTGTGTATCTCCTGTTCCTGGTTTTGTTGCTTGGTTGTTTTTTTTATTTAAAAATCTGAACAGAAAGAAAGGGTGGTTTTCTCCCAGGAGCTGTCTTGGAAAAATTAATAACAAATGTTTAGCTGGAAGCATAAGCTTTGTGGGTTAGGTTGAGTAACTCTAGAAAAGTGTGATGTAATCAGCTATGCTGAGCATTTAGATTTTCTCCATGTGGATCACATGCAGTCTTACACCTTTTAGTTCAGTGGCCTGTGTACAGACTGCCAATCAAGACTGAAAATATGGTACGTGTTTATTCCTATGCAGGAATAAAATTAAACTCACAGGCTTGATGGATCTATGTATGATACTAGGAAAATACTTTAATAGAGAGTGCCCCACAAATGGTACTGTGTACTGGTACCCTTATAAGTGTGTTGTTTTGCCTATGAAAATGTACTGTAAGTGAAACTATTACCTTTTGATTTCAACTGTTTGCTCTGTGAACGGGGCAATTTCAGTCTGCCATTCGAGAAATTTTAGAATAATGTAGCCTGCTGTATGCCTGGAGTTAATTCAGTGGATTGTGCTCTTTGATCATGAGGTAAGCTTTCAAGTGCCATATTGATTGTCCATGTTGGCAAGCCAAAGAAGCTTCCAGTGTTAGGTGCTTTTTATAATATGAGCACATCTACGTATGATTTACATTCTGTCACTAGGATAAAAGAAGTCACGCTCTTAACTGACTTAGAGCTATACAGCCTTTAAAAGTAGGCCAGTCCCCAGAGTTTTGAGATACCACAAAAAAGATGAAAAACTTTAGGAGCCTTGTTACAGTCTTTTAACAGCCAGCAGCAGAAGTGGGTGGGGTAGGATTGCAACTGGAAAACGTTGTCTTTGGGTTTTTTTCTTTCTTTTTTTTTTTTTTTCCACTGTGTAATTATTTATTAGAAAACCATTCATTCTCCTGAACTGCTGGGGTATAAACTCTTCCCACCTCAACTGGGTACAGCAGTCAATTCCCCCAGGTGTTTGCAGTGGCTGGAACTAGTGTGTCAGGGTATCAGCTGAAGGTAATAGAGGTTTTGGGTGATAAAGGAGCTTTGTGGATCACAATACTGGGTTGAAAGATTAAAGGTATTTAAAGTCTTCCAACCAGAATGCCTAAATCCATGAAAACTGTACACTGGAATGTTTTAAAGTGTTAATGAATTACAAGTAAGAAACCTCATTTTAAGTGCATGCTCACTCATGGATGCAGATACTGAAGCTAATGCTACAAAACCAGTGCTAATAAATGTGTGGTAAAACTATGAATGTCGCTCATATGCCATTTCTGATGGGGGGAGAGGTGGGAAAGGTAAAATTTCCTAACAGTGGTGTGAGTTTAAAAGTTGGGAAACTATGATCAAGTTAACAAAAATAAATAGCTGCTCTGGAGTTGAGCTGAGTTCTCAGAGCCGCGATCAGCCGTGTTCTGAGAGTTCAGACACTGGCAGTGAATCAAATATTTCTTCTTTCTCCAGCACCAGTAGTCCTAACATGCCTCTTTGGGGAAGAAGTGTTTTTTCACTTTGAACATATGCCATTATCTTAAGCTAACTGAATGCTTTACGAACATTTCCAAAAAGGACACGTCTTATGTTGAAGAAGGCCAAGAATGCAACTTCATTTCCTCTTCCAAAGTTTAATCTAAAAAATGTATTTGCTTTTTTGTACAGATTTAATTTGGAGCACATATGTATGACATATGTGACATCATCAAATAGTTACCTGATGCTCGTCAAAACAGTGGGAACAAAACATTAACTTCAAGGTACGTATGGGTAACTGTGCTGAGTGTATGAGTTTGCATCCAGAGCTGGCAGTTCAATTTTGCAACAGTAATGTCCGTTAAGAGAAATGGCCACGGTAGTGGCTTTACAGTGGAGGCCTAGATTTTATGAATATTCATATCACCTTTGTGTATAGTGTATGATATAAGCATTTGAAGCATTAAAAGATAGTCACTCATGTGTATTTCAAACATTGTTATAAATTATCGTATCTTCCTGTGCCAGTGGGTAGGCATCAGTGTCATACATCACATTCCCAAGGAGCACAATGTGTTTCTCTGCAAACCATTGCTATTTTCTCTTCTGGCAAGTGGTAACCGCTGAGTTCTGGTGAAGTGATCTTTGTGCTATTGTGGGGATGCCATAAAAATGTCACTTACCAAAAAAACAATGACACCTTAAGTGGCTTGGCATTTGTATGCTACAAATTACATATGGTAAGTAGGTGGATTTGTGAGTTCAGCATTTAATGTAGAAAGTAATGTGTAAACAGTTAGTCGTCTGTGATTCTCTAGTTGGTGTGCTCCATAATGTTAGTGAAAGAAGAGACTTAGAATAGGACAGCTCTGCAAGTAAGATTTCTATTCCTGAGTACCATTTTTAGGTCATCTATTGATCTGTTTGTCGCAAAACAAAGTGCTCAACTGTGCACATCTTGTGAACTTTAAATAGCTTGGGACTGATTTTGCTTGAAAATAAGGAGTTACTTTATTGATTTCTATGGATTTAGCAGTGTAAACAAAATGGTTTCTGATCCTGTAATTTTTTACTTTGTTTTTTTCTTTAAGGTGGTTAAATGCAAATAACAAATTGCTTGCTAAGAGCAAAACCAGGTGGTTGTGAACCTGCTGCTCATTACATAAGTGCTCAGATTAGACCAAAGGCTCAGACAGCAAAGCTTTAGTAGATGCACTTGTTTAAAATTTTGTAACTGAGTTCTGATCTCATCATATCTCTGCTAACCCATTCAAAGCTTTAGGTGATAACACTCATTTCTGTTTGTGTACTTGGCTTTGCACAGCAGCAGCTGTATGTCTGGTTTTGCTACTCTGTTTATAACCTCTGGCAAAGGGCTAATGTGAAGATCTTGGGACAGTTCTTCTTTCAGTCGCTTTTACAGTCCACCTAAAAAAGGTGACGTAGGAAAGAAACTTTCTGGACTGTTCCTGTCAAAGAGAATCTAGTGCCTTTTTAGCTTAATTTTCATAGCAAGGGACTCGCGGCATCCAATACTTCTATAAAATTCACTGTATTTACTTGGTATCTTTAATTTCATTTAAAATTACGTGAAGAAAGTAAAAATGATCCTTTCCTTTTGCAATGCATCTTTTTAGGAGCAGACAAAAAACTTTTTTGGCAGTGTTACGAGTGCTTTATTTTTAATGTAATGATAAGTCAAAGTAAAGTTTAGAATTGCAGGCCTAGATATCTGAAATACAATCATCCATCAAAAGCCCTCAGTGGGACAATTACAGCCCCCACATCCTCCCACAGCAAGCCATGATTATAGGAGAAGAATTCTTGAGGGCTGCAGCTGAGATTAGACAATGTGGAGTACTCTTACTTCAGCCTTCACAAAATCACCTGGTACAAGTCTCACTAATGAGATAGGTGAGATTGACTGAACGTGTGTGTTCTACATTAGTACTGACTTCACATATTTTTGCAATTTATTTCAGCATCTGTCTTAATGATGTTTGTTTAAATTGGGTAGATCTAGTTCTTATGTGGTTTTCATGCTTTTTACAGAGCAAAACCAGCTTTAAATACTCCTGTATCAAATACAGTGCATGTCCAATACCTGCTCCTTACTGTCAGGTGCTGTCAGCATTGCTTTTCTACCTGACTCTTGTTTTTGTTCCATCCTTATGTTCTCCTTGCTTCTTGAAAGCTAAGACCCCTAGTGTCATCATTCCTTCCCAATGTTTTTAAGCAGTTTTTCCTTCCTACCTCTATTTCCACAACTCACTCTAGGATCTGATATCTGATCTTTCAGGCAATACACACCTTAGTGTGACTGACATGTATGTAAAGCAAGGGTAAATTAGGCCTAAGATGTTGCTCTGGTTTAAACCAAGAGCATTGCGATTTGTTAATGCTCTGCACAGACTGCAGAGCCTTAAGGTGCCGGAAAAGATCCTCAGCAATAAATGATCAAGTCCAGAATCTTGCTGTGCTGTATCAGACCAGTCAAACTAGTGATGCTTCTGTGAGTTTCCTTTACAGGAAATGCTTCATGGGGAGCCTGAGCTCTGAATCAGATTTTTCTTTGTTGTTTTAGAAATTAATTGCAAAGGTGTGTATAAGAAGGTAGAAATTGCATGTTGGGGACAATAATATTACTAATAATGATAGAATCCTTCAGACACATGAATGAGAAGATGCAAGTATTTATTCCTTTGTGTCTTAAAGTGCATCAGGTCAAAATTTAAGCTATAGATGTATTGCATGGGAAACCATATGGCCACATCCATGCTTGGAAAGACATTTGACTGAGCTAAACTGATTTCTCAGCAAGCTAGTCCTTGCTGACTGCAGGATTTTGGGGATTATAACAGCAATGTAGACAAGGCTGTCATGTCCTTCAGCATTTTTAGCATGATGTAGGTATGAGCACAGGTGGGCAATTAAACACTTCATGCTTCATTTCCCACTGGGTGTCAGTTATCATTTCACTCCTGTGATCGGAAATAAGTATCAACAACAATGGAGTACCCTCCTCTGTGTTTCATAGTCAAAGGGAAGCATAGCAACATCTGAAAATGAGGCTTGTTTTCTTTGCATCAGGGGTGCTTTGACACCTTTTTCCTAGCCCAAAGGTAAAGTACATCTAATCCTTGCTTATTGTCAAGGATTTTTCCTCAGAGCTGCGCTCTCACATCTCTGGTGATGTGGATAATACTTTTGTTGCTGCTGCTGTTCTGGAGAAACTAAGGGATAAAGAACAACATGTTGTCCTCTTTTGGAAGTGGATGCCTGAATGAACAGAGAAGTCTCTTCAGAGAGTAGTGAAAGGCAGCAAATGGTGCTGAGTAATATTGCCTTTGTTCACAGAAAAAGTACAGTAAGAAAAAAAATGTAGAACTGTAAATGCATTCTAGTACAATATGGAACAATCCTGATTTAAAAAAGAAGCAACAGGAGCAACTCCAGAAAAGATCTGAGATTTTGGGTGATTCTGCGGATTATTTTTTTTAATTATTTTTTTAACAGATAGTATGGGTGCAGTTGTAGGGAGTTGGTTGTAATATAAAGTACTGCTTGTAGAGAATCATAGATCTTGTGTGTTCTGAGTCTAAGTTTTCATTTTTAAAGCACAATTATATGCAATAGCAGAGAGACTAATTTAACATGTACAGCACAGATAATTTCCATGCTGTGCTATAAAACAAAGGATAGTGAAATCCTGGTTTGCTGTGACATGGGTGCAGAGCCTCCAGACTGACAATTTAGGTGCAAGAAGCTGAGGGGTTTTTTTTGTTTAAATCATCAGCTCATTTTCATAAAGGTAGCCTGACATGGTTCAGGAATGTAAGAGCAAAGATGTTCTCCCCTGAAAAACGCATTCTCCTAGCTTGGTGTTACCCAATATGACTTAGCTCTTGTCTGGCAAAGTTCGGTGAGTAGAAGAAGGGAATAGGTCTTATTCTGAGATTTTTGAAAGGAGCTGATTTTTGTATTAGCTTTAGAGTTTGTTTTTATTCCTGTCCCATAAAAGCTGCTTTTACATGGGAGCCTGAGGAGAGCTCGCTCCGGATGAAAGGAAGTGATGGAATGTATCTGAGAGAGCAGCCAATTTTGATGTCTTTTTCTTGCTGATGGTATGAGCAGTTAAATCTTTTAAAAAGGTGGTGCTGCTTTCTTCTTAGCCCTATCGGCTGTACAATGTGTCTCCGTCCTTTGTGAATGTATCATACTTAATCATCTGCCAGAATCTCTTTCATTAAATTCCTTTAAGAACAAATCACTCTTCTATGAAGTTTGGAGGATCATGTGCAGCTTGGGTTTCCCCTGGTACTTTCAGGTTGCTTTTGATCATCATCTTAGTATACTGGATTAGATTGCCTTTATGTGCTGCTTAGTGACACGAGGGCAGCCTCACATGGCTGTTGGAATATTCATGTTTCATTACATATAGAAACATTTATTGCTGTTGAATAACCGGAGGGACCCACGGTGGTGGTTTTCCCCTTAAAATAATCACTGGGCTCTACGTGCTCGAGGTACGTGGTCTTGTGTTTGGTTTAGTGATCTAAAATAGGAAACTTGGGGAGGAACATGTGCAAGTCAGTTTGTGAGGCATTAGCAAAATCCAGCTCATGCTGATGGGAATTATAAAACTGATAGTGTTGTGATTCCTAAGTATATTTCTGATGAATCTGGCATGCTATCTGTTCACATGAGTAATATTTCTTACCCATCAAAACCTGTTGGCCCATGCTGAGTTCTGGACTGACACAGCTGACTGGTTCTGGTGCCTGATCTTGGTGGCTGGCACTAAAAAGCTCCTCTCAGTGAAACACTGGAATTTGTAGTCTGAATGCCTTCACTGGTGGACAGGCTGTGGGAAAGGAACATGCAGTTGAATGTTAACTTGAAATCGTTACCCTTTAGAGTATCTCAGTCTGCCTCCAGAAGACAATGCCACATTGTAAATGAAGCATGTTAGTTGCCATTCAGACCTTGTAAGGTGTAAGCAGAATGAATATTTTCATCTTTGTGCCAGTTTAATTTGAAGCACTTTTTGAGTGAGGGCTGTGGGGGAAGAGTATGCACTTTGTGTGGAGTAAGGGTATAATTTGTTCAGTAATTTGATCATTTCATTAATCTAGGCATGTGCTTAGATGCACTTACCATTCCAGTATTCAGACGCAGAAACCTTACAGCAGCAGGGGAGGTATTAATATTGTTTAATATCTTTTCTTCCTTAAATTCATAGGCTTACACACTTTTCATAGTTGAACTTCTCTGTTTTACAGTTGTCCACCTTGACTTGTCTTGAATAAGAAAGCAATGTAGTTGCAAAGAGATGTTATTATCTATCTCTAAATGGACCAAAAAGCCAAATCATCCAGACAGCAGTTACTCTCCATGTTTGATAGCTAAGGAGCCCTTGGTGGCGTGAAGCGTTGTTTCTGGCATCTGAAGCTCAAAGAGCCTGAAGTGTTACTTCATAAAGGATTTTGACAAACTGTCTTGGGTAGGGAACCAACAGGGTACACCTGAATATCTGTGGTGTTACCTTTATTGGCTAGAGTTGCACAGGTGTTGCTCATGATTAAACGATTGAAGCTTCTTGAAGTTATTGGCAGGTACCCACACAGAAGGATCTGCACTGACTTAGGCTATCTACTGTTGCAGTCAATTGCTGTGTCTGCAGCGATCACCCTGCTTCCCAGCCAGCTGAGGCTGAGGAAAGCTACAGTGAATGAATAACCCCCTGCCTTGGCTCTTGGTTGTTACCATTTGCCATTTCATGTGAATGTACAATCTGTATTACTAGTACAATGACTTGACAAAGCCTTCCCTGCTTTGTACTGTAGGTGATCAACAAAATCAAGGGCACCATGCATCAGTTAGCAGGGAGCTCAATGAGAAGGGTGGGAAAAGCAACAAACAGCTCTTTTTTTTTTTTTTTTTTAACTTCCTTGCCCTTCTTTCTCATCTTTGTTTTAACTGTTTTTTTCTTGTTCTGTTTTCCAGGAATGTATTTTCTTTTGCACTTTGCAGATATAATTTCTTGGTAATAGTTTTTCCTGCTTTAACTCCATTCACAGTAATTTCAGCACAGTAAAACAACAGAATGTGTATTTTATTAAAACTTGAAACTTTGTTTACAGAGGTGATAATTTCTGGTAGTTAACACACAACATTGAGTGGGAGTTTGCCTCAGTACCATGGCCAATTATCACTTCTCTGATAAGCTTACTCTGTTTTGCTTCATATCTCCACCACCTGTGATTTCAAAGAATATTTCATGATATATATTGTCAGAACATTCTTCTGGGAGGAGAAAGAGCTAAACAGTTTCAACAGTGTTGGACAACAGGTTTGAATTTTTAAGTAGAAAACGTATTACATCTGCTTAGTTTGTTTCCTAGTTTTCTCAGCATCAAAAAGTGTTTATCACTTAGCTCTTTCAGGGAGCTCGTTACTATTTATTATTCACATTTGTAATTCTTCAGAGGTTGCAGACTTAAGGGACAAGATCATTCTTGCTTTTTTTTTTAATGGTCATTTGTTCCAATTTCATTCTCTTCTAGTCATCTCCCTCCCCGCCCCCAATAATTTCTGTTATGCAATCAAAACTCTATCTCATCCATGTGCTAACATTCAGACTGGCTGATCTGAGACAGTCTACTCATTGTTTTTTATCAGCAGCTGCATTTGTAACATGATCCCAGTTGCCCTTTTAATAAGAAGATGTGAAAAGCTATTTACACCTAATCTACTTAGCTAATTTTCATACTTTTCACTTTGTATCAAGGGATATGACTTTGCTGTTGTAGTACTGTCTGCCTTTTAGCTATGTATCTAAATTCTTTCAGACTATGCTGTCACTTCACGTTTACAACCGTCATCTATTGCCTGCAAGCCTTAGTCTCTTTGCTTTCTTTCCTTTTCACATTTCAAGTATGTAATGATTTATTTTATTTTGCTTGATATTATTTGTGAGAAATAATCTCATATCTTGTGATATGAGATTATCTTGCAGGATCTCAGCTTGCTTTTCACACAAATGGATTTCAATAGTTCTTCCCGTTTCGTATTATCAACTGTAATTCTTAATATTTAAATGTCTCCTTCAAACCTAACACTCTACGTAATTATACTTTATATCTCTCTTTACTTTTGCAAGGGATTGAGCAAGTGTATGAACACTGATTTAGGTTTTCATTACTTTGGTCTTATGGTAGTAACAAATTGTGTCTATCAGAAGTCATCATCGTGAAGAGGTTGCAAAGGTAAAACCAGAATGAATTTCTGTACATGTAATTACATGTTGAAGAGCATTCATGCACAATTTGAAGAGTGTATATACAGAAAAGTCTGTAATTGTTAGTGGGTTTTCAGCTTTATGGTGGATTTATTTTGGTGATTTCACTATCTCTGCCAAAGATAAAGTATACTTCATTTGTGTTGGAGAAAGGGTTTATTATCTTCAGTGCTGTAGCTGTGATCAATAGTGGTCATTTAAAATCTGTATGGCAAAGGAATCTTAATTAGGCCCCATGTAATAAGGTCAAGTTGACTGTCAGGGTGCTGTGTAACTGAAGAAATTATTCTCTCCAACGCTTCAATTTGTCATTCATTACAGCTATGTAATTCCAAGTTGCAAAGATGAGAAGTCATGCAGAAAATCTGTGACAGAATTTTTAGACTGCTTCTAAAGCCTTGCACACTGAAGATCTATAAATCTTACTAAATTAATGAGTAAAGGGAATTTCATGGAGTATTAATGATAACAAAATGACATTATCATTCTTTTATGTTTTTATGCAAGGCACTTACACAGAGTAAATGAGAATATGTAATAGGAAGATTTAATTGATTAAAACCTCTGTGCAGTAAGCTTCGGTTTGAGCTGCATGCCATTAAATACTGAACTCTTGATTGCTGTTCAACAAAATCAATACAGAAGTCTGTAGTGAATCTTGTGCCTGCAGCAGTAATACAGTTTGACAGTAAAAGTCAATGCCCAGTCCCAAAGCCTAGCATTTAATAGTATCCGTGGTTTATGTCTTCTTTTGATTCTTATAGTCCTTAAGGATATCTTAAGGTTAATTTTCTGCCTCTGTCTGGATCCAGGGAGGTCAGTGACTTAGAGAAACATGGTTTTTTTTCTGCTTGTTCTGTATTGTGTATGGGTCACTGCAACTAGAATTCATAACTGTTGCTTGTAAAAATGCTGCTTGAGGCATTAACCCAAACACATCTCAAGACAGAAGTACCATTACCCAGGTAATGAATGGGCAGAAGTGGTCCTTTCACAGAACCAAGCACGGTATTCCATGGTTTAATTTTTTAAAAATCAGTCTTCTGAGAGTAACAACCACAAGGTGTTTGTTGGTTTTTTTTTAAAGTCTGTAATAACTTTATTGATTTTTTTAATATTATATTTTATTTATATTTGTATATAATATATTTTCATATAACTGACTTATTTTGGTCAGCTTTCATATATCTTGTAGAAATACCAGGACTGGAGGTTGGTTACAAGTATATCCTGTGTTGTCTTAAACTATTTAACACCAATGTACAAAGTATGTGAGAATTTCACTAATTCATAATTTAGTAAATGGGCATTTTATAATTTGCTTAAAATAAAATTGTATCTTATATTCATCAATCAGGGAAGTTATAAGAGCTATGTGCCCTTTCATTTCAGCAACTATTATTTCCTTTTGCAAAACAATCCCATGCATATTTATGAATGTTTTATAGGTTAGAAGCGTAACTCAGTTCTCAGTATTTCACAGCGAGTCTCCAAAGTTTTTGCTGTTAAATAGTTTATTTTTGCATATGTATACAGTACACTTTTCCATTTATAATGGAAAATACTTAAAATGCAGATGAGTGCTTGAATTCACAGGTCTTGAACTCCACTGGGAATCAAGCCTGGTGCCTTGACTCACAGCTATCTCTCTAACCAGTAAGTAGTATTTCCTCCTGAATGGTGAACTACTAAACCCAAAGTGAAATGACATTTACAAACCTAACAAACAGTCCATTTTCAAGTTGCAGCAGAAATCTTATACTCATTTGGTAAGTCGCAGAGCATGCTGAGAAAAAATAAGAGGAGGCGGGGGGAGAAATTTCGATGTCCATACACGGTAAAGAATTTCTGAGAATTGCTTTGGAATTACTGCTGAATCACTCTCAAAATGCTTGGGAGAGACCTCTGAAAAATGCACAGTGATGTGAAGCAAATTAGCTGCAAATATCTGTCCTGCCACCAAAAGGTATGTCTTTAAAAAAGACAATAATAAATGCATATAATTTTCTCACTCTAAATTTTACAGAGCAGTTGCAATTTTTATTGACAGACAGAAGGGTAAGGTTAGAGAAGCAGTCTAGACGTTTACCTAGGGTTTATTTAATTGTAAAACCCGCAAATGCTATGTCTGGTACTGTGCATGGGTAATACCATGCAAAATTACATCCTTGTGCTGCTTTTGTTTTGATGCACTCTTAAGCCATGACAGTATAGCTATGGCTGGTGAAAGTATACCCCACACATGCACAGCTTATTTTGTATATTTACAGTAGAAAAAGAAATATTTCTGATGGTGTGACTTACTTTGGTTGTTCCAGTGATGATAAAGTGGGACAAAATTTTGAAAGTGAGACTTGTGTTTTTATTAAGCCAGCTTGTTTCTCTTTGTTAATCCAAGAGAATATAATGCCTCTCCCATAAACTCCTGCTTTGCTTATTCACAGATTAACCTAAACAGCAAAGGAATGCTCTTGCCTGAATCATCAGTCTCTTCAGAATCTGTCTGCATCGTCTGTTACAGCAAACCCCATGACACAAACACAAGCCTACAATGATGTAACTGTGGCAAGTGGTACCTAATTCTGTGTTCATGTCTTAATCCAATCAACTGGTACACAGTAATTCCCAGACATAACTGGATTATCAACACAGTCAACCTTCTATCCAGTCACAGTTTAAAATTAATCACATTACAAGACCATAGTAAAGGCACTTAGATGTTGTAGTAGAGGCACTTAAAACACTCTTGGTTAAACAGTTTGATTAATTGGAACATCTTTGAAAAGACACTGATGGCTGTGGACTGAGATTCTGTTTAATTGTGTGCGAATATTACTGCTTCTTTCTGTGTCAAGGTAGGCCTGTTTGTTTCATGGAAGGAGTTTTTTGGGGGTTTTATCTCCATCAATAGAGTGCCAGTCATGCTGAAGGACTCGTATTGTTGCCACCCACCAGCTTCTGTTTAGAAAAGAACTATAAATTTTACAATTTTCAGCAGATCCATGGTAGTGGCATTATGATAAAAATGCAGTTTCTGAAGAAAAGAAATTTTCTGAACCTAGAGCTGCATTTTCATCTGGGATTCTTCCAACTAGAAATGAGAGGTCATCCAAGAGGAAAGTGAGTTTAACTGGTACCTACTTAAATTTTCAGGCTGCTGGCTTGGCTACCATCTAATATGTCAAGTTCAGACAAGAGTTACCTCATCTTTAAGAATTGCCCCAGAACAGTACCTTTATATATACTACCATACGGTGTTGAACGTCAGCAGAGGTCAATACAGTCTCCAGATTGGCTTTGCAGCAATATTGCAAATACTGAGAACACAATGCATGTGTTCCCGTACAAGCAAAATATGATCTAGTAACCTTACAATAGTCAGAATTGATAGTTCAGGTTTACCGAATTTTCCATGTATTTGAAGTCTCTGCAGGTACTGAAAAAACAGCTCAATAACTGTGTAACTGAAAAGTTATGATACCTACTGATTTAACACTGTTAATGAAAGGGCTTCCTGAAGCTTTTCCAGGAATTGCATCCCAGTAATGAATGCCTTCAGCTCTTAAGACCTGCTGTATCCACAACACTTAACTCTTACAGAGTAATGGGTATTTTTTGCTTCGTCAATGTGTCAATAGTGACATTAAAGCAAACTTAGAGGGTTTTTGGTGAAGACTTCAAATAGCAGGAGCCTAACTGTTCGCTCAACAAATTCAACATAGTATGTCACTTGAGTAGTATCAGTTTAGTGTTTTTAAAGTTGAAGTTCACAGCTATTATCAGGGTGAACACGATTGCTTGGGTGGCTGGGCAAAGTTTGAGATAGTATATGGGGCTGCAGTTTTAACTTTTTAAAGAACTTTGTATTTTTGTTAATTGCATAAGTTACTAGAACGTGCTTCAGTCCATATATACTACAACTTCTGGGTACTTTAGCTTAAAAAAACCTACAGACATGCTAATTTTAAACTCCCATTTTAGAAGTGTAGATTTAATTGTGAATTGAATTCTTTACTAAGTAGTGAGCCTTTATTAACTTGGATTCACTAATTCTAGATCCTGGCCAAGCTGCAAGTGATGAGATGCAGATCCTTGCAAAGTGCCTGATGGCTGATAAAATATTTGTGGGAGGTTTGTTTTTCTAGACATGGGTAAGTTTGTGTCTGTACCAGCAACATTACCGGTATCGGTATCTGCTCAGAAGCCTGCCTGAAGTAATTTGCTCTTAGAAAGGCTAGAACAGCTTTTATTCCATTGTGAGCAGTTACAGCGGGCTTTTCTGCAGCTCTCAGGTCTGAGAACACCTCAGGGAAGGGGCCACTAGTTCTGATAACTAAGTGTAAAACTAAAACCTTGTGGATTCCACCTCTGAAATATGTGGTGGCTCATAAAAATACTCTGTGTACAAGGAATGGATCTGAGCATACTGATGACTGTCTCTTTGGTTTGCCTCACCAGATGTGGACATCTTCTGTGTGGAACAGCCAGCCTGTGTGGCTAGCTGTAGGAGTGAACAGCACTGAACAGCAGTGCACACCTGAATGTGACTCAGCTTGTGGCAGTAGCTACTGATGCCCCATCACTAATAAAAACATATCGCTATTAACAGAGATGTGATAGAAGTGCAGGAAGGAGTGCTAGAAAAGTACTGTCTGCATGCAAAAAAAGCTTTTTAATCTACTGTCATCACGCCTGAAGAATTTGATGAAAATAGAGGCAGAAAGCCAGCAAGATAAAAATCAGTACTTCCTGCGCATTGTTCGTTCTGTTACAGTCTTTTTTTACAGGTCTTTTACCACACATTATTATCAAATACTTAATAATAAGTGTTAAATTAATTTTGGGGTAACTTCTGAGAAATTATTTTACAGAATTAGCAGCTGGAAGAATGTGCTGCCTGTTAATTATTTACATTATCTATTCCAGAATAACAGCTGGCAAGCAACAGAGTCTAGAACAAAGTCCAGTACTCAGATAAATGCCATGGTTATATAGGTATAGAAGCATAGTATGTAATCTCTTAAAGCCAGTGCCTTCAGAAGTGATTAAATAATACATGATGTAGGGACTGATTTAGAGTACATCCTGTATTGCTATGTCTTAAGTAAATGGGAAGTACTTCTCTCTGTGCAGGTGTACACAAGATCTCTAATGCTTACAGTTTTGTAATGTGACAGAAAGGAGCTAAAGAGTCACTGCATGGGTAGTGAGTCAAAAAATCAGTCAGTCAAGACAGCTGTCATCCTGGAAATGTGACTGTCCTGGCTGATTTTGAGAAGAATAATATAAAAATACTAATTGTGAAATCTCTGTTGGTGTGCTGATATGTGCAGATTTGTCCCCCATTTCTTCAACAGTGTATGAACATGAATTGCTAAGTAACAGCATCCTCATTCCCGGTAGTGGGAGTATGACTTACTACCAGAACTGCTTTTAGTTCTGGACTTGTGATTGCTGTTTTGCTGAGAAGGCAAAACAGTAAACTAAAACTATATATTTTGTCCTTTCAGTGTCTAACCCTTTTCAGTCTGTTTCCCAGGGTGCCAGGTTTCAGTCTTCCCAATTTCCTCTTGATGCCTTCAGAACATGTGTTCCCATGGGAGTATTGTGAGAAGTTCTACATGTGCTCACCCTTTGCTTGGGGACGCAGCATTAGCAGGTCCTGTGAGGTCTTGATCCATAATGAGTCATTTGACCCCTCTCATATTTTGCCTAAGAGAATGGAAGCATCACGCAGACATCCTTTTAAGGAGCCAGCATGCTCCTTCAGTGACAACAAGGAAGACAGCTGACAAGCTGTGGCTCTTAAAACCTCTATGCCGTGTTTTTTTAAGAGGAAGCCATTCACTCTTAGGCTCTCTACACTATTTCCGTATCTAAATGCAGCTTACAGTTTCACTTAGTTAAATATGCTTTATTTCCTCTTCTGCCCTGCCAAGATGTAGTGTTTGACCAGTGGAAATACTGTGTTTTCCCCAGGGGCAAATACATTTTTGTGAAGGACAAAGTATCTGGGAAACATTGGGATGAAAAGGAAGTTTAGGAATTTTTAATGGCGTAGTTTTCACAAAAAATCCCAAGATGTTTCTTAATCTTACAAAGAAATGGTCTGCTTCATTCCCCCCCACCCCACATGATTCATCATTTTGCAACTTGTACTTGGTTATGCAGAGATATACTGCTTTATATGCTTACAGAGAAAAAGCAGCTTAAGTTACAGGCTGAAAATACTAGGGAAAAGCAATCATAACAGTAAGATGACCTGATTGAATACAGTGCCGTTTGTAGCATTTGACTGTCATGCTTCTATTTGCTTGTCTTGCTTGAGCATTCTGACATTTAATCAATATTGATGTGATGCCCTGAATGTGCAGAGGATTGGATAAAGTGCCAACATGACCATATGCCTTTTGGCAGAACTGAATGGGCTCAAAAAAGAACATTTGGCTTTCTTAAGTTGTACAGATTTTCACTAGGTATAATCTTTTCTCAAAAAGGGAGGAACTAATAATGAAGTAATATTTTGAGAGCTATGAGCAAGATTTTGCTATTTTTGGTACACACGCAGAAGAAAGTGATAACAGTGCACATTAATGCCATTCATTGTTATCTATGTTGAAAATATAGTCACAAATTTTCTACTGTTTGCAGTAAAATTCTGGCTAACATGCACTGCTTAATGACTGTAAAAATCCTCTCCTGCACTACCAAGGGAAGATTGGGAAGTCTTGCTGTTTCATCTATTGTCTATTCATCTCACAAAGTGCACTGGAGTAATTAGACTGAAATTTCCTATTTACTCACAAACCAGCAGAGATTGGGCAGTAACACTGGGAACTGTCCCAAAATTGCCCAACTAGTTCTGGTGCTGTCAGCGTAATTCAGTCTCTGTAGCAGTCCAGTGCTGCCAGTTTTTGCATATTGCTAGGCAAATTTACTGCAGCAATAGTTGTAGAGGAGAGTTGTGTGAAACTTCCCTGGCCCCCACCGGTGTTACTGGTGGGTTTAAAAAAATAGCAGTTCTTGGCCCCATACTGCCTTGGCAATCCCATCTAGTTTTCCCTTTAATGTTTTCCACATATGGTTGTGAAATCCAGTGTCTGACTTCTTTTCTAAATATAGAATCGTCATTCTTTAAAAAATGATTGATGCAATAAGTCTCACTTGCTTTCAAAATCTTCCTCCTTTTGCAATATAATGAAGTATTAAACATTCTTCTGTTGTCCATTTCCACAGTCACTTTTGAAGTAACTTTATTCTTTTTTTTTGTTTTTGTTTTACTGTATATTGAGAAGTATCTCCTTTACAGTTTTGAAACAAAAAGTGTAAGAGTAACGAGCACTTCCCTTTACCAGTGGAAGAGTAGCCATGCATGAGTAGCCTGTGCCCCACTATTAGGATAGGGCTTGTTTTTTCCACAGCTGTGCTTGTTACTTTGTTTGCATTTGAACAAAAGCAGTGATGATGGTATTAGCAAAGAGCAAGCTTACTGTTTTCTTAGCTACATTTTGAGCCTTTCTGTCTTCTACTGCACTACCCAGCTGTAACCCTCTTTACATGTTTCTACATTACTAAGGTGATCAAATTTGATTTACCTTTAAATGAATGATTTAGCGTTCTCTCTCTTCAATGATGCAAGGATTTTGTCTCAAAGGTGAAAAGTGGCTGAACCTAAGTCTGGATTGTGAAAAAGCAAGTAAAATGAATGAGTTTGACACCCCCACCCCCCCCCCACCCCCCCCAAATCTTCATGTGTGTGTCGGCTAAAAAAAAAAAAAGGAAACAGCCTGTGATTTTAGAAATATACTTAGAACAAAATTTTGGGTTTTGAACAGCTTCTGCCACTTTGGCAGTGTTCTCCGTTGTCAAATTTACAATTCTTATTACATAACTATTCAGAAACAATTCCACCGGTGTAGATTTCAGTTTTCACAGCCTGTAACTTCTGCAAACTGCTTCACTTCTTTTGGTACAGGAAAGATTATGTAATGTCCACTAGGGAAGCAAACCAGTAAATGGCACTTCAAAGCAAACAGGTTCATTCATAAAGAGAAGGAATTTTACAAGTCTGGAACTAGCAGTCACAACTGATGATGGTCTTTAAGAAGCAGACCGTTCTTCTTGAGTGGTCCAGGGGAGGTAGAAAAATATAAAAATATTTTTAAATTGCCCATTTATTTAAATCATACTCAACAGATTTCATCTTGCTAATGTAAATGTTCTTTTGAATAAATAAAAGCAAGTTTGAAAAAACAATATGCAAGGACAAAAGCAATTTTGAATAGACTGGTGAAAAATCAAGATTTAAGTAACAAAAAGGATTGTTTACTTTCTGTCATGATGGATTACCAAGGCACCTCAGATTTTGGGCCTATATTGTTGCAAATTTTGTATTCTGTATCTGTATAACAGAATTAGTTATACTGTTTAGTATCATGGTTAAAAGAGCTCACTTTGACGATAATCACATGCAATTAGTGATATAACTGTGTGGAAAACTGCCAGAATGGCAGTAACAAAATAAGGCTAATTTCTTACATAATTTCCTGACTAGCACTTTCCCAGGCTGCAGTAAACCTGTGTATAGCATTTGAAAACATTAGCAACAACATTACAGAACAAAGCCTAGTAGGATTTGGTATCTGAGAGGGGATGAAGTGATTAAAGTCAAAGTCTGAGGATACAGTGTCAGTGGAACAGTCAGAAGGGACATCTATTCCTAAATGTTTCCATAGGAATGTGGCAAGGTTCTCTGTGTGTCTGTGAGGGAAAGGATTTCAAGAGTCAGTTTGCCACGAACAATTTCCTGCTTTTCTTATCGAACTCTTAGCAAGACTGATAACATAATAGTAATTTTGCATGCAGATGGAAAGGATCTTGTTTCATAACAGACATTAAATGTTAGGAGTATGGTGTGGGTAGGTGATGATATGCATTGCTGGTTTAGTCTCAGACATGTGGTCAGCTCCTTTTGTTTGAACCTCTCCACATTCTTCAGGATGTGAGTGGGAGTATCCTACCATAAATGAAAACCTTGGACGACTCTTGTGACATCTCTTACAATAAGCCTCTGATATTATTGGTTTCTAAGAAAGGAATTTTAAATTTATGTTTAGGTAGGGTGGACATGGGGATCTAAAAATGCATGGTGAAGTACACAGTGCTTTTTTGACATCTCGTTATGAAAAACTGTGGTACCATGACCTGCAAGCTGCAGAGTACTGAGTAAAGGTAATAGTAACAGATTATGGTTCCAGATCTCTAGTGTGTTCTATGCTGTGCCTTTAGCTTTCTAACATAATGTTTATAAAGTCAGGAAGATGAAATTTCTTGCATTTCGTGGTATTTATCTGATGCAAGTAACAGTAAAAGATGCAGTGGCAGACTGTGAGAGCCAGGGTATGGCTTTCCTTACCAGGCATGTATGTTGCTGTGTGTGAAGCCCAGTGTTTGAGAGAGGGATATCCAGCACCTTGGATCACCACGGTATAGCAGTTCTGTCCGCTGCTCATCCAGAGTTTCTCCCTTTTAGCAAGGACAATAAATTTACTCAAGGATTTTGAGCTTAGCTAAACCTGAGGAGGCCTGTTTTTGTTTTGATTGGGTTACTTTTGCTTTCTTATGGGTTTTTATATTCTTATGGCTTATAGAATTGACTGTGTTCAGTTTCAACTTCTCTTCCACTGGGTAACAAGTCAAACTAGGACTCTTGGTAGGGATGCAGACTTTCTGGTAAAATGGAATATCTGATAGGATACATAGGTCTTTTCATAGCATAAATTCTTAGGAATGTAAGAAGTATAGAGAATATAAAGATACCAGCATCAAGATGCCCATGCGGTTCTCATATGATTATCAGGGGAAATAAACACAGCCCATTAAATATGTCTGGAGTGCCTTCCTCATCATGTTGAAGATATACCTCCCATATGAGTAAACTGCCTAATAATTTGTCTGAGTGTCTTGGTACTTTTCACCAGGATGTAGGCATGTTCTGGACTGCATTAATAGACAGCAGCATCTTCTGTTCTAACAGGCAAATTTTTATTCTCTGCAACAAACCATGAACCTGCAAAGAGAGAGAGGAAGCAAAAATGCATAGCCCAGCTGAGGCAACAGTTGATTGCTGCTGTTATCTTTAGAGGTTTATTCCAATCGTGAATTTAGCCCAATATACTTGTTGCTTAAAAAAAACCCCAAACAATCAGCCCTTTCCAACTAAATCTTAGTAGTGAGAGTAGATGTGTTAATCTCTCTCTTTTTTTTCCCTCCAAACTAAGACAAAGTGTTGACACATCGTGGTTCAATTGTAATACGGTTACAACTTGGCTGAACAGAGGGAAGTATTTCTTTCTATTTGACTGCTTAGCACACAAACTTAGAATGATTGGCAAGGCTGAGAGGATTATGTCTTTAAGAGAAAATATAACACAACAGCTTATTTAGTAGAGAGGCAAGAGGGAAGTTCTACTTTACAATCTTCTTAAGGGACAAGGTTGGGGAAATCCCCTAACATTGTTAGCACGACGCAGGATCTTGTGTCTGAAGACTTGCAGAAAGGTGTCTCGTGTGACGACTAATTTCACTTGTCTTTTCTATTTGTCCTCCACCAGAACAGTGATGTTTGGGGACAGCTGGTGTCCTTAGACCTAAGCCATCCTGTGTGTGTTTGATCCATGCAAGTCTGCAGACTGAGCCAGCTAGGATGGCAGTGAAGCTGAATTTGGGGAGCAGAGTCTTATTCCTAATGAACTGAGGACAGCAGGACTTGTCAAGGTGAGATCTCTTATGCCCTTGGGCCTCCTTGAGCTAGGAGGGAGTAATTGTACTTTTGTTTGAAAAGCAAAACGTGCACTGAAGTCATGTATTCAATTCAAATGAAGGCAGTGAAGTTCAGTAACTTGACTATATGGACATCTGGATTAGAGGCAGAGATTATTTTGACTTTCAGTATTGTTCCCATATATTGAAAAGTTGGTTTTAGGTGACCTCCCACTAAAAGGCAAATAGGCCTTTTTGGGAGCTCTCCTTTTCCCTTATTGGTAGTTGAGAGGTGTCTGTGGGGCACAGTGTTAAGTTGTGCTTCTTGTATTGCTAGTGAGGTTTTTTTTTTCTAATTGGATTTCAGTTTTTTGTATTGAAAGTGAAGTTTAACTGTTGCAGGATAATGTGGGAATTTCTGAAACTGGATACATAAACATATGCTGGGATTCTTTTATTTAAAAGATTCCTTGCTTACCACTAAAGAATAAGAGGAGTCAAAAAAACGTACTTCATTTAGCTGTAACTGTCACGAATGCCAGAGGAGGTCCCATAAAGGGGGATGGAGATATTTTTATTCTGTCAATTTGTCAGACTGATTGCTGCCTTGCTCAGAGGGGTTATTTCTGTGAAGAATGGAAGTCAGCTCTCAAGAGAGATGGAAATGAATGACATGAAGAGATATCTGACTCATTCTGTTCTACAGGTGATCACGCCCAATATTACATAATATCGTACAGACGTAATTTTGAAGTGTATAGTGACTCACAGATTCTTCATTCTCAGTCTTTATGAGGCATTCCATTAAGTTACTCTTCTCCTATTAGATGCTGAATTACTGAAAGGAGGAAAAATACTCCATTTTGTCAGGAGTAAGTATAACTCCTGCATATCTCCATTGACTTGAAAAGTAAGCCTCCAGGTGGCTCAAAGAAGAAAATGGAAAGAGAAACTGGAATATTTTACAGGAATATCTTGTATTCGGTTCACTTTCAGAAACTGAACTCCTCTAATGTGTGTTTCAGAAGCACTTGCCAGTTGAGTCCTTCCATTCTGTGTATTTTACAGCATTCATTGAGTTATTGTCACTGTTGATTTTAAAAGGCTTAAGGCCATTCAGTGTGCAAACAAGTCATGCTGAGGTCAAAGCAAGTTTAGTAACACTTCTTAATTCTAAAAGATAGGAGGATCATTCTTTAGAGTACTCATCAGCTGTGAACTGTTCTAATGAACAGAGCCTTATTACTATATGACTATTAAAGCAAATACTGTTTGTGAACATATGTGTTTCTATAGCAAGTAGAAGTCTCTTTTGCAGGCTTTCAGCACCTCTGTGTCTTTCAAATACATTTTTTCACCAAGGGAAGTAGCTTGGAGCTTGTAGAGTGATTCTTTAGTGCGAAGATACCAAGTACTAGCTAGTTGAGATTTTTCAAGTGCAACTGCTCACAGCTGCAAAATCTATTTCTTTAACTATGGCTCTTATGCTCTAAAAAACACTTCTGTATGTTCACTAGTAATGTGTTAGTCAACATCAAACCTGCAGCAGCAAGTATAACTGTAGGGTTAATCTTACAGAATGCATAGGAAGGAGGAAAAAACGTGTGTGTTGCTTCAGCACCTACTCATCGCCACCTTTATAATTCAGTTTTGTAGGTTAGGATTTGAGATGTACTACCATCCAGAAACAGTACTCATCGTAGTGATAGTTGAAATTGCATGTATCTGACATGAACAATAAATTAAGGCAGTTAATATTTTACAAGGTAAACAATCCGCAAGAGAACTTCTTATTTGTGATTATTGCTGACACCATAAACTTTCCACAGAGACAGAGAGATCTTCTATTATAGTTTCCTCGTTTTATATATTGATAGGCTTCCAAAGCACACAGTGATTAGATAAATTGTTTATTCAGTTCTCAAAGTGAGGGGCTGATACAAAGTTTCCTGAGCAGTTGAGAGAGGTAGGGCAGGGACTGTTAAGCAATTCATAGTGAAAAGGGTGGGAATTTCTAACCTTGAGGAAGGCATGGCAGACACCATCTTCAGTTGAACATATATAAATACATGCAAAGGAAATACTTTAGTATTTAGAATACACAGGACAGTAAAGGTTATGCAGAATCGATTCTGTACATGTTTAAGGAATGTGCAAATTTCGCAAGAACTGCAAGCAAGGAGCTTGCCAGTTCCAGTGGGAAACCTACTGTAATTTATTAATTCTCCCAGATTAAATAACTTGGGGGCTTTAGCTCACAGATTTAAAAATTGCAAAGCAAACAAGGGAAGTGTAAAGCTTACTGGAAGCAGACAGCATTGTGCAGGACACTAGTTTTTGCTCTTCTAATCAATATACGCTGTTTCTTAATATACTGCAAATTATGCAGTGTAATAATTTGACACTTTTTTGAAAACTTAGCACTACTCCATCCTTAATACTTTACTATTTGACTTGTATATTTGCTGCATTTTTTTTGCTTTTCCTTTGAGTTGAATGCTTATTTACATTACATTTTACATTTAAGGAAGTTTCAGTCTTCCATATACTTAATACATAAGATCTTTCAATAAATAAAAGTTTAATTTGAAAGGCAGCAAATTGATAAGGCAGCAAAACCAGCTGATCGAATTACATATAAACAGTGCATTAAAGGCCAGTGCACTGTGAAGATGTGTGAGGCAAAATTATTGCTAACACTACAAAGTCAAAGGCTACTCTGGAAAGGCAAGAGATTGTATTTTTCAAATATTGCGTATCACAGAAAAAAACACTCCTCTGCATTCTTCAGAAAGCCTCTTTTTTCCTCCATCCCAAAGAAATGATGTAAATTAAATCCTTACTGGACTAATAATGCAGCCAGAAAAAAAAATGCAAATTTTTGCTTAACCATTTAACATGCCCAGAGAGATTAACTCAGCCCACAAGGCCTGAGGAAACTAATCTAAAAAGCCCTCTGGGGTCACTTTGGTTGGAAGGAAGAGAAACTGGCACAGCAGTAAAATCCTTGTGTGTCCTTTGGTGGTAAATGGCCTGTTAATCCCTCCTTTTGCTTCCTGCAGTTCTGTACTGAATTGGAATTTTTACATCCTCAGGCCCAGATACGTCAGTGATCTGAGAGGGGTGCTCAGACGAGGGAAGAAAGCGTAACGAGATACAGTGCGCAGTCTGGTAAGTCTCCATGTGACTCTTTGCTTTGACCCCAACCTAGTTATTTCTGTAAAGGAACAAGCTTTATATGATCAGGACCAGAGAGACAGATCTCTTCTATGCATAATTTTTGAAAAAGAAACAAAAAAAATTAAAACCAGACAACATAATTTGCCTTGTGCTGGCACAATTCTTCTAAGCAGTATAAAGAAAACAATCTTTTGTGACCCCAGGAATAGTTTGTCCTCGTTAATGAAATGGCAGAGTGTGGACTGTAGCAGAGGCTGAGCAGTTCTGTTAAGCATCATGCTCCCTAGAAAGCATGATATTGTGACAAGTGAGCTCTGCAAAACCCATACTGTACCCACTCATCTCCTTTACTAGAAACCACATGTCCAGCCGTGGGACAGCATCACGCTGCAGGCCAGAGGGATGGGAAGAGGAATGCGTATCCATCTTTTAATGCAGTCCATGCTGTTGGGCGGGCCTGCTGCCCTCAGAGCCTCTCCATCCAGCTGCAGAGGCACCGAGCAGAGCTTGAGCGCATGAGCAGCAGCATTTGGCTGCTCCCTATGGGTGTCAGGAATCCTGCCTGGTCTCTGTGGACTGAATCAACTGGACAGGGTGCCATCGAGGGGAAAGGTTGCTCAGCCAGCACCAGAGTTTTTGAGTATTTGTTTTCTTTGTTTCTTAAATCAGTCCTGACTGCAAAGCGAAAAGCTTTTTCAGCAGCTGCAGAAATCTACAGTCTTTAGCGCACAGCCTAGTCCGTCATTTTGTGTTACATCATGCACTATTCTAGGAGGTATCAGGCAGCGGCAGAGAACTTTGCATATGATTTCATAGCACAGTTGGTTTTCAAACCCAGTTCCTCAAGGGACCTTTAAGGAAAAGGAAACCCACAAAAATAAAATGAAGATATTAAGATATATTAAAAACTTTCAAGTGCAGTATTTACTTGGAGTAATAACATGCAAATTTGCTACTGATCCTTTATATGGATTGAGTTTGGTTCTGCAATGAGATCTTTGTTTTAGAACATCTGAGAAGTCACAACTGATCAGGCTTGTTGCAAGGTCTCGCGGCTGATTAATAGCTTCCTGCTTCCCCAGTCCTCACTTTGTCATTAATTTGGGAATTTTTGTCTTGAAGGAAAGTAGCTGTAATGTTTTACCTGAAGCAGATTTCCCCTCTGAGTGAGGTGATACTATGGAAGGTCTTTAATTGCCCTTAACAGGTTTTAAATTTTCTGACTATCAATTTATACAAAGGTTGTGATTTGAAGTAAATGTCCACCTTTCATCTTGAAGTACTTTGTTAATGGGGTAATGAAATACAGTTAACTCAAGTGGAACACAACTACTGAGATATTGAAACATGAAGATTTTTTGTTTCGAAAGCCTGAAGGAACAGTCCCAACTCACTCAAAGGTCTGTATATACGGCTGTCTGGCCTTTTCGGACTAGTTCAGCTTTGGAGTAGGTTGAAGAGGTTCTCTCTGCCACAGAAGTTTGTCCTGGTTTCAGCTGGGACAGCGTTTTTTATTCTTCTCAGTAGCTGGTACAATGCCTTGTTTAGGAGAACTATGTTGATAGGACACTGATGTTTTTAGTTGTTGCTGGGTCATGTTTATACTAAGTCAAGGACTTTTTGGTTTCTTGGGCCCTGCTAGAGAGAAGGCTGGAGGGGCACAAGAAACTAGGAGGGGACACAGCCAGGACAGCTGACCCAAACTAGCCGAAGGGACATGCCATACTATAGGATATCATGCTCAGTATATAAACTGGGGGAGGGTGGGGGTGGTTGGTTGGCGGTTGGCCAGGGCCTGTTGATCAGTACTTGGGGACCAGTTAGGCATCATTCAGCAGGTGGTGATCAACTGTGTTGTTTGTGCATCACTTGGGGTATTTTGTTGGTTTATTTTTTTTTTTCTCTTTTCCCTTTGGATTTTATTGCTCTCCCCTTCTGTCTCCTTTTCATTATTATTATTACTATTGTTATATGTTTAAATCTTATTTCAATTGTCAGATTGTTCTTATCTCAACCTTCGAGTTCTACAGTTTTTCCCAATTCTCTTCCCCATTCCATGGGGAGTGAGCAAGTGGCTATGTGGTACTTAGTTGCCAGCTGGTGTTAAACCACAACAAGGTTCCGCATACCTCTAATAATAACAAGGATTTATCCCATTGTCCCAAGCCAAGGAGTGTGTCTTTTGTGCTGGAGGAACATCCAGCCCCTGGAAGACCTTTGTAGTAGTTAATCTTGCCTCCTTTGCTGTTAAGGAAAGTGAACTATTTTAGGGTATGGTGCCACAAGCAGGTGCCTCAGGACAACCAAAAGGGGTATATGTTGCAGTGGGAGGATGCAGGAATGCTCTAAGTGGGCATCACCTGCTGTGGGAATTGGAGAGCAATTGTTTTGACTGCACGTTCTCATGAAGCTTTCTTGACACTGTATGCCAGGCATTCAGTAACTTGGTCCTCCTTGGAGTTATACCTATTCTCAAAATACATTACTAAAAAATAAGCATTTTCTCTAACTCAGTTGTTAAGCCTGCTCACGCACAGTTGCGAATAAAATCATGTTAGCTGATAGGTCAATTTATAAGTTTGAAATACTGCTCTTACTCTGATTTTTGACTTGTCTTGGCCATGTTACTGTTATGAGTTGGCCTATTCTAACTATTGTTCTGACATAACCTGCCATAGAATGTGAAAGATGCTCCTGGAGTGAAAATACTCACTTCCAGTCTAACCTCAGGCATGTGCCGAGGGGACTAGCCGGGGTGTCTGGCTGCCCCAAAGGCCGTTTGCCATCTAGTGGCTTAGAAGTATTAATGCCAAAAGTGTGTAAGTGCCAAAGATGGTTCTTATTAAAAATCATTGAAGTTACAGTTGTTTCTCTTCTTTTTCCACAGCCCTGTGCCTTGCAGCTGTTTCTGTTTCAGCTTTATGAGGTGACAAGCCAAACTGTCCAACAAAACATCACTAGTTGTCGCTCAGCGATGCCCATGGCAGATGCCTGAAAAGGTTGGACTATTGCCTCCAGTTAGCACACTGATTTGTCCTGCGTTATTCCTTGAAGTTCCCTACTTTTATCATGAAAATGTTTGTGTATATAGGGAGAGAATAACACGAATCCTTGCTGGAGTGTTGGTAGATGCTGCATGCTACAAGCTCAGCTGCATTTTTGTTCCTCTGTGCAGCATATCTGGTAATTTGTCGTGGTTTTTAATCCCCACGCTTCCACTACCCCTACTGACATCAGCACAAGCTGTAACATACTACACGTCCTTCGATTTCCGCTGTCACCATTACTGCCACTAAGAAAAGCTCCTCAGAGCCCGAGTTAGGACATTTTAAATTGCCTTTTCCATTTGAGAACTGAAAAACGGCCTAAAGGAGAGAGGAGGTGGTGATGTTGCTCTAGCTAGAATACACTTCTATAACCCAAAATCTCTGAGATCTCTTCTTGTCTCCACAATTAACAAAGACAGATTAGTTTCTTTTCTCTGTCCCCATCTCCCTGTCTTTACAGTGGGGTAATTATCTCTTTCAGTTAGGTTTTTACAGGTTGGGTGTTCCCACTTAAACATCCCACTTAGCATCACACTTAAAAGGATTCATAGGATATACTCCGCTGCCACATACATCCACATCTATACATCATTTCCAGATTACTTAAATAATGTTAACAGGAAAAATGACCAAAGGAAAAAAAAAATAATCTGAGAACTTTACTGTGAAGATGGAAAGAATAAAGCGGTGGGTTGTAATGCCTCAGGGGAGGGGTGTGTGTGTCACGCAGAAGACAGCATTGGTGGAGAGAAGGCTTCCTTGCATGAGCTTGAAGAATTTTTTGCTTACCTAGCTTCTCTTAAGGTTTAAGCTGTTGCTGTTCAGGATGCTGTATAACAAAGCTGAAATCAGGAGGGGCTCGGGTACCTCCTCCCCTGCCCCCCGCCGCTCCGAACAGCTGCTGTTAGACAGAAGTTGTAGTTTCATCATAGCATTACTAAGAAAAATGTGACTTCTGAGCTGGAAGTGCTGTGCTTTTGGAGGGAATGTTCTGTTAACACACCAAGGTACAATTTTTTTAATGTATTGCTGCTTAAATAATCATCTGAAATAGTCTGGAACTACAGTGCTGATTTATACGGAGTTTAAGTCTTAAACTGTTTGGAAGCCTTCAAGTCAGTTTAGTATTAAATTCAAGTCTGTTACAATTAAATTGTGGCTTTTTATTTGAAGGGTTCTTTTGTTTGATTGTTTGGGCTTTCTTTTTTAACACAGAATGAAGTAAGGTGTGTTCTTCTGGCAGTGAGGGTGTTTTACCTTAGCTGTGGGTGTCTTTCTCCGAGTGTCAGGGGACTGGTGGGTTTGCCCTCAGTTTAGAAAGGAATTGGTGAAACTTGCATGGGCATTTTTCAGAAATCTCTGGAAAATAGCGCTTGTCAGAAACTGCTGTTTAACATGGTATCTTGTTGTAACCCAGTGTGCAGTGTTGGGGGTTGTTTTAGTGGGATACCTGCTTGCGAAGCAAAAAGCTGACGCTGAACGGTAGTTTGAGCCGGCTGGCGCGCCCAGTTATTTTGAAAGTGAACAACTACAGTCGCTAGCACGGCACAGCGGACAGGTCTACCCCGTTGCCCGGGGCGCGGCCGGACGGGCAGAGCGGCAGCTCCCGCTCCCCGCGGGCTGCCAGCTCCGCGTCCCGCTCCGCGCCCGTGTCCCGCCCCGCGCTGACGAGATCGCGGCGCGACGGCGCCATTTCCTGCCGGCGGGGCAGGGCGGGCAGGCGATGGCTTCGCAGGACGTGCTCAGCCAGACCGCCCGGCTGGCCTCCTCCAGCGCCGTGCTGCAGGTGCGGGGCCGCCCCGGGCCGCCTCCCCTCTCCTCCTCCTCCTCCTCCTCCTCCGCGGTGCCTGGCGGGAGCCGCCGCAGCCCCGCTGGGCCCGCAGGTGTTTCCCGTGCGGCTTCCTTCGCAGGTGCTGTTCCGGGGGGTCACCTTCGGGCTGAACGCCTTCACTCTGCGCTACCTCTCCAGGGAGCTCATCGGAGTGGTCAACGTGAGGTGAGGAGGCGGCTGGAGAGCAGCCGGGCCTGGGAGCCCCCGTCCCGCATCCCCATCCCGAGCGCGGCTCGCCTGAGCCCGCCGCCCGCGGGGCTGCCCCGGGAGCGGGGCTGCGGCGTGAGGCGGCTTCTGGGAGAGCGTGTGTGGTGCGGGATGTCGGGGCTGGGGGCTGTGTCGGTAATAATGCTTTTATAGCGCTGGTTCATTTACTGTTGCGTACAGCGTGCGGTCGCTGAATGTCTCCCGAGTTGTTCTTTGGCCTGAAACAGAGGGACTGCTGGCCTGGCCTGGCCTACCTGTCGGCCTGCAGTGGAAAAGCTAGACACAACTGCTTATTATACGCTGTTGCTATGTGATAAATTTTGCAACTGCGTTTTTTGTTTATAGCATGCATGAAGTATTTTTGCCATTTGAATAATCACTTTCTCCTCCTTTTATGGTGATAGTTTACCTCACATCACCGTGTTTTCTTTGTGTATCCATTAGGTTTTTCTGTCAGGTAGTCCTGTGTAAAAACTGTGAGCAATGCTTCTGTGCAAAAGTTTCCAGAAGGAGTATGTAAAGAAACTGTTTTCTGTTCTTTTTTTCCTCCCCCCGTTTTAGGCTAACTCTGCTGTATTCAACAGTTGTCTTCCTTGCCAGGGAGGCATTTCGCAGAGCTTGCTTGAGTGGAAGTACAAAGCGAAACTGGACCAAAACAATTAATCTATTGTGGCTGACGTAAGATAACTTCAAAAATTTACTTCTGTGGAACTTATTTCTAATTCTTATCTGAAAGCTCACAAAATGAGAGCATGTATTTATTTACTGAGGTTATTATTTCAGCACTGAGCATTTAGTAGCTGCATTCATGTTTTGGCACTGATGCAGGAAGCTGGTCAAGTCTGTTGCTTTAGCATTTATGGACTTGATCTCTTTTCGGAGCACGTGGGAAAGTGCGTGGCCGAAGGCGTTAACAGGAGCCGTTTGCTCTGTCTGTTACCCTGGAGTTTTATTTATGTTGTAGCTGTTAAAGGAAAATCCTGTTGCACAAATACTTAGACTTTTCTTTTTTCTTCCTGTGCCTGCTCAGTCTTGCTTTTTTATTACTTGATGTGCATTTATGACGCTGCTTTAGATATTTTTTTCCCCTTCAAACTAATTTTTTTCAAAGTCCTGAGCCCTTACATGGTTTAATGGCATGGCAACATAAATGTTTGTGTTGGGTAGGAGAAATGTGAAAAGGTTGGAATGAAGCAACAGGGAGTAAGTGCAACTACTTGTTTCAACTGCAGTGCTGTTTCTAGCAAAAAGTGGATAGCTTTCCAGAGTGTAATCGCACATTGCATGTTAGTGGGTTTTATGATGTGTTTTTCCCTTCTGGTTCCTGGATACATCTTTCTGCTACTTCCCTTCTGTCAGATCTAGCAGCTGTGCAGCTGGAATTAGGTGGGCTGGGAGGTAAGTTTACCTGCGTGGTATGGTGGAAAACTACCCCTGCATGACAAAATAGCAGTCTTCCATTGGACCACCCTACTGATGTTACCTCAGACTGCACAGCGTTAAGTAGATCTGGCCCGGGAATTGCAGGGTTATGCATGGTTGTCTGCATCCAGGTATAAAGAAGAGGGACTGTCATTTTCAGGGATAGGTTTAACAGTAATATTGTAAATACATTAGATCTGTTCTCTTAGCCGTATTATAGTCAGTTTTCTGCTATTTGATAGCCATTAATAGGCATTAAATGGTAGAGTTAACAATGATGGTGTGCACCTTTTCTTTTTAAATTTTTCCTTGTAGAGAAGCATAATTTAAAATGAAGATTAACTTTCTTGAAGGATCTGAAACACATCTTAGGAGCTTGGTGTCAAATACCCTAGGGATCTGATAATGGGAGGGTCAAATAGATCCTGCTGCAATGACGTAAAACTTTCTGCACTCTGCTAGAAGTTTCGTGTTCCTGAAGCAGTGTCAACAGAAGGTAATACACGTCTGCACTCCTGTGCCTAGTTTGACTTCTTAGCTAGTCACTGATCGAAGTGGCTCTGAGCTACAGTAGAGCATTGTCAACTGGCATACCTGAGGTGCAGGCATGCATTTTCTTCTGCTCGCTCTGCTGTCGGTCTCTGGAGAACCAGTGATTTCTGGAAGGGTGAGATCAGCAGTTGAGTGGTGGTATCTTTATCTGTTAGAGCAAGATCCACCAAAGCTTGCTTGCCTAATCCCTGGTAACCACAGACAATAAAAATAGTGGCCATGAGGGGTTTGCAGTATGACAGGGACCAGAATTGTTCAGTCTTAGGGAACAAGAAATGCAGATAGTTGACCTAACTTGATAACAAATACGTTATGTGCTTGAGTAGAAAACAGACAAGTTGGGGAAATGTTTTCTGTGTCTTGTAGAGAGTGCCTTAAAGATGTTCATTACAAAATAAAAAGAAATGTATTCTTGGTATAGTAAAAGTAGAAATTAAAGAAATTTATTCCTTGAGGCCTTTTTTTTTTTGAAAGTTATGGCTATGTGTGACATCTGAATCTACATTTCTTTTTTTATGCTAAAGTAACATTTCTGTTGATTTGTTTTTTACGTTAACTTTTCAGAGTCCCATTTGGTATGTTTTGGTCTATTTTCTTGGGCTTAGTCTGGCTACACTTTCTTGAAGTACCTGATCCTTCTGTGGTTCCTCATTATCAGGCTGGTGTGGTGGCATTTGGTCTTTCTGCAATTATTGAACTTCTGGGAGAACCATTCTGGGTTTTAGCACAAGCTCATTTGTTTGTGAGACTTAAGGTTAGTAAAGTACACGGGGTGTATATGTGTGTGGAGAATTATCTTTATGGAGAAGAAATTACTGAACTAGATCTTTGTGTATTCAAGCATATTAAAAAAATGTGTGTATTGTTTAGTACTGTATGACATAGTTGTAACATAGATATAAATTTGTACCTATTAAAGCTAGGAAGTTGGTTTATTTAGAAGTTATCACCTTACTGATCATTAAGTACTTTATCGTGAGTTTTAATCCAAGGGAGAGAGACAGCTTCCACAGTTTTGCATTTTGGTTGATTGTTAGTGTGAAACTGTGAAATGCAACAATTGAAAACCTGATTGTGTGAAACAAAACTTCCCCTTTTGTCCTGTACAAAAGGACTGGCAAAGTGCAGTGGAGGGATTGTGAAATGCAAGAATGGAAAAATTACAGAGAAATCACAATCTGAGATGGCCATCTCAGCAAAGAGACTCTGATAAAGTGTCAGTGACTTCAAAAGTCTTGTATTTCTGCATAAATTCTGTGTGTGAAACTAATGTATTTTGAAGTTGGGTGTGTGGTTAAATTTGCATTAAAATAAACATCCATGATTTTCTCTTTCTTAAAGGTAATTGCTGAAAGCCTTTCAGTAGCGTCAAAATGCATTTTGACAGTTATTTTAGTAGTCCTTTATCCTCAGTGGGGCCTCTACATTTTTTCCTTGGCTCAGGTAAGTTTCCTGCATTCTCTTTTTCTATGAATTTGTGATCCGTGTGAACTTTTATTTGCTTTTGGTATTTAGCCTGAGAAATAACTTGGGGGAAGTGAAAGAAAATGCCCCTGGGAGGTTTGACCTCGAGCAATTTGGTGGAGGTACAAGAAAGCACGTTCTGTTTGTGAAGGCACATTTTGCAGTTCAGGTTATGTTATTCTGTATATGCTTTATGTTGACTCTTACGGTGAGTTACACATTGTAATGCTTGAAGACTGTTCACCACCTGGCTTCAGAATTCATGTTAGACTTTGGATTTTGCTGTGTAGAGAATATAGTCACATGTAACTTTATCAGCCTGTACCACCAACCTCGATCACCTTATCAGAAGGTGCTAATCATGTTTAATGTATTCAGGTTAAAGCTTTTTCTTTACTACAATAAAGAAGGGATATATTGGTGTCTGAGAAATAGGGTTGTGGCCTGTGCACTGTCAGTTCACCTAGAAATAAACACGTGACCCATTTCAAATGTGCACATAAAGTTATTTTTTTTCCCCAGGTTTTGCAGCGGCTGTATATAGGTAACTTTTATGTATATACGCACCCCTATATATATATATACACACCTTATATATATATATATACATACACACACATCTATATATAGGTAGCTTATAACAGCTCAAAGTTGGAGGAAAGGCAGATCAGGGGACACCTTATTGCTGTCTATAACTACTTGAAAGGAGGTTGTAGCCAGGTGGGTGTTGGTCTCTTCTCCCACATAACAAGCAATAGGACAAGAGGAAACTGCCTCAAGTTGCGCCAGGGGAGGTTTAGATTGGATATTAAGAAAAATTTCTTTACTGAAAGGGTGGTCGAGCATTGGAATGGGCTGCCCAGGGGAGTGGTGGAGTTGTCATCGCTGGAGATATTTAAAAGACCTGTAGATTTGTGGTGCTGAAGGACATGGTTTAGTGGTGGACTTGGCAGTGCTGGGTTAGTGGTTGAACTTGCTGATCTTAAAAGGTCTTTTCTAACATAAACGATTCCATGATTCTATGAATTAAGATATATAGACAGTGTTGACTGGGTGAATAATTGCTTTACAATTGGACTTCAAATAATCATTTTAGAAGTGCTGGGTAGAACATAAAAGTTAGCAAAGGGTTGTGATAAGCTACAGATTAAAAAAAAAAGAAATAGATTAATAGCATTCTTGAGAGGTGTTGAAGTCTTTAATATTTGACAGGAGTAAGGACTACTTACTAAATTTTCCCTAAATTTGGAACTCTAGTGTATAATTCTAGCAGTAATTCTACATTTGTGAGTTAATTTTATATCACTATTAGCTTTTCTTCTTTCTTTCCCTATCTTTCCAGCTTTTGTATGCCAGTGTTCTGGTAATGTGCTATGTTATTTATTTTGGGATGTTTCTGGGATCTCCTGAAGCCACAAAGAAGTCATTTCCTGTTGCTAGATTGAAAGCTCTATTACCTAACTTGGTGGAAGATGAGGTAGGTTTTTCTTGATATTATTTCTTGATTATTTTTTTTTTAAGTCTTTCTTGAGAGAGATTTGAAAATTAATTTGAGATAGTGGAGTTACTTGAGTGATTTTGGGGATATCTGCACTGTAGAAGATATGTGCAAATAAGGGGGAAATGACATACAAATTCTGTTTGTAGCTTACGTTAGTAAAGTCTTTGTCAGAAAAATGTTATGAAACTTGACCTCTTTGTGGTGATGGACTTGCTGATGACCTACCTTTTAGTATCGTTGCACAAACCATTAACTGGAGATAGAACATCTGCAGTGTGCAGTGGAATGACCAAGTATCACTGGATCCAAGGCAGGAAAGGAGCTAGAACCATTTTCCCTTGGATTTTGGTACTTTTCCACAAAATAAACCTGGTGGGGGTACACGGCATGCTACAGATACTCAAATATTTCTCAAAAGAAAATGAGGCAAATGAGGAAGACGACATTTTGGAAAAAGATGTACAGATTGAAATAAGGGCAGTTCTTGGTTGCAAGACTCCTAAGGACAGTTTGAAGAGCATTAGACGGTTGACACCCACAGTGTAGGTGGAAGTTACATTGGTGTGCTAAACAGGTAAAACAGGTAAAGAGGTTGGGGTTTTTTTCGGTCTCTAACTTTGATTAGTATTTTCTGTAGAAAGCTTTTTTGGGTACTTTATCTGCAACTACAGTAATTTTCAGCAAGGGTAGAAAGAAGTCTTTGCAGATTAGAGTGATATTGGTGCTTGAATTTAGCAATATTTTAGATTAGTTATTAGTAACTATGACATCGTGGGTTTTCTCATCAGTACAGTGCGAGCTAGTCTAGAGTATTGTACTGGTTTTGTATTTTTGGTATCTACTCTGTAGTTTCAATCATGTTTCTTACATTGCAGCACTTTTTTTTGCAGACCTTTGTTAACTGGAAGGAAGCACGGTTGACTTGGAGTTTCTTCAAACAATCCTTCTTGAAACAGATTTTGACAGAGGGTGAGGGCTAGTGAATACTATTTCCAAAATTGACTTAAAGCTTGAGCAATCATGTGTCTGTGTCTGTGTGTGACTTTCAGAGATTGTTGCCAGTAGACGTTACTAACCTGAATGAAGTTTTTGAGGGTATTCTGAACTAGGTGCAGTCCTGTTTGCCCCTCTGAGTATTTAAAATTGGAACTGTCTGAACAAGAACAAATTCCTCAATCTTTCCCAATACTTAAGTTCTTTATTTTGAACTTACAGGTGAACGATACGTGATGACTTTTTTGAACGTATTAAATTTTGGAGATCAGGGTAAGTGTGATGGTATTGCGGAATGGTGACATAGTTTTCTTAGTCACTGCTCTTCAGGTAGTTCTGGAAATTACAGAGTATTTGATGATAACTTGAAAATCTGAGAAGATTTCAAAGCCTTTCTGACTTCGAGATACATTTCGGGGAATGATTGATGTAGATATAGAAAATAATGTAAGGTCCTGGATTTTTATTTCAGTTTTTCTTTGGATCAAAACTTACTAATCGGACATGTGATACCATGTATGTGTTTTCATTTTTAAAAAAAAACACTTCAGTAATATCTGATGTATTATAGTTGTCTGTATTCAGTTTTTGTAATTCTGTTTTCTTTCTTTCCTTTTGAATCTGTGTTAGAGGTTATGGCAAGAACATAATTTTTGAGATGCAATGCTATAAACACTGAATTCTTCTGTAAAAGAATTCAGTATGGTTAATGCATGGCAGTAGCCATTCAGATGCCTGAGCTGGCAGCACTTTATATGACTTGGTCTTTTATAGCTTGGGGAGTGAAAATAGGCTGTAATTACTGACACACTGATAGAAGTTTCTTGGCTGGTTTGAATTACTTTTAATTGCTGGCAGTAGTATGTTCCCCCATAAATACTGACTATATGCCCTTGCCACCTGTAACTGCAGTCACTTCTGATTCTCCTCCCTTGCAGAACAATTGAGCTGCCTCTTACTTGAAGGCTTTTTAAAAGAGCAATGAGTACAAAAATGCCTGTATTCTCAAAATGTTAAGAAATACTGGTTCCAAGTCCTAGGAAATGAGCCAGTACCTTGTTCTGTTACTTCCCTGTGACTGTGTAATGTGCTTATCCATATGCTTGACTTTGTGTACTCTCAGTGACTGTACACACACACACACACGCAGGTTTGGAGCAGTATCTTGCCAAGGATGGAAGTGCCGGTAAAATTTCATGTAGGATTGCTCTTCCACTGCAGTGAAAGTGAAAAGAATGAAGAACATCTCACTAATATCTTCCGCTGTATCATTAAATCCTTACATTCCTGTTCTCATTCTGTGAAATTAATCAGGATCGTTTAACGTCCTCTGCAGTAATAATTTTTAAATGTGGCTTGGTGCTGTTACGAGATTCACATCTCCGTAGTTGATGCTTTTGTTGTAGCTTTGCCATCTATGAGCGAGCTCTTTGCTGTGATTGTCAGAATTTTTAAGGAACTCTGGTTTAATGTTCCACTAAATTCCACTTGCTTTCCCTTTGTTTGGTGGAAATGTTAAATTAGAATTTATGTAATTGTTAAAGACTTGGAACTAAAACTAATCTAAAAAATTTACAGGTTGCTGCTATGTTTTTTTTTTCTTTTCTTTTTAAAGGTGTATATGATATTGTGAGTAATCTTGGTTCACTGGTGGCCAGGTTTATCTTCCTGCCTATTGAGGAGAGTTTTTATGTCTTTTTCGCTAAAGTGTTGGAAAGAGGGAAGACTGTAAAGGATCAGAAGCAGGTATGTTTATTTTGGATTAATTACACGTTAAATGCTGATTTTGTTACAGAAGTTGTGTTACAGAAGTGTGTGTTTAAATTTGAGTATAAAGGCTGTTAAAATTGAAAAGTTGCAGTGGCGAACAAAAATGTCAAGTGACACTGGGCTAAAAGTAAAAGAAAATAGGTAAAATGCAAATGAAATAGAAATTAAGACGTGCAGTGGCATAGTACGGTCTTGTATATAAGTGAAGTTAACATAATCTGCTGCAAACAGTGTGATGTAAACCCTACTGTACCATGTATTTCCAGATATACTTAGGAAATTATTTAAATCATGGAAGCTTGCCGTTTCTGTTTAATAAGTATTGTCTAAAAATATTTGATTTACTTGAAAATATAAGTAGTTGTTAAGTATTAAACAACAGTGTTTCCAAAGAGTGGAGTTTTGGCGAAGAAAAGAATTGTATTTTTCTGGAGCTTTTGAATTGTGTGTGGAGTATTAATGGTTAAATGAACAAGAGCTTTGTTCCACACGAAGAGTATTCATGCGTGCTCTAGGCAAGAAATTAATGATCATGACAACTTTTTTCAGTAATCCTCCTACTTGCACATCAGCACGCAGTTAAACAAATGCCATGTGTCAGGCCATTGGTGGGCTAAGGAAGTTGTAGGTCTATGTATGTTTTACATATAGTGTACCTGATACCTATAACTGGCAAAATAATTACAAGTTTTCACTCTACGTAGTGAGGTTACATTTTGTCACAAGAATTACAAGAATGCTTCTTGTAATGAGGTGGTAGAACTGACAAGTTACTTGTTCTGGTGTGGCAAATCTTGTGGTCCCATGCAGCAATAAAAATCTAACCCGCCTGTTGAGTCAAAGCTGTGGCCTTGGGCTGGTGCCGTGCTCTTCTTTGCCATTTACAAACCATTAAAACGGGTGCAAATGATGTTTGTGCATTTCCTTGAACAGACATGTTCATAGCTAATATTTGTGTAGAATTTGTAGTATGTACAATGTAGAACAGAATAATAAATACATGAAAATTTTTTGAAGTTAAGACGACATGTATGGATAATTAAATAGCAAAGGCTAAGTTTCACACCCTTTTACAGTGTACAAACTGGTGGGGTTTTTTCCTGCGGAGTAGCTTTTGAGTGTGAAAATAACCGTAGTATTGACTCAGATTCACATAACTGACTACATTTTTTTTCAGGATGATATTGCTATGGCTGCAAATGTATTAGAATTGCTGTTGAAACTTGTGCTTCTGATTGGCCTTACCATCACGGTGTTTGGCTATGCCTATTCTCAGCTGGCTCTGGATATTTATGGAGGCTCAATGCTGAGTTCTGGAACAGGTAAAGATTTATAGAGCTGGCAAAAAAGCCATTCTTTAAAAAGAGAAACTGCAGCTGTTATGAATTACTGGATAAATCAGCAGATTATTTTTTTTCCTTTGAAACTCCTATTGAAATCAGTGACTTCTGAAATATTCCTTCTGTAGCTGGACCCTGTGTAAATCTCAGTTCCTAGCTGATCTGTCTGGGTTAAGATTTAGCAGCTTCTCAGAGGAGGTTTTTTTGTTGCATTTCTGCTTGGAGATCTTGCCTGTGTGCCATTGTGGGAGAGTTCTAGCTTCATTTTCCGTTTCACATCTATTACAATGAAGAGAAAGTTACAGGGAAGATAAAAGCATGTGACAGTATATTGTGTTCAGGACAGTTGCACCTGTTAAGAGGTCTGTACCTTCAAGCCACAACCTTGGAATATTGCTTATTGGATATTAAAATTAATTGCAATTACCTTGTTCAGTGTGAAGATCATTTGATACATTCTAACTCCCAAGGACACACTCTTATTTTTAAGTATCAAGCATTTATATATTTTTGCTTTAGACCCTTATCTGTTATTTGGAAGCTGGCGCTTCATTTGTATAGTGATTTTTAGGAAAACCCTGTGTCTGCATAACCAGGAAAAGATGTTAATAACTTCTGCATGTTGTTTTGATTTGTCTTGTTGCTGGTTCTATCAGATATATTTTAATTTTGAAAGCAAATGTGGAAGTTAGTCATTCTGGACTCTGGCAGCCAACTCTTTTTTATGAAGATGATGTATTCTGTCCCTCTTTCTCTTCAAGAATGAATGTCTGGGCCTAATCTTTTAGACATGTTTACTTGACTGGAAAGGACTGTGCTTAGGAATATGGATGCAAGTCAAGAGACTCATGAGTAATTTTTTTTTTTTTAACCTAATGGTAATGTGTGAAAATGAAATGTTGGAGCATGTGTACTGACTGACTTGACCGGGTATTAATGGTTATATTCATTTGGATATTTTTGTTCTTTCTGAGTGCTCTTTGGTCTAATGTTTTTATGCAAACTTGAAAAGAAGGTCTTCAGCTATGCCCCATGTCTGCAGTGTATTTACTGCTCACTGGGCAGTTGTTCTTTAGAACTGAAACAGAAGGAGACTGGGTAATGTGAACTACATTGCAGCCATCAAAAAGGAGTATTTGTGGATGCACACTAACTTGTAAAAAAAGCATGGGGTTTTTTCCTAGTGTTGTAATTAATAGAGGACAAGAAAAAGATTAAGGTCTGAATGGAGAATCTTGAAGTAACACATAGATTATCTCTGACCCATAAAAATCTGAGTATCATTTTTCATGTAGCAGTGTTGAATGTATTGTACAGCCTTTCCCTTTTTCTTGCTGTTGTGTTCAAAATATAAATTTTATTGCTTTTATTACCTCATAATGACTATTGGATTAATTTTCACAAATTTTGATACAATAGATGATTTGGGTTATGGTAAATACTAATTTTGAATTAGGAAATCGCTTAAAATACTTTTTTTGATGGGTATCTTTTCTGTTACTATAACAACTGCTACTCTTGGATATTTTCATGATTTTTTTTTTTGTCTTACAAACTTTTCTTTTGCCTTATTTGTGTTCTTGTCAAGGTATCTAGACAGGAAAGGTGTTAAGTGAACTTAAGTTTTTGTTATTAGTGATAACATTGCAACTTTTAACTCTTGGTATCAGTGAGTATAAAACCAATGTGGTTTTATGTAAGAAATAATTATCTACTTACCATGCTAATGTGTTTCTTAGGTCCAGATCTCCTCCGATGTTACTCATTATATGTCCTATTTCTTGCTATCAATGGAGTAACAGAGTGTTTTACTTTTGCTTCGATGTGCAAAGAAGAGGTGGACAGGTAGGAAATAGTGTCCCCAGAATATTCCTGTAATTAATTTGCATGTGGTTTGCTTGGAGTTCAGTATGAGAACAGAACAGTTGTTCTGTGTGGATATGTGCTTGGAAATCTTGCAACTGTTAAATTTTTTCATGTGCTGTTACTGTACATCAGGTACGCTTCTGAGTGTTCCAAGTTGTGCGTCTGAATTCTGTGGTTTATGTACTTCAAGTAGGAGGATGGGCTAGATGACCTGAGGTCCCTTCCAGCCTGCTTTATTTCTTGATTCTGTGTTCATCCTGGGTTATTGACTTTGAAGCCTGGTTGCCTTCCCAGTGCTACCATCAAGCTTTTCTCGTTTATGTAGCGGCTGTCGCTAACAAGGCCTTTCCAAATTAATTTTGATGAGGTCTACTTTTTATAGTCGAAGTAGTATCGTCTTAAACTTAGCAAGGGCTGCTTTCATGACACCTTTAAAATGTACGGTTGTTTTCAAAGTTGCTGTTTAAAGCAGAAACTAAATAAAGCATCATCTTTTGCTGAGCATTATTTTTCTTTAATATATTCCTAAAATAGCAAAAAATCCACGTTTTTACATTACTGATCATTGTTACTAAATTTGACTTTCTGAAAAGAGTATACAGCTGATTAGTAAAACAGAATTTCCTTCACATAATGTAGTTCTTGATGTCTTTTTGATGTATTTTCCATTCTTGCAATGATTTTTTTGTTCCCATCTTGCTTCTCAAATTTGTTGTCTCCCATTAGAAAATGGTAAAAGAATTTCTGTTGCTTGTTTTAGAAAATAAATTGTGGTATTTCTTCAAAGTTAGTAAATAAACACTGTAACTGTGTGCATTTTGAAATTGTTTCTTTTTTTTCTAGGTACAATTTTGTTATGCTGGCCTTGTCTTTCACATTTCTGTGCATCTCTTATTTCTTGACCCGCTGGCATGGCAGTGTAGGCTTTATCCTTGCCAACTGCTTTAACATGGGTATTCGAATAGCTCACAGCATCCACTATATCTATGATTACTTCAAAGAAAGCACTTACAGACCTTTGACAGGCTTGCTTCCATCACCGTTTTTGGTACTCGTTTATATCATAAGTGGAGTAATCACCGGTTTCTCAGAGGTAAGCATCTTTCTCAGATTTTGCTTTCACCGTGAAGGGTAGTGTCAAATAACTTTTGTGTCCTCAAGCAGAGAAATACTGTTAGCAAAAAAGGCTTACGAGGACAGGCTGGAAGACTTCCATTACAGGCAAGGCAACATATAATATTAAGAGATTTTATCTTTGATACAGTTTCTGTAGGTGGCAGAGAACTTTGTATCTAATAAGTAAAACAAAATTTAACACATTCCTGCTGTCTGTAGATAAATCCATGTCCTTAGTTGTTAATAATAATTGAAATTTTGCAGTAGCACAAAGAAATTGTTACTAAAAATTCTGTAATAAAAAAGTGATAGAGGAAAAAGAACCAAAACAAGAACAGAAACAAAAATTGCTAAGAGCACGTTTATCACGCTTATTCAGACTACAAGATCATAATTGCACAGACTAATTATTACTTATACAGTAGCATTTAAATATACAAAAAATTTATAGATTGAAAATCCATTATGCCTTGGAAAGGAGAGCTTTATGTTTTGGAGTGGGAGATACCCAGTTTCATTAGAAAATAGCTTAATGCATTGCTGCAAAGTAGCAGGCTTGCATGGTGGCATCAGCAGAGTTTTCGTAATATCTCAACATATTTCTGCATGCCAGATAACAGTAATTTCCACATTTACCAGCTACTACTCGATGCTCATTTTTTGTTGACAGAATTTTCTTAAGAAAGCAAGTGGTGTGACTACTAGAGATGACTTATTGTAGGATCCGTGCATGTGGCAAAACCATGCTCAGCTTGATGGTGGTGTTAGCATGATCAGGAGAGGTGTTAGACCTTATTGAGACAGGAAATATACTTTGTGCTGACTATTTTTCCTTTAATTGCTTATTTCCTTTGTAGGTATTCTTCTGCTGCAGCAAGGGTTGGATGGCAAGGCTGATTCACGTTGGCATGGGCGCCCTGTGCTTTGCAGCAACCATCATCACTATGTTCTGCACAGAGACCAAGCTGATCCACTTTGCCAGAAGCCAGTTCCTCTATCGGTATATGAAGAAAGGAACATGAAATAGTCATGTGCAGAACAGTTCTTGTACATGCTTGCAGTAAAGGATGCAAGATCTGTGTAGAAGAAGGTTTGCACATGTGTTGATTGGAAGCATTGATAGTGAAGTGGCAATGTAAAAGGTTGCCAACTGAATATTACTTTGTCTTCTAAACTGGTCAGTACGGTGAAAGAGAGCCGAGTAATTTTCTCCTTATTCAGCACTCTTTTCTAAAGTTTTCTTCAAACAGCCTCTTTGGTAAGAGATGTAAGATACACGCTTCTGACATAACCGAGTTGACAGACGTCATGGAGAGAGCTCCTGTTCTTACCATTGGGAGAGCACATGTATGAAGGCATCATACGGTTTACATCTTAAGATGTAATTAAGAATGTCCTTATTTGGCATGGTTGGCTGCTTAACTGGTTAGAAAATAAATAGTCTGACAAAAAAAAAAAAAAAACCAAACCACAACAAAACCCATAAAACAAAAGCTGAAGAAAATGGTAGCGCAAGGACCAATAGCAATGTGATGTTACTGAAGCAGAACATAATGTGGTGCAGAGAGATTGAGTTGTCAGTGTTTTGAATTGTAAAATGGAGATGTTTACATGCAGATTAATGGAATATGTAGCACGTGTCTGTGCTAGGTATGTAAGATTATTTCATTCAGTATATCATTCGTTTATGAGGGTATTAATTTGTCAAAAATACTCTGAAGCCTTAGCTAAATGAAAAAAGAGGTTTTGAGCAGCATTTTATAGAAGGTGTTAAGTACAATCACGCTGATGCTGAAGTTCCGGAAGGTTAATCATAAAGCTTCTTACTTTTGCTCCATTGTTCTTTGGTTTTCTCTGAGATTTTTATATGCCAGGATGAACAGATTTGTCTCAATAAAAATTATTTTGTCTTGTCGGTGAAATCAAATGTAAAAAGTTTAATAAGATTTCTTTCAAGGATTTATGCATATTGAAACTTTCATTATTGGATAGAAAAATGCTACTTTCTGTTGCAATCAGTTTTTCTCATGTCTTGTTTTTTTACTTGTTCAGTCTTAACCTTTGTATTGATCAGGTTTTTTTGAATTGTTGAAAACTTGGATGTTCAGAAGTTGTGAGATTAGATGTTAGGTTTACGATTGGTGTATTTTGTTGCTGTTCTAAGATGTGAATTTGGCGGTTCCAGAATGTACAAGTAGCAGGTTTGTAGTGATCAGTATTCATTTTGCAGTGTTTGGGTGGACCAAAAAACATCAAGCAATGAAAAATATGTGCTCAGACATGTACAGTTGAAAGCTTTTAGTTTAATTATGTAACAACTCTGCAGATCCTTAGACCGCTTAAAAAAATACTTCACTGTAATGGCATTGTGGAGTTCATCCTGGTAACCATAGCTCGGTGGGAAATGCTTTCCGGTGTCTGTTTTTGGTTTGGTACTGTTGGAAACATTTTCTAAACTCTGGTAACTTCCACTTGGAGAATATTGCCAGAGATACTGTATATGAGAATTTGGTGACTGAAAAATTAGCACAGAGAAGCCAAAATGTGATAGTGGAAGGAGAAAGATGCACTTCCTCAGCTCATGGTGGTGTCTCTATCGCCTGGCTGGAACGTAGTCGATAGAGACTTGCTGGATCTTCTGAAGTTCTGAAATCTATCAAAATACAACAAACTACATTGTTCTGTCCTGTTAAGTGAATTGGGTAGTTCTTTGCCTTTAACATTTTTCTGTTCTGAGTTGTCTTGCAGCTTTTTTTCTCATTTCTATCAGTTATGGAGTTCGTTTTGAAGTACAGCACCGTATATTACAGGGGGTTGAAACTTCTTTATTGTAAATTGTCAATGCATACAGTTTCTTTTCCTTTATTTACTTGTTCATCATTTTTAAAAAAAGCAAGATGGTTGAACTTCCGGACTCTTTTTAGGGTCTGACTTTTTCTTCCTGACTTTGGGACCTTACTGTGGAAATACCTCTATCTGTACAGTGCATTTTAGTAACTACTTGGAAGGAGAAATCTTGTATAGCCCTGAACTTAAAGTGCTTAGGAGAACGAAGAATTTTCCGTACCAATGAGCTTGTGTCATGCTGTCTTGTCTAGTCTTTTGATCTGGGCTGTACAGTAATACTACTACTGCTGCTAGTATTGTCATAAATAGGGTGATGTGAGATCTCACTGTTCAGCTAGTGAGCTGTGTTGTCTCTCAGATCCTTTTTCACATGAATGCTGTGTATGCATTTAAAGAATTTTCGGTTTTGAACTGATTGGATTTCATATTGGAATGGCTTATAAATATATCTTGCATCTCAACAAGTGAATACGATTTCATATGAATCAGGAAGACATTTAAGATGGCTTAATCATTGCTCATTTGCAAATTAAGGATACATCGCTCTTAAAGTTGATCTGTAAGCAGTTCGGTGCTGGTTGGTAGGGTTTTGTGGTTTTTAAAAAAATGTGGTTTATGTGGCAGGAAACTGCAAGGAGGGACAGGAAGTATAGGCCTATCAAGCTGGCTCCTGGTTTCTTATTTATCTGTGTGATCCTTCATGTAAAAGCTGTTAATTGCTTTCTTTCTAAAGAAGCAAACTGTCAAACTGGGAGACAAAATTGAGATTAAACTTGACCAAAGTTCCCTTTCGTTTACTGTTCTGCCAGTCTGTCAAAGGCACAGTGGGGTGCTTATCTATGAATTTAATGAAGCTGTTTTGCACTGTTTTGAAATCCTTTAGTTCAAGCCTAAGGAGAATTAAAGTGTTTTCTTAAAGAAAAACTATTATTTCATACATAGCGCTGTGGGTTTTTTAACAGTTGGATGAATGACGTTCAGATGACTGTAAGATATGATTATATAATAGGATAATGATGAATAAAATTTATTTCCCTTAAATTTTGTTTTTGTCTTCTAGTTGGGGCTTATTTGGAGTGTTATTTGTATCTTTGGTACATATGATCCTTAAATTTGGTTAGATTTTCTAGGATCTTTTATATTTAAATTCATGTATTAGCCTAGAAACTTATATACCATTTCCTAACACACACATTGATAAAATTTACTGTAGTATTTTTGTAAGAAGTGGCATCATTGTAGTCACTTTTTTTCCCCTCTTTGTTTTTGTTGAAATGTATGTTTGTATGGATTGGAATGACCAAGTTTCTTTGTGTGCTTTTAAACAATGCATTGCTGTGATAAAAGCTATTTAAATGGCCGGAATGAACCTGATAGTTAATGAATTTTGTTAGTTGGATTATGCTGCAAGTGCCAATACAGGTGTTCGCTACTATCCAAGTAAGCAAAGTTCAACGGCTTGTTCTTTTCTAGTATTGTAAATATTTTATTTGTAGGGAAGTAGGGAGGGGGGAGCATATGTGCAGCTTTTTTTAATTTTTATTAGGGTTTTTTTTTTGTTCAAGGGGTTTTTTTTAGGGAAAAAAAATAGGAGTTAAAGCTTTACCTTAATGGTTAATCTGCTTTAGTAGGCACAAAAGGCAATAGATGTAAGCTTGAATGCTTACCAGAGTTTACCAACCCTAAGAGGTGTTGACTTATTAGCTCATATGAAGGGTTGCCTGAGTAAGTACTTTGAGGTCAGCAAGGCCTAATTTGATGGCTTCTGGGTAAACTTTTAAATTATATTTGTGGATTTTGTATTTCTTGCTGTTTGAACATCATAGTTTTTTGTGGCTTAATTACCCGTATTTTAAAGATAATACTGAAGAGAGAGGATCTGAGGCTTTTTGAACTGTATCAACGCTTCAATACATCTGCTGAGATGTAATGATTTTGTTTGGCACAAAATACATAACTCATTTGCATTCTGATAGTGCTATGTAAATGTAGTTCATTTTCATTATAAGCTTAAAATGAAGTTTGAAGCTCTCCACATCTGATGTACAGCTGGGCCATGGAAACGAAGTGCAAGGCATGCTCCAAAAGCGTTAGCAGCTGGGGGATCTGAACAAAACAGTGATAGGAAGTGCCGTCTCTTGCATTTTGGATTGCTTCCACAAAAAGATGTTTTGTTCTCTTGAGTTTGTGGACCAGAACTGTGGTTCATGCACTACCTTGTGATTTAGAAGGAGGAATGAACCCTTTTCAGTTGGGATGTCTGTAACTGCACACTGTGCGGTGAGCTTCATTGATGGGATTTGATGAGTGAACACTTGCATGTTTGGCCAAGGTAGGGTAGTTGCTTTTCTTTAATTGTGAGGAAAGGTAAAACAACTCTGTTTTGTGTCTTGTCAGGCTTACTCATTAGTTCTGGTAGGCGAGCATCTAACAGAGCTCTGCGTGTTGATTTGCTAGCTAGGTTTTGTGATTCACGGATCCGTCTGTGTTCTGCGTGACTTATTTCCAAAGTTTTATGCCATCTCACTGAATTGAGAAAGCGGAAAGGACTGTAACACAGCTGTCCTCTTGGTTATATCTGTAACCCTTTAAGAAGACTGAAATAATTAAAGCTGTGTTGGGAAGAAAAAAAAGATTGAGTGTGATAGCAGTCCTTAACACAGATATATGAGTAGTTCTAATCCAATAGAATAATATTTTGTTCTTTGGAGAGACAGCTTCAAAAAGGGTAGAAGATAACATAGCTTGGGAGAAGACTGCAGTTTTGCCCATAACTTTCTTGAATGCAGGAATATTTCAGATACTTGCTCCCTCACAACTCCTCCATGAGAGGGAGGAGTGTGAGACAAGGCACTGAGGTGTTCCAGAGAGACTTGTGTCTCAGAGCAACTGAGCCATAGCTGTGCACTACCTGTGAGAGAGAGCATTGTGATCACTTGTGGATATCTTCAATTCCTTCCTTTTTTTGTTTGGCTTTTTTTTTTTTTTTTCCCCTGACACTTTAGTTCATATATTGGTAAACCATTCATAACCAACTCCAGTGTGTAGATACTGCCTTTATTGCTGGAAAGGTCAACCTAGTCAGTCTCAATGTAAAAATGTGGTAGGTCTGGTACCAGAGTCCTGTGCTGGGGTGGAATGAGGAACGTGTTGGTTGGCTAGCTGAAGGTTACGTTACCGCCTGCTTGCAAGCCCTGAGAGCAAGGAGTGAGCGAATTTAGGTTGCACAGAAAAATTTGTTCGTGGCTTCTTTTCGGTTTTGGATGCTTGACATGACAGTACTAATGTTTTCCTAATGGAAGGTGGTTTGGGGGGAATAATTTGACAAAACAAGTATCATACAGTGCACTCATGGTTTCTTTTATTTATGTAATGATTTTTAGCCATCTCTTGGCAGGGGTTGGGAGACGTTATGGTATGAGGAAAGGAAGAAGGGAAATGTGGCAGAGTACGGTACACGTGCAAGGAACATAGTGTCCCTCTGAGGAAAGAAAGGTCTGTAGTCTGGGTTCCTCCCATCTGAATGCATTTCTGTCACTGCACATGAGGCTCTTGAGTGTGTATCTGCACAAGTGCTTCTCTAGGCAAGTAGGGCACGCTCGGAAGAAGCAGTGCGTGCTCATGAAGTACGGTATACTTTGCTACAGACTGCTTGTCATTCTGCTTTGCTGGTCAAATAGGCTTTTTATTATTCATTGAAAATTCAGGCAGTAGTGTGTGATAACACTCTTTAGCTCTCTAACAGTACTCCCCTTTGAGGCTGACTGGACTGTATATTAGCCTATGGAAACTGTGGGGTTTCCTGTGGTTCCTTCAGAACTGTGCTGACGGTTGTTGTGTTTTGGTTTCTGTTATCCCCCTCCCATGTCTGTCCCCCGTCCCCCCCATTCCCTTCCCTCAGATGACTTTATTAGACTGTAGCTTTACACAAGTTTATCCTGGAGCTCTGCTAAAGCACGGGGCTAGGGTCAGGGAAGTGCTAGGGCTTTACTGAAGTCTTGCTCAGTGCAGAAAGGTTGGGTGAAGGCTGGATGGAACCTCCTCTGCCCAACAGGGGGTAGATGTCATCACCCATGGCCTGAATCTCACACTGCACAGCTGTGAGCACTTTGGCTCAGATTTCTAAGGAAAAGTTGAGAGCTGTGGAAGAAGTCCATAGTAAAGCCATGCAGGATAAGAAAGCTAGGATTGCTTTCTTGGAACAGTAGCTTAAAGATTCAGGAGTAAAACCACCTACAGGTACACATCTCTGAATGTAAATGGCAGCTCAGGAGCCCTGAAGGTCCTTTTTAGGGAGCTGCAGAGATTCTCTGCTGAACCATCTGCTAGTAGAGATGCTCGGAGTTTCACTTAGCGTCGTGGATATACTATGCTTGCTAGCTTAAGCTCCACTGGTTTTGTGCATTTAAAACAATATATGATTTATCCTTTTAAAGCTGAATACATCTTGCTTGTGGAATCTGTTTGCAATTGACAAAAGTTGCCTGAGTGAAATGGCTCGGAGGGAGGATTGCAAGTTTGTGGAGAGCGCAGGTGAACGAGGTCTTTTGGAGTGAAAGGCAGAGACTGAGAGCAGAAAAGCAGAATAACAGAAACTGAAAACAAATGCACAGTATGCAGGTATGGTAGCTGGGCGTTCAAGGCACTTAGCGTTCCACTGTGGCTGACTGCTCACCAGGTGGGGAGGAGAGGGAAGGACTTTCTCCCCATCCAGAGGAGAATTTAGGGACTTAGATCATCTGAAAGATATTCTGGTGTGGGAACAGGAAGCTTTCATGGCTGAAGATCCATTGAGGAAGGCTGGAAAAGCATTTGCAATGTGTCAAGAGCCTTACATCTAAGGCAACGTTAAGGTGGTTGCAGTATGGGCCTTGCGGAGAGCTGCAACCAATTTGACTAGTTGTTACAGTTTGGAAAAGGAAAATTAGTCTCCATAGGGTGAGAAAAGGTGGATTTGAATTCAGAGGTTGAATTATTGAACGAACAGGAATAGAATCAGAGTGGAAGAACAGAAGAAAGGTAGTGCAGAGTAGTGTGCTTGTGCTGCAAAAAGCCTGTCTTCAGCATTGGGTGATGAAGTGAGCCCAGATGGCACGTAATGAAGAACACACGAAAGGTTAGACAATAAAATCTCAAGCTGGGGAGTTAAATGGGCAGTTGAAAAAAGCTTAAGTGGCTTCAGGGTGGTAGTTGGAAGCAGTGTTGTGGATAGGATCATTCAGCTTGCTAGAGGAGTCCATTGATCTTTGAAAAGTGCATTGCAGGAAGAGCACGGTGTGGCTGGATTTGTCAGTGCAGAATTTAGCCCAGAAGACCTCAACCAGTGAGACTGAAGTGGAGATGGTACAATCTAGACAACTTTGGTGCAGGTATACCAAGTTACCTGGAAAACATTCCTTTCTTCTCCCTATACTTTGCATCAAGATTTAGACCGGTCCTCTTCTACTAACCAGGCTCTGCTGCTACTGTGGTTCTAGCCCATATGGGCAGCCTTGATGCAAGAGAATGAGAGAAACTCTGGGTGGTGGCAGATAAATCAAAAACGCTGACACTCCCAGGAGAAGCTGTCACACCATGTGGATGAAAACATTCATCTCTACTAAGGATCACAGGACACGGGGAGTACGTGGCAATGAAGGGTCAAGTTGTGGTGCAGACCGTGCTTTCCTCAACAAGATACACATTTCCTGAAGGAACTCGGAGTAGACATAGAGCAAGCAGTCAGCACAGCGTATCCTAGGATTAATGAATTGGGGAACAGAAGCGGAAACATCAAAGTTTTTTGCACCAATAATACACGGATTGCAAAGAGTAGTGTATGAGTATGAATGCTCACTATTAAAATAGTAGAAAATTTGATATATTAAGTATGGACTCGAATGAGCAAAGAAAGGCAATTGGCAAATACTGCTTACTTGCAAATCCACTTTAAACAAGGGGGTGTTTATATGATTTACTGCAATTTTGGGAAATGAAGAAATAGAAATGAAAAAAAGGGAGTATCTCTTCTGCTTGAGGAAGTGAAACTGCAGCCATTGAAAGAGTAATAGAAGACTGGGAAAAATAATTGTTTTCAGATTTGGAATTGGCTTGACAAGCTGTTGCGAAGTGGGGACCAATATGGGGAAAGGCAGGCATGTGCTGTGGGAATGACAAAACACGAACAACCTTTGGTGACATGTGGCTCAGCCCCCAAGGATTATACAGGACTAAATGCGTGTGAAAAGGCACAGTCCAGCTGTAATTGTAGAAAAAGCTGGTTGCGCAGTGTATCAGGAAGATATAATAGAATGAAGAATAGACCAAAATGCAAAGACAGACCGATCTGGGAAGAAGTGATTTAAATTTCAGTTAAAGCTTTGAAAGACTGAATCAGAAGCACAGTAACTTAATATCCATTGTAAGTTCTCATGGTTTATTTTACAGGATGATGGTGCCAGCATTATCGGCTTGAAGAGGAGTAGGTCAGCACAGTGATGATGATGCTGACTTATTAATGTCCCTTAAAGCAAATGCAAGTGTAACTATAGAGGGACTCCAGGAGGGGTGAATAAAACAGAAGGGAAGAGGTAATGAAACTAGGGTAGAGGTAATGTTGAAGGAAGACAGTGGCTAAGTATTAGAGGAGGCTTGTATGTGTCTGGTAACCAAAGCTTGCTCCCTCCCTCCACTTTGTGTGTGTCTAATATTTTCAATTTTAACTACGATTTGAGTCGATCAGCATGTTACTATTGGTAAAACTGACTGTGAAATTAATACCTCTCCTTAGAATAAAGGAAAGAATGGTAGAGATACCTGTAGTCTAGTAACATATCAGACTTGTTAACTACAAATTTTTTTCTGTGCAAAAGAAGAGTAAGAGTACACACTTACTTTGTGTAAGAGTTCAGAGCAAAGACTTCTGCATTGAGACTGTGCCAAGAAAACACAATGATTCCTGGTAGTTGTTGTTCTTTGCCTGCTGTGTTAGAACTGCCTTAACAATTATTTGTACTAAATACAAAACCGATTTGCTTGTTGGAAAGGGAAGCAGTGGGTATCAAGCAAATGGAGAACAGACATGAGCAGGTCACAGTATAATTTGAGATTACTGGCTAGAATATTGGCAAAAAAGGTTAAGAGTAACAAGTTTGCTGTCTGGATGCATCAATGCCTTACAAAGGTGGGAAGCTTGCTTGATGGATAGCTTCACCAAATTAAAAAATAATAGTGATAGTAATACTCTAATTTTTCTTCAATGATAACATAGTATTTCTCTGTCATTAGAAATTTCAAGCAACAGTGATGAACTGATAGTTAAAGAATGTCACTGCCATGAAATATTAGCTGAAGACATCCCTTAGCTACAAGCCAGATTTATGAAGGGAAAAAAAAAAGTGAAATGACCTTTACAGTCCTAAGAAAACAAGCTGAAATGGAAGTTATAGCTGCTCATGCAGAACTTGAACAAGTATTACATGCAATTACACTTGATCTTTAGCACTGTAATTAATAAATGTTTTGATGCCATATCTGTTACCAATAAATCACCTGGCCACTAACAAGAATAATTGTTTCCAAATGTCAAAATCTGTCGCTTTCTGTGCCTTTTGTTGCCATCACAAACTACTGATGTGTTGTAGGTTATGACAACATGCAGTGACTGCCAAATAAGTTTCACCCAGATGAATGTAAATGTGTATGTCGAACAAGTAAAATATGTGTAGAACATCATAGACCAAAGGAAATGTTTCTGTTACTACACAGGAAACATTAAACATCAGTGGAATCAAGTTTGCACTGTTGTATTTATAAATATTTATTAAAGTAGCAGGTTAAGTACCTTCTGGAGACTATTTCTTATAGAAGGCCAAGAGTGTCTGGCAAATTCACCTCTGAAATAATTTGTAAAACTGTGTGGTTTATTTTGTTTCCTGTTGTTTGTTCTCTGCGGCAAGGTGCGCAGGATCTATGTGACTGTGACAACTTTTACAAAGTTGGGACAGATGAAGGAATAGTGTTCTGCTGCTCCTGATGGGCCATGGCATGCTGGTTATAGGTAAAAATGTGCTGTTCTTTTGATACATGCCTGGACTAACTCAACTTTTTTCATACTTCTTTTTTAGAAGGGCACTCGAGAAAGGCTCTATATAGGGTGCCTTTGCTGAACAGTATTGTTTTTGGCAAATTGAGACTGATTTTTAAAATATGCTTCAGGTTTCTTAATTTCTGTATGAGTAAAATAATTTGTTGCATGTCCCTCCCTGCTGCTCCGACTGACTCCAGAGTAGTACCTACTAGTTCTTTGATATACTGGCTGCCAACCATTGCCAACAGCATCACCTTGGCAACAACAAGAAATTAGCCCCCCTGTATATTATGTCTCTTTGTTCCTACACTTTGCTCTCTTCTGATGCCATCCGTGTGTTCCTTCAAGTCCTTTTGCTGTATGGGCCATGGGACCCCAAGGAGATCTTTTTTGTGCTCTGAACCATGAAATGTTTACGTGCATGTTCCAGTTTATCATTCAGCTGAGCAGTGGTGTTTGAGCAAAGTCCATGTATAGCAACTCAGAACAGGATTTAGATACCATCAGTTGTACTTTGCTGCCTAAGTCTGGACTGACATGTTTGTGTTCAAGGTAGGAAGGTGTTCAGCCTGCTCACAGCAAAGAAAAAGAAAAGACTAATTATTTTAAAAATACCTCCCTTTTTTGGGTATGAATTTTAAGTTCATAAGTTTTACAAATGATCTGGTGCTGAAGTAAAGTCTGGAAAAGAAAGGATCAAAGCCAGGTTGTGTTAAGCAAATATACTTTTCCAATAACAAATAGATTCTGTCACCTGAGTTGAAATACACCACCTAAAACTAGTTCCCTGGTAAGTCTGAACAATTTATGAAGGGTTCTGACTGGTTGTTTGGATATGTTTTGGTTTTTTTTTTTTCCCCCCCTGCAGCTGTGAATTAGGTGGAAAAATACTGCAGCTGAACATAACATTGTTTTTTCCCTAGAAAATTCACTGCTGGCATTGCATTCAGCCTGGAAGAGTGAAGAGGTCATGACACAACATCTGTTTTGTGGAGAGCATAGTTATTACCACCAGTAACACTGCAAACACTGGAGTGGAAAAAATAACTCCAGAGCAGAGTTGCTGTAATAATGTCTTTTTGACCGTTCTGTGGATTGCGTTGGCTGGATTTCCCCTAGATGTATGTTTGGAAGGTAAGTTTGAACAAAATACTCGTGCTGCTCAAACATAAGGTGGAGCTGTTTCTTTGTGATAAAATTTCCACTTCATGATCTCCACAACTCTTTTCTTTTTTTCCTTACCACGTTTTCAGTGTTGCCAGTGATTTTACAGGCAGTATTCTGGAGGCGTGTGACTAAGGGTTCTTAAACTCCTGTAATGATTTACATTTGCCCTTAGATTTCATTTTTAGTTAATACGATCCATATGAGACATTAAGGGATTTCATCCTGTACTTAGCTTTGGTTAATCCCCCTCACCCTATTCCTAATCTGAACTGAGTTTGATTCCTGTACCGTGCTTCCTTGGGCTCGTTGTAACTGATAGCTTCTTGCCTTCTCCTTGGGAGTCTGGGTTTTTCAGTTTTTTAACTGTACCACAATATAAACTTGTTTCTGCACTGATGCGTCGTACAGGCAAATCATAGGAAAAGCTTGTATGTAACTGTATGTTTAAAACATTGACACCATTGGACACCTGCTTTACCTGTTTGGATCCTGACCAACTTTTCGTATCTTTTTCTAAAGCCAAAGATAATTCCAGCCTCAAATAAAACTGTGATCTTGCAAAACAAGAAGTGCTGGTGACTACTTGGAGCTGCCAGGGGTTTTCTTGTTTCTCTCAGTCTCAATATCCCGGTCAGAGTTCAAGGAGTGTCTGGATGACGTTTAGTCATACGTTGTAGTTTTAGGTAGCCCCGCGAGGAGCAGGGGGTCGAACTCGCTGACTGTTATGGGTTCTCTCCAGCCTGAGATACTCTGTGGTTCTGTGAACTATGCGGCAATGACAGCATGGGGAATTCTGTACTGATGCTTGCGAGGGGGGCGGCCCATTTTACGTGGGAATACACTTGGCCAGAAAAATCACGATTTGTCCTGGCCTACTTGGTAGATCAGATCACTGATGGGCCAGTATGGGTATCCAGACAGGAAAAAATCCAGAATTGTTTTTTCTTTCTTCCTGATCACACTACTTTTTGTAGCTGTGCCAGCTATTCAAAACACCACCACTTGCTAGGTTTTTCTAACAAAAATGTTAGTGCCCCAGTAACAATGAAACAATTTAACAAATATTTTTCCTAGAGGGACAATTATTCTCTGCCCATCCTGGTCTTCAGTGTCATTTCCAGGTAGACCAGACTCCTTGAAGAAGCCTGCCATGTACAATCTCATCTTTACTCTGGCTTCTTTGGAGTATAGTTCTGTGAGTAAACAGGGCAAAAGTTGTTTTGCCACTGGAATTTGGAGACTATCATGCCTTCTGCAAAGTCAGAGTTAAATTCACTTCTTATATGACTAGTAACTTACGCACATTTAGGAAAAAAGATCTTTATCTGTAGCCCTGGTACATTGGAAGACTTGTGAAAAGATACTAAGGGTGTTTTCCTGTGGATAGTTTGCTATTTGTTTCATTTAAAAATATTAGAAATACTAATAAATCACACCTGGAGTGTAACGAGTTTGTTAATCAGCTCCAAGCACTACCAATTTCACACAAGCCACAGCTTCTGGCAGTCTGCAGGAAGGGTGGTTCCCTGTACATTACATTGTCAGGATTATTATTAGAATTTTGAGACTGGCTACTCAAAATTAATCCACATTGAGCATGTTTTGAGAAGAAACATAAAAAATACCCTCCCTTCAAAAATCTGTACATGATAAAGCAAATAGGTAAGTTCTAGTCCTGCAAACACAGAGGAGAGTTAACGGGGGAACAGACTATTTGTTTGTTTATGCCTGGTAGTGTCTCCTGAGATTCACAGTGATGCTGTTGTGTTTGATGTTAACAGAGATGATCTGTGTATCCCTCCCTAGAGAAAAAATCCAAACGATGCTCTGCATTTCCCTGTTTATTGCTAAAATAATATCAGAAGTGAGACTTGCTTTCCTTTTGTTGCTCTCCCTCATTTGTCCCTTTCCCCTCCATAGCATGCTGCTTCTCTTATTCCTTCTTTTCTTCCTGCTTTTTTTAAATAAAGTCTAGTTATGCTTGCCAAAGTACACCTACTGTTGTATAGCTTAGAGCTTGTGACTAAGAGAGTAGCTGAAATAAGGAATTCCCCAAGCCATCTAACAGAGGGGCAAGCTGTCAGGACTTGGAGCAGTTGCTGAGTCTCTCTGGTAGGGACAGGAGTAGAGATCAGCATTTTGTATGTTCTGGTTTTTCTGTTGTTCTTTATGAGTTAGCATGTGTGAGTTTCAGTCACGTAGGACTTGAGCAGATCCAATCCCTCCAAACACTGAAGAAGAGCTTGCTATTAAATAAGATCATTATCACAGAGCATCATCTATAAACAGAAATTCTTGAAATGTAAGAAATGTAAGTGTTAAGTATTTCTTTTCCATTTCATGATGTCTTTTTCTGTATTTTTAATAACAGATTTAAATTGTAGTTTCCAGTGAGCGTTTGTTGAGGGCAGGAAGTGTGCTGACATCCTTGGAGGAGAGGTTCAGAGCGAAGAGAAATGTTTTACGATGACTGTATTGACACCTGTGGCTCTCTGGGCTACTGACCCTATTGCAAGTATCGCAGTGACACGTTTCTATACTTTGGAGTAATGGTTTGAAATACGGATGCATTGCTCCCAGGGGAGAGCTGGAGACTGCAGTTGCAGTCAGCCTCCAGAAATTAGGACCTTTCTCTTGTGCTAGTAAAAACCCCTCTTGTGCCTGGTTTGCTTTAACTTTGCAGTTCCTCTCCCCAGGTCCTGACTTGCAGAGCTTCAAACTCTTACCCTTCTTGCTAAAAGCAGACTCGTCTATCTTTGCATTAGCTGGCTCACTTGAAAGTCTCAATTGTTAATGTCAAAGCTGTCCTGTAAATTGAATGTGTTGTGTGATTTAACTGGGCCATAGCCAGCAGCTCAAAATGTAAAACTCACTTTCTGTGTGTAGCAGATAGTGCTAAATGATACTTAGTCCTGAGAAAAACTCATCACACACACACAAACCAAACCAAACTCTGGCAACCCGCTGTTATAATGAAGATTTCTTTATCTTCAGGTTTTGCAAACGCTTAAGGTATTGATTAGTCATCTACTATCAGTTCTTTTCAAAGTCACCCCCCTCTTAAGGTTGCCTGCAGCCAGTGAAACATAATCCTTTTTATGAAGTCATTCTTCTCATGTTCAATTCCAAAATGGTAAAATTAACTCACCAACCCCAACACTGCAGAGGCAGATAGGAAGTCTACAGTGTGATTTTACTTTTTCAGCCCTGTTATGCTGCATATTAGTCAGAGTTCATTTATTTCATTAGTTTACTTTGTAAAGCAATTACATAACTGTTACCACAATAGGACTGGAATGGTGTGTTACATTGACTAAAATAACTTGGCAATTAATTTCAAATGATCTCTGTGCAGTAATCTCCTACATAATAGAATTATTCAATGTCTATGAACGTTTTACATGCAGTACTGGAGTGAGTTAGATCAATCAAAAATTAATTGCATCCAAGGCATCAGTATAGCCTTCTGGATCAGCTGAATACCAGTATGTCACAATAAAGTCATAATAATTGATGTAGCATTGAATCGTGCCTTTGCTTCTCACTTATAATGGCAATTTTATTAGCTGAGCAGGCTAGGTGGAAAAATAGAAAGAAAAGAGAAATGAAAGTAAGTTAAATATCAGCTAGTGGCCATTAACTTTGATTTAATTCTGTGCTTATGTGGTTTATCATCCTGACACTTTCTGCACGCTTAGAATAGCTTGTCCTTGTTTTGCACAATTGCACTTTCACTGTACTTTGTATTTATACGTATAGAGAGGAAAGGACTATATGGCTCAGTATTCAAGTTGTCATCCCAAATATTTCTTCTGAACTTGGTTTGATGGCTTTGGTGTTCAACATGAAAAGTATCTCTCCGGTAAGTATTTGGTTTCTCTTAGGCTTTTTTTTCTTTCTGAAGGTGTGACTCTTGGGTGACTTATGTCATAGACGTAGGATGCAGACACCAAAATACTTAATAATTTCTCTTCCCAGGCAGCTTTCTTTTAACATTTAATTTTTTTTAAAGTCATAATGCAGGGACTATTGCTGCATCACAACCATAGAAAAGCAGTTGAACTGACTTAATAATTTACTTTTTTGTACATACATGCTAGGGAACAAAGAGGAATTACTTAGCTTCAAATTTCAGCTGCAAACTTTGTTTTATTGTTCATAGAATCTATGAACTAGACAAGAGTCTGTTTTCTTAGGATATTTGTTATTTGAAGAGTCAAGCTGACAGCCACCAGCCATAAAAGGATAGTTATAAAAGGAGGATTTTGAACTTAGGTGAAAAACATTTTTTTTTTTCTTTTTATGTGTTGATACCCTTTTGTAATATACAACTGCTTCTGTCTTGGGGAAATTTGCTTTGTTTCCTGGTCTTGTTTCTTCTAAAAGTCAGTGTTCTTTACCACCTTTTGGTTTTTTACCACTGTTTGGCCACGTGTCCACCCCTTCATGGTGCTTCCCCAAGTGCAGGTCTGGCTTCTCAAAGGTATGGGTTTGGGCCTCGCATGCCATGCGTCCTGGCTTCCCTAAAGGTGAGCTTCACCTTCACCCTCCTGCCCATTAGGCAGCTAATACCTTTTTGACTGACATAAAACGGTTTGGTCCTTGGATGAAGAGATGTGTTTCTGCCATCCTAGACCAAGTCCAGGATCCCCCATGACAATCCCTGCTTTCCCCAAATGAAAGACAGAGGAGAGGTGCTGAAGTTCATGCCAGGAGGCTGTCATGATGCTGTCTGTATTAATAGGTCCAGAAAGCAAGTTGTCTTTCCCCAAAATGGACGAGAAGGGAGTAAGACTGGAAGAGAGCAGGTAGGAAGCCATCAAAGAAGAGTTTTATCAGCCAGCAGTTCTCAGGGTTTGTTTCCCTTTGCTCCTCCCAAGGTTCTGTGCTCTTACTCGTCCCTTTTTGTACTCATGCTTATGTTTGAAACCTCGCAGCCTGATTGTGCTGCAGTTTGGACAGTTGTGTATGCTTGTCTGAGCAAGCGGATCTGCACTGTATAGAGAGTTTCCTCTTCGGAAATACAGAGATGCAGTCCTTCTGCAGCCACCTTCTAAAGGGGGATGAGAAGGCATGCAGGCACGGTAAGCTGCAAGAACGCGCAAGAAAGCCACAGTGTTGCATTGGATGAGAGGGGAGGTGGGTAGTAGCAGGTGTTTGTCTTGTTTCATGGCAGAGGGGTCTGAAAACATGTTGAACGTGAACACAATTAAACACACTCAGCTTGTAGAGCTGTAGCTAGATATTGAGGCGGGAAATGCAGTGTGGTTCAAATGCAAGATGGAAATCCAGATCTAGAAAAAAAATTCGGAATTGTCAGTGTTTATGAGAAATGGAAGAAAGTGATATAAGAGGTTAGAAGACATGTTGGTGCCTGAGAGTTAGCAAATGGAGTACTGGAGATTAATGTGCAGGACGTCTCTTTAAGCCTGCGTAATAGGGCTTTTTCCCTCCTGGGTTTGCCGGTGTTGCAAATGCTGTTTTATCTCACTCCCTTTTGTGTTTCATCTATCCGGTCTTTCATTGTTTCATCTTACCACTAAATTCTTAAAAGCAGGAGCAGACTCAAATCTGCAAAGCTGTTGTGCTTATGGATAGTCATGAAACCAGAGTGTTCACTCTGAGTGAGCCTCAAATGAGTTTTTGATTGAACTTCTTAATGGTTAGAAGATTTAAGGACAAATGTAAAAGTCTTGGAGAGTGCTTGAATTTAGCGCTGATGCTTACTAACTCCTAAAGATACCAGCATTCCTGGAAGGCAAAAAGAAGGCGGTAAGTGAACAGGAGATTAACTGTAAGAAACTGTCTCCTGTTGGAGCATATGGGTGAATTTGCAACTAGAGCAATAGAACTTGACCTCTGATCAAGGCATTTCACACTTCAGAGTGGACAAAATTACACTTATCAGAAAAGTGGGTAAAGCATGGAAAGAGGCTGGGGAGGAAAAAAAAAAAAGGCTTTGAAAGTTTCAACTGTAGGGAAAAACAGGGCTGGAATTTTTCAGGCTGTATCTAAACAGCAAGACCTGAGTTTGATTTGTCAAAATAGGACCAAGCTAAATCGAGTGGCTAGCCAGTACTGAAACAGTCTCAGCTGTCAGCAGGGGGGGGTTAGTTCACCGTTTGCAAGTACCCTGACCTGCTGGGCTGGCCTGGGCCATGTGCGGCTGCAGCTAACCTGCTGCTCGGCTTATTTTTCATACTGGCTCTGGAATCTCTCCTATGTATGTGCTAGATTGCACTGTGCTAGATTGCCCTACAGCTGGTGACACAGCGACAGATGATTGTATAGACGGAGCTTTGCTAAACATGTGCAGAATGGGAGGGAATGTGACAGTTTACAAGAATCTGAAAGGCATGAAAAAGGAGGGAGAGGTGAGATAGGTTAGCAGCTACAGTTGGCATATGGTAAAAAGGCAACAGTTGGCAAGAATTTTTCCTAAATTAAACTCTGTAATTGTTCCTCATTTAAATTTATCTGGAATATATATCTCTGTGGAAGTGACAGCAAAGCCTTCATGTTTGAGAGGTAGTAAAATTAGCCTACATAAAGATGCAGAACATAATGTAGATTATATAGCTGGAACTCTATGATGGGAAAATCTGCTCCCCTTTCTATTTACCAATTAAGATTTTTAACGTGCTATAGCTTTATCCAATATTTTTCTGATGCTTAAACCCAATTTAAAGGGACTGGGACAGTTCATTGGCTCCATAAGGATGTATTGTCTTGGTAGATGCTGCCAGTCAGGCTTTCTGATTAAACTTGCCCTTTGGAGCTCCTAATTTGAAATGAAATGCAAAGTTGAGGCATGACAGAAACATTTCTCACAGTGAACAGATGAACTGTCTGATTATAAACATAGTGGAATGGGGGAGCTTTCACTGATTTTCCTTTTAACCTAAGTAACTTGCAAAAAGGCTTTGTGAAGTACATGGCATCAACAAGTGGTACCAGATACTGAAGAGCTAGCTCAGCCTTTTTAATAAAGATCAATGATTCTTAATAATAAAAACTAAACAGTTTGGGGGGTTGTGTGTGTGTGTGTGGCTTCCCCTTAGACATCTGCGTGTTTTGAAATTGAAGGCGTTTCACTTCCTGAATTGTGAATTTGAGAATATCTCCTTGTTTGTTTGTAATCATGTAATATCTCTGTGCCATTTATCACAACTGCTGTATTTCAGCACAATTGTGGGTTTTTTTTATGGCTTAAAACAAATACACTTTTGCTCCTCTCAGCACAGTGTATTGTTTTCTGTTCTCCCCCCCCCCTTACCTTTCTCCCTCTCTCTTCTGCCCCTCTCCCCTCCTCTGCCTGTATATGCTGCCTTTTCAGTAGCTGGATTTGCTTAGCACTGGACTTTTTTGCCAGCTGTTAGATTCCTTTGTTCTCTGGATGTTTCTCCTGGGTTCTGGGTTCTCTTTTACTCCCATTGTACAAGATTTTATTGGCTGTATCCTCCAGCATAAAAAAAACGTGGAATTCATGAAGTTAATTCATGTTTGATTTCTTACAGTAATGAAGAATTTATTAACTTGCTTGTAGTTGTTGTTTACTTCTCAGCATGAAGAAACAATTTTTTTATTTGACTTAAATCATTCAACTATGATCAAAATTTAAAATTTAACTATGCTATTATTTGTGACCTCCATTTGTAGAAGTGTGCTTTGCTACTTACTGGCAATACCTGTGAGGCTGTGCCTATTTTTTTCCATTTACGTGATCTGATCTATAGCTGCAAAGTACAAAGTGTTTCTTCTCCCCCAAGCCGGTTTTGTGTAAACAGTTTTTAGTCAATTAAGAATTTCTGTATGGACTTTCTGTTTCTAAAATTACACGTAAACCCTAGACAAATTTTGGGCTCCCCGAATTCTTCCTTCCTGCCCAGCGTGTGAGGTGCAGTCAGGGATCAAGCTGCATTGGAATTCAGTCGAGTGGTGTGGCTTCTGCTCTGGTCTTGGGTATTTCTGTCCCAGGTTTCTGTGTTGCAGAATTAGGGCTACTGTAATGGGGAGAATCCAGGAGAATCAATACATTTTGACAAAAATGTAGCTTCTTCCTGGAGCATTCAATTTTTATATTTCCATAAATGGATTTGTGAATAAGATTTTCCTAATGTTTCTGTCTTACAGTAACTGGAAAAAAAAAGGGTGGTATTCAAATGAAGAATACCAGGAAATAGCTCCATGTAAGACCATTTATCTGCTTTCTGTAATCATGGCTCATATTACTGCACCTAATGCTAATATGGCCTGAAGCAATACAGTAATAGCAATGCCCTGTTAATAGTTGTATGAGAATTTCCCATAACAAAGAGAAGTGATACTCTAGATCATTTTATTTTCTTCTGTGGTGGTCCATGGCATAGCTTTTTGGATGTTTATGGAGCTGAGTATTGTCTTTGTTACTTAAAGTTGTCCATAAGCATGTGTTCAAAATGGTGTGTTAACTGTTTACTTGTTCCGTCAGCCTTCTGGTTATTTTTCTACAGCTTAAAAAGAAAAAGCACCATTACATGTGTCATTTCAATAATTCTGCTTTGTTCATTGTTTTGGTTTTGTGTGGCTGCTACTGAAGGGCTTGGTAGCAAAAGAGATGTTTTCCCCCTCCTCCAGAAAATCTTATTAGTGAATAATGAATGAGGCTTCTCCCTTCATCTGTAATAATATTTTAATGTTTGCCATAGTATTACTTCATTTACTTTTCTTTTCAAGGCGCCTTTAAAGGTGCTCTGACTTTTTTATTTTTGGTATGGATCTTGTTATTCAAATGAATTAAGTCCACAGTAACTTTTGGCAACTTCAGTGAGACCTCTGCAGTCCTATTGGGCTGGAGCCTGGAAACTTGCAGCCTCTTCCACTTCGCTGTTGCATGAAGTTCTTAGCTGAGGCGTGATGGTCTTGAGCAGCATCATTTTATGCAAGGCATCGCTATCGGACATCTAATTTTATTTTCTACCCGTGAGATTTTTCAATGGTAACCTTTCAGCTTGTGGGATAAGCAATGCCATAAGGACTTCTGTATCTGGCAGGCTGGGTTTCCAGCGGTTGGTGGAGGGGGGGAGGACGAGGCAGCCCAGCAGCGTTGCAGTCCTTTCCTCTGCCGAAAGATGGAGGAAATGATCTACAGAACAGCCCGTGCTGCTAATGGATTTTCTGGGCAACTAGGAACTTTTCCGAAAGGAAGGTTTTCTGTTGCCTTACAGTATTAAAGCTTCATACTTATCATAATTGTGCTAAATGTAATGAGGCAATTCGTTTTAATGAATTGACCAAATTGGCTGGTAACAGATGGGCTGGTGACAAATGGGTTAATTAGCAGTCTTATATAATCAGGTTTTATTTCGATTATTTTGTCTACTTATGTGTGAAAGGGTTATTTTAAAACAGTCCTTTCGCCTCTTGCAGAAAAAAGAAATATCTGCATTATCGGTGAAAGCATTCCCTTCTACAAATACAGAGATCCTCCACAAATCAATCTAAAAATAGTATTGGCTGCCATAATTACAAATGAAAAAGCTAACATTTTCAGTAATGCAAGGAAACTATTTTAGACAGTTGCCATGAAACACTAAATTTCTTTGGCAAATAAAACTGCATGCTGTAAGGGTAACTGGGTATAGATTGTTGTCTTCTGCAGTTTTTCATTTCCATTGTCCATGCTCTAGAATGACCTGTTAGATTCTGGTGAGTGAGCTTCTCCCATCAATTACGCTAGCTTGAAAGCAGTAGACTATTTTTTTTTTTTCCCCCCATTTCTTTGTCACTGTGTTTGCTTCACTTTGTGTCTGCCTTTGTACCAAGGGACTCCGTCTAATTATTTCTCTCAGGTATGCACTAGGTGACTTGACACTATTACTAACCCCTTGAATTAGGTGCTGCCAATCTGAACCATTAAATAAGAAGTGCTGGGAAAACTAATCAGGATTAGTTGGAGGAGACCGAGATCACCGGGGAGAGGCTGTGTAATTGAGATTCATCAGGTAAATGAACTACAGACATGTAGTATGGGTAAAACTGGTCCCAGAGTGGCCTTTTTTTCTTGGTGACACTATGGTGACTTTCCAAAGGTACGGCATGGTGAGCTGCTATTTTTACAGCAGTCTTTAGGATAGGTATTGTATCTAATGTCTGGTGTCTTCCATTGCCTAGATTTTTCCCCCCCAGCATTCCCATTTATTTGTAGAAATCTCGCCTGTAGAGGCAGTCTCGTTTGGCTGCTTCCAGAATATCCCTTTTGCAGTCCAGACTTTGTAGCTCTTCAGAGAGTTGAAAGATAGAGGAGTACTTTGAACATTTCCAGTAATGCAGATTTTTCCCTTTAAATGTCAGTGACTTGCAGCATTAGAACAGAAGTGAAATGACTGGTAGGTGGCATAAATGGGGCAGAGAGGTTAAATGACTTCCCCAGATGCGTTTAGGAAGCCTGTGTCAGATTGCAGTCCAGAGCTGAGTAGCGTTTGGATTTCGGTACCTTTTTCAGGCTACAGATGACTCTCGTATCAACCTCCCTGCATTAAATTGTAAACATAGCCCCTTGATTCCCTCCTGTCATACAAAAAACCCTCAAACCAGTGTAAGCACTTGAAAGATGATAGTGTGAAATGCAGTGTGGAAAGGTGAAGGAGTAGCAATAGCAAATGGGAAGGTTGTCTTGATGGTTCAATAAGTTTTGTATGTTTTGGGCACTCTGAACGCTGGCAGCTCTAATTGTGTTACAAGACTTGATTCAGCTTTCAGGTGCATTTATATAACTTTTTTTACCCATTAACTGTAAAAAATGCAAGATAATCTACCTAGATCACAAGTTCACATGAAGAATGCTCATACTGAGAGGATGAGGAGGAAAAAAGCTTTAGTTTGACACAGGGTGATGAGTTTTTACTTAAATGGAGTCCTTTGCAGTGTCATATTTGCATATTACTTGCACTGTTCTCAAAATAAAAAAAAAAGACTCTCAGGCTTGCGGCAATTCATATTTGAAATACTCTCACTTCATTGTTTATTCTATATAAGGCAAAACTATCTGGAAGAACGAACTTAAATGTTAATGAATTCAACTGTTTTATCCATTCTATGTGTATTCATTTGAGGAGAATTGGGAGGGGTGAGGTGAAGGAAAACGGGTGAAAGGGAGTTCAAGGAGGAAAAGGGATGCTTTGTGTAAAACTGAGTTGCTTCTAGATCTTTATCTTCAGGTCGAAGTACTATTTCAGAGGCAGTGCATATGTACAATTCACAGGTTTGCTCACTTCTTCATTGCTTAAAAAGATGGCAGATGTTTTGAAAATAAAATCTGATACTGTTGAGGTGGGGAAGGCGAGGTATGTTTAAATTTATAGGAAAAAAAGACCAAACATTCATGAACTGGAGCACATTGTAGGGAGTGGTTGCAAACCTTGTGATGCTGTGAAGTTGCCTAGTGTTAGCTCAAACTGCCATTTGCTTACATTTTTTGGATGTTGTGCTGCATGGGAAAGGTGTTTCCAGTATGGAGATGACTAATGTCGTACTTGCAGCTTAAAGGTCTCAATTACTGTAAATGCTGAAAATGTGCCTTTTCCCTGACATACCGAATGACCTTTGGTTCCTGTGGGCCACAGAGAACGGTGTGTTACTGTCCATTTGAACAGTAAGAAGCAGATTTTAATATATTGAGATAGACCAGAGTATGAGAAATGCTCCGTTAAAATCCCAGTGTTTTACTTCTGCTCTCTGCTTGTTTCAGCTGTGCCAGGAGCTCTGTACAAGCTCTACATGTAATTTTACCCGTGGTGGGATGCGGGCATGCTAGTAGCTTGTGGTGGCTACTTGTGTGGACATGAAGACTTACTTTAAAAGTCAGCTGTGGCTGTCTTGCTGGTATAGACCAAATAGGAGTGGTCTCCCTTCACTAGTTGTTTACAGTATGCCCGTATAGCGTACTTTTCTGCGCACATGCTGACACAAGGCACTGTGCAAGGCTGTGACTGTGGGAACTCTGTGTGTGTGTGTTGGTGTAAGTACCTCTTTCAAAGCATTTAATGCCCTTAAGTAAATTGACTTGAGACACTGGATTAGTCCGCAGTCAGAGGGCTCAAAAGTTAGGTGGATGCTCAAATGAAAGGCATTGTCTGATCTCTTTACAGAGGAAAGTGCAAACTGAAAATTTAGGCTCTTGGTTTGAGTTAAACTTCCTTACATCCTTTTCTTAGAGCTGCTGAGAACAGGCAGGGTCACGCTGTAGCTTTGGTTCTAGAGCACGTTAATGGGGATTGTTTCATCTGTCACTGTAACATAAAGCTACAGCTGTGAAGCAGCACTTAACGGTGTTATCACACGCAGCTTGATTATGTGCTAGTTTTATCATCTGATCGTGCTTCTACTGAAGTAACGAAACTGTCCGAATTAAAGTGGATTTGAATTTTGAAAAAAGTTATCTCGTAAATATTCTGTGTATATATAAATATATTTTAGAGATCAAAAAATTATCCTGTTGGTGTTTTGTTTTATAAAAGGGATGTTGCAGTGTTCACAGTGCGGTTCAAATTGTGGTATTAATTTGTAGTAAGGTTGAGTGAGCTCCCACGTCTGTCTCTTAAACCTAAAATATTGACAGTAATGTAATCAAAGTCCTTACTTTTTATAGGAAGTTTCCTGAGGTTTTCTGTCAGAAACCTATAAAATCTGAAAAATGAATGAAAATGTAGCCACGTAGGGCTGACCTAAAGGACGCAGGAAAATCTAGTTCTCCACTGAATCTCTCTCCTTCTTGAAATGAAACTAGCGTGGGCTTTGTGAGCATTTCCTTGCTTCTTTCCATGTGCTTATTGCCCAGCGTTTATGCGGGGCAATGTACTGGGAGACGCCAGAGCTGTTAGTGGCCTTATCTCTTTTCTGCCTTGGTGTTAGTGTTTAAAACCATCCACAGAACTCTTCCAGCCGAGGCCTCTTGTATTTAAAACTTCAGCATTCCTCATGTAAAGACCCACTTCCTCTAATGAACTGACTTGTCAAAAACACAGATACACATTTGAAAAAAAAAAAAAATTCAAAAGGAGCAATTAGAAGTTTTTTAAAAAGAATTATCATATTTCATAGCTACGTGTACTTATTGGTGGGACTAATGCTGTAAGGCCTTTGATGTCCAGTTAGCGGACTCCATGACCCTTCATGTGCTATTTTTATTCTAGCCTGGCATACATTCTAACCTCCAAAGTGCCAGATCCGTTCCTCACAGAAAACTGTCCTATTGGTTTGGATTTCTGTCAAAATTTTTAGGGAGAACACTCCATTTGCATGACTGTCTGTAAATAAATCATAAATGCTTGTAAATGTTACAACTGAGCCAACAGAAGACTATCTGCTTTGAAAGATCTTTCTAGTTGGAAGACATTTTAGAGTTTGTTGAAGTTAATTGTAGAAGAGTACTTTTTAAAATAAAAGATTAAAAATGCACCCAGTGGCATGGTTCCTACTTCATACCGTTTACTTTCTACTCATGACCTCTTCAAACACAGTAAAAGGAATGTCCCTTATTCCATGGTCACAAGCAATAGTTCTTAAAGGTGTCTTGTGTTAATTTCTTAGGTTTGTGAAGATAGGTCTGGATTCTGACCTTTCCTAAATACTTCAAACTTTCCACTGTATTATTTTTATTAAAGTAAAAAAGTTAGGTGACCCATGAATACGACAGCTCTGCTCCCCCTTCTTCCTACCTGTCCTGCAAATGCCCCGAGTCTGGGGAACAGGTGTGCTCGCTAGTCTTGTTTTATTCTATACTCTGATCTGCCTTGAGAGCATCACATGTTCCACCACAGAAGAGGGAAGCTGACTGGCTAGTGAATTACTGGTTTTCTTTCAGAAGCAGAGCTGTTTAGCCCAGGTGTTACAGGAGAAGGGAGAGAATTGAAGGAGTGTTCAGTGACCTTCACACTCACCCTACCTACCACGTGGTTTAACGCTGGCAGAACAGTCTGTGCTTCCAGTGGGATCCGCGGGGTAACACTACCGTGCTTACACAACCATCCAGGTTTCCTTTATGAGGTATTTTTTTGGACACTCACTTTCTTGCAGGTGGAATACTTTTTCTGTGTCAAGGATATTCCACATGTGTAACTAAAGAGGATTTTTTTTTGTTTAACTTTAATCTCTGGCCCATTACCTTATTTTCCTTCCTCTGCACGCATTAAGGGATCCTCGTCATGTCCTATTTGTGCTGGATGTAGGCCAAAAAGCTTTCACCATTACTGAGACCCAGCTGTGCTAAGCGCAGTGGTGCTGCAGAGTGTAAAACCACAATCCTTGACCCAGAAGAGCTTACAGCCGACTTAGGGCACTGTTTAGAGGCAGAGGACGGGACATGGAGCCGTGCTCAGCTAGGTGAGGTGGAGCTGAGTGCTCAGTGCAGTGCAGCAGGGCAGTGGTGGAACCAGAAATAAATCACGAGTTGTCTGGATGGCAGGTTATATTGCTCTGTGCCCTTGTCTTCTGCATAGGTAACCACAACTTGACCAACTTAAAGGCTCAAGTCCAGAAGAAAGAAGCCTGTGATGCATATTGCTGTAGGGTACGGTCATGGAGTTTTCCCTTGGTTGGGGAGTTATGTGTCTGCTGTGCAGAGAGTAAGGTTTGCTATTAAATACAGGAATGTATTTATTTATATTATATTATTTGTTATATTATATATATATTATATGTTATATTACTCATTCTGCCACTCCTGTTTTGAGTCAGTAAACAAATATTTGTCCTGTTGCCTTAGTTTCCCTTGCTACCCACTAGTCGCACTAGAACTGCCTGGCTCTGGAGACTTTTGTTTTGCGGGCACATTGTTACCTTGAATTAATTTGATTTCATTGAAATATAAGTAACATGAACAAGCTGTTATGAGTTTATAACAATATCTCCTATACATAGCTGTGCTGTCAAAGCAGATGGTACTATCTCTGGCTCCAGAATTAAAGTAAGGCTGAGAACATGTTTGTTGCTTCAGTGTTAATCCTGGAAACAAAGTAGTAATCTAAGAATTCAACAGCAGCATTTTCCTATGCATTTTTTAAAAAAAAGCAATAAATAGCAATAAACCAAGGAATGTTCTCAGTACTCGGTAAGAGGAAAAATCTGGTATGGAAAATCACAAAACCTGGAGTTGGTATTATGATATCTCCTGTTTTAGGTCTCTAATGTTTCCAAACTGGGACAAAGTTGTTTGATCTTACTTCTATTGTTCTCTTTTCATCATAGTTAATTTCTTAATCTACTTTCCTAAAACTGTGGAGAAATCCCTTACAGCCCCTACTTATGCAGTGGCTTTTCTGGCGGTTTGTGGCTGTGTAATTTATAGTTGGGCAGGGTTTCTTGAGTAATTTTCTTCTTACTGTTCTTCTGGTGCAAAGGATCAAAACAACATGCTGTTATGAAGAATGAAAATGTTTCCAACATAGTCTTGAAATCTGTGCCATCTAGGCTTACTTATTGATTGTTTGTAAACTGCTCAGAATATACCGTAATGCTTCATCTAAGTTAAATCCCTTACAGAATGCAATTCCCGTATGTTGCGTAGTGGGTTGTAGTATACTTTTTTGGCCCAGTATAGCCTAATTCACACTGTTTTCCAAACCTAGATCCTGCTTGTAGCAATGCACAAGCAGATTCCTAGGAAAATACTTAAGAGCAGCATGAGCACGTAACAACATTTCCTTCACTATTCCAGTCATCCAATTCATTTCTGAACCTTTGCAAACTTTTATATCCTAAAGCCATGAGTTGTACAGTGTAATTACATGTTACAATTTCATTTGACATCCTGTAGCTCTCGTATTATGAGAGCTATTCAACACTTGTTTCCTATCTAACTTTTCCATGACTTAGAGTATCTTAAAGATCTTCATGCTATTAATTGTCTCTTTCTCCAGACATGGTACTGGTGCATTTAGTTGTTCATCTGAATGGAAGCAGTTTAATTTCTTTGATTGTCTTTGCCGTCTACTATATTTTTTCTGGTATATGACAGCTTTGTTGTGATGGAGAGAAAAGGGAGCATACTTATTCCTTTGTTAATAATTTCTAGCATTTGATTTGGTTTCGTTTTCATCTGCTAATGAAGATCAAGTTGATGTGTTTACAGAACTGCCAATTGTAACTTCAAAATCTCATTCCTGAGTGGTAATAGCAGTTTCAAAGTCATTCACTGTGTGTAAAAAGTTAGGATCATCTTTCTATCAGACTCAGCACTGTAAGAACCCTCTGCAATTCTCTGCAGTGAAGTTATATTTTTTTTTTTATTATAGATGCTGTATTAACATAAGCAGACTTTGTGATTTTGGTATTCACCCCTTTTGCAGATGATTTATGAATACGTTGAACAGTTTAGCCTCTAGCAGAAATTTGTGCTATCTATGATCTCTAAGTGATTGCTGCTTGAGCAGCGGGACCACACTGGAGGCTTCCTGGATTAGGTGATGGGTTTATTTTTGTATCATTCGTTTCTGAACATTTAACCAATTCAACTTGTATATTTCTGTTCCCTGGCAGATTACTTTTATAAGAAATTTAACTGATGTATGTGATCAGAAGCCTTATGGAAATCCAACAAAACTGTATCAGGCATATATTTCTTGTCCATATGCTCTGTGACTCTTTCCAAGAACTGTAGTAGCTCATGAGTCGTGATTTTCTTCTGGAAACATGGTGTTAACTCTTCCTCCATATGTTCTGTTTATACATGTGTCCTTAAATTTTCCTTATCACTTCTGGCAGTTCTCCTGCAGCAGAAGCCTGAGGTTCTGGTCTGTATTTCTTGAAGTTATCCCCCAAGTGCTTTTAAAAATTGATGCTTCAGTTTGCTACCTGCAGTTTCTCTGGCATCAAGAGGAAGTTACATCCAAGCTATTTCATTTATTTCCTGTAGCACTCCGATGTTTAATTTCTGACACTACACTTCTTTATGCCTGCTTCTACAAGTACAAAAAGAAAATCTAACTCGGGGTTTATATTTTTTTATTGTGAATTGGATCAAGACCACAAGCCCAGGGGTCCTGGTTTCTGGTGGGAGCACTGGGATAGTTTTCTAACCAGTAAAGCTCCACAAGACATAACTAATGGGTGCTGGTGGTTGGGAGGAAAAGGGAGAAGCCCCTTGCTGTTACTGGCAAACCACCCTTCCCAGCAGAGGTTGTCTTAAAATTGAAACTTTTATATTGTTTCTGTAATTCAACAAGGGTTTTAATGGGCTAAGTGAATTCAGTGTCTTGCCACAGGCAGTGGACCTTCTGCCTGGATTATTTGGTTGGCATGAGCTCTGTTCTGTGACAATACTTAATGTCATTAAAAGGAAGAAACAATGCAATATTTTAAATGGCTTGCTGTATAGGATCGAGGCGGGGGGGGGGGGGGGGGGCGCGGGGTGCAGAGAGAGGCTACCTTCTCAGCTGTTTCTAGGACATTGATAGATTATGTTGAGTCACAGAGAACTTAATCCAGTTGGTTAATACATGACTTGACACTTCTGTGCAAGTGTGTTGGCAAGGTGCTTAGCAGCACATATTAGCTGTGTAGAATGGCTGGGGACCGTGCTGACTTCTTCAGTGTAGTGTTTATGTTTGCAGTGGGTTATTCCTGATGAAATTTCTTAGCTGTCTGTGTCAATACTACTATAACAGAGCAAAGTTTTTCTCAACCAGCAGTTTGGCAGAGGAGAGTTAATTGTTTGCTATCTTTGCAGCTACCTGTGCCAGTAGAGAATTGGATTTGATGGAAGATAAACGAATGCTTCTTCAAAAGCCACTTCATAATGATTTTGACCTCGTTTTCCTTTGCACTGGTAACTTCTGAATGGGAGACAGCGGTGGCAATGAGCAAAACTGAGGCCTTCCTGTATATCTGTTCTCATAAAACAATTGCATCCATTATTGTTACTATTTATTCTGTTTGTGCTGCAGTTAAACTTGTAGTAGGTTATCAGAGGTCTACATTAAAGTCACAAAGATGTAAAGAGAGTGTTATGTGTGACATGAGATACAGGCAATTGCTTCGTATCATTTAGTATATGACTGGCTATTTTAGAGGCAGATTATGTATGTTTCTACTTGAGCTCTCTGTCTTTCAAAATACGTATAGTATATATGCACTTTATAGAGAAAAACTCTTCTGGTATTGTTTTGTCTATAGTATACTCTAGGGAGTCACCCCCCGCCACCCCCCCGCCCCAGTATTCATTCTAAAAGGAGTTGGATATTTCTGAACACAGTTGAATTGCATTTTTTTATTCCTAAGCTTGGTAAATTTCTGAATTCTTTTAAAGCCTGTTTCCTTTTTGCTCTGTTCACCCTTACCTGGATTTTCTTCATCCAGCTGCTGAAATACAGTGTTAACATCTTTATAGGCTATTGATCCCATTTAAAAAACTCCTATTCAGTTACAGAAAAGGCCAGAATTATCACAGAAATAATTGCCTGTATTTAAAAAACACACTACAGGAAAAAACCCACACCTGTGCCACTAACTAATTCTTTGTCTCGGCCTTCACTTTTTAGAATATGTTAGTCTGATTACGTATTGACAGAGTGATTTAGGGTCTGCTTGCCCTATCTGTATGCAATCGTTTATATTTCCTTTCATGTATCTTAAAGTATTTCTATTTTATGCAGTTAGTGTGACAATTTACAGTTTGCTCACAGCAAAATTCTGCAATCAAGTTTTGAATATATTCAAGGATGGAGACTTCACAGGAGGTATGTGTATGTCTGTACACATGTGTATAGGCTTCACAATATATACTTTTATAGCACCATCCCTCAGTTGCAGTAGAAATGTGCACCAGTGTGATTATAATATGAGCGAATTAGCATGATGTCATAGAATCACAGAATGGTTTGGGTTGGAAGGGACCGTCAAGATCATCTAGCCCCAGCCCCCCTGCCACAGGCAGGGACACCCCCCCCAGCCCAGGCTGCTCCCAGCCCCGTCCAGCCTGGCCTTGGGCGCTGCCAGGGATGGGGCACCCACAGCTGCCCTGGGCACCCTGGGCCAGCGCCTCGCCGCCCTCACAGTAAGGAATTTCTCCCTCATGTCTAATCCAAGCCTACCCTCTTCCAGCTGAAAGCCATTCCCCCGTGTCCTACCACTACGTGCCCCTGTAACACGTCCCTCCCCACTTTCCCGTAGGCTCCCTTAGGGACTGGCAGCTGCTGTGAGGTCTCCCCGGCGCTTCTCGTCTCCAGGCTGAGCAGCCCCAGCTCTCCCAGCCTGTCCTCACAGGAGAGCCGCTCCAGCCCTCGGAGCATCTTTGTGACATTGTACCTCTTCAGGTTTGAAGTTGTGGTTTCAAATGTTGCCAGATCTCTCTTCTAGTTTGAGTGCATCTGCTTCTAATGGAATAAGCTTTAGTATGTCAGTATCACCACTACCTACAATTCCTTTTGTTTCTAGAAAATGGGATCATGTTGGTGCATGTAACTTACTATATGATGTTGTTATTGCAGCCCCCTGCAATAAGTGTTTCATTTGCCTAATACAATAGCTGACTTTTCTCATCAATTCACTGTAACATTTTGGCTATCCAATAACAGAGGGATGATTATGCTGCAGTCTAAGTAAATTTCATGATACACATTTAGTGTGTAAAAAGCTTAAATTTCTGTGATCATCCTAGCAGGAAAAAACAATCTAAATATACACACTTGACACTTTCCTTTGAGCGCAGGCTTCTTCACACATCACACATGCTTAAGCTTGATATTAATTGAGAGTGTATGCAATGAGACATTCATGTTTATTAGGGATTGCATACTTCGTAGAAGAATATTCATAGTCAATGTACAAGATTCAGTCTTAGCTAATTGCATTGTCAAATGTGCTTTTAATGTTACATTGATTTCAGAAAAGCTGGTGGTTATATTTTCTGTTACGTAACCTCTTTTCTCTAGTTTCTGTGTCTAATGAATTTGAGATATACACATGTTCAGAAGCGTTATATTTAGTTGGCAATTGGTTGCCTGACAACACAGCATCAATCTCGTCCTTCTACACTGGAGATATGGTAATGTTCTTGCCAGTCCTAAGCATACTTACACACTTGGACTGAGAAAAATGATCTGTCAGCAGCATAATACAGGTTTCCATCTGCGTTATTTTTAGGGACCTTGATAAGGTGTACCAAATACATTACTGATAAAAATGAGGGTTTCAAAAGGGAGCATTCGGGTGTTGGGCAACGGCATGTTTACAGTTGTATTGTGCTTGTCATGTACAATGTAAGGAGGGAGCCCAGTAGAAAATAAGTATGTGGTTGTGCAAGTGAAGGCTGTAAAGCTTGGGAGCGTACGAAGGGGCACAACTGAGTCTATTCACGTGGGTTCTGGCCTGGTGTTCTTGGAAAGCTTGGTTTAGCTTGATTTTGGTATTCAGTTTTTCAGCAACCTACTGCTCTCCACTCTCACCAAAAAAAAGAGATGAAGTGAAAAATGTTCTGTAAAGTATTGGTAAACCACTGCCCCATCATGCATATTTAGCTCTTGAGCTTTTAATATGCAGTGGAGGTATTTGCCAAACTAATTTAATTGGTGGCAATAGAAGACTTCCCCTGGAGGGGAACGGCCTTAGTGTCATGTGCTGAGAACTTAGGGCAGATGTGAGGAGTCTTACTCAGGACCCACGTTCACCTCTCCCTGCAGCTGGTGGTGCTTTGGCAGAGTGACAGGCCCAGCGCTGTATCGTATACAGTATTATAAACTGTAGCGTTTATAGTAGTGGTTGCTACTTCAGCATGCTCACCAAATTTACGGGACAAACAAACGCCAGTTCCCCTGCTTGAAGCTCTTGTCTCTTTTGCCTTGAAAGGCTTCCTGTAAATAACAGCTTTCCATTTAGCAAGTCTTGATTGTTCAGTAAGTGGCAGTAATGTTCAGTTTTATTTCTTGGGGGGGAAAAAAAAAAAAAAAGCTTTTGTTAAGCTTGGGCTACCCACAGCTTTTGGTGGATGGGTGGAGCAGTGAAAAAGATGGTTTTCTGCATTTGACGTATGAAAGAAGTAAAAATAATTAATGAAAATGGAACTTCTTTTTAAAAACACTTCTCCAGCTGAAGTTCCGTTTTCCTTCATTTAAAATTTCTTTGCCTTTCCTTACCCTTTTAGAGTGCACAAGGGAAGGAAAGGTTTTAATACCATTCTGGAGAAAACAGAACTAGAACTGAACTTTCAATTACCTTCATTTAATGTTTTTCTGCCATGGAAAAACATGACAAACATTTTTCCTGGAAAAATAAAAGGGTTTTTTGATTAAATCCCGTTCCTCAGTGGGAACATCTGTGTAGAAAAATTTACCAGCTTTATTAATAACACTGATTATACTGGGTTCTTAACTTACCCTCATATTACATATATTAGAGTGTAATCTTCCCTTGCAGGGCACACATTTCTGCTGCTTATTCATTTCCAGAGGCCCTGCTGGCTCTGACAATTTCAGGACACGCATCACTAGGGATGTCCTGTTTCTCAGTAATTGAAGGTCTGAAAATTGAGAATGACATACTGGTTTATTTCAGCACATCTAGAACTTCAGAACAACCATTCCTGAAATATGTCTCATTTCAATAATTGCTTTTTTTTTGTCATATCACTGACAGTGCTGTAAATATCTCTAGGTTTTGGTAAAGATTCTTTGGCATGTGACTCAGATTTATTAGAGCAGTTGAAGGGTAAGTATGTTAGGAGAGTCTTCGATGAGTAGCTCATTCTGGAAATTGATACTTTCTTTGGGATTTGAACTCTGTCAGTAAAGTTTGGACCAAGACCTTTACAATGTTTCCCAAAGTTATTACCATTTGAATGTGCTGTGAAATCACTTTATAGTCACAAATCTGGAGCAGCATCAACTGTCTCTCTCCAGAACTTCAGCACAGATTAGAGGTTACGTTGTGACTCGGGAGGATTTCCTCAAAACACAAAGATCATCTGGCCTTTGTGTGGTTGGCAGGGACGTTAGTAAAATTGGCCTGTTGTGTACATACAGGATTTTTTCTTCTTAGCAGATAAATGCTTTTTGCCAGTACTAAATGTGATTGAAACTAATGAAAGGATGTATAGTTATGAGTAGTAGCAATAGAAGTAAGTTGAGGATCTGATTTTAATAGACATTCTTTTGTAAGTTTACCAGAGGTATACCAGAGGATACTGTTCTGTGTGAGGATTTCTCAGGTGATTATTTTTACAGAAATGTAAGATAAGTCTTTGTGTAATGGAAAGAATATCTGTTTTGAAAGTATTATTGTTCACAAGTTGCTTGAAAACAGTTTGCAGTAGATTTAGATGGCAGTGGGTTCTGTATTGTTAAAGAGTAGTCTGCTCTCTGCAATTTCAGGGTTTAGTTTCATGATGTGTGATGTTAAATATTGGATCAATTTTATTAAATGTAAGTCAAGCTCATCTTATTTAGCTAGTGATTGTATGGTAAGTGGATAAGAAGATACCTGACTGAATCTCAGTAAATGCAGAAATGAACTGTAGATAAACATCTAACCTAGATTTAGATTGGATAGTAGGAAGAAATTCTTTACTATGAGGGTAAGGAGAGAGTGGAACAGGTTGCTCAGAGCAGCTGTGGGTGCCCCATCCCTGGCGGTGTCCAAGGCCAGGCTGGATGGGGCTGGGAGCAGCCTGGGCTGGTGGAAGGTGTCCCTGTCCATGGCAGAGGGGCTGGGGCTAGATGATCTTGAAAGGTCCCTTCCAACCCAAACCATTCTATGGTTCTTCCAGGTGGCACTTTGGATCTGTAAGACTGACTAGAAACAGACAAAATTATTGTTTTGTAGGAGACTTGATTCTTCTTTTTCTGGAGCATATTGAATATGCTGGAGAAATGTTCTCTGATGTGGAAGTGGTAGACCCTGAAAGGGGAAGATGGCCAGTCTAATTGCATTTTTCATCCTGATTGAAGCTGGGTGAATGGCAGAAAACAGAACTTGGCCTAAGTTTGTGTGTGTAGGGGACGTTTTTTTATAAGATTTTGTATTTTTATGTATGTGCATATGCTATGTATATGCCACTGACATATATTTGTATCTATGGAAAACATATGTAAGTTACTATATAGGTGTGAATTGTGGATTTTTTGGGGGAGGGGTGGATTTGGTTAAGAGTCTGAATATACTGTCAGGACCTGAGGCTCTAGGCATGAACAATAGCATGTATGCCTTCATGCTAACCTAGTCTGAATTAATTATTCTTTCCAAGGGAAACTTGTTTAGCTTGTCTAGTAAAAATTGGATGGACTTTTCTTCTCTGCTGTACAAAGGTCCTCTGGAAAAGATTGAGTTTGAAATCTAAAAAGTAAGTCATCTTTCAGTAATAAAGGACAGAGTCTGTAAAATGTATTCATTTATTGCTGGCTATAGTACTAAAACCTATTATTACACATTGGACTACTTTTAGAAAAAAAAACAAGGACAGATTGATAATAAAATCCTGGTGTCAGTAGTTTTTATGAAACCCAAGAGAAGATAGTGTTTATTCTGTCACTTTCACTAGCAATTCCTGTAGAGATTGAAGCTAAGTGTCTTGTACTGTAAAGTGCTTTGAGCTTGTGGGTATTTTTTCCCTTATCTCCCCTTATGAGAGACGTCCTGTAGGATTTAATGGAGAGGAAACACTAATTTCAAAAGAACATGGAACGTTTAGATGTTCTACATCCTCTTTTGGACCTTCGATGATCTAACAGATCTTAGGGAATAATTTGATCCCGGTGTAGAATTATAGAATGATTAAAAAGCATGGTAGGAAGAAAATTATTCTCCACACAATATTGAGCGTTTGCAAATCAGATGCATGTTTGAGTGAAAGAAACAGATGTATGTAGGGGCACATGTAAGGTTTTTCCTTGCTGCCCTGCCTTAACCTGAAAATAGGGAGCATCAAGAGGGAGTTGGCGTCTGTGCTGGATGACTCTACTCATCCTGTCTTAATTGTTAAGTTGGGGTGAGCTTGGTATTTTGGTCAATGCCGCTGAGAACACCTTCATGCCCATAGATTTCTGTGAAAGATGTAAGGAAAATAATAAAATCTTGGGTATACGGAAAGAATAGATTGATAGGCTTTGCTTTACTAACTTCAGCTTTCAGCAGACAGTATTGCTCTTTATCCAAGGCCAGACTGAGTCTAAACCTAGAAACAGCGCACACGCAGAAGGTCAAAATGAAGACAAAAGAATGACTAGAAGGGGCAAAGCCTAGAGATGGGAAGAGTAGTAGTATAGTGGCATTTCTAAAAAGGATTTTAATTTACTTGTACAATTTGAGAGACTCGGTCACTAAATGTTTCTTTTGTGTAGCGTATCTCACTAGCTAATTGAAGATAAGTGGCCTTAGAAGAGACAGCTTTTAGCGGCCTATTGAAAGTCAGCAGTACTGAAGAACTTTTTCAGATAAGGGAGGCAATTAATTTGATATCTCTACTTGTGACCTTATTTTCTTCTTTAGCATGCAGTGTTCAAAGAAAAAGAAAGGTTTGCTGGAGTTGCTTGAGGAGGGCTGTATGTAGGCTTCCCAAGTTTGCAGCCAAACTTCACTTTTTAAATCCATCAGTGAGATGACCAATTCTGTATAGTGCAGCTGCCTTTAAACAGTAACTTTTGAAAATGTATTTTTCTAAAAAACCCAGTAACTAGCCAAGCAGGTCTCTCTCATAGCTAATAAAACATTTGCTTCAGAAATCTGGTGAGCAAAGGGTGGAAGAAATACTCAGTGGATGGATACTGTTCTGTGCAGGTTTCTGAACTCTTCAGACAAAAGTTTTTCTCCGCAACAAAAAATATTAGCAGGAATTCTGCAAAATTCCCAGTATGAAGGTCTTCAAAAGTTTACAGTTGTTATCCAGTACATTTTTTAGGCAAGAGAATACCTCACTCCCCAAGCTCTCAAATAATATCCTTCACAGAAGGTGATAGATATAACAAAAGCACTTTGTGACACAAGGAGTTAACTGATTTTGTGATGTTCAGAAATAAACCAGATCAGAAGTATCATTGAAAAACATAAGCTTCAAAATTTGATCTGTAAGAGAAAATCTGGTTTGAAACAATTGAGCTAGCTTTATACTCTTGGAGTATAGGAATGGACATGATTTTAGGGCAGAGTTTAAAATACATGGATATCTACTTTTTTTTACGACAGCTTTGCATGGCACAATGAGACAGTGCCTGGTTATAATGCATTCAGCGAAAATATTTTTTTCTTAATTAAAAAAGCCACATGCTTTGCAGTTCTTTTTGTTTTGTTTTTGTTTTTTCTTCCCCTCTCCATAACACAGAACTTAGAAAGAAAAAGAAAAACCCTACCTCTTCTTGTTAGCTGTTCTTTGGTTTTTTTTTCCCTTTCTTGTGGATGGACAGATGGGCTTCAGCTGAAACCGAAAGGGTGAATTTCCCTGCTACCAATCTGGGTCAGGTCTGAAGTTGCAAGCCTCATGCTGCAATCCTGCCTAACTGTCAAGCAAGCTGGGCAGCCCCTGGGGTGCTATTTAGAAGTGCTGATGTTCTCTGATTTACTGCCATTTGCTATTTTGCTGTATAATCGTTTATATATATATTTTTTTCATATTGAATTAACACTTTAAGATAAATAGTAAGCCTGGAGGTAGTATGTCATTGGGATTTGTTCAATGATTTATGATGATTGTGGGTTTATTCTTACATAGTTGGTTATATCAAGGTAGTATAGAGGCATTTTGAGAATGCTATGCTTTAAAATTAGTAAATTAAAAACAGAAGATTTTATTAGCATTAGAAATGTTAAATATGATATGTCAATATTGGTTACTATTAAAAGGATTGTCTGCATGTATTAAGGGAAGCAGAGGGCTTCCTTGTGGCAAAGGTAATGAAGAAAGCTGACAGCTGAAGACAGACAAACTGCACAGGTGATTTTTACCTTGCTAAATAGTTGTCCATGACCTGCATAAGTCATCCTGCTACTGGACATATTCTACTGATGTGCACGGTGGAGAGCAAGTTGTAAAAAACCAACCAAACAAAAAAACCCCAAACGCAAAAAGTCTTGGCAGCTCCTGTGCTCTCTCTCCCCGTCTCCTAATTCTCCAGACACTATGGCACTTAACTTGTGGGATTTTTCCTTTGTAATATTAAAATGAAGTGAAACTGGTGAACAAGTTCACTGCAACATATGCTTCCGAAGGTGAGATGGTTCTGTAACAGCTGTGGTGACCAATCTTGTCATGAGCCTTAAACTCAAACTATAGGGTGCAAGTCACTGTGGTATATGACAGTGGTGTTTCTCTGTGGGAGGTGACGGGCCTGAAGCGAACCTCCCTCTGAAAGCCCCAGGCTTGGGGACAGTTGTCTTTGGCACCTGAAATCAGATCAGCCTTGCAGCCTGCAGAAAGCTTTCAGTGTCCTTAGCCCTGGAGCAGCATACTTGCTCACAGGCAGTGGGACAGTTTGCACAGTTATTCTGCGCCATCTGAACTTCCAGTCCTTATCAGAATATCTGCTTAGAACAACTTAACTTACAGCTATCACTGCAGCAGCTGAATGTTTGCCAGTCTCCTTGGCTATTCCTCCCGGCTCCCTTGCCTTCACACCGTTCTTGTGGATCACTGCTCTGATGAAAGCTGCTTTGAACATTGCCAGAAACAGGTCAGCTGATGGAGTCTTGAGGTCACAGGTGGCTCTGAAAGGCCTTCTGTGAAAGGAACGGAGAGGAGACACGAAATGTTCTGTGTGACAAGTGTCACTGCTGCCAGAGAAAGGAACTCCATCAGCAAACATGTGGGTTTGGTAGAATGAGATTTGATGTAGTTTGTGTCAGGTGTGCTGACCTACTGGGAGGAGGAAAAACCTTGCAGTATGAATTCATTAAGAGTGCATCTAAGATTTTGTGTATGATTGTGGTACTCAGCTGGCTGGCTTTTGACATAGATTAGTTTTCTAGAAACACGAGGCCACCAAATACAAAACTCTGTCTTGTCAACAGTTATTTCTGTTTGGTAAAATGAGTAGCTACAACATCAGTTGCTCTGCCTAGTCTGAATAACTAGCTCCCCCATCATTATAAGAAAACTTGGTTCTGACTTTTACTTAAACAAATTTGTGCAAATTAATTTTGAATCGATACGAGTCCTCATATACTCAACGCTGGCCTGTTGCCTGAAGGAAGCAAGCCAGGTTGGTCTCCCCTGACCCCACGGGATCCAGTGACAAATGACATTGAACATCATTTTCTATTTTGCTTGGGCAAAATCATCCTTATAAAAGCACCCTCTAAAGTTCTTTAAACTTTAAATGAACTCATTGGTGCTAGGGGTGGAAATAGACTTGAGCTGATAGTTGTGGTAAATGTTATTGCTTGTAGAAAAAGTTATCTGTCGCCTCAGATGCCGTTGTTTAGTTGTAACTCATTTGATGTCTCAGCCCTTGTCTTCATAATTTGTGCCTGTTCACCAGCATTTCAATCACTTGTTCTTTATAGACAGTTTCAATTGGCAGTTTATATGCCGGTATAATTTAAAAACTCAATAAAAATGCTTTTTACACAAATAATATTCTATAAAACAGTCCCATTTCCTCAGAGTAATTCCTCAGATTCTTAATGAGCCACACAGCTCCTGTATTAGATCATGGCTTCTTGTAAAGATTTTATAACTACACTCGGATGCTTTGTTTGGTGTGTAATCAGCTTTAATAATGGGTATGTAACCATTTACGGATGAGAAGAAATCCTATGGAAGAAACTAGAAGGGACTATAGAAACTTAATTGGGATATATAAACATTTTTCTAAATACCTATAAACACGTAAAAATCTCGATTGCTTTATAGCTTTTCTCAGTCATAGCTGAGGAAGTAGAAGATTCATTATTTAACCTGAAGGCTTTGCCCCTAAGAGGCTCCGCAGCGCTTGCTGCCACTGAGCCACTGAAGCATGCACAGCTGGGGATCTGTGCCTCTGTGGCCCACGCTCTGTATCCCTGGGCGCGTGGGATGCCAGGGATGGTGTGACCACGTGGACATCCCTGTGGCAGCCCTGCTGGCCATGTGCTCTGCATGGGACACGGGTGTGCGTAAAGGTGATTCGAATAGAAGTCTGTCTGGGATCACTCACAGGAAATGTACTTTTCTGTATAAAATATATAGACTTATTTTAAAGTTCGGTTTTTTTGAAAATACCGTTTTTTCTGTTTTCACTCTTCAGTGATTTTGTATTTCAGTATCTTAAAGTTCTGTATGATATTTTATGAATTCCTTACGGTTATGTCTAGAACGTATGGTATAAGCAGCAGTATGTCCAGTTAAAGTTTTCTGAAATTTTCCATTAAAAAAAATATATCTTCAAATGCTTATAGTTTTGTCAAATTTAAACAACTCAGGCTTAAGGTATATGCTAGTATTTTGTGTGTGCTTAGTGTGATTGTTCTTTTTTTTAAGATAGATTTGGAGATTACGAAGAAAGGAAGTATTTCATCTAAAGTAATTGGAATGTCTGGAAATGAAAAAAGAAAAGAATGTTGTTTCCTCCCTCCTTTCAAACTTCTTTATGAGATTTTATTTTGAGGTCTGAAGTATGTTTATAACCTGAAGTGGGGATATGAAATCTGTAAAAGAGGAACTTACACTAACTGCGGAGTTGTGTTTTTTGTATAACTGTGAAAATCCAGCCAAACTGGGACCAAAATGTAAGCCTCTGGAAAACCCAGGTTCGCAAACCGTTGCGAGGATGTGATGATAAGTGCTACGGAAGTGATCCCTTCTGCTTGCAGTTCCTGTCTCTAAGCAGACTGTGCAAGTGTTGGATACGGTCCGTATTGATGGATTTTTCTCCCACCTAGTGCTGCGTTTGGTGCACGGGACAGCATGTGGTGACTTAAAAGAGGCCCTTGCAAACTAATCGGATAATAGCGGCAATTAAAGGCTGCTCCAGTGAGCTGGATTTTATCCTTACTGAGGTCAATGAAAATCCACATCACAAAGTACAATACCAAGTCCACTGACAGAATCACACTCCTAGCTATGACACTAGGTCTGCTAAAACAGCTGTCAGTTATGTCTGGTTTTGTTCTCGTCTGTGTGAAACAGCATCGCTCTCGTTCTTACTCGTTTTAAAGTGAAAGTCTAAAGCGATGGAAGTCTGTAGGGAGACCAAGACTTCTCTATCCATTCTGAGGTGGAAAGTACAGGACAATGAGAAAGTCCTAATGTTGTCTGTGCAGTGCGTTGAGGTACTTGCTTGTTTAAACGTCTAATCCCATGTTTCATTTTCTGATGTCTGATTGGTTGTTTTTTTTATTGCTTTGAGGTAGCCTGTGAATACACGGCAGGGACAAGCTGTGCTGGCCTGGGGAGCAGGGAATGAGTTGACATCAGGGGCTGAGGGAGCTGTGCTTGCTCAGTGAAGAGAAGCTCAGATTAGATTGCTTCTTGGCAGAGAGGAGGTTAAAGTGTGACCTAGTGGCAGCTTTGTAACTGCTCTCAAGTAATAGTTGGAGATGACATGTTCTTCTCAGGAGTGATATAGGGGGTAGCAACCACAAATCAAGGCTGGGGAGGTTCAGACTGTGCATTAGGGAAAAAAATTTCGCTAGGACAGTGCCACACTGAGCAGGTCACCCAGAAAAAAAATCTTCAAAGTCATATATCTTCTGTGGGGCCTAATCTTCCCTGCCCGGTGATGGGAACTGGGGGAACCGAGAAATAATCTCTTTCAGTAGCAGCTCTTTAGTTGGCCTGTTCTCAGGGCTGCCTCTACTTCCCAGTCAAGGGCTAGGAAGGAAAATGAGACAAGAGTTTACAGAAATGGATTTGTTAATTGCGGGAGGAGGGGAGTGCTAGAGTTTATTGCAATTTATTAATGCAGTAGGCTTGATTTCTGTTCACATTAGGGTTTAATAATGGCCCAGTAGCGTGCTCTTGCATTCCTTCTGTTTTCCAGGAATGGGAAAATGATGTGTCTTCTCTGTGGCTGTTTCTTCAATAAAGGGCATTCCTGTTTCCAAGGGAGAAATGTCACAAAGAGGTAGGTACAAGTGAAGAGATTATTCCTCACCATTTCATTTACTGACAAATGTAGAACAGGACACAGTTCTGTTCACAGCTACCAAGGACAGGAAGCTGAATTGCCTGTAGGCATTCACTTCATTGTGAATTTATGGTGTGACTATAATATTTGCATTAATCCTATCAGGACAAAGCATACATAAATGCATTCAGAATTATTTTGTCTTGCTCATACAATTTACATTATGATCCATATGCAGAATTGTATTTTCACAGCAGGTTTTACACATAATATTAAATTTTTTTCTCCCTCTCTCCCATCAATAAGTTGCATATTTTTAAGCCTAACTGGGCTTAGTGCCAGCAAGGAACTACAAGGATCTATGGCAACTGCCACATTTGCACTTTTCATTTACAAATCGGTAACTAAATTCTCATTAAATATTCTTAGCCAGCCTGTTCAACATATGTTTGCTTGGGTATTAGTACTTACAAGTTGAAACAAATTAGATCAGTAGCTAAGTTTGCTTCCTAATAGCCAAAGATATTTGAGAAAGAATAGATTTTGGAATGTAGAAGAGGCAGCGCCACCTTTCTCCTTTATTCTTTGAAAAATGGGATATTCAGCTTTGCTCAGGCAAATTAAAAAGGTGGGAATTTGAACTCCCTCCCCATATTTCACTTCTGTGGGGAGACGAGTATAAGGAGATCTTTGAAATGAAGCCAGTAAACATTCACTAACTAGTGTGGCTTACAAATTAGGATTTGTTTTGAGACACATTTTCTTCTATTTCATTCTCCATGTCTTTCCCTTTCAAACAAAAAAGTATTCAATGGATTTATACTAAGACTCTTGCTTGCGGAGAAGCATTTTCATCTTCTAGCAGCACTGACACTAATTGCAGAAAGAACCACTTAACAAAAGAAAGTGCAAAATCGTGGATGTTAGGTTGTGTAGACCTTTAAAAAGGTTATTGTCTTCTGCTTAAATAGTTGTTTCATGCACTTGCAAAGGTGGTTAATGATCAGCTTTTAATTAGTCTCACTGCATTATCAAAACCATAGTGCAAATCATATCATTATGTTTTCTGGTTTGCGCTACTTCATATGAAAGTATGAAGCTACTTCATATGAAAGTCAATAGCGGCTCATCCATAATGTATCAGTGATCCCTCTGTATCAGCGTGAGTCTGCTGGTTTTCCGCAGGCTGTTAAGGTGGCTGCGCTGCATGCAGTGGTGCTCCCACTGCACCGAGTGCCCAGGTTCCTCAGTTCTGCTTGTGGCCTCTCTTCGGCTGCAGTGCCTGCCTCACATCATCTTTATCTTTGTTTCCATATCTCTAAAATGGGTTTAATGTTTGTATGTTTTAAGTGTCCTGCACAGATTTAATTTCTGCTCGTAAAAGCCTTTGATATGTATTTCCGAAAGCAGAGATTATTATCAAGTAACTGCTTGGGCTGTTGGAGCAGTTTATAGTTTTCAGTTATATCTTTGTCCAACTAAGGAGGGTTAAACTGTGACATAGTATCTTTGTGTTTCTGGAGCAAAATTCCTCAGGGAAAAAACCTCAGTTTTTGCCACATAACCCAGGACTCTGACAATTCTTTCATTTTTTTCAGTCATTTTGCCCAGTCCCTGATCTTGCTTTTGATTTTCTGAGATAAGACACCCTTTTTCCCTGGAGAGACCTGGACACACAACTTCCTCCATTCAAAGCCAGAAGAATCAGTTGGGAAGCATATATTGGTAACAGATCCGACTGCAGCAAAATAGCTCTTTGTGTTAACCATATGACAGTGTCAGTTGGGAAGCGTAACTGAAATATAACATACAGCATCCTCTGATACCTAAAATGAATGCAACTGCTAAGGTTCCTTTTAAGACAAAAAAAACACCCAAGCATGCTTTGTTAACTGTGGACCCTTAAGACACTGATCCACGAGTGTGTGTGGACCAGTGGGGGGCATTTGGCCCCTAGTAAGAGACTTCTCAAAGCCCCTGGAATTTAGAAAATCATTTTGATGCATTTTTTTTCAGTGCATAAACTGAACTACAGGGGAGAGAAAGCGCTTTCTTTTCAGCTTATCTTTGGAAGCAGATTTTTCTGTCTGCTGCTCTGACCCAGGCTTGCCTGGCATGTTCAGTGTGTGACCTGCATACTGGGTGTGTATAAAACTGTATCAGCAGCTGAGCAGGTGGTGAAGAACAAAGCACTACAAAGGAAAAGGTTGAAAGCATGTTTGAAGACACTGTAACTGCAGGAGTGGTTTGTTTGTTTTATAAACCTATTGGTGTTGAGAAGAAAAGAGCAAGGAGAAAACAAAGATCCAGAGCAGCATTGCAGGCATTAACCGCCCTTCTCTATGCTGAAATAGATTACTTGCAGTTTCTTCAGGTGAAAAGTTGATCTCGAGAGTTACTTCCCTTCTGTAGGAACAGGGTTTATAACCAGTTGCCTATTGCTAAGTAGACTGAAATAGATGAAGAGTTAAGACTTCTTTATAAAATGGAGAAGTTTGGTTGTTTAATGATTTCATTTTTCACAAATAAGTGTCCTTTACAATTCTGTGGGACCAAAGGAAATTTGGTGAAGTACCACTTGATTGTTTTAAGAATGCATTGAAAACCTGGGAAAGCATTTCTTCAAACAGTCTGTGGTACTCCAGTGACACGAAGCTATTTTTCATGCAAAGTCTAACAGAACAGAAGTGGCTTTTATTCCAATGACAGTTTGCATATTTAGTTTGTGGCATTTTTCAATACTGGTTAAAGCCTGGAAGTAAATCTGTGATGCAGTGCAAAAAAAGTTCAAGGCCAACATGTTTTGCAAGAAACAACAGGGTTTTTTTATTTTTTTTAGAGATCTATAGAATTTCTTTTATAAATGTGTTGAAGTGTCAGCTTCGGTGAAGTGACTAGCTCCGGTACACGCTGGATGATGTTTGTCTGAAAACCAGAATAACAAAATACAGCAGTTGGCCTAAACCATTTCCATTATTGTCAGTTAGCGCAAATATTCTGTGATCTTCATCTAAACTTCTTGCTTTGTTTATTTTATGAGTATTTATTACACAGCTGCAGACAGCTCACAAAATTGGCAATACTGTTTTAGCTAGTGGTTCAGGATTATCAGACTTTTTGTTTGAGATAAATTGTCCAGCACTGTGTTGTATATCTAAACTGCTTTCGTATACTAAGTTCATATATGAAACTGAAAATCTTGAGAAGTGGACCTGTATGAATCTTCAGACTTTCCCCATCTCTGGCCAGGTCAAAAATATTTCAAAAAACATTGTGTTTTGCGATTAATGAAGATATAGGCCAATGATTTTTGCACACAGTTGTGTACCTTACTGTTCTCCCAGCCATTACTTTATTTTCATTGCAAGTAGACTCACTTTTCTGAGTCCTTACAACTAGTTTTATCATAGTGAAATGTACGCCATTGTGACGCGAGGGAGGAGCAGCAAAACCAAACCATTTATTAGGTCTTCAAAAGAAGTCAAAATACAGATTTCCAATCATCTCCCATCACCGTGTGTAGTTAGAGGAGAGGAATTACTAGTCCAGGCACAGGATGAGAGCCATGGCCACCTCCTGTATTAGTGCAACGTCCTTTTGCTAGTTAATTACAAAATAAAGCATTATAAGGGGATTGCATTATTTCTACTCAGTTGAATTGCTGTATAAAAAGCTTACATGGTTTAAGAAAAAAAAAAAAAAAGGGAAGCAATCAGTGGTTAATCTGAACCTTCCTTGTTGCAGTAGATTTGATAAACATCTGTAGACTATTACTGCCATTCTAATTGAGCTGCATGCAGAGAGCTCTGTGGAAGTACCAGCTGCAAGTGCCTCTGAAGTGACACTTCAGAAAAGCAGGCGGTTTATGTGTTGCGCTAGCAAGTATGTATGTGCTAATGTTGCAGTATGGCTATGCAAGTATCCCAAATGGAAAATACTCAAGATTTCTTATGATAAAATAATTTTTGGTTTGGTTTCTGTTCCTGTGGACTGGCACAGTTGCTGGAAGGAGGAATAGGGGAGCACAACTTCTATTTATTTAAATATTTAAACTTTGGCAATGTCCTGACTGCCATCAAGGAATACAGTTTCATCTGTAGTCTATCTCTCAGTATCTCAATGACACTGCACTGTTCATTCGCAATACCAAATTGTGAAGGAAAGCTTTCAGGAAAAAAATCACACACAAATTACATTTATCCATATGTATATAAATAGACCAGTAAATAATAGGGAGCTACTGCAGCAACTCTTGTATATGCAGCCCCACTATAAATACTAGTTATTGTTCAAACAAGCAATTAGGCACTTTTCATTGTTTGTTTTTTAGAATAAGCCATTCAAATCCATATGGTTACATCTTACAGATCCTTATTCAGTGCTGAAAGGTGGTTAAGTAGCTGAAGAAATCAAGCGGTCCGTGTAGCTATGTGTACTGGTCTGAAGTTCATGTGTATATACAATTCCTGCCACACTCCGTATTCTTATAGTCAAAGACCTCAGTCTCCAGCTATATTTGGCAAGTGCTTTTGTAATCTAGATTTATTAATTTATCACCTAGGCCTACACAATTTGACTGAGGGCTCTGACGTGTTTGGAGTGTGATGATTTAACTTTGTTTCTTAAGTCATCCTTCTCCCTTCATGTGAACGTACTGCAAAATAACTAGGCATGTTGGTGGCTGACTCTAAGTTCAGTTAAACCTTTCATCTTGGAAGCTATCTAACCTGCCTGCCTGCACAAAGTGTGACTTGAGTCTTTTGTTTTATTCTCTGTATGGTCTTGAACGTGGCCCTACTCCCAGAAAGGAATAGTGTACAAAAATTCCCTGGGGTGTATGCTATAAACAATTCCACTCCACAGCAAACCACGCACTCCTGGACACTACTTCCCTTCTGTCATGGGACAGAGGAGCAACTTGCATCAAATACTTACCAAACCCAAGGAAAACATACTCAAAATAACCATAAGAGATGCTTACTATTACATTTAAAATTGCCCATTTTCAGTAAGGTAGAAATGCTCAAAGCAGGGTTCAGCTAGGAAAAAAATGACACAAGTTCTTTTTATATGTCTGTGTATATATCTAAAATTATATCTCTAAACCCCAAACAAATTATTTTATATATACAAGGGAAAAAAAAAAAAGGCTAAAATTGTACCTGCATAAAACATTAGCTGTTGGATCACAGCTTTACTAGACAAAGGAGCTGCTAGAAATTCTGGCAAGTATCAGAAATAATAGAAGGCCGATAAAGCTGAAAGGTCGAAGATTTACTAGAACATCTAGGAAACAAATCCTTCTTGCCTGGTTTGCAACTTGAGTAATACTGACAGTATCTTGATCAGTGTTACGCTGTTTAGGGAAAGGAATGACAGTGGACTGGGCTATATTGTTCCTCCTTTAAATAGGCACAAAAGGAAAGTTTCATCCATTCTTTCAGTTTGCAATCCCAAATTTAGTAAAACTTGGGAAAGTGGGAGAATGTAATTTTAAAAAATTTAGCTTCTGATGGGACTAATGAATTCATTCAGTAGGACTAATTCTGTTTGGCGTGGTAGCTCAGAGCACAGTAAAGAATTAAGGAATAAGTAAACTGCATGTTTGTCCTTGGATCAAAATACGGATAAGATGCTCTTTTTTACTAACCTAGGCTGTATCTTGACATCTAGTAAATAGTGTATAGGACCCCAAAACTTCCAGAGGGAATGACAGGATAATTTCTGGTCACAAGGACAATTTCTGACTATCACTGTGTGCGAAGGGGGACATAATGGAAGAGCAGGAAACCTGTGAGCTGATCTTACACTGAAAGCAAGTCTCTTGTGTTTCTGAAGTTAGTTTGGGCAGCCCTTCTGCTGCTCTGATTTCTGGACAAAATGGCACCTGAGAAACAGAGCGCCACGTGGAGGTTTTGCTATTCTCTTCTGTACATCCTGATGTAATTTAGTTGTGTGAAAAGCTTGAATTTGTGGAGTAAAATCTATCCTGGTGGTAGGTAGGTACTAGACCACCACCTCTACTCCAATTCTGCAATTTTTTTTTTAAATTATGGAAAATGGCTAATGAGCAAACATAAATCCTGTGTCTGATTATATGAGGCAGATGTCACAAAGCTGAGATGTTCTGGGCCTGATAGCTGGTTAAAGAGTTGAGGAAATATTTTGTATCCAGTGGACTCATTGACTAAGGAGCAGCTGCTGGTATCCATGTGGTTCAGTGATGCCGGGAGTTGTTTCTATTGGAGAAAATATAGTTAGCAGTTGAACTGGGTTTGCATGGCAAGGTTTTGGTGGTGGGGGCGTGGGGTGGGCAGGGTATGGGAGTGACTTCTATGAGAAGCTGCTAGAAGCTTCCGCTGTGTCTGGTAGAGCCAATGCCAGCCAGCTCCAAGGTGGACCTGCTGCTGGCCAAGGCTGAGCTCATCAGCAATGGTGGTAGCACCTCTGGGATAACATATGTAAGAAGCGGTGGAAAAGTTACTGCTCAGCAGCAATTGCAGCAACTCTGCAGATACCCAAGTCAGTGCCTAAGGAGGAGCAGGAGGGGCTCCAGGTGCCGGAGCAGTGATTCCCTGGCAGCCCGTGGTGAAGTCCACGGTGAGGGAGGCTGTGCCCCTCAGCCTGCGGACGTTTACAGTGGAGCAGATCCCCACCTGCAGCCCAGGGAGGACCCCACACCAGAGCAGGCAGACAGCCGAAGGAGGCTGTGACCCTGTGGGAAGCCCATGCTGGAGCTGGCTCCTGGCAGGACCTGTGGTCCCATGGAGAGTGGAGCCCAGGCTGGGGCAGGGTTGCTGGCAGGACTTGGGACACCACAGGGAACCCACGCTGGAGCCGGCTGTTCCTGAAGGTCTACAGCCCGTGGGAGGGACTCACACTGGAGCAGTTAGTGAAGAACTGCACCTCGTGGGAAGGACTCACATGGGAGAAGTTAATGGAAAACTGCCTCCCGTGGGAGGGACCCCACGCTGGAGCAGGGGCAGAGTGTGAGGAACCTTCTCCTGAGGTGGAAGGAGTGGCAGAGACAGCTGACCGCAGCCCCCGTTCCCTGTCCCCCTGTGCTGCTGGGGTGAGGAGATAGAGAAAATCAGGAGTAAAGTTAAGCCTGGGACGAAGGGAAGGGGGGTGGAGGGGAAGGTGTGTTTAAGATTTGGTTTTATTTCTCATTATCCTACTCAGTTTAATTTATTACCATTCAAATCAGATTTTCCTCAAATCAATTGTTTTGCCCTTGAAGGTAATAGGTGAATGATCTCTCCCTGCGCTTGTCTCGACCCACAAGCCTTATATTAAATTTTCTCTCCCCTGTCCCATTGAGGAGGGGAGTCATACAGCAGCTTTGGTGGGCACTGGTATCTGGCCAGGGTCAACACACCACAGCAGTCAACCAGAAAAAGGGAAGAAAATAGACATGCTTAATAGGACTCCTCTGAGGTGCTTTCTGCTGTTAATTCCTCCCCTTCCAGGCTTATACAACAGCTACTCTTTAAGAAAAACCCAGCGGGAACAGTTCTGAGAGGTCTTTAGCTCTAGGCAATGTTACAAAACATGAGTAGTTTGTAAACTGTAAGCATAAACCATTATTTTCCAAGCAGCTCTACTGAAGGATCATTTGTGTTGCAGTAATCTTGTTGGCTGTGATAGCTGTAGCAGTCATCTGTTGTGTTCCGTGGTGACAGCTAGGGAGCTGGATGTGATGGGTTTATGGTTGGTTCCCCCCCCCCCCTTATGGCAATGAAAAATGTAATAGTTAAATTATAACATTTTATATTGACGCTATCTCCAACCTTCTGCTTTTATTTACTTTGTGAAAACTACTAAGTGGCAAGAAATACGTTTTTAATTCAATCTGTTTTTACACTGTTCTTGATCATTTGAAAGTCCAACTGACTGTGAACCAACCCCAGATACAAAAAAAGTTGCAGAGGAGGCTACTGATAGCTGGTGTTTGGAATTCTCCTTTAGGAAGTTGTCTTATGGGTGCTGTATGGGGGTGCTGGAGCCATTGGGGGTTTATTATTTCATTTATGACTACATGTAAGTGGGATTTCAGACAGTTGTAGCAGTACTGAGTGTGCCTACTTGCTGTCCTTGGATTAATGGGTGGGTTTTATCCTTTTCGTTGGATGTTCTTGTTGTAACAAAATCTTACATGTAGATGTAAGATATTTTGGTGTAGCTGCTCTGTTGGTTTGGACAATTAAAAGCTTTCTGACAAAGCCCAAGAGAATGTAGCACAGTGCACAGTCTTTTTGGCAGCCTGCAGTGCTGGCAACACAGAAAGACAAATAGAGGTTTTCATATTTTATCTTAGTAATTACATGCTTCAGAGGCCACAGGACCATATTTAATGGCTTTAAGTACACTGTGGAAATAAAGAAGAGGAACGTGCTATTGGAAGAATTCCTAAATTGAAAAAGCTTTAGACCACCTTTTAGCCTATATATCTTTTATCTTACATTACCACGGGCTACAAGAAGAAACAGCTTGTCCAAACCAATGTTCTTCAGCTTCTCACAAGATTGTTCCTGCAGTTGTGTGATAGCCCTTCCGTTTACATACCAGAATTGAGTTTGTCTATTGTGGCAACAGTAATAAAACATGAAGCTAACCTAATAATTTGTATAATGGTAACCCACACATGTTCAGCTGCCACTGTGAATGAATGTTTCCTGCTTCTCCAGTCCATCAAATATTTGAGGCAACAGATGTTTTCTGTTCTTGATGATTTGTTAAAAGTAAGGGAATTGGCCACTTTATTTAAAGAAGATGCAAGATGATGTGTGCAGTCTTATACACATGAGAGAATTGTGTTAAGTAGGTAGCTAAAGTGATTTCAAAAGTGTTTTAGTTAAATTAACGCAACAACATCTTACTGTAGACAAAGATGCTTCATTTCACAAGATCTTCTGAAATTTTGCTTAGCTGATTTCAGGTGTTGTTTAAAGAGCAGTCACGCAGAAGGGATTTTAACTACGCAGGTTTCTAAACAGACCGGATTCAATAGTTTCCATGCACATAGCAGATTGGACACTTTTTGTTACTAGAGCATTTATTGCCTTATGAAAGAAGCAGTTAACCCATTTTAGCTGTAAATGGAGGTAAGTAGCTGGCAATTTATATATTAAAAACTGCATACCTGAGAATAATACCTGAGAAAAATGCAGAAGAATATGAGAGTGTATCTTGTGTTGGTTTTAATGTCTTTTTAAGTTGGTCTCTCACAATCAAAACCTAGAAGGTGTAAGATACAGTTAGAAGAGATGTGACTATAAACTCTTGATTTTGAGCTGAGCAATTTAGTAACAGCTTGAGGTACTCTTTTTGCCTTAAAACCTGTATGAGAGCTTTATTTTGTTAGGGAGCGCTGTGACCAGGGTGAGCCCATGGGGCTGGTGGGTCAGCAAGGGTGTAGCACAGCAGTTTGTGTGGCCCTTTGAAGGAAGGGGGCTGAAGCCCTGCCAGCTCAACCAGGTGGCAATGGTGTCCCCCCGGCAGAAAACCACAGGCTCTCTAAGCTATGCGCCCACCACAGCAGACACAGCTGCCCAGATGGAGCTCCAGTGGAACACGCAGCCGCCCTGGCACTGGGCTGTAGGCTGTGCCCTGCTCTTGCACCGGTACAGGACTCCTGCGGGAGTGCCCAGGGAGAGGAACCCCTCCAGTTAGTGATGGAGCTCTGGGAGGAGGTGATGACTTGAGCATTGGGGAGTGCGAGAGGAAGACTTCTGGAGTCAGGCCCGAAAGGCAGACAGGACGCACAATACGGAGGATTCCTTGTCCTCTCTCCACCTGGCTGAACATGACTGAAGGGACAGGGGGCAATGGTGACAAGTCCTGCTGGGTGCAGCGGGCACACCTCTGTGCTGCCTCACTTGCCCAAGTGCTCGTGCGTAACAGGTATGAGGCTCTGCAAGTGGAACCCAACGTTAATGAGGACAACGGTTCACCTAACGTGGAGGTGTCGCTGAGGTTGAGTCTGCCTACGCCCTGCAGCAAAATTGCTTCCATAAAGAAAAAATCACCCGTCGTTGTCACAGGACACCCCCTTCTGAAGGGAACGAGAGCTCCATGTGCAGACCAGACCCACTTCTTAGGGCAGTCGGCTGCCTCCCAGGGGCCTGGGTTAAAGATGTGAAGAGAAAGCTTCCTACCCTGCTACAGCCTGCAGATCATCATCTGTTATTGATTTTTCAGGTAGGCAGTGATGAAGTTGCAATAAGAAGTTTGAGGGCGATCAAGAGAGACTTCAGGGCCTTGGGACAACTGGTTAAGGGATCAGGAGCACAAGTCATGTTCTCCTCCATCCTTTCAGTTGCAGGCAATGATGAGGGAGGAAACAGGATGAGCCAGCAGATAAGTGCCTGGCTTTGAGCCTAGGGTTACTGGCAGAATTATGGTGTTTCTGATCATGGGTCGGTTTACATGACAGCAGGCCTGCTGGCAACAGATGGGGTACACCTGTCTCAAAGGGGGAAACAGGATCTTTGCACAGAAGTTAGCGAGGCTCATTGAAAGACGTTTAAACTAGATTTGAAGAGGTAGAGGGATAAAACCAGGCTTGATAGAGATAAACCTGCAGGTAGCACACCAATGGTTGAGGGACAGTGTGCTAGAAAGGTTCTTCCATCTGCCATATCAGTGGAGGTAGGGGATGGAGATCCATGAGGCAGCAAAGGCACAAGGGTTATTGATGTGTTAGAAACCACGGAAGCATCTCAGAATGGTCATGTAGAAATTAGGGCTTCTCCCTCTCAAAAGGTGGTGGCATCTACAGCCCAGCTGAGGTGCACCTACACCAGTGCATGCTGCACGCCCAAAAAACAGGAGGAGCTGGAAGCCATTGCGCAGCAGGAAAACGATGACATAGTTGCCGTCACGGAGACTTGGGATAGCTCACATAACAGGAGTGTTGCAACGGATAGCTATAAACTCTTCAGAAGAGACAGGCAAAGCAGGAGAGGCGGTGCGGTAGCCCTGAGTGTTAGGGAGTGTTTTGGTTGTCTAGAGCTTAATGATGGTTAATAGGGTTGGGTGCTTATGGGTAAGAATCAGGAGGAAGACCACCAAGGCAGGTATCATGGTGGGAGTCTGTTACAGACCACCCAGCCAGGATGAAGAGGTAGGCAAAATATTCTATAAGCAGCTGGGAGAAGTCTCACAGTTGGTAGCCCTTGTTCTGGTGGGGGACTTCAGGTTGCCAAATGTCCGCTGGAAATACACTACAGCAGAGAGGAGATGGTCCAGGAGATTCCTGGAGTGTGTGGAAGATAACTTCCTGACACAGCTGGTGAGGGAGCCAGCTAGGGAAGGCACCCGCTGGACCTGTTGTTTGTTGAACAGAGGACTGGTGGGTGATGTTATGGTTGGCGGTCAACTTGGGCACAGCGATTGGACAGTGATGGAGTTGTGTGTTCTCAGAGAAGTAGGGAGGGCGGTGAGCAGAACTGCCACCTTGGACTTCTGGTGGGCCAGCTTTGGCCTTTCAGGAGCCTGATTGGCAGAGTTCCTTGGGAGGCAGTCCTGAAGGGCCAAGGGGTCCAGGAAGGCTGGACACTCTTCAAGAAGGAAATCTTAAAGCTGCAGGATCAGGCTGTCCCTATGTGCCGAAAGACAAGCTGGCGGGAAAGAAGACTGGCCTGGCTGAACTGAGTTCCCTGGGTGGAACTCAGGGAAAAAGAGAATTTATGACATTTGGAAGAAGGGGCAGGCAACTCAGGAGGGTTACAAGGATGTCGTGAGGTTATGCAGGGAGAAAATTAGAAGGGCCAAATCCCAAGCAGAACTTAATCTGGCTACTGCCGTAAAAGACAAGAAAAATTGTTTCTATGAATACATTAACAACAGAAGGAGGGCTAAGGAGAATCTCCATCCTTTTTTGGATGCAGAGGGAAACAGTGACAAGGCTGAGGAAAAGGCTGAGGTACTTGATACCTTCTTTGCCTCAGTCTTTAATAATAAGACCAATTCTCTGGGTACCCAGCCCCCTGAGCTGGAAGACAGGGATGGAGGAGCAGACTGAAGCCCCCATAATCTAAGGGGAAATGGTCAGCGACCTGCTGCACCACTTAGACACACGAACCTATGGGGCTGGATGGGATCCGCCTAAGGATGCTGAGGGAGCTGGCAGAAGTGCTCACCGAGCCACTTCCAGTCATGTGTCAGCAGTCATGGCTAACCAGGGAGGTCCCAGGTGGCTGCAAGTCAACAAATGTGACGCCCACCTACAGGAAGGGCCAGGAGGAGGATCCAGGGAACTACAGGCCTGGCAGCCCGACCTTGGTGACAGGAAAGGTGATGGAGCAGATCACTCCAAGTGCCATCACAGGGCGTGTGCAGGGCAGCCAGGGGATCAGGCCCAGCCAGCATGGGGTTACAAAAGGCAGGTCCTGCTTGACAAACCTGATCTCCTACAGCATGTTGATCTGTTTAGGGGATGAGGGAAAGGCTGTGGATGTTGCCTACCTAGACTTTAGTAAAGCCTTTGACACAGTTTCCCACAGCATTCTCCTGGAAAAACTGGCTGCTCGCGGCATGGATGGGTACGCTGCTCACCGGGTAAGAAGCTGGCTGGCTGGCCCAGCCTGAAGAGGGGTGGGGAATGGAGTGACATCCCACTGGTGGCTGGGCACAAGCAGCATTCCCCAGGGCTCCATGTGGGGCCAGCTCTGCCTCGTACCTTCATCAACAATCTGAATGAGAGGATCAAGCGTGCCCCTGGTACATAGGGTACTGGTGCAGGTTGTGGGGGAGTGTGGGTGTGCTTGAGGGCAGGAAGGCTTGACGGAGGGGTCTGGACAGGCTGGACCGATGGGCCAAGGTCAACTGTATGAGGTTCAGCAAGGCTGAGCGCTGGGTCCTGCAGTTGGGTCACAATAGCCCCCCGCAGCACTACAGGCTGAGGGCAGAGTGGCGGGGAAGCTGCCTGGTGGGAAAGGGTCTGAGGGCGCTGGTTGATGGCTGGCTGAACACGCCCAGGTGGCCAAGGTGGCCAACAGCATCCTGGCTTGTATCCAAACCAGCATGGCCAGCAGGACAAGGGCAGTGACTGTCCCCCTGTGCTCAGCACTGGTGAGGCTGCACCTCAAATCCTGTGTTCGGTTTTGGGCCCCTCTCTGCAAGAGGGACATAGAGGTGCTGGAGCATGTCCAGAGACAGGCAATGGAGCTGGGGAAGGGTCTGGAGCACAAGCCTGATGAGGAGCAGCTGAGGGAACTGGCGGTGTTCAGCCTAGGGAGGAGGTGGCTCATGAGGCGGACCTTGTTGCTCTCTACAGCTGCCTGAAAGGGGGGTGCAGGCAGGTGGGGGTGGGTCTCTTCTCCCAGACAATAAATAACAGGACAAGAGGAAACAGCCTCAAGTTATGCCAGGGGAGGTTTAGATTGGATACTAGGAAAAATTTCTTCATGGCAGTGGTGGTCAAACATTGGAACAGGCTGCCCAGGGAGGGAATGGAGCCATCATCCCTGGGGGTATTTAAAAGACCTGTAGATGTGGCGCTGAGGGACATGGTTTAGTGGTGGACTTGGCAGTGCTGGGTTAACAGTTGGCCTTGATGATCTCAAAGGACTTTTCCAACGTAGATGGTTCTGTGATTCTATGATATATAGTTTTCACTAAAGATCAGCACCAGGGTTGCGTAGATTTACACCCTGGGATTTTGTCTTGAGCTGCTAATCATAAGTCATTTACATAGTAAAGACGTTCACAATTTTATTCTGCTGTCAGTCATGTACAGAAAGCGGTAAAGATTTAGTGTGGGCCTTGTTACCTTCTTGACAGCTGTAATATCCTTTAAGGAAGGTCTGAAACCTTTTAAATCCATGAAAGTGAATTTGCTTGGGAAGCGAGGGTCATGTTGCTTTGCTGTTCTGTAGAAGATAAAACAGCACAAGACACTTATGTAGGTAAGGACTCTATTTGGACAGACCTAACGTGGTGATGAATTAGCATCTCCCTCCAAATTTGTTTGTATTTACTGGGATGTTGGAAGTGACCACCGAACGTTAGTAACGCTAAAAAGACAAGATTTGGCAAATTACAGTCTAACCAGAGTTCATTACTTCCCAGCACTTCTCTGTTCTCCCTCACAACTGTAATTACAACTCCCCACTCTTTTGTTGGCATTCTCCTAGCTCCTGTTCACCCCCTCTCACTCCATTAATAGGCCACTGTATTTTTTTGTTACTGAGCTACCAGCCTATGACTACATTCCTCCTTTAGTCTACTCCTAACCATTGCCATGGATACAAGCTTAGTTGAATTAAATACTGACAACATGTTCACAAAGAATAATGACCCAGTGATGTACAAGACAAAGCATATTAGAAGTCAAAGTGATTGTACTAATAGTTTTTATTGAATACTAAGCAGGGTATTGGAGGGTTCTTGGAGGGATGCCTTTGCTAGTACATCAGTGTAGTTACATTGCCATGTCCAAGTTTCTCTTGCAAACTACTGTACTCAGCATTCTCTTTTGACCTTGTCAAGCCATGTTTTGTTCTTGGTTTAGTGTCAAATACAAACCTAAATTACACATATGCAGACTGCTACTTAGCATTTTCAAAAAACCTTCTGTTTGTCTAACTTTCTTAGAGATGCTAATTAATATATCTGATGGGAGAGTATTTGTGGGGTGGACAAAGATACTGAGCATACAAGCGCCATAATTAAATATTATTTTCTTGGAAAGTAACGTTCTGTCCAGTTCAGGTTAGAAACAGGGGTTTGGTTTTTCTCTCTGGTAAATTTAATCTAGTGTTTTGGTTTGGCTACCTCAGGGTGGCATGGGTTCAGTAGCTCTGGTGACCAGCAATGCTTTTGTGGTGCTGCCATTTCTAGAAGGGTGCACTGGGTTTGGCTGCTGTAGTGCAAGACACTGGCCATGTGTGTCCTGTCCATCCCACCAAGAGCTGAGGAAGCTAAGAGGACACCTCACGAGCAGGTGGAGGGAATACATGCTGCTTGTCACCTTGCGAGTTCTCAGAACCCTCAAATTAATGGTGAGAAGATGGAACTATGGGTGGTTTATTGCAAATCAGTGTGGGTCACAGTGTATACTACAACTGTGCAACCTGCTGCCTCAGCCAAACCTATGTGTCTCGGTCCTTCATTTCATGAACTTTGTAGTTGGACGAAACCTGGAACAGTCCTTTCCATCCCCAGAAAATTTCTTTTATCACCCATGGAACTTGGCTGAGTTGCCAGTATTTCCTACCAAAGCATGCAGGTGAGAAGCACATCTCTCTTGTATGCCCAGGGTCTCTCCAGCAGGATCATGCTCCTGGGAGGTGGCACATCCCCTGTCTTCCCAGGCCTTTGTGAGATTCAATCGGTCTTAGAGGAACATAACATACGGTTAAATGACAAATACCTGAGATGCTGCCTGCCATACTCAAACCATAAGTCAAATGAAGGTCTTTGTCATGTTGTGATGAAACTAGTTGTGGCTTTTAAGTGCCCATGACTGTCAGTACAGCCTTGTTCATCTTTGACAATGTAGTCTGTAATTACGTGAAAGAGTCAGCATTCAGGAGTGACCATGGCAAGATTAGAAAAAGCTGGTTACGCCGATATTCAGAATTACACCCGTCTCTGTTTCTAGCTGCTGCAATTGATCTAAGTGCTGTGTCCTGGTATGTCACCCTGGTTGAACTACATGATTATGGGTTTGGAACCTGATACAGCTCACTGATGTGGTATTTGCTCCTTTAAGCCTCTCTAGCATCAAACCCTTGAGGAATTTGAATAAGATACAAAACCAGAATGCAGAGATCACTTAAGGAGAAGACTATTAGCTGTTCAATATCAGCTTTAGCTATTTATAAAAAATGCTGTTTCAAGACTAATGTATCTGTTTCCATCTTTAGGTGTGGTAAGTCAGGTTGCAACATCTAATTTCAATTGACTTTTCCTTTTCTCCTCTCTCCCTCCATTAAATAGTATTTCCTACCTGTAAACACAGAATCCCACAGTACAGGAGAATGAGGGACTTTTTGTGGGGACCTGTTAGGCAGCCTGTCTGCTATAAGATGTCATCAAATATCAACCCAATTTAGGAATTCTTTTGTAACACGTTGGGAAGTACCTGAATTATAGTTATCAGTTCTTTTGAGAATGAATCCAAGATTCACTCTTTTCCAAGATGAATTCTAAGACATGCTATGTTGTTTCACATCCAGAAATTTTCTTACTTACTAATAAAGGTAATCATCTGGAAATGAAGTAGGAAAGGTGAACAGCAAAGAAAAAATATGTACTCAGGGAGCGGGATGTATCACAAGCTGCCAGCACTCTATAATTAGTTATCCAGAACCACTCTTTAAGCACTGCATTACTGTGCTAGTTTGGATTGTGAACGTAGAGCCCTGCAGCACTGCTGACACTTAAACTAAGGACTAGTTTAAGGAAATTCAGCTCGTAAATTCTTTATGAGCATGATTTATTCACATGCAAATATTTGCTCAATGTTATATAGTGATTTGGACTATTGCGATAATCTCCTTAAGAGAAAATACAACTTTCATTTTGAGGCTTAAAAAAAAAAAAAGGCATCTGGCCTGCTTATTTTGAGTGATGCTTGAGAGCTGGGTATTGCAATGAGTCTTTATTTCCCTTGAGGCATTCGGAAGCCTGGTTAAGAATATGCAGCCATTAATCTTTCAGTCTGTATGGGACTGATCAGTTGATTGTCTGGCTATGTAAACATTTGCATTTTGAGAATATTGAGTGCTCTTTATCAGTAACAAATCACATATCATCATCAACTAGAGATGTGTCAGTGTTGTCATCCAAGCAGACCACCCACTGCTTTGGCTTTTATAATTTCTTTGTCAGATATTTGCATAGTAGAAAACATTATAATGAGAATCTACTTTGAAGGGAAGGAATTTCCCTATTTGTGCAGATCTCTGGAGCCTTAGTATACTCTTTATTAGATGTGGAGTTTAAAACATCTGTGTTTAAACTGATCAACTGATATTACTCCTGGGGGAATAAAGCTATTTTCTTATTCCTGATTTTAACCTTTCATAAGCTAGCTGAACATACTGCTTGGTAATGGAACATGTGTGGCTTTCTCAACCCTTCTGTTCCAGATAACCCAATTAAAGTGAAATGTGAGGGGCGATTGCTCCAGATGATATGCTGATCCAAAATTAAACAGCTAAAAATATTGAATAGCTTCATTATAGCACGGTCCCATATGCTTTTTGCAGCTAATAAGGGATGGTTTAAATAACAAAATTCAAGAAATAATGAACTTGGTAAACATCTTAAGGCACGCAGTGTGAAACTTCTCGTGCCTCAGTAAGACTGTTGTATGAGACATGCCATGGCAGTTCTTCACAGATCACCGTGTAACGCCCAGCTAAAACAAATGGACTGACCTCCAAACCCGCAGTAACTGCCTTCCCCAAACAAGGGAATTATGTACAAATCCCTTGTTCTCTGACCACGGGAGGAGTTGCTTTATTCATAGCTTGAAGCTTTCATGTTTCCACAAGACTTTTGTGTCCCTAGGTTTACTTTCAGCTTGTGAGGTGGATGCTCGTTCAGGACACAGTGCTTCACTGTTTGTTCTTGCTGGTCTCTTTCTGCAGTATGCTCAGCTGCTGCAGCCGTTCTGCAATGGGAGCAGAGTGTATGGCAAGACTAAGAGTCTTGGATTAACTCTACAATAAGAAGCAAAATATCAATCAGTTTAAGTGACTTTTCTGGTGTCATTTATGTTGTAGAGACAAGACTTGATTACCTTGAAACAGTGAGGCAGCAAGAAAAGTTTTCCTGCAATGTGAAGGACTAATCAGTTAAATACAGTCTATGAGATGAGTCTGTCTTCTCTGAACACTCCAGAGTTACTTTTTCCATTGATAGTTTTCTCCTTTTAAAACTACAATTATTTGTTTGTAGTTTAGACTGCTTGAATTGCAAAGCGAATGGAGGCTTAGGTTATGGTATGTCTGGCATTTTCTGTCTGTGGTACTTCCTTTGGCTACTCATGTCATTATTCCACCCACATACAATTCACAGATACTTAGACTAATGAATAAATATAGGTCTTAAAAGGGAGCAGAAAATGCTGATTTTCTCTATTTTCCCCACAGTCCCCACTATTTAGCTTGTAGAATAATGTTAAAATCTTGGAGCTTTTATCCTGTTGGTACAGAATAAGAGGATTGGAACGGGGCATAAGGTAGCCATGAAAAGATGTGAGCGACCTTTATTTCAATTATTCCTGACTTTGGGCCAAAAATTTCAAGTGTTTACTGCAAATTTTGGATGTGGTCTTTAGTGCAATATACTGCTAACAATTTTCTTCCTTTTAAAACAAGGATCTTTTTACTGGCAGTCTAAAGTTCATGCTCAGAAATGCTGAGCTCACGTTGGTGGCAGCAGCTCGGCTCATTTGGACATGACCTACTTGAATTAATACTTGTAGTTAAGTACAAGCCTGCATTTAGTATCACAGTCCATCTCTCCAGATGTTTGCCAGAATAAATTTATGAGACTACAGCCTAGGGCAGGAGAGGCTGCAGCTGCACCTCGAGCTGGAGAGACTCCTGTGAGCAACACTTGCAAAAGTTTTCTGTATTAAAAAACTCTCCTAGAATGTGCCTGAAGCAGGGCCTAACAGTAATTTCAGGTAATGTTTTTAAAAATGCTTAACTGTGAAACAGCTGTGGTTCCTAAGGTGTTTGCTGATTACTTATTGATGCTCAGTCTTAATTTCTATAAACAGCTCCGCTGTTCTTTGAAGCATGTGAAGTGAAAGAAATGCAAGGCTTTCCAATTCGGCTCCGCCAGGCAGCAGTTTTCAAGGATGGATAGACACCAAGAAGAGACATTTACAAGACTTACAGAGTGTTAAGTAGACTTACTGACTTTGTTAATTGTAAAGATGAAGGGGCATTTAAAAATTAGCCAACAGATTCAGTCAGTGGAGTTAGAGAGGCAGGTAATAGGCAGCGAGAAGGAAGACACCACTTTCTTGTAGATGCCTTTTAATAGCTCCTCAGAGATGTGGCAGCATCCTAAGCCTTGCTTCAGGCACAAGAACTATTTATACAAAGTTAAACTTTGCATAGTGTTTTCAGTTTTATGTGGTCTCTAGAAAAGCCAGAGATTATTGCTTCTATGTGTTCTTTAAGTGGGCATTCGGTGAAATTGTGTGCTGTGTCTCAAGATAGCCCACTGCGTTTTCTCTTTGCCCAGTATTTAAAAAGCTTTCTGTCCCATAAGAAGTGCAAGGCCCAAAGGTCAATGTCAATGAGGTATGAAGGGAAGATCTTAGGAATACTTTGTCCCTTGCCCAGGTTCGCTTCTAGGTGCTGTTCTGTCCCATTGATGAGTTACGTTTGCTTGTTCCAGGCACAAAACATCAGGACGTTTACATTATACTGTAGGGAATTGCAGAGGGACTCCATTAGGTGACAGGGAAAAGACTACAGAACAGAAAAGAGGATAGAAATTGCTGTGAAAATTATTATTTTTTTTTTGGGGGGGGGGGGGGGGGGGCAGGAGTCATAACGAATGTTTAAGAGCAGAGCCATCGATTTGCTCAGACAGATTTTCCATGGTGTTTCCTACTTCCTAGAACATTTCATTGGGTGTAACACCAAGTCTTTACAACTGTGTGGAGCAGTAACAAATAACCTTCCCAGCCCACTGTGCAGTTTACTTAACTGTCCTGCCTTTCCCGTATAAAGATACCTTTTGTCTTACAAGCTGATCATCTGCAATGCTAAAGCTTTACCATCGTGACTTTGCTTATGGTAATAGCTGTTTATTACAACTAATGTAGAGAAGGAAATCAGAAAATGCTGTGACAAAATAAGCCAGCCAGCAGGTGATGAATTCATGCCTGCATTGTTCAGAGCACATTCAGGTTGAATTTTCTCTCTCGGGAAAATTTGAAAATGTCTTGTGCTTAAACACAAGACTCTTTATCATGAGTTTGCTATTTTTTTTTTTGTTTGTTTCCCTGGCTACTGATTGAAATAGATGTTCTGAAAAGGTTTCCAGACAAAATATACTGTTCTGTTGTTTGTTCGTACAATGAATCATAATTTTAAATTTATGCATTAGCATAATTTCTCTACCTGAAAGGAGTCTGGCAAATGACAATTCATACACTTTGCTCATCAAAAAAAGCATAAACCATTGGATGGAAAAAAGTCCCTGTATTGGATCGTAAGTACCACCACTACTAACAAGCATAGAAGTTTACAAGATAAGTGAAAATTTTTTTGGTAAAACATTGCTGCTTTCTGCCTCCCGGCTATTATATACTGTGGGCTTCTTTTTGGTTATGGTACTCACTAATTCTGAATTTCTCTCACCTCCTTTGGCACTGTTTTCATGATAAGGCACTGTTTACCTGTTGTTAGCAATAGCTCTGTGGTATCAATTGCAAGCTGCTGCCTGGGGCAGAGCTGGCTGGAGAACTGAAACCACAGGTCTTCGAGGCTATGCTTGTTTCCTTGAGTGTTGTCAGTGGGAACTTGTGACTATGCAAACTGCTGCTCAGTAGGTCTAAGTGCATGCCTTTAACATTAAATCGGTCTTTTAAGGGATATTTTGCATTGGCTTTCTCCTTCATGGTTTTCTGCTTAGGCGCTCAGCGTAGCGCATTAGCAAAATAGTGAGAACTGTGCTTGCTGATCCCATTATACTCTGACGCTGATTTGAAGTCTTTGGCAAAACAGTTAAACATAACACTGTCGCATTGTGCAGGTCACAAATACTGACAGGCTTTATTCAGGAGAGAAGCTGAGCTCACGTAATTTGCTCTGTCTGTATATGTACTTCCCACTGCTGATACAAAGCACTGTAATTAGGAAAAAGCTGAAAATCGGGTGCCAGATTTGTTTCTGCATATTGTGGTCAGAGAGTTACATCAGGGATCAATTTGGCTAAGGCTTTTGATTGTCGTAAGTAGCTGCTGAACATCAATTTGATCAGGAGTGTTGTCTTCTGTTTTCTGCAGAACGCTGCTGTTTTCAAAAGTGAATGCAAAGCTGGGGCTTGTCTTTTGACTGTATTACAGCTACGTTACTCTTGCCTGTGAAGGAAGGGCAGTTTCTTAACTTGCATCATTATACCTGTTCTCATGCACAGGTTTATTCTGTGATCCCTATCTACCCATTGTAAGAATGCAGTTAAATATGATATAAAAGAGAACATCTGATTTCCCTGTTCTAAAAATCCCTGCAAGTCTGGAAGACTCAGGATTTTGTAAAGACCTTTTTTTCACTCAGACTTCTCTATTATCTGAGTAATTTATGGGTGATGCAAACTTACTGCAAAACATGTCTGCTACCACAGTAACTGCACATCAGGAAATAAGAGGACCTCTTAGTTATTCAGTATACTCTTCTGTGTTCCTTATGATGAAGTCCGTTGAATGATTCTTGCAGCTCACATGTGAATATGAGGTTTGGCCTGCTGTGCAGTGAAAGTCAAAAGCTATAACCTTGACGTGGGAGAGCTATTACTCTGCATCTTGCACTCTGGCCTCTTATCCGTTGATTCAATCTGCAACCTGTTAGTTTTGATGGATGGAACTGTTGAGGGTGAAGGCTGACCTTGGAATAAGTGCACCATGACCAAAGACGCCGTGATGTAAGGTTTGTGCCTTAGCTACAGTTATCAGTCAGATTTGTGCAACTTCATACTGCTGCCTCTGTGATCTTCACTGCAGACCAACCTGCTTGTGCTAACACCACAGACAATCATGAAATTCTCTGGAAAACTGACACAAGAAATAACCTCTCTGGCCCAAAAGGCCCGAGGGTTTTTTGATCAGCTAAGGCTAGAGTGGAAGCAATTTTATACGAAGGTGATCATCTTCCTTCACTTTCCAAAGAAGGGGAAGAAAGAAGAGAAACATGAAGAACAGTTGAGAAACCAAAAGCGAAATACGAGTAGGTTATAATACAGCTTCTCAAGTGCACAATGATGAACACATAATGGAAAGGGCATGTTCCTTGCTGTGCAATTAATTATGTTACCTTCTTGACAGCAGTGAATTCCCTTGCCCACTGTGTCAAGAAATGCCCCATTCAAGAAAATAATTAAATAAGATCTCTTAACAGTGGAGATTTAGTGTCTGGATTGTATCTCATAATATTTTTGACAGTACTCAGCAATCAATTCAGCAAGCCCATGTCTCATGGGGCTATTCTTTTGTTAATAAACGTAGGTTGCATTCCAGCTGCTACAGAACTGAGGGATATTTTATACAGATAAGAAATGGCTTTTTCATTTTTAATGTGTATGACTTGTGTGTATCTTTGCTTCAAAATCAATTATATGTCACGTGGGAAGTATTTCACTACCAGCAGGGGCTGTGACTGGTTTGGCTTTGTATTCTGTGGTTGGCAGCTGTGTTACTGTCTGTCCGATAAGAATGGGGGGGGGTGGGGGGTGGAAATTACTTGAGTTTTCTCTTTAAGCATACTTTGCTATATTTCTTCATCTGAGAAACAGCAGAACTTTGGATGGATAACTGAGAAAATATTGCAGTGAAGGCCCTTTTATTGAGCTGCATGGGGTGATACAGTACTGCTGTTTCTTTAATTTTTAAAACATATGCAGCAGCTCTTACTTTGTTAGTTTAGAAAAGGTAAAAAGAAAGCACTTGGAGTTGCTTAGAAATTGTTACTGGTATTTTTTTCCCATTGTAACTGGTGAGACACTGTAATAGACAAAGAACTATTGCTTGCTCTTATGCATATTTTCATATAAGCCCTAATACAGAGGGGCAGGGGGAAAATATCTCCGAGTTAAGGGATCATAAATTCAGTTATGCTGGCTGGGTGGAAGTGGCTTTCTGTTTAAAAAAAAAGAAAAGATAGGGGTAACTTAATAGGAAAATAGAAAACTTTTAGTTAATGTTTGGTAAGTCTCCAAGAGGAAGTAATGGAGTAGTTTATTGTGTAAAATGTGGTTGAGAAAGTTTCCTGTCTAGTCCTTATTCAGTACCGAAGGGTAAAACTGTGTGTATTCCTTACAGTGGTGCTTGATATGTGACAGGTACATTGAAAACTAAGTGAAAGGCATGCTAAAATCTCCTGTTCTTCTCCCAAAAGGCAGGATGTGGAAGTCATTTGCTTTCCTGAAATATTCAGTTGATATTATTTCTGAACCTCTAGTCAATTAAATGTTTAAATTGCTGTATGTTCCTCATATTTTATGTTTCATAAAATCAATTTAATAGCTTACTGCTGATGTTCTTACCACATAAGGCCATAGATCTTTTTTTAAAGCACAGAAGATTATGTAGAACGGGGAAGAACAAGTCCGTAGGTGACTGAGAAAGTTCTCTGGGACTGTCTTTCACTGCTCAAATTTGGGTTTTATTTTAAGCTCATGTGTTACAGCGTAAGTGAAACTGGTGAGGAACAAGTTCTTCCTTGCACCTCATTTTACTTTTTCTGCTCTAATATCGTGTTTTCCAGATTCTGCAACACTTTGCTGAACTATTTAAGCATCAGAAATACTATGTGCCCCAATTACGCTGTAAGCAAGAATTAATTTCAAAATGAAAACCTGCTAATCGATCTGTAGACCAAAAGTTGTTCAGTCCCTTCTTACGACATGTTTACAGAAATTTGAAAAACTCTTGATGATTGATTTTAGATTTAGAGGAAATATCAATTAGATTAATTCTTAGTTTAATGAGTGCTAGTCGGGTTGAACTAAAGGAAATCTGTAATTTATTACTTGAATAGGGAGAAATTATATTAATCCGAAGTCAACGCAATTTCAAGAGCTTTCTGAGAAAACTCTTGTAATTAAAAGTTACTGGCTTGCAAAGACCAAAACTTTGGCAGAAGCACATACTCTCCGTACAGCTAGGGTTTCTGGTGAAAACACCGCTTCATGTGATTTATGGCAGGATAAAACCTTATATGGATGCTACTTCTGGTGTAATAGGAACAGGGTGTTGGGTTTTTTTCCTGTGGTATACATCTTAACTAAAGGAGTCATGCTTGAGTAAGAAGGCAAACATGGGGAGTAATTTATGACAAAGCTTTGTTCCTTAACTGTACTACATCTATTCGTAAAAGTCATCCATGTATTTAGGTCTGTAGTCATTAATGTTTCATATTTGTTATCTTTGCACCCCAAGATACCTTGCAAGAGCTAGTTGTTTTGCAATGGTTTTACATTTTTCAGTGTTTAACTGCTGATCTCTTTTGAGCAAATGATTTGTAAAATATGAAAAAGGTAATTTTTCTCTTTTGATCTTTCAGCTGCAAACTCAAAATCTCATTCCATGTTTTAATGCTTGTAAAGACCGAGTGGCAAAGCTATAGAGTCTCTAGATTTTTGAAAAATGTATGAAGTGACTATGGGAAGGATGCAATAAAGCCAGTGATAAACACCTAGGATTGTTCACGGATATGGGCGGAATTATAAAACAAGCTGGTTATGTTCCTACCTTTGTAATATCCTTCCAGAATTTTAAGAATATTCTGATGCATGTGAACACTACAAAATGCTTCTTTCAGTATCTTTAACTTCTTTTGTCAAGACGACAAAATGCTGCACAAACTCTGGGGCATGCCTTAGATCTTGAGTCAAGAGCCACTGAAAAGTAACTACTCCAGTAGTGAAATGCAGTCCGATGTGCAGACGAACGCAGAGGCGAAGCAGGCTGGTCAAAAAAAGAAGTGTCAGAATGAATCAAAACTACTAGGTGAAACGTAGGAAAGCCCAATACAAATACTTAAACTGGATTATAGCCAGGAAATGAACTGTCTTATTTAATGCTTTAGAAAAAAAAACGCTCTTAACCAGGAATGATCAGAAGATGGTTAATGTTGTGTTTTGTCTGAAAAACACCTTCTGCAGTGCAGTGACCAGCAAAGGCAAAATGAGACATCAGTTTTTGCACTGCCTCAGAGGACTGCTGGATCTGCTTTTCCTGGGCATTCCAGTAATGGAAGTTTCATGTCCAAATACAGTTAAAGGCTGATACATCTTAGTGGTAGACTTGGCAACTGTAGGTCACTTCTGTATTGACGGTCATGCAGATTACTGACTGCAGACTACTACTTACAATTAGCCCGTGATAAAATACAAAATGTTTTTGCAGCTTTGCGTAGTCCATCAAAATTTTTTCAAATGGTTTCCTTGCATAAAACTTCATAATTTGTATTTTTGATGTAAAAAGTGCCATCTCCTTATCTAGGCCCAGCCTGAGTCTGTCCTTTCTCCTTAGTATACCTCTGTTGGTTTGGTTTTTTTTTTTCTTGGAGTTGAAAGCATGTTCTTTTATAGGCAGTGCTGCCATTGAGTATTATTAGAACAGGAAAGAAGTTACAGGCAAGACCAGTGTGTCTCAGTTTCAACATTATTTCTGCTAAACAGGTACAATTTCCTGGATCCTTTTAACCTGGACTTTGTATTAAATTATCCATGGTTTTAAAGTGTGACTGGCTTTCAGAGCATGTCAGCTAAAGGATTTGAAGGTGTAAGGTGAGATCTATTTTATGCTTTAGTTTGTGTATCACTTTCCATAAATATTAAGATAGCATTCGGTACTTTGGCTACTTTCTATACTCTATTCATTCCACTGATACCACAGAACTTCAGCAACAAAGGAGAAATATGAAGGGTTACAGTTTTTTGCGTGATGGATTATACGGAAAGCTGTTTCATTTATTAAAAGACCACAGTTCAGGGATCTACATAAAGCTGTGATGCTTAAACTGAATCATTGTCCTTTTTTTAAATTTTTTTTAAAAAAAAGAATGTCAGAATTCTTTCTGGTAATTAAAACCATCTTCCCCAAAGACTCTGTTTTATGTGACTAAGCTCTGAAAAGGATCCCACCCAAACTTATAAACACCCCCAAACATGTAGACAGGAGAAGGACTCGAACCTGAGGGGCAGCTTTTGGGTTGGTGAGTCTGTCTTCTGACACTCAGTGGCTAAAGGGTAGAGCCTTAAAAGTGGTGATAAAATAAAGTACCGGGGAAGTATCTGGGGAGCCCTTACAAGCGCTGCTTTCCTTTCCTTCCCCTTGGTTCACTCTCTTAATGCCTGTTTACAGCTTGCTCGATGCACCTTGCATGGGTTACTTGTGCTAGCTTTTCTAACCTGACAAACCTGATAAAGGGTCGGTTACCTTCATTTCAGTGTGCATTTTACAGTCACGCTGATCCAAATTAACTCCTTTAAATTTCAGTGCATGCATACCCAACTGGAGTTGTAGCTTCAGTTCCATTGGAAACTGGGGATAAATCACAATTTAGTGATTGCCGTGCTACAATCCAGGAGTGATAGAGCAGGATGATACTACTTGGTTGTAGTAGCAATTTCCACCCTTGTCAGAAGGGCTGGGAGAAAGGAAATTGCTAGTATTTGGTGAAAAGGGGAGGGTGGTGTAGGAGAAACCCTTGGTGATTAAACTTATTTTTCTTTTCTTTTTTTTTTTAGCTCAACATGCTGAAGTCTACACCAGTCCCTGTGATGCATATGAGGTATGTTTTGTTTAATAAAGATGTGTTGACTACATACACACATTGTTCCCAGTTTAATACACATCTTACCATTTAGTAAAATCTTTTCTGGGAAAGTGAGCACAGTAACAAATCACCGAATGTGAATGGAAGATTTCAGAATCAGGTTGATCTGTTAATGTTGTAGCTTGCTGCAAGTTTGAAGTAGTCTTCAAACAGATGTTTGAATCCCAAAGTTGAATCAGGATCCAGATCTGACTCTTTTACCTCTGCCTATTTTGCTGTTTGAAACGAATCGCTAACTGCAGTTTCCTTTTGAAGGAGAATGTGAAAGAAGGAAAGAAAAGTAGTCAACGAAATGAACTAGCAAAGGACTCAGGATCCACAGTTTTATTTTACAGCTTTGGCTCTTTGTGATGCTCTTTATATCTTCTCCTTAACGTGAGTTACACATGAAATGGTCTGATCTTTTGTACTTGGAAACAGAAACCTTGACTTGTCTTTTGTGTTGCCTGGGCTTTTTCCATAGATTTAATGAAAATCTTTCTAGAGAAAAATATAGGTCAAAATGACCAACAATTTTCATGTTGAAGGGCCTGACATGGAGCAATATTTTCCATCTCACTCATATCCCCTGCCTTATAATTTTGTCTTGCGCTGTTTGCAGTGTCAAATGTGGGGTTTTTCTATTGAAAACTGATGCCTGGAAACTTGGAGCCTAACATAATTTATTTTTTTCTTCCAACTTTAATTTAACAGTAAACTGGGGCTTGGAGCACTTTGTAATTTGGCTTCATTATAAAATCCTAAAAATGTGTTTTTTCATTTTCTGTCAGTGCTTTGCTGAAGAAACTTCTGGGCATTCTGTGGTACATAACACCATAAGCATGGAAGTAGAGTTTGCAATTCTGGATTTTGAGGAAGGTTTCTGTCAGTTCACAGACAATAAGAGTTCAAGTATCCCCCCAAAACCACCCCAAAACCAAAACCTCTTACATTCAGCTTTTTCTGTGTATATTTTTGTACAAGTAAAATTTTAACAGGTAGTAATTTAGTGGCTATTTTCTAACAGCCATTAACAGTTCTGGAAACTGGTGGAATTTCACTTCAACAAAACATAAAGCTCCTGAAAGCCCCACTTGAGGATTTCCATTAGATAACAATCTTCACTTCTTTTAGTATGTACTTGGTGTGGTTAATGACTAGTGTTTTAGAGCGTGAATGAATTTGACTGATCACTGCAAGAATAAGAAGCTTGCCTAAATTAATATGTTTCAATCAGCTTTTGCAGCAGATGTGTGCCACATAGCCCTTCATGCTTGCTTCTGTCTATTAATTGTTCTTACAATGCCTGGTAAGATGAGGCAGATTTTGTAAATAACATTTCAGGTTTAAATTGTTATATGCAGTTCAGTGTAGGTGGGAATGTTAAGTGCAAGGGTAAAACTGAGCAGAGTGAAGTGGTACATATAAATAGATAGATGGCATTAGCCAAATTTGTAACTAACCCTGTTTCTGTGGCAGAACGGAGTACCAGTATTTCTTACCTCTCTGAAGGGTTTGACTGTGATCCCACGTGCTGTACTATAAATGAGTAATAACATCTGAAGTCAGGCTGAATGCGGTGCGCAGCAAGTACAAGCCTAATAGCACCGTGGCCCTGCTTCCACAGGGGAACGGAGAAACTGTGGTCTGGAATAGCTCAAGTACAAGCAGACAGGTCAGACCCCTGTCCTCTGGTACCTGTGTCTGTCCTTGCCTCTTCAGCTGAGGGACAGGAGATGAACTCTCCCACTCTTGGGGTAAAGCATGCTTACCATCCAGTGCTTTAATCCATACCGTGATTACGGGCAAATGTTGGGCACCATCATCCCAAATCCCATTTCACAGGTGGTACGTGGAGATCCGGGGACAGCGAGCCTTCCAAGGTGTACCCAGACAGTGACCTTTAGACATTTTGTGAAGGGTTCTTCCCTGGCCCAGCTGCAGCCATTTAGATGAACTTTTGGAGGGTTGTCCTGAAATGCCTTTAAGGACTTGGGTGCCTGAAGCCTGCTGAAGTGGCACGGGAGGTGCATGTTGCCCGGACTGTAATTTAGAAATGCATAATCCTGAGATACAGATAGGTTACTGTCCCTTTGTTTTCAAGCACAAGTCCTCTGTTGAGTGCCAAAAGAAAACAGCTCTCTGTACTTTCCTGAACTGTTTCTTCAAGTCACAGGTCCTTTCCCAAAAGTATTTAAACCTAAATAATTTTTCTAAGAAACAGCAAGAAGTTGGAAGGATTATATCTGGATGAGGGTTACAACAGATACGGAACAAAGCACTGAGACTGGTTTGAGGTTTTTTGCTTCGTGCTTTTCGCCAGCTCCTGGACTTTTTGAGTATGTCTTTTTGTTTTCAATATAGATATGGAGGTTCTGTCCAGACTGAAACCTGTAAGGGTTGAAATCTTGAGAAATGATTCAGAGATGTTAATAAAATACTATAACATATGTATTTTTACTTTATAAATAAAGTAAAATATAAATATTTATGTAAGTATATATATTTATAAATATATATATAAATATATATATATAAGATATATAAAATCAATTGTCTTCTGAGACAACATTATCTCTTAATATAGCCAACCCTATCTTCCTCTGGTTTCTTCAGTGACGTTGTTATTTTTTGTTAGTTCTGGGCACCTAAGAATAGGAATCTGGGGTTTGGGTGGGTTTTTTCCCTCCTTCCACGCACCTTCCCACCTCCCCCCACCCTGCTCCGACCTATTTATACAGCATCAGTATTTTTGAACATTGTAAAGAAAACCTGCAAGGTTTTGTTGGAAAGGCATTGCTTATCCCCTGTGTGGGACTATGGGGAATAAGTTCTTAACTTTTCTCACTGATACCTGTGCAGCCCCTGAAAACAGTAAGCAGAATTCGGCTGCTTCCATATCAGCTAACTGAATTTGTTCGGTCAAATCAAGCACTTAGCTTTATTGAAGCCAAAGGTATTAGATGGGACACGTTCTGTTGAGTTTTACAAAATTTATTGAGCTTGGCAGTTTCTCATACAATAGCGAGCACTGAATTTGTTCACTACTCAGCTTCACATTGCTGGCTTTAATTAGCTTTTCAACCTGTTGTAATTTAAACTGTTAACTATACACAGTGCTGCAATTGCTGTTAAGATTTAAGCAGATCTCCTGATCTTGAGATCGTCTGTTTGTCACCCTTCAGATCTCTCATTTTTAGGAAGTCTGGTACAAGTTAAGTGCACTAATCTTTCTTGTTTTCTACTATAAATATCACTCATCTTTGAGGTTTTTCTTGCCAGCTAGGTTAAATGGCATTCCACTATGATTACTCACTCAGCATACGTTCCCAATTTGTATTCTTAATGTAGAAATGATTTATGAAGTCCTGAAATACTTTATCTTACATTATATTAATTGTAGCTTAGGTCTCTTTCAGAGGTGGTAATGTTCTTTGTATCTTCTGGCTCGGTTTTTAAAGATCTGAATTAATATATCATATAGTGATGAAAGGCAATAAAAATATAAGACAAAACTGTGCAATTGATAAAAGAAAGGCATTATTTACTAGAATGCAGTCTTTGAATCTTTCTTGTTATCTGCTTTTACCTATCTTAACTTTTTCATGCAGAAGTGAAGTACGCAGCATCAGTGCCTTACTCAGGTTATCATATTTACTCTAATTTGGTTGCACTCCAGTGTTTCTTTGTACAACTTTAAATCTTGCTGTCTCCCTAAAAATGCTGTTATTCACATGGGGTCATGGGCTTCAAGGTAAAACTACAGCAATGAACTTAATTGAGGTTGGTAGGGGGCTCGGCTAGTCTGTTTGATAATCCACACGATTTTCCAGGAATGAGTTCATGGGAAAAAGCAAGCAAACCGTGCAGCGGGCCGTATGCAGACTTGAAGGGTTGTTCCCTCCATGCCTAGAAGTTAAATCATTGCTATCTTACACTGATGACAGAAGGTTATAATTTTAATTAGTTTCTCACCTGTTTGAAGTAATTCAATATTCTTACAGTCTGTGTGGTGCTGACAAAGGGGATCCCGCTCTCCTGCTTTTGGCTGGGATGGAGTTAACTTTCTTCTTAGAGCTAGTACAGTGCTGGGTTTGGCACTGGTGTGAGACCAATGTTGATGGCACACTGATGTTTTTAGTTGTTGCTGGGTGATGTTTACGCTAAGACAAGGACTTTTTGGTTTCTTGGGCCCTGCCGGCCAGAGGGCTGGAGGTGTGCAAGAGACTGGGAGGGGGCACAGCCAGGACAGCCACCCTGAACCAGCCGAAGAGGTGTTCCATACCAGGGGACATCATGCTTGGTATAGAAACCTGGGGGGTTAGCTGGGGCGGGGGGGATTGTTTCTGGGGGACTGGCTGGGCATTGCTCAGTGGGTGGTGAGCAGCTGTACTGAGCATCACTTCTTTCCCTTTCTCCCTTTGGGTTTTATCCTTTTCCCCACCTTTCCAATATAACTGTTGTTGTTATTGTTATTGTTGTTGTTCTTACCTTTTTATTCTGTTTAAATTATTAAGTTGCTCTTATCTCAGCCCTCAAGTTTTACATTCCTTTCTGATTCCCCTCCCCACCCCTCTGGGTGAGGGGGAGTGAGCGAGAGGCTGTGTGGGGCTTGGGTGCTGGCTGGGGTTAAACCATGACACCTGTGCATTTTCAGTTAAGTGTTTCTTAAAGAACTGAAAACTCCAAGCTCCTATAATATAGGACAAGGAATAAAATAAAAAAATATATCCTATAAATCTAGAATGATTTTCACGCTGGGTAATCCACTGTGTGAAACAAATCACCACTGAGTTTTAGTTTGCAACCTTAGAAAAGTATTTGACATTTACTCAGTTATAAGTCTGGGTATAAATAAAGTAAAAAAAATAAATATATAATATTCCCAGCAGCTTTAGAAAGAACAGCTTTTAGACATCTTTCACCCTTTTCTAAAAGTGAGTTTTCATATTATCTGATTTTTCTGCATTTTCTTCTTCTTAAGATGCTGATTTGGTGTAACCTTTAATTTGCGTTTAATTCTTTGTTAATCCAGAAGTTAGATGCAATAAATAATATGGGTAGTATTCTGCCTTTGCTGACTTTCTCCAGTATTTCAGTGTGCATATGTGACACTGCAGGGAGGCTTTAAAGAGTTACGTTTGCAATAGCACTGGACATGAACTGCAAAATATGAGTCCCTGTTTAAAGTCTCTCTCCCCTGTCAGCTCCCAAGTTTAATAATGATGGAATTTGGGGAAGTAGTATGAGCTGCTATCTGGTATGTATGTGCAAGAGATAAAGTGCATATGCAATAATAAAACACTCTTCAAAATCTGATCTTTGGTCTGTTAACATGCTGAACATGCCTTTTTTTACAGCAGTGATTTATAGTCCAGCATAACCATGCAGAATCACTTCATTATATTTGAATAATGAAAAGAGTGCCATCAAAATGGCATGTCTCAAGGGAGCTTTCTGAGGCAATACTTTAAACAAATGACTTTTTAGATAAATTTATTATGAAGTGTGATGAAAGCCATTTTTCTTGGCAGTCACATCTTGCGAAATCAATGAGGTTTGTTGTGCTGTAGTGTTGGGGTGGGTTTTGTTGAATCTCTTACATAAGTAAAAGCCAAGTCCGTAGAAACGGTGGTTGATGATTTTGCTGGTGCCATAGAAAGGAGATGTAACGCTGTACTGGTCACCTGTAGTCCTGTCCTATCATGTCTGCTAAATACTTGGGGACCAACTTACAACCTGCTCCCACAGCTGGTGGGAAATTTATTAGTTGCTGAAAAACTATTTTTTACAGGTATCTATGAACACTCATTCAGATTTGTTACGCCATAATGTGGTTTTATGCAATTAAAAGAAATCAGTATTTGTCTAAGACCTGTTCTGTCAAAGGAGTACTCAGCTTTTGTACTGGCAGTTTGTTAAACTGTGTTATGAAAAGTTTACAAAACCACCCAGAAATCACCAATCTTAGTATTTGTATCACATTATAAACGTGTCTATTCCTCTGGCATATTTAGCATCCTTGAACCTCTTGTTCCAGTATCTAACATTTGATTAAGACATAAACATTTTTTTCCCAGATCTGTACATTTGTTGTGTAATCAAAGATGTTCTAAAGGAAATATTTTATCTTCAGGACAAGTATGTCTTGGATGAAAATAACTCAAGCTTTTTCTTGGAGATCTGCATTTGGGGCTGCACTTTCGGTTTTCATTTTTATACAGTTATTTGAAAATGTTTTTGTGTCTTGAGGTGACTCCTCCTTGACCTTTTTTAGTGGAATACTAATGTGAGAGCAGCACATGATTTAAAAGAGTTTGATTTTTTTTAGGAGATGGAAATATGTCTATACAATTCATAGTTGTGTACTGCTGCATTTTAGACCAATAATAATGTATTGTTAATGAGCACATAGAAAATTTACCATTTTTTTAAAAACTGCAATATGCAGCTATGTGCCCATACGTTAAGGAAATTTTTGTACTCAAATCCAGATATAATTGGCTGAATGCTTTAATAAATTTTATGACACTAAAAGCATCTTGATTGCAACTCAGTACACCCGGATTTTTTTCCTGAAATAACCACTGGTTCTCCTTGAGTCACTTTCTTTCCATACCTTGGAAGTAGGTTAATGTATTTGCCGCTTCTTGCGAAGAGCATTGAGATGGGCAAATGAAAAGTGCTATGCAATCTTTATGTATTAATAATATGATGGATAATATTCTCCAGGGATATAAAAAGGGAGGTATAAAAGATGCTGGGAGAATGAACTTCTAGAGCTGTAACTGACCTCATCTTATCAGTGATAGTTTGCAGCTCAGAATTTGGGAGTTATTAGCCAGAGCGTGCAGCTGGGAGCAGGAGGGTGGCAGAGCCCTGGCTGGTGCTGCCCATCAGCTCCTGCCGCTTTGGAGAGAGGAGGACACCCCTGGCTGCTCCGCTAAATCCTGCGTCATCCTCCTCATCCAGGCAGGTTTTGCCAAGTCCAATGCGTGAACTGAGCCTGTAAGCAAATACTGCATGATCAGAGAGAAAAAGTTAGTTGTCTTCTTTTCAGGCAAGATTCTTCGCCAATTTAGCAATTGTGGTTTAAAGACAATCAAACCTGATTTTACCCATTAAGAGCACTAAGAACTTCCTTCCTCTCCAAGGAATAAATCTTATCTAAAATTTAAAATCAGTAACAACTTCTATTGCGAAGTTCAGTAGCAAGATGCAGTGAGGTATAACTTAGTGAACCTGAAGTGGATATTCTGTTTGTCCCTGTGTTTGAGTGTTTTCTGTATTGTTGCATTAACTTAAAGGATATTCAGTCATGAGGAATGAGTAAATGTAGTGGGTTTTCTTTTTTTTCAAATTCCAGTTTTTCCTCTCCTATAGTAAATGCAAATCTGGCCACACTTAATTCCTCCTAATGGGCTAATTGATTCAGCAGTCACTGCGTATGTGACCTGACTTCTGGTTCACTGAATCACTAAACGCGGTATTGAGATGATGCTTTTATTTCTGTTTCATTTGGTAATGCATCTTGATCAGAGTTGTTGAAAGGCATGAACTGGCGGCTTTTGTGAGGAAATGTGCCCTTCACCTCGGGCAGGTATAGCACCAAACATTGTGCAGGGGGGAAATACGCTGGGGCTGTGCAAACAGGTCGTGTCCTGGGTAAGCATGTGTGCTGTGTAAGATGAATCTGCCCTTCACTCCTCTGTGTTGGACTTTCTATTGAACTAATCCATCATTTGATTTTTGGCATCTCGGTAATTACTGCCGGCAAAAACTAGTCATTTTAATGGTTGCAATATACTGCAAGCACATTTAACTTTGATGGAAACTTTGAATGACTTTGCTTCAACTGCTTGCCTGTTCTTTGTGGGCATTTTTACAATCAACCACAGACTTGTACTGAAGACTTTGGTGACAGCTGTTAGCTGCCAGCAACTTGATTGCCTCTACCAGGCAAGGGTGTGATTTCCAGACTATTAATTCCTCTCGTAGCTGACCTTTATCAGGCCAAACACACACAAAGGGACGTGCACCGTCCTGATTTCTGTTGGTTCCAGTTTCCTCTGAATTCTGATGACTGTTCAAAAGCTGCTGTGATGAAATAGAAACATTTTCTCCCCAGCCAAACCTACATGTTCAGCAGCAACTTTTCTCCATCTCTAAACCCATTCTTGTTGCCGAAGTCTCTCTCCCTGTTGTGTTTGCTACCTAGAGAAGGCCACTGAGGGGGGGGTTAGACAGCATGGGTGGAAATACACAGCTCTGATGTACACTTCCATTGCCTGTCTGGAACATCTTTTGTCAGGAAAAGCAGCTGTCAGTGCTGATGTGTTCTTTGTAGGCACAAGGCAGAACCTGAGGGAACTGGCTTTCTCTAGTGCTGCTGGTAGCACTCACAGGCTTTTGTTTTGTGATTTTGGTGACAGTCTGGAGCTTTTCAGTGCTTTAATAGCCTATAATGAAAAATCTGTCCTCTGCTAGGACAGATTTTTTTTTTTTTTTTTTCTGGACTAGTAAAGTGTTTCTGGAGATCGGAGTTGCTGTCCATTCAGATAAAGCATTTGTACGGAAGACTGTTCAAAAAAAAAAAATATTAAAAATCAGCTTCTGAGTTAATGCAAGTTTTTCCACAGGTTTGGAGGGAGAGGGCAGAGTTTAAAAGGCTGGTTGTGCTGATGAGTGCCCCTAAAAATATCAACAACACACTTCATAGACAAAATATGTGGGTAACCAAAATTCTCCTTTCTTTGTTTCTTCCTGCTCACAGGTCTGTTTATAAATGTTTAGATTGAGAGTTAATACCACTAGCCAAATTCATTGAAATAAAATAATGGATTTCTTGAAATCACTGATGGACAGTTGTCAGTACTTGACATGAGCTATGTTCAGTTTAGACGGACGTTGACTGTGCCCTGTAGCTCCGGCTGGATAAGGAATTGGTAAACCTGCTGTTGTGGATACTCCTGTGTTTTTAGAGATGTCTGAGATTACCTTAACTGTTAAATTTCACCATTCCTATTAACAGCCCTCTAGCAAGATCACTGCTGAGCACAAGCAATTTAAAATCATTACATTTGTCTGAGCCAGCTTTCAGGGGTGTTTGTTAGGTACTTGCTCAGCTCTCTCCTCCCTGTTCCTAAGCACCTCTGCCACCACAGCCCTGTGTGTGACGGACCAAGGGACTAAATATATATGTGGAAACTCAGTTTAATGAGCGCTTTCAGTCTTCGCTCAGTTCAGGATCAGACATCGAGTGTTTCCATATGACCAGTAGTCACTAGTTCAGAGAACTTGATGCCTGTGAGAGTTAATTTTTAAGACAGCCAACAGCAATCAGCATCAAATCATTAATAATGTCTTTTGGAGTGTTTGAGGCCATGTAAATGCTACTGATTTTCTGGTTTTGTGGATAGCTGGAGTCACCATTTAATAATATCTGATATGAGGAGAATGCTGATTGCAGGTTGGATGGAAATGCAGAATAGGATTTGGAGAGAAGGATCTGGACCTTTTTATTTTATTTAAATATTAAAACAGTCTGTCCACACTTCTATGGTAAGCAGCATAAGTTAAAGGGAGAATTTTGTGTATTGTCTTTGATGTTAAGCATTCACTTTTAACACTTAAGAGGTTTTTTTTCAATCTTTTTTGAACATTTTTTCCAAGTATTTATTAATTTATGAATTCAAAGGAGTTGAGGGTTTTGTCATACCCAAAACTATTTCCTCTACACATTTTAGACTGGTTGTAATTTATTTTTTTTGGTAGAGGTTTAACTTTGTTTTTGAAAAAATAAAAGCTAAATAGTTCATTAGAATGAGGCAGGTGGCTTGCTCTACGTTCCTCCGGTTGGTTAGTACTGCTCGTTACATTGCAGCATTGCTAAGTCAAGTCCTTTTTATAGTGTTTGTAATTTTGTAAAATTAATTTAAAGACATGACTGCAAAATCAGATCCAGCAGTGTATGCAGTTCAGCTTTCTGCAGGATGTTTCTTGTACATTCAGGATGTATTTCAGCTAGAATATCCATTTGGACATAAACGTGAGAGGCTGACAACAGATTAACCCTGGCAGCTTAGATCCAAGGGGTAAGGCGTGGATCACAGTTACATGGGTTTGCTGCCCAGGTAGCTGGTGCAGAGAGGTTGATGATTCGACTCCATATGATTATGTCTGGTTAATGTTTGATCCCGGAGTAAAAGGCCTATCCAGATTCCATTCTTTTTGGCTTAAAAATACCACTGTTGTTTTGCTGCTGGTACAGAACTTAAAGAAAAGGTAGTGGAAAGAGCTCTGCCTATTGGGGTTTTTAGCTAAGCCACCGTTTAGCAGTTGTTCACATAGAAACTTCTGCATCGTTGGAAGAGGACGCAGAAAAGGCTTTTAATGCAGTGATACTTCCTAAAAGACGTGAGTCATGCAAATCTGACAAAGCATGTCTGTTCTTTGTCGGTGTGAGAGCTGGAATGTGTAAGAAACCCCAGCAAGCTGAAGTTTCTGTTTTGAATGATCAGTTCAGTTGTAGCCCAGGACTGAGCTGAGTTTGTATCATCACAGTATTGACTCATTTGCTTAAACTGGTGCGCGTATGTATGCATATACGTACCCCTGCCTGAGATGTTCCCATTCACCAGTGCTCCAGCCCAGGGCTCTCTGGGGATCACAGCAGGGGATGGAGTGAAAGTCATGAGGTTCTTCCTGCCTCTGTTTTGGCTTCAGCTTTTCTTTTTTTGGAGAAAAATTGGAAAAAAAAAAGGGGGGGGGAGGGGAGGAAAAAAAGGACACTAGGGATATAGCAGAAAATGCATCTGCTATGTAGTTAAATTGTGCAAAACAGAGGAATGGAAGCTGCAGGTCTTTAGATCAGAGCCCTGCTGCTGAGATTTATGTTGTCAGGCAAGAGCACAGGACTATCTCAGGACACCTTGCTTTGGTCACTGCTTCTCTATGGGGATTCTGAGCTCTATGTAAATAACTTACTGGTGTCCAGCTGTAGGTGTCTTTCAGCAGCCTGTGATTACCAGTGTCTGGGAGCTTGAGGAGATACATTCCATGTGACTGGATGAGGTAGTGTGCCAAGGGGAGGACAAACTTTGCTTAACCAAAGGAAAATGACAGAGGAACTGTACCACATTCAGATGTCCAACAGGTGACCGCCAGGCTACAAGGAGTTTCAGAACACCAGTAGATGCCCAAGCAGGAGTTTGGTTTGGTTTTAATGATCTCGGCAACTAATGACTAACTGTGGTGTAGCCACCCATTTTCTGTTTTGTTACTATACAATTCTGTGCTTGGCCACACAGAGGTGGTTTTATTTTCTTGTTCCTAAAGGTTTGCAGGAAAGAAAAAGCAAAGCAAAAAAACCCTGAACCCCCACACCTGCAAGGATGATTAGGGATTGTAATAGCTGCTAAGTGATACAAACACCTGGATTTTAGCTGGGAGGTTCTGTCAAAAACTTACTTTTTTAAAGCAGAGCCCCTAGTCAGCATTTAATCAGCCCTTATTTCTGCTATGACATGTGGCAAGAAGGATATATGAGATAGTTTGGAAAATGTAATCCGTCTTTTAATATGAAGTAAATAGAATGTGCTCTGAATTATAACAAGCCTAAATTCAATTTCAACCACTGGCCAAACAGCCACCCGTGACAGTTACTCTGTAAATGAGTCCTAGACAGGCCTATTGATTCACTTAAGTCATGGGTATGTACAGGACATTGCTTGTAGTACGCTTAGGAACTTCTGAATGGTATTTATTTTTTATCCAGATTAGTGTACCACGTGGAGATCTCAATTTTTACTTATTTATTTATTTTTTCAGGAAACAACACTGAAACTTTGTGAAATGAAAGATAAGAAATTTAAGGTGAGGTTCAGGAACACGTAAGTTGCACAAAAGCTGTAATTCATGGAATCCTAATGTCAGACACACTGTGTCAGGCACAGGCTAAGATAATTTGCTGTATGGCATCGTCCTGTTGGACGGATGTGACTTCACATTCCTGATCTGGTTGTAACTCTGTAAGATTGTTGCTATGAATTACTAAAAGTATAAGGATTATTAAACATGTACAGCTTCTGTATGTGGGAGTGAAAATGAGCTATTAAAAAGATCGAATTTATAAATGTCTGAAATTAGAATTAGTCACACTTTTGGTTAGATTTGCAAGTCTCCCACTTAGAGAACTGTTCAATACTCATACTTTTTCATTCTTTAGTCGTCTTTTAAATTATGTCTGTTTTGATGTAATTTTTCTAAGCCTTCATTCTTCATTAATCATTATGTTAGGGATTAACATAATTTAGGTATTGGAGCATTTGAATTGATTTAATGCTTGTTTCTGTTTCAGCTGTCAGTCAGTTCAGGTGACTGGTAACTCCACAGGTTTGTTGGTTTTGACTTCTAACCCAACACGTCGAGTGACCTGAAGATGGTGTGTACTCAGCAATTTGAAGATGAGTTTCACTTTTATTGCTTTCACTTGGACAGCCAAAGACCCCAGTAACTCTCTAAATTTAGACTTGAATATCTTAGGGTGATATTTGCCTTTCCTTATTCAAATTTAAAGAGATTAACAGTAAGCAAACATTTCAGAAGCTTATTCTAGGGAGCTCATGGAAAGTGTTTTGTTAATGTCTTTTCTGAGGCTTTTTGCTTCCCCCCCCCCTTTCTTTATACCTTATAAAAACATGTGTGTAAAAGCTTAAAACCCACTCTCAAGTAGATCTAATAGAATGGTATTATGTAAAGAGATGCCATGGTAACTGAAGTCACTAAGACAGGGAGTGTCAAGCTGTTTAATGGTGACTGCTATATTTAGGCTGTGGTTTACGACAGTGTGAATAGCAAATGGAAGTTTGTTTAGTGGTCTTGTTTCCTACCACTTACAACCCAGAAATAATGAGGTGACGCAGAAGACAGTATTGCACCGCCTTTGCTGCTGTTTAGACATGGAGAAGTGGCTGCTGGTAACCAGGATTGTTCTTTGGAGCACTTTCCCTCTCTCGATAGATCTTGTAGGATCCCTGCAGCAGCTCCACCATCTGTGCTATCTAATTAATAATAACACTCTGCCCTTAATGAAATTTAGCACCCAGAGTAACTAGAGGAGCCTGCACTTTGTGACCTACCGGCTGGGAAAATAGCAGGAAAGCCTTTTCCATAGGAAACTCTGTTATTTGAATCTGTAAGTAAAGTGGAAGTGGAGTGAGGTGGGAACACATGCCATCTTTCTCAAAAATAGCAAACATACCATCTTCCATGCTGTGAAGGCTAGACAATGCCATAGATCCTGTTATCAGTAACTGTCACAAAACCTGGTAGGTTTCTCTGCATACCTCTACAAGAAGTTTTTACATGCCAGAATAGGAAGTGAAGTCTTATTACCAAGGTTTCGTTTTGCTTGCTTTAATACAATTCATTTATGTGTATGCTGATATATTACCATAAATTTAAATCTAAGTCCTTGTCAAAATGCGCAGGGGGGCATTACGAGACAGTGCTTGTTACCTTACTTATTCAGAATCAGCCACTAGTAGTTGGACTTTATGGTTAACGCAAGATAGTGCTGCTTTGGAAAAGGAAATAATCACTCTCAGAGTGGGGTTGGAAATGCTTTATGAATAAGATGAGTAAACCTGGGCCCATCAGAATTGTTTTAGACTATCGGGAAACTTGTGAAGTTGCTAACAGGCATGACTTGGGTAGGAGCAGCTACTGTGAGCTCAGCTCGGAACAGCCTTCTGTCATTCTCTCCTGCAGTTAGGAAGACATAAAGAAGCACAATGAGGAGAAACAGATAAATTGGAAGGAAAGGAGAGATTAAATCAATAATAGGGGAAAAACTTCAACAACGTGATTATTTAGATAAAAAGCTGGTCTCAAAAGACCCATTGCTTGACACATGAAAAATTGATGGGAGAAAGCAGTAGCAAATAGTTTTGTAGGAGCGATGTTGTATTGGCAGGAGGATGGATAAGATATTTACAAAGCATTTAATTAGGTTACATCTGACAGCATTATGAAGTAGATGAATGTGTGGATTGTTTCACCTGGTTTTGGATCATCTAGATCTGTGAATAAAGAACAAAAAATTTGGCTGAGACAGAACAAAGTCATTAGGTAGGAAGAATTCATATTCTGTAAAAAATATTCTGGATTACAATATTGAAATTAAATCTTATTATTAATGGTTGTTTTCTATGCTGGGTGTGTTTCTAATGCTGAAATGCAACATAGCCTATTAATTTCTGGAGTAGCTTTGTTCAAGTCCACAAAGCAAGCAGAGGTTTTTGTCACAGCACTGTAAATCTGAAATACCTCAAGAGAAGACTATAGCTTGGCTTTGAAAGAAACATAAAGGACTAATTTGATCCATATTATGGAGAAAATATGGCAAGCTAGATGAGAAGTTTGACACCAATTCAAAATGCATCTTCTTAATACCTATTTTTTCTTTGAATTTCTTGTGTCCTATATTCTAATAGTTTTGTTAACTAAATTATGTGTTTAAATTTATACTGTAAATTCAGGCTGGCATTTGGGTTCCCTACAATTACTTGTTTGTAAGGCTGTGAATGCTTATTAATGGATCTCAGCTTTAGAATGAGCATTTCGGGCTGGGTGCTCAGCCTGGAGGAAAGAAGGCTCTGGGGAGACCTCACAGCAGCTGCCAGTCCCTAAGGGAGCCTACGGGAAAGTGGGGAGGGACGTGTTACAAGGGCACGTAGTGGTAGGACACGGGGGAATGGCTTTCAGCTGGAAGAGGGTAGGCTTGGATTAGACATGAGGGAGAAATTCCTTACTGTGAGGGCGGCGAGGCGCTGGCCCAGGGTGCCCAGGGCAGCTGTGGGTGCCCCATCCCTGGCAGTGCCCAAGGCCAGGCTGGACGGGGCTGGGAGCAGCCTGGGCTGGGGGGGGGGGTGTCCCTGTCCATGGCAGGGGGGCTGGGGCTAGATGATCTTGACGGTCCCTTCCAACCCAAACCATTCTGTGATTCCAAAGCACTGCATATGACTGATGTTTTTCTGCTTATTCAAAAGCAACCAATTGTCAAGAAGCCAAATCTACCTTGAATTAAAACCGTTGCTTTGCTTCCACAGACAAGATGATACTTGGCTGTTTTAAAAAACTGCCACATTTCAAGTGAACGTTAATCCATTGCTGAAATTGCAATATGGAGGAATCACAGCTATAAGGTAAATGGTAAATGAAATATAAAAATTCTCCCATGGCACATTGTATAGAAACTTTACATTTGCATAGTGTGGGTAGTGTTACACATTTTCCAGGCAAAATAATAATGAAAAAGGCTTAAGTTTCCAGCAGAATACCTTGGCAAAAGAACCCAAAGTCTAGTTAATCTCTGGGAAATATCAAGCTGCATCTAATAGCTGCTTTGGTTTTTTATTTGGTTTCTGTTCCAGTTAACATAAAACAGAGTTGTTTATGTCATTATATCTATGGCTTTGAAATTTGTTCCTATGTTGTACTGTATATCCCTGCTTTAAACGTTCAATTTAACTTTCAGTGTTTTACAGCCTTTACAGCCTTTTGTCACTTCTTCAGTCTTCAGAGAAAGATGAAAACTTTGCGATAATGGTCACCCATTGAACTTGCAGATCCTAGTAATAAATACTTTTGGTTGGTGTTACCTGAAACTTCCAGTTAGATCATACCACCAGTTAGCTGGTTTCTGTGCAGTGGAGCTGTATGATAAAAATTTAACTGAATTTAAAGCTTCAAGGAGCTTGTAAGCGTTTGTACCACTGCATGCTGTAGTTTTTACTACAATTCTTTACAGCATAGCAAGTGCATTAATCATTTTACGTACTGTGAGGAATAAAAGGTTTCTCAGATGCTGTGCAGCTGTTGAAAAAGATATAAAAAGGATCATTTACCATTAATAATTTTGGCGAAACAAAACAGAGCTACCCTGGTGCTGATTTTAGGGGAGTGTGTGATAAGCTACTTTATATAGTGTCACCCACTATGCCAGGAGTTGTCTGTGGAAGTGATGAATTAAGTAATAGAGAACAAGTCTCTGTATATGACATTTCATTTTGGGATAGGTGTGGAAAATAATGTAGACGCTGTACACAAGTGTATCAATTCTCCTTGCTTGCCTGTGCAGCAACTTATTTCATAGCAACACTGGTGTATAAAGTCTCTGAAACACATCCCATGAAGTACACAAACCAAAAGAAGAGGTACTTTTTTTAATCTCTTTATTTGTCTAGAAGAATTCACATCCTGTTAGCTGATATGCAAAAAATGCTGGGTTGAATGCTTTATTGCTTTAGATAGTATGTATAGGTCATCAAACTTCTGGGTAATATTTGAACATACAGAACACACACACTCTGTTCTTGACACTGAAGACATTTATAGCCTTGGGGCTGTGGCTGCTGTCCGCCAAGGTGCTTGATGTGTTGAACCACGTTGAGGGTGTGCTAAATCTCGCAAGCATTGTTTGGCATCCTGGAAGAAGCATCAGTAAAGTCACATGAGTCATGGCAGTGTGGAGCATTGTCTGGCTCCTGCTTCACAGGAAATCAAATAGGTGAGGGTCTGGAGGAGCTTGAAGTAGCAGCATAATGACAACGCCTGAGTAACTGGAGGTGCTTGTTTGCGATTTTTGAGTGATTTTTGTGACCAGAAATTCAATGTAAGGAAAAGCTGCGCACAGGGTGGCTCTGGTTTGAGTCATAAACCTTCAGATGTAGAAAGCAATGTCTGTTTATGGAGACTGACCATTTACTTTGGAGGTTTCTTGGGTGTTACATAATTTGCCACTGTAATAATTGGCACAATACATGCTTTACATGTAGTTTGAGTAATCTTGCCAGCAACTTGATATACAGCCAAAGCAAATAAAACCACTTGCCCCCTGCCATTCCCTCCCCCTGCAGGAGCAGGCTGGAAACTAGGACCATGCGTGGCAATAAGTTAGCTGAGGGGAATGTGCTCGGGCTTGTCTAGACAACAATCAACATGATGAGCTTGTCTAGACAGCAATTAACATGATAAGGCCTGTTTGCAGAGCACAGGGGAGCGGGAAACGGATGGCGCCAAAGTTGGCGCCAAGGAAAGGCAACACCTTGCTGTTAATTAGCCGCCAATCAGGGATTGCCTAGTATGCAAGGGTTAGCCTCAGGAACCAATTGGTTTAAGACGCGCAGCCTTTGAAAGTGTATATAAAGTTGTGCTCCTGTACAATAAACCGACATTTGCTTGCATCAAGCTGCGTCCCGTCTCCTCATTCGCCGCATCCCCCCCCCCATTCCCTCCCCTCAAATAAAAAAGCTTCAAAAATACAGAGCAGAGCTCGGTTAAAAACAAAAAATCAGCTGGAAAGGAACTTTTTTGTAAGAGAGTTGGTAGAGACTTGTTAAGCAGTAATGTTACAGTGACACATTCCTTGTGGAAATGACCAAGATTCACACTGTTCAGACATGCTCAGGTTCAGGTCAGTAAGTTTTTTGGATCTTGAGCATTATTCTATAAAGACAGCTTTGGGCAAGACTTTTCTACTGGTGTCACCTTGTACATGGCTCCGCAGGCATTAGCTATGCCAAGCTAGGAAGAACAGTGTTGCTTAGACCAAGGCAAAAACTTGCAGGTTGGTTATCTTGGGGGTCCTGTTTACTCTTCAACTTGAACCATTGCAATGGCTTGCTGGAAATTAACAGCTAAGCATCCCAGCTGTAGATTTGTTCTGAGCCTATTTCTAGGTGAATAACAGGCTTCTGCACACAAGGGTACAGTTCCCAGGATGTCTGCATATGGATAGGTTTGTAGTGCAGAACAACGTTGCTGTCACCCTGCTTCTTACATAATGAAATTAATGGTGGGAAAGTGGAACTTTCTTCGGGAGGAATTTTTCCTCCTTTATGCTGTGAACGTTCTGTAAACACTGCTCTGTAGCAAAAACATCATTATTCAACTCTGTAAGACTAATAAATAATACATTCTTCAAATTTGCAAACAGCTTTAAATGTGAATTTGACTTTTTACGAAGAAACTTGTGGGAGATTAAATTACGCTACTTATTGAATTTTTTTTTTTCTTCCCCTGCCACCCCCCATTGCATGTAAACGCTAACTTCTGTCCTAGAGACAAAATTCCAATCAGGGCTGGACAAAGTCCAAATGATGAGGAGAAGAGTCTTAAGTTACAAGATTAAGTTTACTTCAGAAAGCATTTGAGCAAGAGACATAAATCATTTTCTTGTACAAGCACACATGCCTGTATTTTTTAACTTTGCTAAAAATTGCTACTAAGTCTCGGTCCAAATGCATTGCTGGAATACTGAGTTTTGAATGTTTTTCCAGATCTGCTCAGTGGCTCTGTGGACTTTGCCAACATGCTGTTAGCAACTGCTTGAGAATCTACATGACCACCACACTTAAGAGGGCTGCAACGCTTGATGCTACTTCTTGCTGCTATCATCAGGATCTCTGGATATGCATTGTTGCTACGCTGGGCCATTGCTCTGTTTCTGACTTTGAGAGAGACCCCTGTTCCATATGGTACAGAGGTAAGGGTGCAGAGTTATTGCCATGAAAGTCATGCCTTGAAATTTTGCTCGAATTCTGGAACCCAGGTGAGAGCTTTTAAAGCCTCCTGAGATGAAAAGCTCCTGTCCATGCTATGTTAAAATCTTCTATTGACAGCAGCTGTTAGTAATGGACATCACTTTTCTGCAGTACCTCAAAGCACATGGTAATTAGAAAAATTGTTACAGTATTCAAGAAAAAACTAGCTACTGGTACAGCAGGGAGAGTTGGAGATGTGTTACAATGCAAGGTCCCTTTTTCCACCTGCCCAAGTGTGACAAGCAACTGTATTTTAAATAATATAAACTTGTGGGAGCACTCAATGTCAAAGTGCTTAAAAACATGGTAAGAGTCTTTCAGACATGACCTATTCAGCAAGAATTAATAATAATAAATTTGGAGTTCAGTATTTTTAGCCATCACGTGAAGTGACTAGATCAAACAAGAAAACCTTCTTGGAAGATAAGAAGGTAAGTTTTCTTTCACTTTTGAATGAGCTTTTTCCTTTATTCTCTAGTTTTACCTTTTATTATCCATTATTGCTGCCTTTGTGAACATGTGAGGAGCAATGAAATCTATCAGGACTATATAGAATGGAGGAAGTACACAGCAGTGTGTGCACACTGCAGCTGGCACCAGCCACCACATCTATCACCGTTTCTCTTCAGCATTGTAACTGAACAAAAGTCCTTCTGTTGCTACCCAGCACTGCTAAAAATATTAATAGTATTTTACCCTGTAGCTAACCAATTAGCATCCCATATCTAGTTTAATAACGTAAGCATGCTGTACAATTAAATTGCAGTAGTATTTTGCAATATGTGGAAAATTGTTGCAAATATGCATTGGTATTTATAACATTAGCCACAAGCTGATTTGGTACTAGGAGCTATGTAGTATGTGATGTTTAACAGTGGCAGAAGCTACAACAGCCGCATTTTTACTTGTTAAAATGAATTCTGTATCCTTACAAAAGCGTGTGGTTTTTTTCCATGAGGCTGACATTCAGGAATGTGTCTAGTCTAACTGCAATAGACAACATAGGCTAACTTCTTGTGACCCACAGCCCTTGCAGAAGGTGAGATTTAGCAGTGAAATATTTAATAGATTTCAACAGCAGTGGGTCAGAATACACAAATCAGGCAATTAATCATGTTAATCTAATTTGTTCTTACTGCTTAGCTCTCTGTGGATGCCAGTATGCCATTGCCTTCAATTGCTACTTGTCCTTGGCAGTAGAGAGCACCATCCACTTGGAAGAAAGTCTACTGCAATTCTTTCTTCGTTTTCATCTCCTCACCTTGTTTTAGACATTATTGCCATCTCTCTTGACTGGCTGGATCGATTGAGTGTAGCCTTGGGTGCTACTGTTTGGTTTATGTTTCCCTTACAGCGTGCTGGTGTAGACAGCTGTTAATGCAGTGGACTGGAGCTTTAAACCTGTTGCATATTCTTTTACGATCCTGTTTGACCAAATTCCCATTGACCTAGTAGATGAAAGTATCTGTCTAAAACTCAATTACAGAAGTAGATTTGGGGAAAGAGAATAGGATGCTAGTGATGGTTTCCAGGAAGCTAATTCTTGAAGGAAGCACTCGAGGGTTTTCAGCACATAGGCATACTTACAGCATTTAAAAATAAAAAAGCTCCTAAACTTGATATTTATAAACTTACTTATCTAAGTCTGTATTTTGCTAAGCTCTAGGAAGTACAAGTAACTTCAGCATATCAGCTTGAAGGGCAACACCCCTATAAGTTTTCTCTATAGCAGAAGCTTGCTGGTGTGTGTTGCTTTGAGTTGGACAAGGAACGTGAGTGGCTGCAGCTTTCTGCAGTGGCAGTTCTCCTCTTTGGTATTCAAGGTCGTTAAGGGAAGTGGTAAAACTACAAGTGAGGGAGTGATGTCCTGGCTGACATCAGAGGAAGACTGATGACAGATCTGAGGAGGAAATTCAAGGCGTCTGGTCCTGGTTACCCTAAGCCAGGCTGCCCATCCTGCCCTTTGGACAATCTGCCTGTCTTGCATAGGTGGATCCATTAAATACATCTCATACACTGTGGGGTCAGCGTTAGAGGAGAGAACGTGCCACTGGAGATGGGCCAAGTTCTGGTTCTAAATGTTTATGCATCTTCTCAGCTTTCACGGTTTCTCTGGTGATTGCTTCTGTATATACAAAATTTGACAAATAATTGCAGTTTGAAGGGCATGCTTAATGGAGGTCCATAAAACTGATTCACAGGCAACTGTAAACTGAACTATTACACTAAAGGATAAAAAGCTTCCTTAATGAGCTGTACAAGACAGTTATTGATGTATTTATGAAAACATTCCCAAGTACATGCAACCAGGGGAATTCAAAGATAAATATTTAAAGATCGGCTGACAGTTTTCATATGTAGCAAAACTCCAGTTCTTCTGTAAGGTAGTAAATTTATAAAAAGTATGTATTTATGTGATTTGTAACAAAAAATAATCGAAACTTGCATTGAACCCAGATGTTTTTCTCTGTAACTGTGTTTATTTCTATTCAAATGAAGAGATGAAGCATGAAGAAAATGGGCAGAGGAGGTTCAGAATACTAATAAGGTAAAGAAACATTTTTTACCATACAAATAATTTATTAAGAGTCATGTCACAGAACTATTTAAGAGGATGAAACCTAACAACAATTCAGAGTCTGATTAAGTTTCTTTTCATACTATCATTGTTGTACACAATTAGGTTATTCAAGTGTGATCTTTAAGTGTTCACGTTATGAATCGTAACCTTGTTCTTCACACCCCAGAGACAGAAAAATTGGTCTATTGTTATGATCTGATTAATATATGGATCAATGCATGCCCTTTTAATGTTTGTTATACACATGCACTTTTAGTTTGGAGAAATTACCTCATTGTTTTACTTGCTCTTCGCAGGCATGCTGTGTTATTCTCTGGACAAAACTGTAGAAGCATTTTCAGTATCCAGGGCTGACACTTGGTTTGGTATTACCTTGTCAGTTGAGATTACTTTTATTCTTGGGTGGTTTCATAATCGATAAGTTTTAAACAATATGATTTTCCTTAGGATTACAGCTGCCGTGTTGTACTGCTACTGCTATAAAGAATGAAGATCTGGCTCATGCTATTAAGTCAGTTTTAGAGCTTTAATTAGATGTACTGATTTCTTACATTTATTGCACTGCAAGGACTGTAGATGGAGGCTGGACTAGCGGATAAGTTTCCTTGACAAGGTGGAGAAGGGGTCAATGAGGAAAACAGGTGACAAGTCAGTCTGTGCAAAACATTGACAAGAGATTACGTTGCTCATGGGTAAAGCCATTGCCAGGGCTAAAGATTAACAGTAGAAGAATTTCAGTCAGGGTGGTCTCTTCAGTGTCAAGAAGGTTGTGGTGAAGCTGGATTTCAAACCAAGTGATGACGCTCACCACGTTTTCACCTAATAAAAACATGGAGTAGATCATTTGGCTGAAAACACTCATTAACCTCACAGATGTCAAGGAAGCATTTAGTAGCCTCCGCTATGACTTGTGAATCTTTAGAATTGTAAACTATGTATTGGATTTTAAGCTTTTTCTAACTTTTTGCTGGGATACTAGGATTTGTTTTTTCTCTTTTCTTTGACATTATTTGACTGTTTTGAGTTTTGCCTTTTTGTCTGATCCTTCTATTCCTCTTGCTCTATTTAGATGCAGTAGTTCTAGTCCACAGGTATAATTGTAATAATGGCCTTAGAATGAAAGGTGATTTATATATTAGGGATTGTTTCAGTGGAAAGCTAGTGTTGGTTGGTTTGTTTCTATGTGGGAGTGTAAAGGAAGGAGCGTATGATTAGGAATACCAAACAATGTGATAGTTGTGAAAGCACGGGCGTACGGTCTATGTGAATTCTTGAGCCTTGGGTAAATTTTCAGTCTGGCTCTGTATATCACATGTCTGACTCTTAGTATGGAGCGGTCTGTGTTAATTAGATCTTTAATCTCTCTTGCACCAAATTGTCAGTGATTAAGAGAAAGTAACACGTTCATTAAAGTCAGATTTTTTTCAAGCAGGTTTCATGAAGCTAGTATTATAGTTTGCAAAACCAGTATTTTACACCAATGGTCACATCATCTCATTCACAAGCAGATTATGATACGCAATCAGCCCAAGTGTGGCTTAATTGCAGTGGATAAACCCTTGTGGCTATCATGAAAACATTTGTGCACTCAAGGTCTGTATGCAATTTCTGGGTACGTATGTACAGTTGAAAACTTGAAAATTTTTATTTAAATACAGTTTATGGATTATGCACTTCAGCTTTGACAGCCTTTACTCATGTGTCTGTTTTGAAGGTACATTTGCACTAATAAACTCCTGTTCAATCTCCCTGCTCAGCTGAGATGCCTTTTGACGTAAGCTAATGGAGATGGCTTCGTTTCCATCAGGAGAACTGAGGCATTGTGCATGCAGGGTAGTTTGCAGCAACAAGTCCATACATAAGAAGGGAAGAAGTCCTGGGTGATTTTCTGAGGTTGTCAAACTGTGTTGCAACCCTTTCCAGCACTGATTTGCCTGTTGCCTTTAGAAGGTTGTTACTGTCAGTGCATGGAGGACCCTGCTCCTCAGATGCCTAGATAATATTAGCCCTCTCCTGTGTTGCTTTCAGAAAATACAGTGGGTAACATAATTTTGTGCAATTTTTAGCAGTTCCAGGTGCATTATAACCCAAAAATTACCCTGTGAAGACGAATTTACATTGCCCTACAGCTACTCAGTATGTCATGGAGACAGTTTTATTGGCCCCTCCAAGGTAACTCGTTTCCATTCTGCAGGCTGGAACAACGTGATGTTCACATGGGCAGAGGAAGCCCTGCCAGAGCCAAGGTCACATGGAGCCAGTACTCCAGAATTCCCAAATCTGTACAGAGCGGACCTTTCCCTGAGCAGTCCTCAGACAAGTATGTTTTAGCAGAGTGTACAAAAGCATTGAGATCCACTCATATTTATGGGGTGCCTAAATTACCTGTGGCAGCTGTTCTGTTAGATGAGAGTGAACGCAGACCGTCATCAGATTGCATCTTCCCTCTGGAAGAGTAGTTACCTTGGCAACTGTTGTATTGCATGAGGTTTCCGTTGCTAGTAACTAACCCAGTAGCTAAATCTGACATGTGGTACGTAATACTCAATGTGTTTCCTTAGATGGCAAGCATGTGATGGCATGAGCAGTTCTGCTATTTGCGATGCAATGAGAGGAGCTCATGCCAATGGCAGTGCTGTACTCAGATTTGAAGTTCATTAGCGTGTTACCTGAAGTGGAGGGCTGCACGGTATTACACACCTAATCAGCACTTTTGCTGGACGAGTTCAGTGAGGGTGAAGTTAAGTAAAACCTTCTTGCTTAACACCCCTTCACAACTTTAGCCTATGATGCCTTATTAAACTTTATTAGTAGAATAATAAGACTGTACAGTTACTGGAGAATCCTCTTAAATCTTGGATAGTGGGAGCTGGATGAGCTGAAGCTGCTGACTGTTTGAGACCCCACATAAACAGAAGAGCAGGTGTGCATTGTGCGAATTTTCAAAATGCAATAAATGGAGTGGGCAGTAATACCTAGCACTTGGTTTTCCTCCTCTCCAGTCTGGGACAGCTCTAATTTCCTGGACCATGAATGTTGTTTTGAGGTAAGGAAGGACTTGTTAAGTCCTGGAAGGTGGCATAACTGTAACTATCTAGACCTGACCTGCTCTGCAAGCCCTCTGTTGAGTGTGCTTGTTCCTTACCACTGCATCTCATTCTCTATGGCCACAGAGTTCAGCATAAGCAAAATCCCCTTACTGAAGAGCTCGGAATTCATAATTCTGTTGTTTTTATAGTGATTTTACAAAATGTCAATAGGTCTTGTTAAGAGAGCTGATCAGTGAGACCTGTGCAGGAGAATCATTAAGGAGATCAATTCTGCAATGAATCTGAAGGGGTTTTTTTATGATGTACACTTTTTTTTTTTTCAGCAGAAATGGCAAAGAATGAGTATTCACCAGTATCAGTGTGTGTTTCTAAGTCATTCCTGAAGGACAAGGGTTTGGATGCAAGTGTTCCCATGAGTTCCAGGTGTTCCATGGTACTCGTTACCAACAGTGACCAGCTAGAGCTATTAATTATCGTAACTACCTGATACAGATGCTTCAGAGACCCATGGGCATGTCAAAGCTTTTCCTTTCTTCATACTTTTCATCCTTTTAATACTCTAATCACTTTATTAGTCTTCCTAGCAAATTAATTCATGTAATCTTAATTATTCTGCATGCATTTCTACCAAATTTGACATTTGTTTTCAACATATTATTTGATAGTTCCATTGGTTTCAGCTCTTCCTGGAGCAGATGGAATGCACACCTAGAAAAGATTGCAGAGAGAACTCTGGGTCTAACAGAGCCAAATTTGCACTTAGGTTAACTCCAGAAAGCTCAGGAGAGCTAGGCAATGATTGAGTTTTGCCAAGGAAGTTGGAAGGTCAAGCAAAAAGTCAGCGATGTTCATAGTAGAGAAAGCTCTACTCCTTACGTGGGAAGTTAGAACTAGGAGAGGTGTTCTTGACTGTCTTTCTTTGCTGAGACCTCAGGGGTGAATTTGCCTGTATGAGGAATGCTGATGGGAATAGGGCAAGGAATGCTGATGTTGGGTGGTTTTTAGCTTTTTTCAAATAGAAATTCGAAAAAAGTTTCCCAAAGAAAAAGAAGACTCAAAAGGTAATTATTTTGCATTATAGTTATTTATTATTTAATATATTTATCTTAAAGGGGAGTCTAAGATAACAAAAGAAGAAACTGAGTGGTTTTGCATTTTTCATGTAATGATCACATCCTCTCATGTGCTTTTGAAGTGTTGATGGCATTGTTCTCATCAAAAACCATGTCTGGAGACAATAGCAACTTGTGGCCACCTGCTGATGTGGCAGTTTTCATTTTGTCTGTCTTGTCCTGGCACAAGCTGCCCTATCCCAGCTTGACTAAACCCTACCGAAGAACTCTCATGCTGCTGGTAGAATGGGCGGTAGGGCTGTTGAGCTGGGTGTGTACTCGTGAAGCTGTGGCATCGTTGTCTGGCTAATATGCTTATCTCCATAATAGAAGGCTGACCATAAAATCCAGAAGTACCTTCTACATTGCTGCATCTGCTTTTGTAACTCGGAGTCTTAAGGAAACGCTGAGGTAAGTCTATAGGCAAAGTGAAGGGCAGCGATGGTAGGGTTTTTGTTGTATAAACACGTCTGTTCTTAAATAAGGGAAACATGTCAGTATGCTTTTCAGAGCATCCATGGATGTGGATGGGGTCGCTCAAATATGGCACATGATCAGGACTGGTGCCTCCTGCTGTGATGAGCAGACTGAAAACTTCAAAAGGAGATTTCTAGCTGTGACTTGCTGTGTGTGTTCACAAGGCCTGTCAGTCTGCCGTTCCCATTTGATTTAGGATGATGAAAGCAGAAGTGAAACCAAACTCATAGTGAAGTGAGTTTGGTTTGATGGCACTATAATTCCCAGCGGTCTGAGGAAGGAGCGATGATGCCGATGGCAAGTGTGGTACACTGCTGTCAGCTGTCATACGGCAATGGATGGGCACCTCGGCACTGGCTGTAAATATGGGCAAAAGTGTTGCAACTGGAATCTAATTTTCAGCTTTCTGCTTTTCCAACTGTTCAGTTCTGGGACGTACAGTTGGATCCACCACAGAGTTGACAATGAGCATGCACTTCGCTGCTTTCCCAAAGGTTAGGACATCTGCAACTCCAGGTTTTTAGCACACTATGTCTTTTCACAGGTTTGGCTCAGTCTTGGGGTAAGCAAGTTGTTTCCTACTTGTGCTTCTGAGTTATGTGGAGTTTGTGTGACTGGCCAGCTTCACACCATAAAACAATTCTTGAAAAGGGGAACAATCACATCTTCCCATCTTCTAACACCAGATTATTAGGAGTTGTCAGTAAGTTATACAGTTTTGCCTTTTGTCCAGCTCTGTAAACAACTGCATGAAATCACTAGCCATGAATAAGTTAAAATGAAATGCATTTTAGCTTTTTAAAACCCAATACTTTATTCCTAGTAAAGTAGGGACTGTATCCTGGAAACCTGGTTCAGTTTTCCAGCTGTCTGGAGAAGGGCCTTCGTGCCTCAACATTTTTTTCCAGCTGTATGTTTTATTAGAGAGATTCCCTCCCCTGAAAATGTCTCTTATTCCTAAAATACCAGGCTATAAATACTCCTGCTGCGTCATGTTGTACACAGGCTTTTGAATCTGTGTTTGTGCGGGCATACTGGAGAGAATAATATCCTTTGCTGTGGATCTGTGAAAATGCTGTGAAAGCATTGTGGGGGATAACACACCCAATTTTAGAGAGCATCTTTCAGAATTTCTACAAAGAAAACGGCAGAACTGGCAACCAGAAATACACTAAGAAAATCATGCAAAGCATTTGCCCAGTAGAGTGGGATTTTACTCCTGTGCACTGAAGAACAATGACAAGCAACATGCTCGCTGCTATATTAATAGTTGGTTGGTTGTTTTTTTTCACTGTAGCTCTTCAATCACGTTCTTCAGCTTGTCATGCTTTTGCCATACTAAACCTTCCTGTAAGACTTGCTCCTATCTTACCCATCCTCTATCCCTTCTGATAAATTTGCCAGGCAATGAAACAGGATGGAAATGTTAGGGTGGTACTGGCAAGGAGGTATGGACTCTTTCAGTGAGGAGGAATGACATTGTGACTTTTGTGGCTTATCTGACATTTAGCTGTTGAAATCCTATCAACCAGCTTGTGAAAAATGTATAAAATTTGAAATTCTTGCATGGAATCTGTTAGAGCATTATCTCATTTTTAATTGTTTAAATTTGTATGCTACATATGCTTCTGTGATCTTTACTTTTACGAAATACTTAGTTCATAATTTACCAGTGTTTGAAAGCTAACAATCAGACTTAGCTCTACACATGAGTGTGAACCCTACTATGTAGACACAACCTTTTTTTCTAATGGCTGTATTTAACCTCATTACCCTGCTGCAGTACTTAAAACTAGTAACTCCACTCTCATTGCCTTTACATGGAGAGTGTTGAAATGTGTGATGGAGCCTCGTTTTCTCTGCAAAGCTGAATGAAGTTAAGCCATCTTAACTTAGATCATTTAATAATAGTTATTAATGATGGGAGGCTGAACAAAGTTTTTAAATTATGTTGTCCTCTCCAGTATGTCTGGTTTTCTAGACTGAAATCAGTATGTATAATAAACTGCCCTAAAGGAAATTTTCCAACAGCCGCATACGCTGTTGATGCTGTAATGCCTGGCTGTTTTACTTTTTACACACAAACAGAAAGCTGGCAAGAGAAACTGAATTTGTTAGATCATCTGATATTCAAATGGAGGACGATTGAGGCAAAACAGTTGCAGAAACGTAACTCAGTAAAACTTGCTTCTCCCAGAGCGATGATTTTTGTCTTTGCATTAGTTTACAAAATAGATGTTTTCAGACTAGCTTGCTTTCTAAATAATGAAACAGTGGCCAGTAACATCTTTTAGTTTTAAAAAGCTGCCATTATTTAGTCATGAATTATATTTATCAGCCCTTTTGGTGGCTCTCTTAGCCTGTTCTCTATGGTAGGTGTTTAGTCGTAGATCAGTTTATGGTTAGGTGACTTTCCTCTGTGCTTACAAAAGTTATCTTCAGCGTTGTGACTTTCCACCATGATATACACAGGGTAGGTAATGTCAGTTGTTGAGGTTGCCTGAGAGTTCCCACTAGAAATTTTATTTTCTAGTATTTATCTACAGTAGTTTTCTGTAGTCTTGCTTGTTGGCTCTCACCTGCTGACAGAGAGACCCCAGTTCAGTGTCATGGTTTAGCAAGAGAGTTGGGATTTGAAGCCAATGTCACTTGCAGACTCTCTCATTTGTGTCTGAAATTTGTAATTGTGTGTGTTAGGCTGCAGCATGTACAAATGACTGTGGGGATATTCTTCAGCTCTGTTTAAACCTTTCAGATGTTACTGATGGAGTCTTTACTGCTGGACTGGAGTGATTGTAGTGCACTTCTGCAGAGTCTGTCAGCACAGTTTTGGAAAACAACTAGAGAGCATCATGTATTAATAATCTAACGACCCTTTCCACTCAGGGCCATTTCTTCACATCTTAAAGGGCTTGGCGATACTAAGTAAGTATCTGACAGTTCGGTAAAGTTGTGTAATAGAAGTCTTTTTAGTTACATTTCACCCTTTGACCGTTTTAATCACAAAAGCAATCCCAGCAGCTAGAAATTACAGGAAGCCTCAGAAGAGAACGGAATTAATAAATGAAGGCAATTGACTCTGGAAGTGAGCTTTCCTTTGAGGCAAGAGCCATGTCAGAGCAGCAGAAGGGTCCACCGGCATACCTGTGTGGGAGGAAGGGTGCCGCTGTGGCTGGTGTGCTCGGTCTGCAGGAAAACCGTTCTGCAGGGACCGGACTCTCATTCTGTGACCGTGCAAGGAACATGCAAGGAGCCCAGGTCATTTACTCGCAAGTCAGACCGTGATCCTTTCTATCTGTAAGTATTAAGGGGAATCCTTTATAATATATATTAATTGTCTTTATCACTCATTGATGCACAATAAAGAGAGAGCAGTAAGAAAGATTTATCTGCCAGAAAAATACATTAGAATCCCGGACAGCCAACTGGGTTAATTTTCACTTTGGCACAAGCATAACTCCTGAACAGGCACTTAATAAATTCAAAAATACCTGAATGTGCAGTCTTAACATTTGCTTTTTAGAAGTATGCTTCTGACAGATGCTTGAATGCTCAAATGAAAAGTGAATTCAGGGCTTTAGCAAGAGTAACTAGGTAATTCATGTCATTAAGGTTTCTTTTCACTTCCCGTACTTATAACTGGCAGTGATTTCCAATTTTGCACTTTTGCTATAAGAATAACTTTTAAAACAGCAAGTGTCTGTTCCATAAGGACCTCTTTCTCTGTTTATACTTGCCCTTTAAATCTATAAAGTAGTCTAATGTAAATGACAACTTTTGGACTTTGCCCTAAATACACAGCAATATAAGCTATTTTACTTTTGTTCCTGCGGTTACCACATTTATTATAGCTCTTTATTTTCTCCACACTAGATTTCTTGGATTTCACTCTTTGCTAGCAGTATTTCTGTGTGCCTGTGGAAGAACACTGATCACTTTGCCCAGATCACCACTGTTTCTTAATGCAAGGAGGAAAATTTATTTTTTTTTTTTACTAAATTGCACCCAAGTTTATACAAATGACTGTTGGAAAAAATGGCATGTTAAGGAGTTACTCTAATTAACTGATTAGAGGCCCTGATCCTGTAAAATTATTATGTGGGTACATTGCTTTATGGAGATACCATTTACATTAATGGAACTTCTCTGGTTGTGCAAATTTAAGTACACGGAGATTTTTGGAGAATCGGGATCAACATTTTTAGGTGCTTCATTGATATGCTAATTAATTTAGTTAATATTAGACATACTACTATCAGGGAAGGGGATTTTATATCCATGTTATTAATCCTGCACTGGGCATGCTTTATGTGTGTGCACACGCTTTTCCCTACAGACCTTCAGGAGTTTTGGATGCTCAGAAAATGTGATGCCAAAGCCAGTGTCTGCACACTGGGTATCCTGCTCCGGAGGTCATGTAGTTCAGCATGCATCTCCCATCGTGCACAGAGATCCGATGATCAGCATGTGTGAGCACTCATCTGGTGTGTGACTCTTGATTCCAGTGAGATAAGACCAGTGACTTGAAAGTCAGTTGTGTCTACAACAATCTGTGTCATGCACTTGTAGGGGGAGCAGATCCTTCAGCTGTGGCTGAATCACAGCAGCCGCGGTGCTGAAGCTGCTGACTAATCCATGACAGGACTGCTGCCAAGACTGTTCTGCTCATTTACAGAGGTCAGGGATGACTCAAAACAGCACATGTTCCACATTAGTGCCCAGAGGCAATTGCTGTTTACATCATGACAATGTTAATTATCACGTACAACACTCCTGCAAGGAGTAAAATGGCACTGACAAAGATGCAATTATTTGACTATTTGCTTCCTTAGTGCTCTGATAATGTCAGTGTCTGACTGCTGCTCTAGTGATGCTTTTAAAGACTATGATGTCTTGCAGCTATGGTGTGTTGAAAGCTGCAGCTTCTCCTGCCTGTGTGTGCATGTGTCTGTGTGGGGAAACTTGCTGTTGAACAAAAAGCTTCTGCCACGCTGATGCTTCACATCAAACACCGTTGTAATTCTGCTGGATAAGCTAAACTGATCATTGCAATGGAGTAGCCAAGTCAGGGTTTGAAAGAGGGAAAGGGTGAGTGCAGGGGAGAGGAAGTTTTAGCACCTGCAGTTATTTCACTTCAGCAGTGTTATAGTTAAATCTTAGATAAATTGTTAAATAGGCTCTGGCTGCCAGTTTCAGCACTGCTGCAGCGATTGCAGATGACTGCTGCTCTGTGGCTGTGGGCCAGCCATTGCCCATGCTGCTCTGGTGGGAGAGGGAGAAATGTCAGGGTAATTCAATGTGTGGTCAGCTGGGAGTCACCCAGGGCTTGTTTGCTCTCCAGGGAGCAGTGGAGACCAGAGCGGGGGGTGCCGAGTGCGGTCCCTAGGTCTCTAGGGCAGCTTCAGTGTCAACAGCTAGGTGGGAAAGTTGTAGATGGGCTCTCACGCTGCTGCCACCGGGTCTCCTTGCCACGTGACCGGTTTATGAACAAATGCTTGTTCCTTTGAAGCTGGCCTTTACATCAGCCCTGTTCCTCAGAGGGGTCCCTCTGAATTTCCACAACTGCTGCTAATTGGTGCTGCTTTGGCACGGCTTATGGAGCAGCGGGAGGGCGGCGGGCACAGCCAGGCCATCGCTGCAGCCGCGCTCGGCCGTGCTGGCAGGGCTGGGCTCCTGCGCTCTGTTCTGCCCAGGCTTTCTTTCCAGCAGGACAGTAACCTGGCATAGCTTTATGACTAAATTTCTTTTAGGGAGACAAAATGAAAGAAGAAAACAAACCAAAAACAGCTGACTGCTTTATTTCTTGATTAGTTTCTTATTTAGAGCAAGTACTAATGACGTATTTAACAGAAAATCTGGAGCAGGGCTGACTTCACTGAATAGTTGTTTCCATACTGCTGGTGAAGATTTTTACATTTTTTTTCTCCCAAGTGCACCCCGCATTGCCTTTAGGGACAGCTAGTATAACTACTTTTGTGATTTTCTGTTTGGAAAAACCTGTGTTGTTGAAGCGTAACTTCTCTTCATGCATACCTCTCTTTCAGTAGTAGGTTGTCAACTTAAGAAAAACTGAAAGAATCTGATGATGAAGCTGAAATATCTTGTTTGATCATTTTTAGAATAGCAGATTTAGGGAATTTATTCCAAGACAACTCTATTGCCTACTTTTATATTGTTGCATGGTCAAAGAGAGTGGAAATCAAAATTAATTCCACTGGAGAGTTTTTTAATGTGATAGGAATTTTTTTTATTCTTTTGAATTGTAACAAATGTGCAATGTAAAAATTTCAGACTATCCTGTAAAATTGCATAGTTCTTGTTCTAGTTCTTACTAGTAACAAGGTTGGTTGAATTTTACAAAGATGTTTGTTCTATCCCACAATTAAAATACAAACTGGGTTTGTTTCTTTGACCTCTTGGCTTCCCTTTCTATAACAAAGGCAGGTATAAAGCAAATACAAGGGATTAGTAGACTAATCTTCAACATGAATTTGATTCTGGACTCTGTAGGATAAGCTGTCTGTTGCTGGGCAATGATCAGCCAAATTGTGCTGCTTGTCGGAAAAGTGAGTGATTATGCAATGCTCTCCAGGACAAAATTCACTAAAGTCACTGACAGCCTTGAGTGAACCTGTATATGGAATTCTGCTCCACAAAAACCCAGTGTCAATCACATGAATTGCTTATGCAACAAAATTTTGCTTGTTGATGGTGTCAAGGGAGGTTTTTATCCTTCTCTGATTAGGGCTGAAACCTAATTATAACATGTTACAACATCAAGTGATGCTTTCCTGCAGCTATCGTTGCCTTCGAACGCATGTAATCGGCTGCAGAAGCAATCACAGGTTTTGTTGTAATACAAAATAGCAACATGCTCTGAGAACCTTGCTGAAAGAAATTTGAGATAGCATTCTGTACCAAACCCCCTTACTGACCTCAGGAAGGTTTTTGATGCTGAGCTAAAGCAGAACCCACTTTCAGCCATTGTGGTAGAAGAATCAGACACAATTATTATTGTTTTAAAGCCAAAATGGACAAGTGAGGCCTGCAGCTTACTCCTGGCCATCAGCACATGCAATGAGATTACGTTCCCTTTCATCTTGGAATAACTTAGAACCCAGCTCATTTTGTTGTCTGATGAATTTACCCAGACAATGAATTTACATTAAACAGTAGCAAAATCTGCTCTATAAGGAAGTCAGTGTTGAAGGATGATTATTGCTAGCATAAGGAGTTACAATGCTTTGTTTTATAATTATTGGATATTTGTTGTGTTAGTGCTATAGGAGGAGCACAAGCACAGAATACAAAGAGGATTACTCCTTTAAAAGGAAGAACCTCAACTATTTCATTCATATTTTTAAGTGAGTCAGCTGGAGCACAGACATTTGATGGAGCAGAAATGGCTGATTAATTACATTGCATAGGAACACGCTCTCTAGCCTTGCCCTTCAAAACACTGCCAAATGCTAATCAGAGGGGTTGACTGTTTAGATACTTTCATTGGAGTAATGGGTCGCTGATCTGCCATGAAAGAGGGCGATATTATGACAACTGCATATAGTTCTTGAACTATTAGAAAGTTCCCTGCTTTATGCCAACCCTATACAAGATGGTGTGGGCCTTTTCACTGTGAAGTTCAGGCCACGTCATGGGAAAATCTTTGGTTTCATTGGTCAGCAAAAATTCTGGGTTAGTTCCCAGGTTGGAGGACTAGGGAAAATAGTTTCATTCATTTAGTAGCCTAATAGGGTCCTTCTTTCCGTTATCTGCAACAACCTGCCTTCTTTCTGCTATGAGAGATGCTGCAGAAGCCAGGTTGCAGGTCTGCGTTGTAGCTTCTGTTCTCACATGTCATGTCCTGTGAATGTTACAACTTCCTGAACAAGGCCAACACGCTGAATTATCAGAAAACTTCTTTACGGAAGAAAAAGACACACTCACGTCTCCGCCAGATTTATTGTTCATAAATTAGGTTAGTTTATTCAAACGATGAATGATCTGAGCCACCTGGCCAGAATGAACTAGTAATGGAAAAAGAGCTCTCTGTTAGATGCAAAGTTCAAGTTAGTTTAGGATGAACATGTGACTTACTGTGCGTGCACAGGTATTTAGATTAGTCAATAGACCTACATTTCTTCCTTAATTCTGTCTGCAAGGCAAGTCTGCAGATCCCAGAAGAAAAATCATCTCTCTGTGACTTATGGTCTAGCTCTAAAAAAGAAATAGGAGAAATGTTCTAAGATGACAATTTTATACATTAGCTTTTACACCAACACTTTAGACGTAAAAGGCTCGATCAACTCCAAGAATTTTGTTTCCTTCCTGTTTTCTGAAAATTTTTAATTCTGAAAATTATTTTCAGAGAGAAAAATAATTTAAACTATATGAAGATGATCGTGAGCCATGCTGCATGGTTCTGACACATGACTATGTATTTTGCTTAGGATTTTTCAGTTCTTACGATAGGAAATTTTCTCAGTGTTTTATTTACAAGTGAGATCACGGTTACAGACTAGGACATATTCAGTGTAGTTGAACTGAGTGTATCAGGCCTCAGGAAAAGTCGAACTAAGGGAATAGGTGTTATCTGTGATTTTTCATTTAAAATGCTTTGTGACTTTAATTTTGTAGACACGAATTGCTGAAGCTGGATTTCAGCAAGCCAGGTTGAGTAAGCGTTAACAAGATTCTGTGTAAAAGCAGAGATTTAAGATACCTGTATAGGGGAATATATGCTGTGTCCTTAGCCCTGTGTGCCTTAGAGTTGTTCTTACAAATATACCTGAGGGGGAAAGAATATAGGCACTTTAAAGAGTTGATGTGATCTGTACCTCTGTTACAGGAATCACAGATGCCCATGCTGTGCCCCTTACGGTGCAGGGTTTCAGAGCAAAGGTTCTTTTTTTCCTTTGCTACCTTCAGCAGTCATTTTGTCATTTTGAACACTGAGCGCTCTTCATCCTGCCGACTTGAACAGTCTTCTAAAGTGTTTACTTTCAAAGCCTTCAGACAAAGTCAGTATTTATTTTCTGTATTGTTTTGTAGGATTTTATTCCATACCATAATTTGGATTTTATTTTTTTTTTAAAAAAAATTCTGTTCCATTTTTTTTAAAATGTTTTTATTCTGGTTTTTAATGTTTCTATTCTATATGGCCTATGGCCTTGGTAGTGGCAAGTTAATGGTTGGACTCGATGATCTTAAGGGTCTTTTCCAGCCTAAATGATTCTGTGATTCTATTTAAACAGGTGTATGTGACCTAGATAATTTAATTTGTGTCCCTAGTATCAGTGGGGATGTGTGAGCCTGAAATACTGACAATTCCATTGAACATACGTGGATTTAGAAGAATAAGAAGGGTAATGGCCTGTTACTGTGTGCTATGCCAGATGCTTTAGTGTCTGGGATATGTTTTGTTAGCATGTAGAAATAACTCTTCCAGTCCCACCTAAAGGAACCAAATATATAATTCATACTTACCGTGTCACGTGCCATAGAAATGTGGAACGGTACTTACTCCAGAGAGCTCCTAATGGAGCTGGGTTAGTAACAAGCTGAATCTGAAGAAAAGTCTGGCAAATTTTTCCATAGTGTTTGTGAGCTACTTGGGGTCTCACGGAGACGCACGGGGCCCCTGGATAGCCCCCGCAAAGATGGGTTCTTTCGGCACTGTTCTTTAACTCTGTCACTGGTTCGTAAGAAACAGTCACAGGTTCTTAATCGTTGCGGTCTTGAACCAGACTGGAATTGGCCATTAGTGATGTGAGACCTTGTCTGCTGCGTACAAGTGGTGCTTAGTACTTTTAACTCTTGAAAAATTTTTAAGGATATAGATGGTCTAGCCACTTCATGTGAGACCTGGCTGTTTGTTCACTGAGCTGCTTACCCAAGTTAGGCATTTTTTGACTGTGAATTCTGCCTGATTGATTTATGAAAATATTGAATGGTTACTTTTAGATTTGTTTTCCGTTTTACTCCACTGTCCATTTCCAGAAGCAATAGTGCTAAGGCAGTACAGAAAAGCATTTGAGCTGCAGAGTTGGAGCATCATTTTCCAAACTATTGTTTCTACACCTATAATTTCTGGATAAATTTGTAAATGTTCGCATATCTGCTTGAGGCAAGCTCTGTTCAACTGTGAAGTAATTTTTTTCTCCCCCCACCCTCACCAATGGCATTGAAGCTACACCTTCATTTAGAATTTTTATTTCAGGAGGAAAATGTACTGGAAGTTAAGCTGGCGTACAGCACAAAGGGAATATTTTGAATGTGTTAAATGTTTGTGAAAATTCTTACTTGGTTTTATTGGTGCTAGGCAAGATCTTGGAGATACCTTTCAAAGCATGTTCAGTTTTCTGAAAGGAATTGGGGCAGAGACATTCTGACATTAATAAGTAAGAGGGAGTAAATAATAGGTATTATGTGCACAGGGGAAAATGATTTGAGTGTAACATAATAAGATAATAAGGAGAAATTAAGTGGTAAAAAGATTTTGGTTTAACAGCAAAAACTGCATGGTGAATATTTGCCTATTAATTTAATTTCACTGCAAGTTCCCTGTGAAACTTTAAGTCTCAGGGGGTCATTTGTCAAATCTTCAGTTAATGTTTCATTAAAAGTAATTTAAACTTGTGGAGACTGTAAGTAAAATTGCAAGTGCACATTATCTCCCCCCAGTTTCACACTGTCTTGACCCTTCCAGCTAACTTTGGAGGCTGCTCATCAAATATTGAGCAGCTGTTAGTGTAATTGCATTCAGTCCACATGCCTATAAAAGATAATCAAGTCTGGGCTAGCCAGGCAGGCCAAGCAGGCAAGAGGATCTAAAGAAAAAACCCCAAACAAACCAACCAACCAACCAACCAACCACCAACCAACCGAAAAAAAAGAGAGGAGGAAGAAAAAGACTGTTGCCAACATGTTGCATCCTGGGCTGGGATTAATGAGGTTACCTGTCACTTTTCCTTGGCGGTTGTCCCATCCCTCATCCATGCTCTTCAGAAGGCCACAGGGAGGGTGTAAGTTCAGCACTAGCTCAGGAGCTTTTTAGTACTGCTACTTTTGTACTCCTAGAGTTTATCAAAAAGAAAATATGAATTAGAGCATTTAAAAAAAAAAAAAAAAAAAAGATAAGCCTAGTTGTTAAGAATATTTAAGAATATTCAATAGTCCTGGTTAGGAGTGGTTCAAAATGAGGGAGACAATGTTGATGGAGTTGAGAAGACCTGCAGATGTCTTGTTTTAAAAGCAGACCTGTGAGAAGTGTACATGTACGAGGCTGCCTCTGTCCTGCTCTTTTTATTGTATGCTAAGTTAATGGGAGGAAGAAATTGTTTCTTAATACTGTACCTAAATACTTGGGCTGATATTTTCTAAGACTTAGATGTAAGCATAACTTTAATTTTAAAGAACACTGTATCTCTATTTTAAATGAAGATATTTAATTTTCTGACCAGCTAGGTGAATGGTAAGCTCTTTCAAGAAGGAAATACCAAGCCAAAGGGCACAAACAGTCTTTGATACTTTTGCACATAAATCCTAGTTTGTAGATATTTATCCCATTAGAGACAAGCTTTACTGGCATGATTAGGAACTATTGTACATGAATTTGGTAACGCATTAGCTTAAATGTATTTGGCCTGATTAACACCAGCTGAACTTAATTTATTACATGTGTGGCTAGGACTGAAGTGTGCTGTTTTGTCTCTTTTCACCAGTGTGACTGGGAAGAGTCTTGCCCAGTGTGGGTTAGCCCAGTGCATGGCAGAGTCTTCAAGAAAACTGTCGTGCCAGCTTAGTGTCCGTGAGCAGGAAATCCATTTTAGCAGATCTGGAGAAGTAGCTAGCGGTAGTGCTGTGACAATTTCAATTAGAGGTCTGAGAATGGTAATTATGTTTACATACCAGCAGTCTGATTAAATGTAAACTAATTATGTGAAAAGCTTAAACTGTGACCTGAATTACTCTGGCTGAATCACGGTTGAACTTCAGCAGAGTTTTTGGATAACATATTATCATTACACAACCTTTCTTTTTTGTAGCTGGGCATATTGCCGGTATTACTGGGATAATCCAACCTTCCTTTCCCCTTTCTCTACTTCTTTCATCCAGCTTCAGGCATAACCTGTAGCTATTTTTGGATTCAGCTCTTCAAAACCCTATTTATAAAGCAAGAGGTATTCAGTTCCACCGGTACAAGAAACTGGGGAATATGAAATGGGTGTGCAGATAATCTGTCTTTTGAAGCAAAAGTGAGTTCAGGAGGATTTTTTTATACTGGCTGTAGAGGGGCTCTCCTCGTGGAACCTTCTCAGTCTTCAGAGAAGGGAGGGATGGTCTTTGTGGCCTGTTGTGCAAGTTGGTCTGCTGAAAAACAGAGTTTGTGACCCTCTCCAAAGCACGTGAAGATGACAGCTGAGAGAAGGCTGTAAGATATTTTAAGGACCAAGTGCACAACTGGGTACTTAAACCCTAGAGGACATTATCTCCAGAAGAGAGATCAAAATCTGTTTAACATAATCCACAGTCTGCCCTGTGCTGGAGTTCAACTAGTGATCTAGAACAAAATCCTTGAAAACTTAGGCAGTGTGTGTGGCACCATGATCTGACAGCGGTATAAACTGCAATTTTGAGCCAGTAGTACCCAGCAAAATCACAGAACCAAAGGACAGTTCTGGTTGGAAACGACCTCAGGCGATACCGGTACCTGGTCACCCTCTGTGCAAAGCAGGACTATACTCCATGTTAGATTAGGTTGCTCAAACCCTGAAAGTCCTGCAAAGCGTGTCCTCTCTGTCCGCTGCTGTACTTCCAATGTTCCCTCTAGGGGAAAAAGCCTTCTGGGTTTGGATGGAAAAATATCTGCATCAAAGCGTTGTCTGGTTCACATATCCTTTTGATACAATATAAATCAGCCTCAGAGCCTGAACCACAAGGCTGAACGTAGCATCCCATGATCCTTTCATGGGATTTCAATGTCAAGATCAAAATACATAGAAAACCTGAGCTGTTTATCCAACACTGAACATCATCCTAGAACTCTGGATTTGCAAATTGTATGTCTTTTTTTTAATACTCATGAAAATGTGAACAAGTGTGACAACAAAGGAACAATTAAATTCAATTAGAACTGACTAATGTTACGGTACTGCGAAAAGATTATATCTTGTCAATCTGAATAAGTGATTGCTTTTATGGTTAAAGGATGACAATGCCTCCGGTTCTAAAGATGTAACATTCAGAATTGATCTGCAAATAGGTCTTCTTAAGTCTGACTTTTTCTGTTCTTAGTCCAAAAGGAGCAAAGCCTTCATTGCCTGCAGTGGTTTCGTTTCCGTTCACCAAAGGACTTCTGCAAGAGCCACTCCAACTGGGTTTGCTTGCTTCCATGTGCTGTAGATTACACACAATTCCCACAGCAGAAACAAATCACAGCAAATTATCTTATTTTCTATTTTCTTCTTTCTACAGGAATTTACTTCTGGCTTTATTAATTACCTACATGGAAGAGAAGACTGGCAGAAACATTCTGCAGGGATTAAATACAACCACATCTCAGTTTCTTTTCATAGCTTGTTTCCAATATTATGAGTGTTCAAAGGTCAGTTAAAATACCTCCGTGCCTTTTCAAGTGGTTTTTTTGTGAGTTTTTTGTTTGTTTGTTTGTTTTTTTCATTCTTGAAACCCAAACCTTCTGAATTAGTTGTCTTGTCTCTACTTTTCTCATCAGAATTACCGGGAATTTCTGGACTGCTGGCACAGCATTTGGGAGAGGAGATGTGTGTGGAGAAAAAAACAACAACTTGGTGTTTGATATATGAAAGATAGCTGGGTTTTGCAAAAACATAAGTAAATAAAATTTACTTTTAAAGTAAACTGACCTTAATACTCTTGAAACAAGTTGACATCCATATTGGGCATGTGGATTACTGCAGTGATATTTATAGGGCATAATCTGTTAATTGTAGAAATTCATGGGCTTTACAGCCATTTGGTAGCAAAGTCCTCAGTTTCTAGTATTACTGCAAGCAGTTTATATTGTTGCATGGAAGCATGTCCGTCTGTTTTTATGTCCTCACTGTTTTTCTGTGAGGGGTAATTTAACACTGTTGGAGGTAACTGAGGCTCAGGAATAGCATATGTAGAATTTTGGTCATGCAGTGCAACTTATGGTTTCTGCTGTGTTAAAGAATTGGCACACGCATATTCTCTTCAGCCTGAGCTTATTTGACACTCACACCAAAGCTTTTCAAACCTTTTGCTTAACCTTGTAAAAACAAACAAACAAAAATATTAAAGTTTTTTTCCCCTGTGCAGTGCAGCGGTTGGCCCGGGGAGCCTTTCAATGCATCTCAGCTTGTGATGCTTAGAAAAACTGGGATGCACAAGTAGCCCCTTCTTTTCCAGTAAGTATTGATGCCTTTGTCAACACGCATTTCACATATTTAGAAATAATGAATAGCATCTTTGGAAGATCCTAGAGATCAATGAGAATTGTTATATTTTTCTTTGATACCTCTTTATTATTCAAGTAAAGGCAAGTAAGTACAAGGTGTTAAAGTGTTTCAGCCAGAGATAAAAATGTGCTATTTCATCTTTAAAATCCAGAACTGCTCTGGTCCTTCTGTGCATCTTAACTATGTTTTCTCCATAATTTTTCTGCTATGATTACTTTTCTATTCTTATAGCTCAGATTTCAGCTCTGGGAACTTAACTGTCATGCTGACTTTTAACATCTCCGGGATTAGAAGTAATCTGTACCCTACAGTTTTAATTTTCTGATGATTTGTGTGATTTGATTAAACAGGTGTTCAACTAGGTACAGTTTCTGGGGATTTGGACAAAATTCAGCTTTTCCAATTAATAAGGATTTTGCAACCTTTTAAATAATTTTCAAAGTCTGTTTTAAATAGCCAAGGAGATGAATCTAAGCAGCAGTAATCTCTTCAACAATTTTCCTAACTGTACGCTGAGAGAAACTTTAGGCTAATTATTTTAAAACTGGTGGACTAGATTTTAATCATCAGGTCTCAGGAAACTTCTCCATTCCACTCAGTATTAATGTGATAAATGTGTGCATATTACACAATTTAGGCCTTGTTGTCAGTCTTTAATAAATCAGAACTTTGTTTCTTCTTGCCAAATTTTCTGGTCGTCTTTTCACTCATGCTTATCAGGAGGTTGCTTTGGTGTATAATCGCTAGTGACAATCTCAAAAACAGCCTTTTTAGTTATTTATTGCTTTGGCATCCCTCCCTGTGTTAAACCTTGACCTGCCTGAAAAGATCAGAGATCTAGTTGAGGTGAAAGAAAAATACTGAAGTTTTAGAAAAACTAGCAAAAAAAAAAAAAAAGAAGAAGGATTAATTCTTGTTGGCACTGGAGACATCATGAAATCGCATCACTTTACTGACATTGCTTTGGCCTTGTTAGTTCAAAGCTGATTTTCTTGCATCCTGTTGTTGCTTTTGTGTCAGGTTTCTTTGGTTTTTTTTTACTTCACCTCAGAGAAGAGTCAAATGTTTTTCTTTTGAGAGCCTGTTTGTATGGCTTGGGGAGTGGTCTTGTTCCTGTACCTGTTTTAGCCATGGTGCTGCTGAAGTCACAAACAAAGAAGTTTATTGCAGTAGAGGTAATTTTATTAGGAAGGGGACTAAAAATGTCTTAATGTTGGCATTGCCTGTTACTGTTTCCTACTTTGGATCAAGTTCTCAAGTTCATGGTACCATTTCTGATAACTTCTTGTTGTGACAAAGTACAGGAACCCTGCCTGGACGCTGTCTGGCACTGAAGGCGCCATGTGCTGCTGTGCAGCGATGCTTCAGTCCAGTCTGGTTTCTCAGAAATGAAGTGTGAGCTTCTATGGGGAAACATATATAATATTAATTAGATTGCCAAATATGTGATGCTTCCATCTCTGACTGTGGTCTGGGTAAGGCAGGTAGCTGAACTGTCTGCTTTCTGCCATCGCACTGCTGTTTCTAGCGGGGCTTATTCTGGCCTATTAGAGTGGGAATAAGAATCTCTTCGTAAAGTATTATGTTGCTCTGAGATTTTTCTGAACCTGGCTGAAGCAAATTTAATGCTCTAACTCCTAACACAAGAATTCAAATTATTTTTCCATTTACAGAGTTTAGCCTGGGAAACAGCAGTTTGTTCAGAAGTTCCTAGACCCATTAGCAGACCTCCTCTTTTATCTGACTTCAAGTGAAAACAGTTTTGCTTTAGTTCAATATATTTGAAATGGTGTGACAGCCTATGCAATGCTAAGCTTTGAAAAGTCAGAGCTGGATGTCATCAACCTAGAAATGACAAATCACATCATCCTGATTAACTGCATTACCTGGAGGAAGGATAGTGACGTGACATTGCACTAGATCTGATCAAGAACCTTAAGGGATCCTATAAATAATGTCTGTATAGGACTGAAGACAAATCTTTTGATGCAGACAGACATCTGCTTGTTAATATAAGACTTGTGTCTAGTCACAGCAGCGCCAGCCTGGCCCATGTTACGTTGCAAAGGACACATTAGGATGTTGTACCCTACAATCAACACTATTAACTGCAGCACTCTGATAACCAGTGCTAAAACACTACCACATTGACTACGTTACTAAATCATTAAAAAGCTCTGATGAGCTGAGTGTGTGCTACGTGACTGATATCTGAAATGATTTCCCAGGAGAGATGACTTGTCACTGAAGAACAGTTTGAGTAAGCCACATGGCCTCTCCTGTATCCTTAGTAGCCAATATGCAGGGCAAAAATTTTTAAAGACCTGGTCTAATAATGTGGATGGCACATATATATATATTTGAATATGTTTGTTAGATTATCTTAGGCTGATTTTGCATCTTTCTAATGTTTAATTACAGGAAAGCATGTTTCCTGAGAACTATGTAATCACAACAGCAAGTTCTAAGGAATTTTTGGGAATACTGGCAGGCTTGATGTAATACATGTCACCTTGAGATCTGGACTGAGAACCTTCCTACACAGCAGCATGAGATTATGTGAAATGGTGTTAACAATGACAATAATAATAATGACAACAACAATAATAATAATAGAAGGAAAAAGAAGGAATATTTAAAAAAGGAAAGAAAAAAGACAAGTGAACAGAATATTTCTCACTCACTGCTGGTTCAATTCTGACAGATGAAATTACCTGTGTTATCATCTCCAATGACTGGCCAGGTAATGTATTGAGGAAATACCAAAAGTAGGAGAATCAGTGACAAGGGGTTGCAAGAGGAGTCATCTTCAGCAACTAAATGGGGAAGAATTATGCTGAAGTTGTTCAGCATTTTCAGACAGAGGTAGGTGTGTGTATATTTAATAAAATCGCCGTAATGGTATTATTTACAGCTAACCAAGTGCTACCAAGTGCGTACATGTATTTGGTATCCTTTCTGCATCCACGTAAGGGTGTGCAGATCTAACATTTTTACAAGCTCTCTCTGGAGCTGACCAATACAACAGAGCAGACAAGGAATAATTATTGTAGACATACTCCAAACCGTGCATTGAGCATGTTATTACTACGAGATGCCTAAAAATAGCATCCCAGGACTTGCCTGGAGAGCTCTTGTCTGTGCTGAAGAAGAATGGATATGCCACTTAGAGCCTATTATTTAATGAGAAAGGCAATGTTGACACAAACTAAATTGCTTTAAAGCAAGGTCAGTCATTTTTCATGAAGAGAAAGCCTTGTGTTTCTACCAGTCAACAGTTCCCACCGGTGACCTGATTAGGCTGACACAGATACAGGGATGGAAGGAATTATTCTACTATATTTAAATACAGATATGCTTCTGGTTTTCAGTTTAGCTGAGCTGAACAAATATTAGCTTGGAATGATCTGAAACTGAAACATTTCAATAAATTGAATATTTTTTGTAGGTTGAATGAAGATTTATATCCAGCCACAAGTAAATCGAAATTTCAACTGCCCTTAATAAAAGCAAAAGGCTTGACTCATAAAACGGAAAAAGCTGAAGTCAGACTCTAATTTGGAAGGCAGTTCAGCTTGAAACTATTTTTCTTTTATTTATTATGAATAAATTCTTCCTAGAGAAAAATCCTTCAGCCCTATATTTCAAAAAAAAGTGCATGTATTTCAGGGGGAAAAGCAGAATCTACATTGCTTATTCAGTTCTCCCCATTCACAAAATACTGTTCTTGGTGGAGATGAAAGCTAACTCTTTCTGTACTTGTGAGGAAAGTTTCATTTGGAACAGAATGTCTCCTCACGTAACAAATCACCTGCTCCCTCTTTATTTCAACTTCCAGAATTTGTCGAGACTGTAGTCTAGCTGGAACTTGAAGTGGAGAAATAAATTGTAAAGCCGAGTGGAGGTGGTGGTAGTCACTCCTCCTTCGTTGACCTTGGTGCTCGCAGGGCTGTTTCTCACTCTTTTCTCCTCGCCCTTGCTGCCGGGCACTGGTTTCCCCTTTCTGAAATGCCGTTTTGCAGCGGCTGCCCCCACACCGCTGCGGGGCCCAGCCGTGCCCTGTGGCAGGGCCACTACAGAGCCATCCATGCCCAGCATGGGGTGGCCCCGGCATCTCCCCCCAGAGACCCCCACCGCCAGCCCCTGGGCACGGGTGTCTCTGCTTAAAAAAAATGCAGTTGTGGAGAAATGATGTGAAGGAAAAAGAGGTATGTCACTAGAGCCATGAGGAAGTATTTCCAGGGGTTGTGTGAAAGAACATAAACAGAAGCAGGAGGAGAAAGCTGAGTGGACCCTTGCTCTATGTTACTAGTTTTAACGGGAGAGCCTGTACTAAATCAGCACGAAACAACGTGACCCGAAAACGCTGCTGTTCAAGAGACCGTAGAGGAGAGGTATCGCAGGAGGATATTGTCTGTTACAGGAATGAAGAGACCGGAGAACAGAGAGGAAGGAGGACTTGAGGACAGAGGACATCTTCTAAGTTATGAACACACTGTACATTAGGCTTCAGCACTGTCACCCCTGATGTTCCCCCTCCCGCAAACCAGTGACGCGGACAGGGAGGTGCGCACCGTCTACAGGCTAAATTTTACAGTCACAAGAATTACGTTCACCTAGGGGAAAAAACAGGTGAATACTTGCTGAGTGTTGTGTTGATCAGTTAAGTCCCTCTCACAGCCTACTCAGGTGTCTCTTCTCCATGGCATCATTAGTTTCTCATGAACTTTGGCCTTCTACTTTTTTCATTTGTTTCATTTTGTTTTAACAGACTATCATTTGTGAAGGAAATCTGGCAAATATAACGTGATCCAGTGCAGACTGACTTGTGCTGTTTCATCAGGTTGGATAGATGATGCCCACTTCAATTTCTGTGTGTGCCTAAGCTGAAGCCCTGCAACATCATTTTATCTGTCATCATTAAACGCATTTCCAGATATTTTTAATAGAAGTGTCTGGCTACTTGGAGATAATGGACAAAGCATTTACAGTAATCACCTGTTCTCGCTATTCATGGGTGCGCAAGGAATCCACCAGCACAGTGCATCTTTTCAGAAGGATTTGGACCCTGACAGCCTGACACCATTGCCTTAAAGCCACATCAATGAAAGATTTTCGCGCAGCTACCAAAAAGATTTACTGGGGAGCCTGTGGGCTGAGCATTTCCAGTCTGGTGAAGTAGAAGTAATAAGAAAAACGGTCATGGTAAGAAAAATTACTTCCTGCACCTCTATTGTTGTTGTCCTAATTTTTTTTTGTATGAGTTAAACTCTCTTGTTTCCTATTGCTGGGTGCCTTGAATATTAACTCTTCAACATTTTTTGACAAGTCTCTTAGTCTGTAGCAAACGGTAACTCTCCCATTCTCCCCATATCTTTAACAATTATCATTTGAAAGTCCTTTGCAATGAGGAAGCGAGAGAAAATTTTGGGGTTTCCACAGTTTTTTAATAGCTTGAAAAATTATCCTGGAGAAGAAATAGTTGATGTAATTGGTCTAGAACTAATGAAAGAGGAGCTCTGATGAAATATATTGATATTTACCATAGTCTGCCTACAGAAGCAATTTTCTTCATTAATTCTTTTCTTCTTCTTCAAATTAATCTGGGGATAGTAAATATTAAATGCTCACCACTTAGAAGGAAAGGGATTTGTCACAGAGCAGTGGCACTGTGGCATTTGTAGAGACTTTTCCATCACTAAGGGATAATCGGTTTAATGACGGTGTGAACAGATTGCTAACTGCTGTGGTGGGCTTTCTGGGCTGGAGGGAGGAGGTTAAAGTCTGGCAATGTCAGCAGGTACCTGGCAAGAAAGTATGTTTGGTTTCTATACCAAATGTCATGACATTTTTGTTTTGTCTTCATTTTTCTTGTGGGCTCTTGCTCTGAGCAGCAGTTTTATTGTGAAATGCCGTTGCATCAGATCGAAGCTGTTTATTGTGCGCTATATTGCGCTCCGGATAAACCGAAAGGCATTCTGCCTACTCAAGGCTTAAACACAGGGTGGTGTTATTGCATTCATGCAGTTAGAGATGCATGCTAGAGGCTCTCAGCTGCTTGCTATCTGTAGCTTCTGCTGTATATGGTGTATCTGTGTACAGCAAAGTGGGTACATTTTATTTTCAAGAAATCTGTGTATAAATCCGGTGCAATTAAAATTATTAACCATAATAACAAATCTGTAGCATCTTTGACGCTATGAAACCAACACCTGGTCTCATTTTAGACCACTAGCTTGGTCTAAGCTTCAGATAAATAACTCCTTGGCTGACCTGTGCAATGGGAAAGTGTACAGAACACCTTGCTCTGCTACTTTGAGGTGAACACAGAGTCTCGAAATCAGACCAAAGTCCCCAGGCGGCTTGCCAACTGCCCTAGATGTTCTCAGTAGATTGTTAGCACTGCAGAAATTAAAGTACTTGTGAAATGCAGGAGGGTTTCGTAGTACCAGGGATTATTTATACCAAATTTCCACTGGTTTAAAACGTGTGATGGATGAGATTCCTACTTAAAACCACCTCTCTAATAAAAGCATGTTGCTGCTCAGTTCTACTCTGATCTGCAGAAATTTCAGCTGGGAAGTGTGTTTGAGGGCTTGGTGCTAAACATAGTGAATATCGTGATGTTAGATGATCAAAAACTGGTATTTGAAGTGGTGATTTCTATTGTGTTTTCCTATGATTTGAACGATTTGAATTACCAGCATTTTTGAAATGTCGGTTAGACATACAAGACTAGAGCTACCTGAGCCAGTCAAGGGTTATTAAAGGGCCGTTGCATCCTGCCTCGTGCTGGTGAGTGTCTTTGCTCTAGTATAATATAGAAAAGTACCAACAGTTTTCCAGTTTCCTAAGTGAATCTCCTGCAAGTTATAGAGAAGGCAAGGAACCAAGAGGAAAGTGTGGGTAAATTCCAAGTCACAACAGAGCAGAAAGTACAGCTCCAGTTCTCAGCACATAGGAGTTTGGTTTTAGTAGAGGTCTTACCTCATCATACTCAGGAAATGGCCTGCTTGCTTTCTTCCAAAACTTCCAACTCCTCCTCCTTACTGCTGGCCGTGGGGCGAATGCGCCCTCTCTGCATGTATCCCTGTGTCCTAAAACAGAGTGACAGTGTGGGAGCACTGACGGACGGATCCACAGACAGGTCCTGAGCTGCAGGTGCACAGCTTGATGTTGTCAGGCACATTTAAGATAGTTTTTAATATTTGTCCTACTGAATGTGGATATTGTGCTGCTGGGTTTGGGTGAAGCTCAGTGGGACTTCAGATCTGACATTGCTTTCCTTTCACCCTACAACTGTGGAGGTATTAGACAGTCCCATTGGCAGAGGTTTTAAAGAGGTCCAAGCACTGCGCTAGGAAAACATTGTGGCATCATCAGGAGAACTGGAAGGATGATAGGGATTTAACTGAATGTGCTTGCTTTTCTTTTAAATTTATGATATGTAAGACACTTATTAGAATATGCAATTAACCTTGAGTTTCTAAAATTGTGATGTATTTCTTTCCTTGGAATACAGTTCCAAATGAACTGCTAGCATAACTTCAGAAATGCCCTTGAGGTATTTAATATATATTAATTAAACAGGTGATTTTATGTACAGGTGGAGAGCCGTATAAATACTCAGACTTGGTTATAAATATTAGATTTAATCTTGGTAAGGACACTTAAAATAAAAGTGAGATATAGGTACGCATCAATTCCCAGGTCACCTAATTAAGTGGCATCCTTGCTTTGTAATTTTTATTGTGCTAAACAAGGAATGTGTATACTAATTAAGATGACTAATAGTTACATTCAATCTAATTATAGTTCTGCCAGGAGGCACTATAATAGTTAAGGGTCTGTCAATGTTTTTACTACAAAATCTTGGTCTTAGTGGTGTGTAGCTTAGCTATAGCACTGTACTTGCTGCCTTACAATGTGGTAGAAGATGAAACACGCTGCATGTACTGTCTTGATTTGAATTTTATTTGTTCACTTGAAAGGCATCTTTTTTGTAGTGTTTGAGATAGAAGGTTCAAAGTAAAAATACTGTTTATTGGTTTTGAAGCACACAAGAAAACTTCAGAAGTTTACATTGCAACTTGTTCCATTTGCATAAATATAAATATTTTGTTGTTTATTTGAGTGGAATCTCCTATGTTAGTAAAACTGAACAGGAAATCTGGCAGGAGCAAGATCTGGGCAGAGCTTTGGGTTCAGTATTTTTATCTGGGATGGTTCAGACTGGCATAGATTTTTTTCTTTTATATTTTATATAAAAAAATTATATTTATTTTATTTTATATGCACAGAAGGCAATGCTTTTGTCTTCACTGGGGCAGAAGTGGGAACAAGGACTGTGAAATGGACCTAGGCCTCACACAGGCCCTGCTGCCCCACTGGGTGTAGGTGTTGAGTAGACGATGGGGTGTTTTGAATCTGAGTTCATCAGCAAATCAGTAGCTATTATGTCATGTCCTGTCCTGAATGGAGAAGCTGCTTGTTAAGATTAACATTTCCCATGAACTTTTTTCTTATGGTCTTTTGAGTACTCTAAAAATGGGCAAAGAAGAAATAGATTTGGTGAAGAATGGTAAATACAGATCCAGAAAAGTGTATTTAGAAGATAATAGCCTCTTTTTTTTACAAAGACTGATATGTCTCATGAGAAATCTGTTTAAACTATCATTACATAAAAGCTGAGAAATTATTTCAGTTTCAGATGCTGTACATCTGGAGAACAGCAGCAATATACCACGTCTTCTCAGAAGTTAGTATGAGAGAGCCAATTTTGATTGGATTGTGTTGGTTTTGATAAGGTGAAAATGCAGGACAGGTTGGACAAATCTCACTTAAAAACAATCTAAAAGTGTTACTTGGTACACCTGTGGCAGAGCTGCATTTTCTCTCTAACAAGAATGATATTTTTGACCTGAATTTTCAGGGTAGTTGTCATACAACTGTAGTGCCCGGTGACAAAAACGGTGATTGTCAGGTATGCCCTGGTGGGCTTCAGTACTGCTTATGCTGGAACACTAACCGCAAGATAACACCACTCCAAATGAACAGTGTCTCTGTAAATACCATGGGACTCATTAAGAGCCATGGTTTGGCAATTAGCAGTTTCCGAGTGGCAACGGTGAGTGAAGATGTTTCACAGGGTGAAACATCCTTAGGATATTTCATGAGCTGCCAGAGTAAGAGAGAGACAGCGAGGCTGAGGCAGTAGCATTTTGCTCGAGGCTGAGATTCACAGCTCAGCATGGTCAGAAGATTAGTAGGAGGAGTAATTTTTTTTTTTCACCGAAATGCTCACCTAGAGCATCACCATGCCAGAATCTGACCCTCTGTGAAGGGGACCAGCTTAGGTTATTTTGTACGTCTAGTCTCACTGGCTGAGGCCACGCGTGTTTGTTCAACCTTCAGCTCTCGGACAACTCTCTTAAGTGCCAATCTGCCTTCTGCCCCTTCTTCAAGAGCTTCTTTTAGTGATCCAGACTCAGGTCTGCCTGTTGGTTTTCTGCAGACACCTACACAACTCATCCCATTCAGTGAGCATTTCTGGGTACTGCTCAACTCAAGGTGATTTTTTCAAGTCATCCTTTATTTTACAGCTTCCTCCTTCTTCAGATAGAAGCTCCCAGAAACCCAGCAAAAGCAGCTCATCAGCCTCGACTGCTTCCTTGTCCCAGGTGTGGTGGTACAGAGTTACTAACGTACAGTACGTGACAGCAACTGGTCCTGATGTGCAGTGTTTACAGTAAGGGCTTTGCACCATCATACAAACAGACCTTTTTCTTTCACCCTCCCAAAGATCAGAGCTAGTATTTGCACGAAGTCAACAATTTGTGTTTAATGTTATCTTTCATACACTGCTTGCTTGCTAGAAAATACGTCACCCTTGTAAGTGTTAAGTGTTTCATTCAAGAGATAGTTGAGAGAGACAACAAAGAACAAAACAATGCAAGATAAGCAAAAGCCTCTTAAAATGAGCTTGGAAATTTACTACTGGCCTTTGTTCCCTTATGGAGTTTCTGGTGCTGCACCAAGAAAAAAAAACGTGTGTGTGTGTATATATATATATATAGTCTTAGGAAATCGTATGCTGCCTGAAACATGAAATCTGTAGCACATTCTGAATATGTTTTTTGTGTAACAGCAAGAGATTAGAGATTTTTTTTTTTTAGTGCTGTCTTATTAAGCAAATAGAACAGACTTTCAGATCTTCATTGTCTATAGTTTACTTCTCTTTTGAGCTGGTATAAGATGAGTTGAAGCTCCTCAATCTTCACTGACTTTCATTTTCTCACATCAGCTGTGTTTTTTGAACAATGGTTTATAGGAATAGACACATTTACAACATGGTTTTAGCTGATCTTATTTAGAATTATATTTAATAGTAGTTTTTAGCCATCTTTGCTGCTGCTCTTTCTTGCATTTATATGCAATTGTTCTGAAAGATTACACCAAATATAAGCTATGCACAGTCAAGGAAGCTTGAAATCCATACCCATAGCTGACTTTTGAAGCCAAAATAAGAAAAGCTACACAAGCAACAGCTTATTTGAGATGTATATAAACTGTGTCTGCACATATATGCAGGTAAACATATTTTGTATATGTGTGTCTGAGGTTTGCTTCCTGGTACCTTTGTTACCTGGTAAATTCATGGTTTATGGAATTTTTTGACTGAAAGGGTTCAAATTCACCCTGATTTATGGCACTTTGTTATACTCAAAGGTTTATTCTGAATTCCACATTGGGTAAAACACACTTGCTGGCTGTGTGCCAAAGCCACAGCAAAACCAGTGTGTCCAAACAGTTGAGGGATTGGTCACTGTGTCCTCCCATGCTTGGCAGGGTCATGAGCCTGTGCAAACCCTTCACCAAGCTGGACACATTTTCCATGTTTTAAACTGTTCCCCAAAAGGAATGGGACTTCAGGGATGAATGGCCAAGGGTGATTTGTAAAATCTCCCAGCTTTTTACAGCATCTCTTTAGCAACTCGGTGTCCTGAATCGGGAAGCGGTTGATACGTACGTGTTAGCCACTAAGTGCAACTCCTGTCCAGAGCCAGGGAGAGCTTTTCGTGGCCCTGTTCCCCTGCGGCTGTGGCCAGCAGCCCCGTGCGGTGCCATACATCGCAGTCTGTGCAGGGGAGGGTGCAAGGAGGAATGCAAAGTCCAGCAGAATCGGGCTCCTTACTCCAAGAACATCTCGTAAGTGCTTTTATCCCTCTTCCCCAAGAGACAGAGACCTTTGGATAGGACATTCCTTTTAGATGTGCATAAACAAAAATAATCAATACTGTCTTTAATACAGTATTATTTTGTTTGTTCCCTAATAGTATTTAGTTTAAAATATGCACACGTAGGCATCTCCTGTTTTGGTCTATACTCCTTACTTTGCCAGACCACAGCAATCTGGTCATAACATCCTTATATATGGAGCTGTTTTTAGGCAACATATATTCTGATGTTAACGTGCCTGTGTTTGGCTCAGGTTGGTCCATGTGTTGGAGTTAAGTGGCTTTTTTATGATGTGAATAGCCTTGCTCCAGTGTGTCTCAAGAAAAATTCAGTCATTGGAAATCCTGCTTGGATCTTTCAAAGAGATTATTCTAATGGTTTCAAATGAGAGGCTTAGGAGTTTGAGAGGTAGGTGTTTTCACAGGCTGTCTCAGTGCCGATCACTCCTGAATTTCATTTGACATGCCTCACAATTAAATATAATACAGCCGTGAGAATGTAGGTCAGCAGTCTCTTTATTCTAAGTATGATTTGTTTTCAAGGTGAAAAACCCCTACCAAACAACTTTAAAGGAACTAAGAGAGAACAAAGAGCACAAAAATTACTTCAAAATAAACTTTTAATGAAGCTTTCTGCTACACACTTAAGGAACAGGTATTATGTTTCCTGGGGCACTATTAACACGCTGAATTAGCTTTATGTGCTGCCACTTTATTCTGAGACTCTCCTGATTATCATGACTTCGCTGTATGCCACTGTTCAGCATACTAAATGTCTGCTGGAAGAACAGGTCCCAAGGCTGTGAGTTAGGGACCCAGGGGCTGCAGACTTGTGCTTTCTTGAAGAAAGTGTCTCTGCAGATTTCATAGTCCAGCTTTTGTAGTAATTCCACCTCAGCTGTGCGCCCATCTGCCCGACCTGTCTTTAGTGTCCCTTTACAATCTGCACAGGCTGGCACAGCTGTCCCAAGGCTCCTCTGCAATGTCAGACAAGCAGAAGGGTTTCCCCTCTGCCCCATGGGGGGGGGGTTGCAACCAGCGCTGGATTCCCCCGGGCAGCTGCTTGTCACACACACACCTGAATCAGCAGAAACTGCCTGGCTTATGAGGCATTGAATTTAAAATTCAGTTTCTTGCTTCTCCTCAGACCAGGATTACCCTGGAGGCATACAACTGCTTATTCTTTCCTTACAGCAGCACAAACCGACGTAGAATGGCCGTAATGGAAGACATGAAAATGCTAAACATTGATATTTAGCATGCAGAAGCCCGTATTAAGGCCCCGCTATGCAAGACAGGACACAGAACAAAAGCACGCTCCTGAGAAAAACACTGTGCTTTAGTTGTGAGAAACAAAAGACGACTGTACTAAATAGATGAGGGGGTTGGAAGTAGCAATGAGATGACTATACTATGTTACTACAATAAGCAGCAGCCGCAGCACACCAGCTGCCTAACATCTTGCAGAAACAGTTTTGTGTAGTTGGAGAGCAACTTCCAACCATTTGCTTCACCAAAAGTACGCATCTTTGCATTTCAACCATAGGCAGTTTTTTCATTCGAGGTGCACCAAGCTACTGGCTGTAGAAATTAACCTGCATACATATTTCCCTGGTGCCTGGCTTGATGCTAGAACAGGGATTAGAGATGAGTAAGCACTTTGTGAAGAAGGAAAAATAGTGTGAAATTTAATTTCACTTTCGTGAGGGGGGCTTACAACCCTCCCCACCCTCCCCCAAAATAAACTATGCTTGTATTAAAACAAGGTGAAAAACATATGTGCAACTGATAGAAAATAGCATTCAGACAGCTGATTACTAGATTGATTGGAACCAAAGTGGATTGGCACTGAGATGGATTAATTGATTTTCCTGCATTTGGCAGAAACAAGGTCTGTCATAACAATTCTTAGCACTTCACAAACATTAACTAATCATTCGCCCTCTTGCTGTCAGGTAGTAATTTTCCTTCCTATACAGATGGAAAAAACCCCAGCAGCCAAGGATGAGTTACCTGCCTCAAGTGAAGCATCCTGCCAAAAGTGGCAGCAGGTTACCACTGCCACCTCAGCATGGGGATGCCGTGGGGAGCCCTGGGTCTCAGAGAGCCTGGGAGTTTTCATTTCATCCTGGTTTTCTGGGATACAGAAGCCAGATTAGTCTGAGGTGTCTGCAGAGCTGAATAGGTACAGTTTCTGTAAATGCTGTCTCCTTTCTCATAGGAATGAAGCCTGGAGCTACTTCCCCAGTGTCAGGGTTTAACCCCAGCCAGTAACCAAGTACCACGCAGATGCTCACTTCCCACTCTGCCCCAGAGGGATGGGCAGGAGGGTCAGGAAGGAATGTAAAACTCAAATGTTGAGATAAAAACAATATATTAACTGGGAAAAAAACCAAAATAAACCCAATAATAACAACAATAATTATAATAATTATCATGAAAAGGAGGCGGAAAGGGAGAGGAATAAAATCCAAAAAGAAGGAAGAAAAGACAAGTGATGCACAACACGTTGCTCACCACCTGCTGACTGATGCCCAGCCAGTCCCCGAGCCATGATTAACAGGCCCCAGCCAACCCTCCTGCTCTGTTTATACACTGAGCATGACATTCTGCGATACAGAACATCCCTTTGGCTAGTTCGAGTCACCTGTCCTGGCTGTGTCCCTTCCCAATATCTTGTGCCCCTCCAGCCCTCTCGCTGGCAGGGCCTGAGAAACTGTGAAAAGTCCTTGACTGAGTATAAACATTACCCAGCAACAACTAAAAACATCAGCATGTTATCAAAGTTGTTCTCACACCAAATCCAAAACACAGCACTGCACCAGCTGCTAAGAAGAAAATTAACTCTGTCCCAGCTGAAACCATGACACTGAATGAACAGCAGTCATTGATAAAGTATTATAAATCCGCAAACAGTGAGCTTTATCTAGCCTTTTCAGTTTTGAACAAATATATAACTATATGGAAACCAGATGTTTCTCCCACCTGTAATATTATCTTCCATGTCCTCTCCTAACTCTGAAAACAAGATTAAAATAGATGGCCTTATAAAAACATTACAGCATTGAAGGTCAGTTGTCCTGTGCAGTAGGCTTAACCTTCTTCACTGGACAGGGCCAATGCAAACACAGTATGTGTGCTAAGAGTCTTATCTCACTGCCTTGCCTTACACTCTTTCTTCCTTTTTTGGCTGAGCTATTAATAAAAAAAATGACAAGCTAAAAATCAATGTCAAATATAAAAAGTGTTTATTATCCATGTGAAACCTAATGCTGCATTTCCTGCAATGGCAGCAGTTGATTGATGAGGCTGACATGTAGGAGCATCCTCTCGTTTTGACAAGTTTGATAAAGCCTTCGACTTGATTTTTTTTTTTTCCTGATGGATAAACAGGAAACAGGTGTGGCAGACTTAAAATATAGATAATTTTTTTTGGTGTGCTTACTGTCTACTGTGAAATCCTGGTCTTTGGAAATGAAAATCTTTGACATCAAGTATCAAGCTTTCTCTCCAGCTTCCCTTGGGATAGCTTTGTGTACTTTCACTTCTGCAGCATCGCTTCCTATCCTTCCATGCCAATGGCATGTATCCTTCTGCCAGCCAGTACGTAGCAGTAAAATCAGTCGCTGTTTTAGTACTTTTACAATCCCTGAATTTTGTTACAAGTATTAATGAGGACACGCCTTCATTCCTTTGTGCTCCATCACATTACCTCCTCTTACAGCCTGTCTCTCCAAGGAAAGGTTGTAGGCCAGTGTGCTGCATTCAGGATTATCAGAGTCAGTGAAAACTATATGGTGAGCACTTATTTCATGTGGTACTGCTGTTCCTGGGGATCTCTGAATCCACTTAGGCAAGGCACTTTTGCATGTTACAAGGAAAGAAAATATAGACCTGTTAAATTAGATTTTGTCTAAAACAAGGGATAAAATTAAATACAATTACAGAACTAGTTCTTAACTTGAAGATTTAGATCATCTTAAAACCTGGAATTTGCCTATTAGAGGCACAAGGCCTGGCCCTGCTAAAGCCTAAAACCACACAGTGCTGAAGGGGGAAGTGTTAGTGCTACTTTCATTAATTGTTAGATGTGCTGCCAGGTTGGTGGGATTAATTCGCCCTGAAAGTAGAATGACAGCTTATAAAGCAGAAAGTTAACATGGTCATTGAAATGCTGAGAGGAAGAGTATATCTGACATTAACTCATTTGTGTTTTCTCCCCTTATCCATAACTGTTCAGAAGCAAAATTTGCAGTTGTAGTTCTGCATCACTTGCATGCTCCTCTCCCAGTGAGGGGTGGGGGAGGACTTGGCCAGCTCTGCTGATGGGCTTGCAGATGATGGGCCCAGATATGATGGCCCATTTCCTTTGAGAGGCTGGAGGGAGGTAGGGGCCAAGAACGGTGGAAGGGATCAAGGATGCTGGCTGAGCAGGCATGGGAAGGGCAATAGCAGGGAGCAGGTGAGCCTGGAGACATAGACAGAGCTACTTCTTGTTACCGTGTTGTGTTTTGATTGTTAGAAAAGCCAAACCTCTCTGAAGGAGAAGCTCAGGTTTCTCCTGTTTTCTGGTTGTGAACAAGTGTCTGCTTTGGGCTCTCATTCACTTCTTTTCAGGCACTGAGCCAGCCACAGGAACCTGGGGATGTCATTCAGTGGCAGCTGTCTCGTGACTGGGACTTTTGGCTACCAGGTCGATACCTTTGGAATTTTGCTGTAAACGTGTTATAGTGACATCAAACTGCATCGTTAGAAAATGAAAATCACCCTTCCTACACCATGACAAGGTGCTTTGAAATGGCTGCTCCCACAAGGCTTAGTAACACAAAGCATGTTGGTGTTCACCATTGTCTTTAGAAAACATCTGTATTTCTGATATGTCATGTTGGCACCATTTACCGTAACAGCTTGAAGCTTTTCCAGCTTGCTTTGGTGGTCAAACTGACCACAGCTATATCCTACATAGGCAGCGCCATGAAGGCATCTATTCAGGCTTGCTCTGCCTTCTGTGGAGCTAGGTGATTTCAGGGTTTGTGGCAGGTGCTATAAAATGGGGGGGGAACTCTGAGGCTGAACTAGCCTGGTTGATGATAGCATAGTGAATTAGAGATTTCTACAAAGAACTGAAACTCTACGATTTGAATTCCTGTCTAGTTTGGTCTGAACAGCTATAAATAAAACTAATTCAGAGGAAGTGTCTTTACTGATTAAAAAAAAATCAAAATAACTTGGTAACATCAGATGTATCATTAACTTTTGTCATTTGTTTCTAAAGGAAGCAATGTATTTTACCCTGAGATCAATCAATTATCATGTGTGAACTCTGCTAGTGATAGAGTATCTGTCACATTTATGAATTCATGAAGCACCTGTAGATTGTCTTTGTCAATAATAACTCCTCTGGGCTCTAAAAACATATTCTTCAAGTCTTTGTAGCCCAGCATGTCTGGCTTTCTGCTTCCTGTCACAACATGAGTCCAGAAATCTCAGTGCTGATGTAGTGATCATTGATACTCCTTTAACTGATATTCCTTAAAAAAAATAAAGAAATTAATAGTACAAATGAAACAGGAATGATTAGTGAGATAATACCACTTCTAAGTTACTTCACCAAGAGCAAGACAGAGACGTCTGGGCTGTGAATTTGAGGCCGTAGGTTGAGGTGGACACTCCACATCTACAGTAGTAGGGATAGGGAATCTATGGGCAGCTGCTGGAGATAATCCAAACTGTGAAGGAAAAAATAGCTAAGCAGGGCTGGAAAGGGATGGTGAAACTTTTGGAGAATGTGTTGCAAAGATAAGTCACTTTAAAGTGATCCACGTATCCACTAGAAACACTAGCCCCAGCTTGGACTCCAGTAACATCTAGGGTACGGCTTTTAAATCGGCTGGGTTCAGATGAGAAGCGTTGGTTCCTGCGATTGGGTACGATTGCATGGGAGCTCAGACTTGCTTGTAGAATTCAAACTCAGATTTCTAGGATGTCCAAAAATTAAATGGTACAGCCCAGCTTTCAGACTGGGCAGGCAGCTGCAGGGGATGATGATTATTTTTTTTTTTAATTTAAGAAATAAGTATGCCTCATGTTAGCAACTCGCTGTTTTCTCAAGAGTTAATTTTTCTGCCCTCATTTTCCCTTGAGTTTATTCCAAGTTATCTTAATCACATGCTATAAAGTAATTAAAAAATATAGGTCTTTAAATCCTTCCCTCAAAATGGCTCAGAAGGGAGTATGTGGGTCAGGGGAACGTTAGCACCAGAGAGTCTCATCAGACTGTAACAAGATAAATTATTCTACCATTTGCGAGAGCAGAATATAATGAGGTTTGACACAGTGAAAAAAACTGAAGCTCATTCTGTGACTGAAATTTTACCTATAAGGGTAGTTTTGAAATATCCCCAAGAGATGTTTGTGCAGCTGTTTAATACGATGTGTTTTCTTTATAGATGCTTAAACAGTCAGGCTTGCAGGAGCATCTGATATAGCTGTGGCGCAATGGAGGTGTTGGGCAAGCAGGAGGTGGATCCAAATCTGTCTTTTTGTCCTGCAGTTATTCAGAGACTAAGAGAAAAAGACCCACAAACCACAACAGAGTGATTTAGTTGGAACCACCCAGTGCCCCTTGGCTGAGTAGAGGGGTTTGGATGAAGGGCCTGGCTGAGTGTTCGAGGGTGGGGGCTCTGAGCAGAAACACTGCTCTGTAACAGAAATGCCTTTCCCAAGATGATCGGTCAAAACTAGTAAATCAGGGCGAAACATGGCAGGTGAGCGATGATTTCTGCATGTAACAAAACTCCGGAATCTGACTGAAAATATTTCAGGTCACTGTTGAAAAATGTTTGTTAGAAAGAGCACGATTTCAGCATGCGTGTAAGTGGGCAGAGCGTTTCACTGTCGGTTAGTTCTACCCATTTTTGTGATCTCTAGATTTGGTTTCTGCTGATAGAAAAATGGGAATTTCCTGAAAACGGAGAGCAGATGCTGACGTGTATTTAGCAAAACACACCAGAACCATGTTTGAATTTATAGACATCAACTTCTAGCTGTACCAGCAGAGCTGCAGCTCCAACAGGAGACCAGCCAGCAGCCAGATTGACCCTGGAAGAGGGTTATCCTGCAAGCAAGTCAGTAGAGGGCACGCGGAGCCGTGCAGCTGGCATGTCGCAGTACGGCACGGCTGTGGCACACACGGCTGCCTGTGCGGTGCGGGCTGGCAGAAACACCCTGGCCAACACGCCACCCTCAGCCTGCTGTGTGCCCTGCCGCAGCCCGGCTGCCCGTCAGCAGCAGTCATCTCCAGTGGTTCGCTTCTCCTGTGCAGTCACCCCGAGCTGGGAAGACAGGCAGATATAATCAGGACGTTCAAACATGATGCATGTAACAGGTACCTGAGGAATGTCCCAGTGTGGGCTGAGGACACGGCATTTCTGGGGACCCTGTCATCCTTGGAGAGCGGCTCGTGTGGAAGCAAAAGCCTTTTTTCTTGGGAACAGAACCAAGGTCTGCCTGCCTGGCCCACAATTCCATACCCAGGCCAGGGGAAGATCTGGTTGGTAAATATGTAACTGCACGATAGGTGGTCTCCCTCCCCAAGGCAGAATATCACACTTGCAAGACCTGCAAGCCTTCCAAAGCTCCGGTAGCCGTGGATTTTGTGCTGGGCGACGCCAGGAGGCAAGGATGACTTCAGCGCCTTGAATTGTGGCAAATGCCCCATGTGCAAAACTGCATTACTCAGGCTGTGCTTACGGTGGGAAAGATCATGAACTTGATGCCCGTGGAGTATCTGGGGATTTTTGAAAGGAAAAAACCAAGTCCACTGTAATACTAGTAATGTGGATAGTATTTTTCTGTTCTGCAATTTTGAGTATTGCCTTAATTAATTTTCCATCGTGGTGGTGATATGATCCAGGAGCTGAGTTTAGAGATCCTCAGGAATCTTGCACTGGGTATCCTTTAGCAGACGAGAAGTGGGGAGGGCTGAGACAGCAGTGGCTGGGTGCTGGGAACTGTCTCATGAAGCCAAGAGCATTTCGCCTGTGTCCCCGAGACCCTTATGCTATCAGCTTGTGCCTGTCTTGTCTCCTCCCAGGGCCACAGAGACAAAGCAGAGGAAGAAGCCTCAGTCATCACCCGACTGGCTCCAAACCAGGGGATATCACTTGTACTCCTCTGCCACCCCCCACATAACAACTGAAGGATTTTTTTTCAGGATGCCTGAATAAATAACACCCAGGCTCGATTACAGCTTGTCCTGAAACTCTCCCCAAACATCCTTCCTATGTAGCATGAAGTAGTTCTCAGCGCTGCTCTCCTTACTCCATTCTCCACAACTTTTTAACTATGGTAATCTCTAAACAACAGCTCAAGGCTTACAGTGTGAGTCTCTTAAGTACCGTCTTTACATAAAAAAAAAATAAAATAATCCCCTCTGCAACGCAGGTACCCACCTGTGAGCATATGGTTTGAGCTGGGAAACTACTGTTCTCTGTCCCGCTCCTCTACTCTTCTCAGTGATGTTTACGTAAAAAATCTAAGAAATAACACCTACATGATGCTTTGAATTTGCCTGCCTGGAAAACTCCATCATCTGTCAAATGAGTAACAAAATTTCTACATCTTCAGCAGTTCCAGAAATGTTATTTCAGATTATGATACAGCTGCAGGGCTCTGGATTAGCAGCTTCCCCAGGCAGTGTATTTGCAATTGGACTGTGAAGCTATATCCAGTATGGCTCTCAACCGGAGAAAAGACACAGCTGACTTACAGCGCTTCAAAAAAAAAAAACCAAAAAAAACCAAAAAAAAACCCCATAAAGTTCATCCAGCCAGTATGGCTGCTGCAGATTTGTAGTTCCCTGGGAAGTGGTAGTATAGCTGATCAAATTGTAATTAAAGCTAAAGTGAAGTGTTTTGTTCAAATAAATCAAATGCTTTGAAAAAGAAACATTTGCCAGACTCTTCTCTGCAGATACTGTCTTTTCAAAATGGAATTTTAGTTAATTAGCACTTTTTACAGATAGCCAAGCTTTCTTACTAGGTGAGATGCTGAACAAGGGTTACTGGTCTCCGAGGAGCAGAGGCTGATGACTATGTTACCTGATCCAGAATATCTCATATGTTAAGGCTGTTTCACATTACCATTTTCCATATAAACAAGGTGGAAGCTGTCCCTTCACCTGAGCGACTGGCCCATGCTACGACATTGCCTTGTCTTATGGCAGAGAAGCAAGGCTGTTGGTTGGCTGGTGGGTAAATGCACAGTACAGCAAAGTGACTTGAGCAACACAGGTGACAAAGGAGAACCTAAATGACACGATGAGTAATAAAACCAGACTCTCTCCATGGCTGCTGGTTTCAGTGAAGTAGCTTCCAGCTTTTTCTGTGATGTCAGATTTTTTTTTTTTCCCAAATCTAATAGCTCCGTAAGTGCCAAAACAAAGGAAAAAAGAAAAAGTCAAATAAAAATCTGCAGTAAAATTACTGGGAATGTTTAATAATACTGAAATGCATGTCACATTCTTCTGATTAGGACTTTGTGCTGATTTGTGCCCAAATCAGCGTGTAGATGAACTGTTTGGGATTGGAGCTGCTAGGATGCAGAAGGTCCAGACACCCAGAGGCTGGGGACAGTTCCAGACCAAGTTGTGCTTGGGAGGGGAGGCATCTCTGACAATGGGCTGGAACTGGGAAGAAAGTGAGATTTTAGGGGTTTTGTTGTTGAATATAACTGTGAATAACACAACAGTTGCCTTCATCATTTTTCTTGCAGAAATGAGGCGTGTTGAACTGTTTCCAGGTAGCAGATGGTAAGGGTCCCACTTTCATATTGGCTAGATCTGTGACTGGCTGGAAAGCAGCTTTTCTTTTGTGTTGTAGGATCTGTCACGGGAATTCTCAGACAGAAAAAAATATACTGAAATTAAAAGACTAGTAAATAATTTCCATTTATTCCTGGAGGGGGAGGTGGATCCTGACTCAGTGAAGTGCTCCAGCCCATCTCAGCTCAGAAAAACACTCAAGTATCTACTTTCACACTTGCTGATTTGGATCTGTAAATTCAAATGGCTTTTTCATAAATTTCTGTTTTTCTTTTTTATTTGGCTGTTGACAAAAATTTGTTCTTCATAGATATACTTCAGAGTAAGATAGAAATGTATCAGTATTTCCTGTCTGTTATCAAGACAGTTGCTTCCAGGTGATGGTCCTTCCACTATTTATCGATGACTGATCTAAGTAACCCACCTTCTTAAGTCAGCCAATTTAGAGCGAATGGGAGACATAAAAATAGTAGCGCTCAGACTTTCTGCTTGTCTCTACTAAGTGTTTAAAGTCCTTATCTGAGCTACAATAAAGTAAATGCTGCTGTGTTATGCTTTGTATACTTGACTTTCACCGTCCAAGGCCAGCGAGAGGATTTCCCAGTAAAAACTGTGGTTGCCCATCAATCAGGCTTTGCTCGACAGTCAGATTGTCTAAGAAGTGTTTTAGTTCAGGGTTTGTAGTTTTGTTCACTGTACTTCAGCCATGGTGCTGGCAAGCCTGTGGTGCTGACTGGTAACTGGTGATACAGCAAAGGTAACAGCCAAGGCAACTGGCAGAATGTTAGGGGTGATGGCAAAGTGTTTATGATTTTAAATGCTGAAATGTGTAAAGTGCCTATGGCTCTATAAAGATGCTGGAAGAATAAATAAAATAAATTGGACCATCTGGCACTCACAACTTTCTATGTAGTCTTAGCCGGCAGTTCATAGGAAATTAAAACATAATAATATTGTCTCTCTCGATGGTTGTTAGGAGTGATCATTGTGAAACACGTGTAAACACTGAACTAAAATTTCTGGAAACAGCAGTGTATGCAAAATTGGCAGAAAATCACTGTGCTCTTGGGATCAGAATAACTGGAAGGAGAGCACCAGTGAGCCTGGAAGACTCTTGGATCTGCAGGGCAAGTAATGGCTAACGCAAAATTGCCGGCTCCCTGTGCCAGGATGCTGACAGGCTGAAGTGCTGCTGGAGATGTGGCACTGCACTAAGCCATCTAATTTCTTGCAGTCTGTGGGTTTTGATAGAGCTGAGTGACATGATGCTTTGTTTCCAAATTGCTCATTGCCATCCTTTACTCATCCTTCAGAAAGGCCAGTTGTCAGAATGTTGTAAAGGGTGCTTTGAGTAACAGACTCTGGTGATTATATTAGTAAACTCTTACTGTTTCATAAGTGCTGATGAGTAAATCACAGAGAGCTTGTATGAACAGGCATCTTATTTAACAGTTTATAACCTATTGACCATTGGGTTTAGTTGATTTGAAAATGCAGTGTGCTTCTCCTCCCAGTCTCATTTTAAAAATTCCTAGCCAATGCACAATAGATCTCAAATATTTTCTTCTATATTGGAACCTTTTTGTAACATCATTTTTTGGTTGTTGACATTAATTGTGAATGTCAGTTTTAAGACTGAAGAGGAGAAAACATGGTAACTGGAAACCTTTATTAAGCTCTAGTGCTCGATGTATTTATGTCCTTGTTTAGGTGCATGGGACTTATGAAAAGTTAGAAAGAAAGCTCAAAAAAGGATGCTGCTCCATTTGTGCTGAATAGATGTATTTGTTTTGTCACCTACTTGTTAAGTTAATGAAACTAAACATAAATTGTGGAAGAAATGGACAACCCTGAACTTCTAGTCTGCCTGTGTGTACTAGATTATGGTAAAAAGCCAAGCTTGTTTTTACCCGAGCAGCAACTTGAGATACAAAGCCTACCTCAAAATAGATCAACATATGGATGCTGGATTTACCCTTATATGGGACTGTTTGACTTGGAATGTAAAACAAAAGGTTCAGCTATCGTTTTAAAGTGGGCAGCCATAAGGAGCTCAAGTAACATGATGAAAGAAAGAGGCTGTGGGACAGAAGAACTTGAGCTCCCTTGGTGGGAGTTAGAGGTACAATTCGCTGCGTGCCGGCACAAACCAGTGGGATGGATTGGTTTTGCTCCCTTGTAGTGGAGCTGTGACACATGCTTGCACGTTAGTGACATGTCTAAAGAAAAAGGGTTTATTTTCTTCCTTTCTTTTGTCTTTTTAAAGATGGCAATCTTGGCTGAGACTTGTAAAAGGGCCGTATCCCCACCCTGGATCCTTTCTGCACTTTGTGACTTGGTGAGAACCTTTCCTCCCAGGCCGTGACTGTGCAGGATCCAGAAATGCTTCTCAGCACTAACGAACTGTTGCTGTATTTCTAAGTATTTCATTTTTCAGTTCTAAAGAAAACTCTTTAAAGTACGATGAAAGCAACGCAAGTCAAGCTGATGCTTGCAGCTGGAATCCCTGACATGAGCACACACAGAAGTGAGGAGAGCCAAGCTTTCATCCTGCAGTTCCTTCTTTTGGGAGCAGAAGTAGTTGATATCCAGTGTTTTTAATAAAACTAATCTTTGGATAGGACTCACTTAATCTAGCTTTTTCTGCCTAGAAATTATAAATGTCTGGTCTTAGCTACATTCAGTCGCTAGCTGAGAGAGACAGGAATCTCTAGAGACCGCTTCATTCCACCTTGTTAGACACCCATCATTAAGTGAGCTGAGAGGAGCCCCGTTCATCATCATGCTTGCTGAAGAATTAAACTGTTGATATCTCAATATTTGACTTAATAAAAAGGCTTGTAAATAACATTTGAGTGAAAACATTGCATTTAATTTGATAAAGTAGAAAAAAATTATTTTTTGGAAGGACTCAGAAACTCAGCTTTTGTACACAAACTTCGTTGAAAGACTCATTTCACTCTGCTCCAAGGGAAAATAAGGTCTCAATTGTTTCTTGTGTGGCAGGTTCTGTTGAAACTGGATGTGAAAAATTCCCATCTTCAGAAGCTGATGAAGAACCTTTTGAATTTCCAAATTAATTTGGCTTGATTGTTATTGTGCCTTTTTCTTTTTGTTGGTTTCTACAGTCAGCCTAGTGAGAGTTATTGACGGGGCAACGTGCTGTTGAAGAAGTAGCCAGAGCCAAAGGATCAGAAAGAGATATGTTTTATTCAGTGTCAGGCTTCTGCCTGCTTAGCTGCATGTGTAGCATGGGACTCTGAACACTGCTGTTGACAGTAGTCAACAAAACATTACACTTTGGCCTTAAAATGTAGAGTGCAACGCCTCAGGAAAAGGATCTTGAATACTTATTTTTGTAGGCACATGCCATTTGAGGTTTTGTATTCCAAAGCTGGTAAAGTGGCTAGATTTGGGTGGATTTTCCTGGAGATGGCAGAAAGTGTTCATTCTTGCTGTAGTGCCACCAGTTGCCAAATCTTTGAGCTGTGCTCTCACTTGCAGGGTGGGTAGAGCCAAGCGAGGCAAAGGTTGAAAGCTTTGTATTGTGGGCAAAGCAGCATACTGTTTCTTCGTTTTAATTCAGAAACAGCTGTATTGCTTTAGCTGAAATAAATAAAAAAAAGATAAAAGAAATTGCTTGAGGCTTACACCCAGCATGTAAACTTTCAGCCTAAAGCTTGGCAATGGCATAAATAGCTGACAAAGGACCTTATACTGGAAAGCATTGGGCAACTTGGATAATGATGACTGATCCTTCAGATACATTTAAATGGAAACATCCAATGCCCATTATCTTACTAGGTTTCTTGCTTGCAGCTGGCATTCTTTCTTTTATATAGAAAGAATTACTGAAATGTTTTGTTTACTGGAAAAAATAAATTCCTCTATGCTGAGAGTTGTGCAACTTGGCAAGTATTGGCCAAATTGCTAGAGCACCTAACTCTGTCAAGTACCCTTTCAAGTTAACTCCAGCTTCTGTATCTCAAATACAACTTATTTATTTATTTTGAGCCATCATAGACTTTTTTTTCCTTTCCATACAGCTCCCATAACTTGCATTTGACAATAGATCATTTGCAGCTACCAGAAGGTGCTGGTAGCTTTAGTGGCTGTGTCAGATTTTGCTTTTGGTGACTGTAGACAAAACCCAATTGCTAAAACTGACCCTTCAAAATTTCAGTGGCAAAAATGATATGCTACACATGAGATCACCGGGGATCTGTCCCCAGAGCAGCAAAGGATTCAACCATTTTTCCCGTTGTCATCTCACCGTGCAGTGCTGCAGAGCTGTAATGCTGTCAGCCTGTTGGTACCGCTCCAACACAAAGCTGTGGTTTCCCGTTTCATCTCTTGCTGCCGTCACACAATCTTCTGCATCACGTGATGCCTTGGCAGTGCACGGGGTGAGATGCTCAAGCTAATGACCTTTGTCTTGAGTCCAGCACCTGGTACTGGTCTGACTGGCAGTAATCTGACTGGTTGAAGTGGAGCTGTTGCCAGTTTTTGTGAGATAGATGAGATCCAATTTTTAAACAGGCAGGCGACTCAGCAAAATGTGACTGTTGAGGACCTTCAGCTCAGAATCACCCTTTCCTACATTTGGCTGTGCTCCAGGTAGCTGTCCCTTCAAAGCTGGCTGCTGAGAATCCTTTTTTTCCCATTCTTTAGGGAAGTGTGAGATTGCCCGTATGAGGGAAGGGTTAGCTTTTATATCTGAGAGGTGAGGGAAATAAAGAACTTGTACATCATTGGCCTGTGTGTAATTGGTAATTGTGTTTAATGGACAGCTTGTTGCTGATATTTTTAGAAAGTGTTTTTTCAAAAACAGTGGTATGCTATTGAAAACTAGTGTTATTTCTAATTATTAAGATTGCATGATCAGGTTTCTCATAGTCAGTTGCACGTCCTTGCTTTTTCCTGCTTCATTTACAAAGAGAAGCTGTACACAGCAAAATGGGAGAGGAAAATACTAATTAAATGTTTGTTTGGATGAGGCAGGGTTAAAAACCCAGCTTGCTGTGTGAACAAAAGCGACTGGGGTTTTGATTTAGCAATGTCTGATGCAGGGGATGTTTTACTCCAAATTCAGTCACCATGGAAACAAAACTTCTCTTTAAGCATGCTGTATCTTTGACGGAGCAAGAGGCTTCTTTTTGGCAGACATCTTTCCATCTTCTTTGTGGATGATGAATACTTCTGCAATGAGCCACTTTCTTCTGTCTGCTCTGAAATGTATTGTTTCTACTACGCATTATACAGTGTTCCTCCTTGAAACAAAGACACCACTTTTCAATAGGATTCTGAAATCTCAGGAAATTTGAGATGTTTCTTTTCTTCCGAAAACAACTAAAAATCAGAAAGTTCACATGGTGTGTTGGTAAGAATTTCTGTTAAAAGGTCCTCTGACTCTCAGAGGTAGCACAAGTATCCAGTGATGTGGAAATTGCTATGGTAACTGCTTTTATTGTATTCTTAATTAAAAAGTCACATAAAACCTGTGCAGCCATTAGTAAGTGAAAACTTGGCTAGGGCAGAGCTCACGTAACCACTCTCCATGTTGTCCACTCTCCATGTTATTCCTGGAGTGGGTGCTGAGGGTGCGTGGTGCTTGGTGTGTTGGGTGGTGACCCAAATGCTCTTGAGTGGCTCTTGATGCTCCTACTGAAAGGGTTGTTCGTGAACCACAGACTGAACAATTGGCACGCAGAAAGCAAAGGCATGATGCTAAGTACTACACAGATGGCAACATGTGATGTTAAATATATCAGACCCGGCCTTTTCCCTCTCAGGAGTTATGAACCACTGCTCTGCATCTGATGTGAAGAGAATGTCTTAATTTTTTAATCTGAAGAACCACTAATAAATCCGGCCATTCCTTCCAGCAGTAGCTGCAGTGCCTGTAAGGGTGACAGTAATGGGACTGTCCATCTCTGGAGGGGTTCCCACCACTTCTGGTCAACTCTGAGTGGGGAGAAGAGCACCCCAATAAAAGCAACCCTGAGAAGGAGAAATGCATACCTTAAAGTATTCTTTTATCTTCGTGGGGCTCACACTGAAGTAGTTTTTGTTCAACTCACTAGAACTGCTCTGTGGAGAGAAATGTCTGTGACATTCAAGACATCAAAAGATGATGTCTTTGCTAGGATTTGTTTTACTGTTTCTGAGGTTCGTTAATGGTCACAGGCAGACTCATGAAGACTTTAGAGCTGATTGTAGTAAATCAGTAGTGAAAAGGCTAAAGGAAGTCATGGCAGGATGTTAATTGCTTTGTGGCAATTGGTAGAATCAGCATTCCTGGATCTCATTATACTAGGTACTATATGTGAAAGTTAAAAGGAAAAGAATCAGCTCTTGCTCCAAAGCTTTATAAGCCAAACACAGGTTATGCATCCCAGAATGCTTGGGAAGAGGGTTGGTACTGGCTGCTGCAATGTGCATTTGGCTTCTCAGATGGTTTTGTGGTGGGGGCAGCACAAGAAAACAGGACTGGTAAATTTCCAGTGGATCCTTTATAGCAGGATCTGGAGAGGCGTGTCAGCTTTCAAGTGTCACTTGTGTTTGAAGAATTCAGTCAGGAATTTTTCATAGATAGTACGCTGTTCAAAAATAGTAAAAGGTTCAGTTTGAACATGCTTGTAAGCCACCGCAGGTTTGCATGTTTTACCACCAGAAGATTACTCATGCCTGCTACCTGCTTAAAGCTCTGTGAACAACCTCTGTTAACAAGCTACAACTACACACTATCAAGTGTGACATTTTGGCTTTTTGTACCAGATGTTTTCAGACAATTCTGCAAGCTGGAAAGAACCTGATGTTTCATAAAGGATCGCAGGTTTTGGTTCACTGATCTCATCACCCACTGCGCACATTTTATATCGGCCTTGTAGCAAGATGCTGGAGGACGTCAGGTTTAGGCTGGAAGGTCAGTGTCTGTTAAGGTCCAGGATAATACTAGTTGTGACAGGGCCATGCACTGAACAAAAATCTCTGGGGCTGCCCTAGCAGAGACCATTAGAAAGAAGCAGATGTGTTTGGATCGCTGCAGGTATAAATCCTATTACACAGCAAAAAGAGGGTACCTCCATACCTATTTCCAGCACAGTCACATAATGAAGCATTAGGTTAGTTTCAGAAATTTCCTTTATAGAGAGCTCTTCTTTTGTGTCTCTAAAATTATATCACCTAAAGCTTTGACATCTGGCTGCTGCATTATTGATACAAACCATGAACTTATTGTACTTATTGTATGTTATTGTCCTGTTTGTTCTCCAAGGGGGAAATCACTCATTGTCATCTAAAGTCTCATGCCCCCGTTGGATGTTCTTCGTACTCATGTTTTGCTCTGTGAAAGAGTTTTGCCAACTAGCAGCTTGACAATACAAAGAAAGTTCAAGGTTGGACGATAGCAGCAAGAGGTCTGGGCCACATTGTTATTTGGCTTTGCCAAATAATACATTTGCTAAAGACAGTTTTCTATGTCACAAAGAATTTGGGGATAATCTGTAACTTTTAGGTGACAAAGTATGTTGCTGTGTTGGGTGGACGGACGAGTCCGGAACAGCCTGTTACTCCTGGAAAACAAAGAGATATGACAGCCCTGAAGAAAATGTTTCAGGGGTGGTGAGAATGGTCAGTAGATTAACAGACATAATTGCCAGTCTGGCAGAATTAAGGAAATGGACTCAAAAGTTTCTGGTTTATGAAAAAGACTCTACCTAGAAATAGAGGTGATGTAAGCAGAAATGAGCAGCAATGCTTGGAGATATCACTGGAGAAACATGAAAAAATTGGAGAGGCTTTCAGAAGCTGAAATGTGTCAGGTTAAAGAAAGAAAAGGGGCTGATTAAAAACAAAGTATGCCTTTTGTGCATTTGTTTGGATGTTTTACTCTTTTCTATAAGTAAATAAAAACCCAGTGCCCAGTGAGCTGGTTGGTCTTGCGGAGAGTGGTCTCCAAAGGCTCCCTGCTGGAATGGTGGAAGGAAGCTGCAGCTGCTGCAGTGGTGCAGGAGGTGTCCAAGAAGGATGAGCAGGTAGCTGAAGTCCACATACCCGAGTTTATTCAAAAGGCCTAAAGCAGAGGGATCTCAGGATCCAAAACCTATTACTTAAAGGGTTAATCTGAAAAAAAATTAGAAGGTAGGTGAAGTGCAGCTCACCAACAACTGCTCTGTATAGTAGGTAGGTCTGAACTGAGATTTCCCTGCACGTGTGATTTCCAGCCTGATGTTCCTATTGCTGAACACTTCGTTACCTTCACAGTGGTGGGACTGACAGTACTAAACACCAGGGAAGCACTCAGCACTCTGCAGGACCCTTACCCTGTAAATGGCTTCAAATTGCACTGGAATTTGTATGCAGTTCTTATATTTCAGTGTGCTGCACTGGCTTAGGACAGCTGCGCAGTCCCTTCTCTCTGCTCGCCACAAAATGTTGGTACTTACTCATCCTGTGATTCTTTAGGAAACTGAGTTGATTAAAAGGAGAGGCCAACAACATTAAATCCTGCATTTTTTTCTTGCATTTTTCTGCATTTTGAATGCTGTGACCTTGGGAGAGAGTAGAAAGACTCATGGCACTAAAAATTCATAGAAAGCATCACCCAGAGCCAGAGTCAGGGAGTGCTGCAATGGAAAAAACATGACATTTCTGTATTCAGCCAAGTCATCTATGAAATGCCATAATGATGTAGCTTTGTATCATTGTCCCCTGCTTTTACAGATTGTTTTAATTTAATTATTCCAGGTAGCTAGAGATGTCTTCCAGATGTTTGACTTGATTTGTTTGAAAAATGGGTCTGTCTGAACATCTGTCCCTTGTTAAAATAAATAATCAAATGTGTAAAGATGCTAAAATCAAATTAGAGGCAGATGGACTTCAGCTCATCCTTCTTGGCTGCAGGCAGGAAGAACAGTGCTGTATGCCTTACATCTGAAAGCCAAAGGGGCTTCCAAGAAAGTTACTGGTAGAATAAGGTAAGAAAAAGTGGACTATGCTCAGCAGCCTATTTGTGTATTGAAAATCCCATTCACTATTTAACCTGACTTTTCATTGTTTTGTTGGTAAGAAATGCTCATTGAGAAATGTGTCAGCTGAAGGTTTTGTACTACAGGACAAAAAAGGACTGTAGAGGACAGAGGCCAAAGCGCTGTGACTTTTCTAAATTACTGTGCAAATACAGGAAATAAAATTATTTTTAAATTTGCGCGATACCTTGCAATCAGTATTGAGTGCACTCACCCCCCCTGAATTAACCAAGCCAGGGTGCATCCCCGGCCACACGTTGTCCTCTGCAGTGAGAGAGGGGTGCCACGATAGTCAGCTCACTTTCGCTGATCTGCCAGAGGGCTATATAGTTTGTATGCAACTATTTACTCGTATTCCTCAGTAGTCTGTGGCTGTCATTTCTTCATACCAGTCAGTCATCAGCCTTATTTTTCATGGGCGTAGAGTTATACATGAAATAAAATGCAGGCATTTTTCCTGATGCACATGGAGGAGACTTAGTGTTTGCAATATACTTGCACAACACTGCGCTTGGCAATGTGGGGTAATAGGTTGCCACGTGGAGTGAATTTCCTGAAACAGTGGAAGCACCTACTTTCTCCAGAGTAGTATTACCACTATTGCAACATTAAACCACTTTGTACAGCAGTTGCCGTTTGCTGTAGCTGGTAATTCTCTACTCAACGGGCGTGCAGTCAGCATGGGTCTGGTACCAAGGGGGAGTGCTCAGATCTGCAGCCACAGGCTTTGGCATCAAAAAAGATAAAAAAACCCCAAACATTCAGGAGCTGCCTGAATCAGTTAGATGGTGCTGCCTGATGTATTGTACAGGGCACAGAGACCCAGAATTAAAAAGCAGAGGGAACCTACAGTCTCGCTTGCGTCAACATTAGTGATTTGGGCATGTTCGTGGGAGTGGGAGCGAGGAAGAGTGGAAGGAGATGGCATGGTGGGATTCAGGATGCTGGGAACACTTTATGTGAATGTTAAAGTGTGAATCTGCACCACAGAATACAGTTCCTTGCTACTAGAAAAGACTAAATCACTTCAGATTGGAGTAGTAATGTGCAAATCTTTATCTAGCTTGAATCACGATATAATATTTTGAGATTCAAAGCCATTAATTCAGCTTCTCAGCTCCTGAGGTAAGAGAGACTGTGGGTCTCTCCCCTTCCACATCTAAATCCAGAGGTGCAGATGAATGAGCAGCAGAGAAAATGTGTCTGTTAGTTCGCAGCTGCTTGCTGCCCTCCTGACTCAGCACTAAACCAACTCGTCAGTGTGGCAGGAGGGAAACCTACAGGTTGAAGTTATCATCTCTCCTGCAACCTTTTAAATCAAAGCCCCTGCCCTCTCGTGAGCTTTGATCCACAGTGAACATAAGCAGGCTTCAGTGGGCTCTTCGGGGGCTTCCAGCTTAAGGAAGAATATCAACTTTTCCTTGATTTCCAGAGGGAGTTCAGAGTGCTGGCTGGCCTGAAGTGTTGCTAGAGGCTGTTAAACACATGCTGTTTGTTACTTGGACACTTGTGATTTATATGCAAAGAGTGCAACTTGTCACTGAGGTGTGGTCTGGCTTTCCAAAATGGATGGATGGTGTGGTGGGCCCCGTGACGGCCGGCATTCAGAACGTGGCTGTTGCTTGTTGCTCAAGTCCCCTCCAACCCCTCTGCAGGAAGGGCGACTCCAGGTCTCTGTCTGCCTAGTAAACGTGCGTGTGGGAGCTGGGTTCATCCAGGCGCCGTTTGGAAGCCTTGGCTTGTTTGGATGAGGCCACTGCTGAGGAGCAGGGTTGAGATCATGGGCAGTCAGATCTCTGACGGCGGGTCGGAGTTGCTCGCTCTGCCGCAGGCCAGTCCGCCCAGGCGGGGAAGGCCGCTCTTCTGGGGAAGTTTGGCCCAAAGGTTTTTTTAACGTCTCCAGCTTTTCTCTAATACCCAAGCCAAGAAACTAACTGAACTTGCAGCCTCTTAATATGAGTGGAGAACATCCTGAAAATAATTGCTGCAAACAAAATTAATCTTAGGCTGCCGGCAGAACACCCCTGAAGGATTGCCTTCTAAGTGCTTGGAGTTAGATAAGAAATAAGCTCTCTTTAGTGATGCGTGTGCTTTCTAAATAAACTCCTTTTAAACAGACTTGCTGCTTAAATCTGTTTATTTACTGTGGCACATTGTGCAGATTATGTTTTAAGGAGCTCAGCAACAAACATCAGAGCTTTTACATACGTGAGATCTGAAGGAAAATGGGAGTGAGATTTCAAATATCCCATTAATCTTTTCACTTTAGGTCTGAGCCAGCTTCAAATTGCGCCGAACTGCTGCCAAGTGTGAGTGAGTTTCAGTCCAAATAAAGGAGACTTGGCAGGTCTGAGCCGCCAGGCTTTGTTTCAGGAGTGTTTCAAGGAGAGGGGAGATGGCGTTTTGGTTGAGCCTCTGCCGGAGCGGCGCAGTGCTTCGTGGCAGCCGGGCCTCAGCTGGCCCCAGCTGTGCGTGCTGAAGGTGCACTTCGCTTTTTTACATTTCTTTGCTTATGTTTTTAATCTGCATGTACGGAGGTAGCTGTTAAAATGCTTGTACATTGGAAGCCTGGAGCGCGACGTGACTTAATCCCCCACACATGTGCGGTTCAGCCTCTGCCGGCCGCTGTGATTTAAGACTTCATGCGAAGTCTTTATCTCAGTGACAGCTGCAGGATTTTGCTCCTTTTGGATCAAGTTCTGCTGCTCCCATCCACCTGCAGTGAACCTGGGCTCCTTATGTTGGTCTTCTGTGATGCAAAGCCAGAAGGGTTAAAAGGGAATAACCAGAAACACACCGTGAGCAGGCTGCTGCTGGCGGAGCTGCGGTGAGAAGCCGAGTGGTCTCCGGGATGCGGCTCGTCTGCAGTCACATAGCCTACCCGTGAAAATTAAGAGATATTTTTGGGTTTGCCTTTTGTTTCTGAGGCTGTGGATGAAGCAAGCTGTTCCTCTGAGGCTGGGAGTCAAGCCGCCCTGCTCTGTGGGGTGGCAAGCAGGAGCTGTCTGGAGGGACGAGCTCTCAAGTTACTGCCTAGGGAAAGGGAGCTCCCTCAGTCCAGTGTGTTACCACCTCAGGGTCTGTGCATGCAGTAACCCTGAAAATCCCTCCTGCAATCTGCCTGCTTCGTGCCCTGCACGATCAACTATTTGCAAAGTCTTCCCAAACTCCTGTTCTCTGAATTTTCCTCGAAATAAGGGATGTTATGACAACAGTAGCAAAGAGGTTGTGGCTTCTCTTGTCTCTTGCAGGCATAAATCAGAGTATCTGCTGCACAGCACGAGCACTGGCTAATTTTGACAGGATTTCAGGTATTAGCCTGGAAGTATTTGGCTGTGATCTGAGTGATGACATCCACCAAAGTGCTTGTCTGCTGCAAAGCACTTACTGCTTCGGTGGGATTTGGGGTGACGTGTGCCTAGGTCTCTTGCAGAACCCTAGGATGAAACATAGGAACTTCTGGAGTGTCACCAATCCTTGTTCTTCCTCCCCTGTGTCATGCCCTTCCCACTCCAGTGAATGTTTTCACTGTGGGTATAGGCCTGTCAGTAAAAAAAGTGATTGAATAATTACCTGGAAGACACTTGTATTTTTGGCAGACACACCTTTTCATTAACATTTTGAAGCCTTCTGCTGACTGGAAAGCAGGTTTAGGTGCCTCCACTTTGCCTTGACTCTATGACTGTAGATTCTCTGCTGCTTTCAGCCTGGCTGCTAACTTTGCTAAGCTAAAGCACTGAAAAAACCTGAATAGTTTGGTGCCTGCAGGCCTTTTTCTCTTAATAGCCTCTGCTTCGTTTTAAGATCATCCAGACTTCTTCAAAATAGAACAAAATTATGTAGCTGGACAAAACCTTTTCCAGGAAAGTTTTTGTATACTTCTCCAGCCCAGTCACTTGTACCTCTTTGTGCAAACGCAGCACTCAGTTTGTACCTCTGCACCTGGTAATGCTCCTGGACATCTCTGGGCACTATTTTCTCCCTCTTTTTCCCTCCTAGAACTTGCTGGAGAGAATCTGCTATGTTTGGATTTTCCCACATCCTGAGTATGCATGGAGTGAATGTGGCAACAGATTGTAGAGACAGGGTGGCACATCCTCCCACCCAAAGCTTCCCCACTTTTTATGCGTCTCTGGGGTGCCTAAGGCCTATCTCTGATGTTCCTCCTCCTCCCTTTCTGCTGACCTTGGCAGTCCTCACATAGACTTAGTTACTCCCTGACATCAAGCAAGCCAACACAAAGAAATCTGAAGTGCACTGCTTTTCCACACCTACAAAATCAGGTGTTAGCCCCTTTGCATGCCTGTGAAAAGCCAACAGTGAAAGAAGGATGGAGACTTCACTGTGTGATCACCTGTCTGGCCACTTAGCTAAAATCCAGTCCAAGTTTTGCCAAGGCAGAAACTTGGCCATTGCAGCAGCAGATGTCATTCTACTGAATTTCTGAATAAAATGTCATTGTGTGTTGGCACTGCAAAAGGCGTGTTACGCCTTGTAGACCAGCCAGCAAGGACAGGATTTCTGGCTGGGTAATTTGCACTTCCAAAGCAAGCCCGTGTTTTATGTTTGTGGTACCTGGGCCACTTGTCTGCCTTCTCTCGAGCCCACGTGTTGGTCTGGCAGGAGTGCCTCTGGGGTTAATCTGCTCTCAGAGACATTCAGAGCCAAGTGGTGACTTAAATGGGCACCCCATAGAGGGCTTTTTCCACAAGATTGTCTTCCATTGACACTACACACTAACAGCTGCTGGGGCTTGTATTCCTGAGCTGCCACCTCCTCCTTTCCAGTGTTTCTCCATGCTTAAGATGACAGAATGGATACTCATTTTGTCATCTGAGGGGGTTTTGTGGGGATCTGTGCCAGAACAGACAGGTCCCCGCGTGCTAAGTAAGAAGCTCTGCTTCCCAAAGCATCCCTGTTGGGAAGGGGACTCGGCTGTAGAGGAATTTCACCTGGGTGAAATGCAGAGCAAGCCACAGGTGTCTCTTCCATAACTCAGCTCTCTCTTGCAGTCAGTTTTTTTTCTACTAAATGCTGGGACTTCCCTAAAGTGCAAAGGTTTCTGCATTGCACACCTGGTAATCCCTGGAAATCCAGCTGACTGCTGACTTTTGCAGCAGCAAAACACGAGTGAGGCAGGAGGTCTAGTCTCTCTCTAGCTTTCAATGTTCTGCCAGTGCCACTTGTAGCAGCTGCCCTTCACTTCCCTGGACACCTCCAGCCCTGCAGGACAGCAATCTGCACCCATGAGTGTGTGTGCGTACCTCATTGCTGTATTAGACCCTGAAAAGAAGCCCACAAGTAGAGTGTGAAGTTGCTGGGGGAAGGACTGAAAATTGCATCCATTTTCAGAGCAAAAGAACATCGACAAGCCCTTTTTCAGCAGCGAGTGTCTGATGAGGGCTGAATTGATCCTCTCCTCTCATTCTTTCTTTGTGTCTTTTTGATGCTTAAATGTATACTGATAAGCCTTGTTTCTTTCTCCACCTTTGGAAAAAAAAACCAACAACCCAGCCTTTACTGCATGCCTGTTGGGAAGCTGTCCCTTAGAAGTCTCTCTTAGTTCAGACTTATCTTTCTGGCATATTGGGGCAGCCAAATGCAGTTCTGTCCTCTCCGGCTGCAGCACTCGTTGGAGCCGTCATTGCTTCTGGGCCTGCAAAAGGTGAGATTCAGCCAAGTGAAAATGCGCTGCAGCCAGTGAGAAGCATTACAAGAAGCCATCTTCTGTATGTTGATTTATTTTTTCTCTTGCAGTGCAACTTATACACTTCCACTGCTCCCTAAAGAAGACAGATGCGTCTTTTTTTTTTTTTTTTTTTTTTTTTTTTAAAGTTGGAAACTTTAGGAAATGTGTTTTTGTTTTGCTTGGAGGTAACTAAAAATTGCTACATTAATTTTAAGTCCATTGTTGAATAATAACTGCCTGGAGGTTTGTTACTTGTGTAGCAGGTTGGTGCCTGATGTGATTTTTAAAATGACCAAGACATAAAACCCTGAGAGCAAGAATTTATAGAGAAGAGATAAGAAAAATTTTATTAAGAAGAGAATGAGCTTGCCTTTCAATTTATTTTTTTTTCCTTAATGTTATCTGGGGCCAAAATGTCCCAGCATTTAGGTCATCCTGAACATTGGCATTCTCTCAACAGCACTTTCAAGGGCAAGTATCTCCTGAAGTGCTGAATAATAGATCTTGTGCCCTTCCTTCAGAGGAAACCCTGTGCAGTGCAGTGAAATGCTCTCTTGTTCCACCATCTAATAACCTGCAATATAATCTTCCAAATGCAGTATCAGTGAGCCTACACACGGGACACACGCTGGTCCAAAATGTGCATCCCTCATGCTGGGGTTTGGACCCTTTTCTTCAGTGGGGGCTCCGTGGTCCTTTCAGGGATGTTTGGGTGGCCAGGCTGCTGGTTAGCATCTTGGGTGCCAAAAGTGCCAAAACAGATCCCCTGACCAAGCCTGTAGGAAATTGTGGCATGTTATGCTTCAAACCATGGGGCTTTGGGGGGCTGCCCAAACAGCCTTTTCCATAGCAACTTTCATGTTTCTGTAACGTTATCTATTATAAAATTATTTCTCTGGATGATGCGTGAGGCTGAAGTTTGGAAAGAATATATATATATATATGTATATATATACATATATATAATACAGGAGTAGCTGCTGGGAAGTTCCAAGCTTAGAATAGTATTCCTTTGGATAATAAAAAGCTTGTGTTTTATTTTTTAAATAGTGGTTGTTCTAAAGTGGATCTGATCTTATAAGAGAGAGTTGCTTTTGAAGCAGAAAGGGAACCAAACATGCCCATAACGAATGAAGCAGCGCACACATAGAAACCCCCACAATTCCAGCAGTACGTTCATGAGAACATTATGCATATTCATAGAAACAGTGCTAAAACTAATGGTTTGTTCTGTGGGTGGAAACACAAGTCAACTGAAGTTCTAGGAGACAGGCCTCAAATAGTTGCTGTATTTTGAAATCTGGGCCTGTGACTTGGTTGCTGATAAATGTGTATTCCATGCAAACTGGGGTTTAATGCAAAGGCTCTCTGCTGAGCAAAATGTTCTCTCATGCTTCATCTCTGCAGCCCTTGTTAGCTGGGTCTGTGGATCTAGATGGCTCCAGGGACTCTGACAACCAAACTGCAATTATTCCCAATTAAGTAGCCTGATATTTACTTAAGTCTTTTTGATTCTTTAAAAAATATTAACAGCAATTTAGATGTTTATGGCACATTTAATAAGCTTAAGCTGTTACACTACTTCTATATCGTGTCAGGAAATGACATGCACCATATTGTGAACAGCAAATCACGGTATTGGCATTTCATTTTAACACTTGTGATAGCCTCTTGCAATTCTAATAGCAATGAATGGCTCCATGGTATCCTGGCTACTTCTGGTAAAGTGCTATCAGTGTAACTGAGAGCCACATCCTTTCCAAATAAAACTTGGGGGAATACTGTGTAATGAGAGCATGAGAAGCAGAAACAAGCACCATATCTTCAGAACAGGACAATCTACACTCTCTGTGACCAAGAGGATCATTGCAGCTGTTTTAGATATGATGAAATGGGATTTGGGTTTTTAAGATCCGGGGGGAGAGAATTTTTGTCTGCTTGTTTGCTGCTGTGGTGCTGCTGTTGGTCCCCAAAGGAAGTGATGGCTGTACATCAATCAGAGAGGGCTGCGCAAAGGCATCTGCAAACATGAGCATTTGTTGGGATACTAGCAGCAGAGGTGACTGCCCTGCACCCCCTGCAGCGCTGCTTGCAGGGCTGTGACTGCTCAGGCAGTGCTCACCAACCCTTTTGGCGTTGCTTGCAGAAGCCCTGCCTGAGGGGACGGCTGCCAAGGGCTGTACAGCTCCAGGGATGTGACGTCTCACCAGGGGCTCGCTCTCAGAGGTGTTTAGATGAGAAACCACCAAAAGAAGTTGGCAGTAAAGGATAGGGATGCAAGGGTGTAGATGACTTCTGTCCTTCAGCCCAAATGAAAGCAGTGCCTTGGACTACTGCCTTGCCCTGCTGCCAAATGTAACTTGGATAAGAATTAGGACTAGGTTCTTGATGGTTTGTAATCACATAAGGTCTCGCAATGATTTCTGAAAGTGTGTAGCTGCTAACCCCAGTGTCCTGGCCACTTTCCAGCTCATATAATTACCGTCTGTCTTTCTTGCCCCCTTCCCTCCACACCCCTGTAGTTTCAATTAGATAAGTCATTCTTTACTCCTCTCCACAATAATGCATGAGCTTGTGTTCTCCCCGTAGAGTAAACTTCCAACACTCACTATTTTTTTTTTTTTATCTAGACATCATTTGTTTTACATTGTGGTTTCATTATCTAATTAGTATTATCATGTCAGCGAGCCTGATGCAACCTGCCCGGTTTTGGGGCCTGAAGGTTTGTAGGTAGTGCAGCATACACTTATTTTATTAACTTTCTAAACTCTGGACCAAATCAATTATTTTGAATTGTACCAGGCTCCTCAGTGGTGAGGTTTTGTCAGGAGGATGATGGCTAACTTGTTTCTACATGGTAACACAAACATCAGAAGTCAGAGTCCTTAATGACTAATTTCTGGCCACTGTGTGGTTTTTGCGCAGCATTTTAAAGAGCACCATGGGGATGCTCAAACAGCGGTTTTTGACTTAAGCTAATGGCAAACAAAAGTGTGTGGCGTTGGCTAAACCAGTTTTTTGAAGGTGGTTAGGGAGATGGCAAATATTCGGGGTGGCTGCGGCAGTGCCTGGCATGGTGACATGAAACTAAAACAAGCTGACCTTCATTCGGCTCCAGCTGTGCATGTGGCAGCCTCAGCCCTGGCTCCAGAGTGGGAGATTTTGAAGTTTATAATGGCTTCGGTAATTTTTCCTGATATGCTGTGTCTGTGCCCCTGTAAAACAGTTTGAGCTCAGTGGCTCGCTGGGTATGACTGGCTGGGCGTAAGCATTTCTAGTGCTTTTGAAACTCAAATGACTTTTTTTTTTTTTTTTTTTCAGCAACGAAAGCAAGTCCTTTACCCTCAAATGTGAGCTGGGAGCAAATGGACAATGATTTTTCATGAGCCAGTCTGTTGTCGGAGCAGCGATTCTCATTGACAGAGAAGTTAATAAACATTAGGAGGATATTCCACAATTGACATTTCCAGTCCGTTCCTTTAATCCTGGTTGTAATTCAGCTCAGGACCTTACGGAATCTTGAGCTTCCCAACCCGTCATTTGAATGTGGTGGGTGGAATTAAATTCAGTCTAGTTCAGATGTGGCAAAATTGATCTTTACTTTCTGTACTTAGCTGGGATTAGCCTGGGACTGTAAATTTTTGGAAGGAGACTGTGCAGCTACAGTATGCTAATGGTATGGTACTTAGGTTTGCTGTATGGAATACACAAAAGGCGTGGTATAAATACGAAATAACTACATACAGTTAAGGAAGAAAAGAAAATGCAAGAAGAGTAAACTGTCCCCAGAATCTTTTGAGAATATACTGTTTGCTCAAGGAGGAGAGTTTAATTAAACTCCAGGGGTGAAATACATCCCGGGGGAGAGGGCCGGCACATGGCTTATGAATCAGAATTGCACATTAACCTCTTTCTTCTGGTTCACACACAGATGTATGGGATGAGTGTTTGCTTCTCTAGTCATTGGGGAAAAATCATTGATGCAAGCAGGGGGAAGGAAGATGGTCTTTAGGACTTTGGGTGGTTTTCTCGCCTTTACCCCCTCTGTTCTGCTCCATTTCAGAACCCCAAGCCCCAAAAATCAGTTCATTACCCACTTGCTGTTGATTGTCTTTCTCCTTTCAGTTGCTCAGGATTGCTGGTGAGCTCCACTTGTGCCTTCTGGAAGTTTGTGGGTTGCTGACAGCCCCATGCAGGGCACTGAGTGTGGTTGGAAGGAGGAGATGCAAAGGCAACACACAGAAGTGTCTGAACTCCACAGAGGATCGGAGTAAGCGACCTACCTGTCCCAAGGCAGCTGTACAGAGCATGTCTGAGTCTGGGGATTGATCTCTGCATCAAAAGAACGTAGGAGAAAACAGTATGTACCCTATAGAGAGCAGCATCTGCTGGAGTGTTGCGAAGTACTCTTTGTTTTGGTGAGAAGCCATGGAAACACTGGAGTAAAACCATTAGGAGGTTGTGTCTGCTTCCTGCCTTGCTTTCTGCACAGTCTGTTGCAGGTTTAATGAAAGCAAATGTGGCCTTTGGGCATGTTTCTGCTCACAGGGGTACTGTGCAGGCTGCTATAGCCGTTAATTTGATAAAAATTAGTATAGGGCAAATCTTGACCTCTTCCGAAACCAGCTATGGAAAATGAAATATTCTTCATCTGCCTGCTGTGGTTTTTTTTGGAGAAGTGTCTTACCAAGCCTGGTGGACACAATGATTGTTATGTTTAGTGTAGTAGAATGACATTATTCTGCTTCAGAAGTAGTTAAATAAGTCAAGTACTTAGGAAAAGTCAGTTCTTTGCTAGCTCTGAGCAGTCTTGCTGGTAAGATGGACAGTACCAGTAGAATTGCACTGACAAAACATTCACACTTGGAGACGGAAGTAGTATCAGTGAGAACTTTGAGCATGAAGAGAACAGGTGTGTGCCAGAGAACAAAATCTCTGACTGGCAACTACTTCAGTGTAAAGACCAAATCCAGACCTTGAAATCCTACTGATCAGCTGCAGCATTAGTTACAATAAGCTTTATGTGGTGTTAAAGTAGCTTGAAAGCACCCTTAGAGTGAGTGATAAGGTTTTTGTGGCAACTGGGTGTTTTCCTGACTCCTATTACCCTGGGCTTTTGCAGGAAAAGTGGCTTTTATGTAAGTTCAAATAAACTCTGCGTGTGTATGTATGTGAGTGCGGTGACTGTACACTGCGGGTCTGGGAACACCGGACTCACTTCTTCCTGTACATCCTGTACGGACAGACTCTACCAGGGAAGGGGCAGCTCTGGAGCCCAGGGCAGACAAACTGATCAATAAACCACATGGGGTCCAACATACTGAAGACAGGTCTGAACACGTTTATTAAACCTACGCTAGTCTGAGCTGAAAAATCACTGCATCGTACAAATCCACATTTAGTTCACTCTGAGTAAAACTGCACTGTAAACATAAGCAAAAATCCATGGGCATTACTTACAGCTGATTTAATCTTTCATACAACATGTTTCAGTGAAAAGGGAAAAATCAGGCAGGGCATTTCCTATGCATGTGGGCTTTTCAGTGCAGCATGTGTGTAAACAAGTGCAGAGTTTGGCATTTCAGAGAATCAATAAAGCACATTATAGAAACTCAGAGCCGGGAGTGTTTCCCATCCTTTGTGTACTGGTAAGTCTGGGAACAGATAAATGAGTTTATAACATCATCCAGCGATACCACTGCATCTTTCTGAAGTAATTGGCCAATTCACAGAATGAAAGTTGCCATCCAAGGGCGCTAATATTAATTTCTATAAGAGCAACATTTATCTGGTATTGAGGTGTTATAGGGAGACCAGGCAGTCATCCTTTTCTTTTTTTTCTTTCTTTTTTTTTTTTCCCCTCAGTAATTCACTTCCTTTTAAGGCTGCAAGTAAGCAGAGTTCAAACTGACAGCAGAAAGAAAAATGTTGTCTTTTCATTGTTCCATCACTGTGGAACAGAGTATGCTCAAAGAGAAGTTGGGTCACTTCTCTTTGCCAGAGGACTTTTTCAGCGGAGGCCTGAAGCTTTCATATTCCAGTGCTTGTGATACAGATGGAACAGGGAATGTCTCTCTGCTTATTATTCATGTTTTTCAGTGCTTGGAAGTAAGATGTGTTTGGTTACTAGTGACTAGTGGTTATTGTATCATAAGCCCTACACCAGCCTCCCATTCCCTCTGCCTTTGCTGCTGAGCTGTGAGTAACTGTACTTGTAAAGGGACAAGGAAGGATGGGAAGTGTTTGTGCTCCCCACCTCTGTGCTGTGTTGACCAAAACGCAGAGTGCTGCACCTCTGGGCACGACGTGGGGAGCAGAGCATCCCTATGCGAGTGAAAGCTGCTGGGTGTGTCAAGCTGCTGGGTTAAGCCAAACTTGTGATGGGAGAAGGGTCTGCATCATCTTCCTGCTCCGTTGGAGGTTGTGTGTGAGATTGGAAAGGGTCAGAGCTGCTTTTGACTGAGAATTGCTATGGCTGTCTGGAGGGAGGAGCTCAGAATAGCAAACATGAAGGGTATTGAGACTTGTCACTGTCTCACCCGGCTCAGGGGCCTCAGGAGTTTTGTGGTGTGGCCAACAGAATTGAAAAAAAATTATGCAACCTCTCCTTGTTGCTTCAGTCATGCTCAGTATTGTAATAGCACAGGAGTAATCTCAGGGGAATTGTGAGCATCTCCATAGCATTCAATGACTCTCATTGTGCTGTCACCCTGCATAAAACAGATGTGAAGCCTGGACCTGAGGGAAGTTATTGTGCCAAAGGCCAAATGTTGGAGGTATGTTTAAAAAAAGGTCTAGTTCTCGTACTGAGTGTGAAGAGTAAAGCTCTTGGAAGATCGGTTTCCTTTTTTGTGCAAAATGGGCAGTGCCCATACAAGTCCAAAAGATAGACATGAGTGTGTGAAACTGCCTTGGAAGGGCAGCAAGGCTGGTGCTGTGCTCTAGCACGGCAGCCTCTGGTCCTACCCAGAACATGAGCGGATGGAAACGGCTCTTTCAGCCTGGATTCATGTCTGTGGGTTGGATCGAAACGTATCGCACTGGGAGCAAACTCGAATTCTTAAAAGGAAAAACCAAACTTGAAACCCCACAGACCTGAAGTGATTAGGCAGGCTTAAGATATGGAAAGTCCATGTGTAAAAAACAAAGCAAAATGAAGTGCAGGCGGCGGTGAGCACATGCGGTGGCATTTGCTTAATGTTGTTTGTCTCTGGAGAAGGAAGGGGTACCCAGAGGGTGGATAAAAGGTGTTTGCATTGCTGTGTGAAAATTAAAATCAGAAACTGAGTTAATCTCTGGAATAAATTCCTGTTGTGGAGCTGTTCCAGGAACGTCTCTGGCCCAGTGTGTTTAATCCCTTTGGTGAGTCTAGTGGTCTTTTCCTTCCTCACTGGGTGGAAATTGCTGGTTTAGTCCTTTTTTTTATAACTTCCACTTGCAAAGGAACATGTGCCCACCACTGCTTTTTGAAAGTGTGCTCAGGCACCACTTTTAGGAAGTTTATGGCACAGAAGGAGGATTACCTCCTCTGCCCTTCTTCCTCTAAGCCTTGGACCATCCTTCCTCTCTTATCTTTATCTTCATACATACCTGTATCAAATGATATTTCCCACAGTTTGGTGCTTGGATGGGTAAATCCGGGAAGTACAATAGCAGCATGGTGACATCTTTGATTCCTCTAAGCTCTCCTTTTATACCATCCTATGCAAAATGCTTGCAACACGAGTGTGTCAAGCACGGCAATAGCACAATCATTGTCAGTGGAAACACGGGTCCAGAAAGAATATTATTCATTGCACCATTGGGGAAATGAAATCAAATTAAACCCTGTTTCATTTGTTAGGGTAGGAGCTTATTCCTCATTGTGCCAGCAAATTTTTTATTTGCCTCAATAAGGAATTCATCCAAAGTCTAAATTTTGAATGGCGCCAAAAAAGAAAATCATTTAAGCTGTGCCAAATACTTTCTGTCATTTCTTCCTCATCAATCAGAAGTGAATCCCTTTATTTTTCTCATAACTTTGTTACAAACCTTGCAGTTCATAAATTGAGGGGGGTTCGCTGCTTTCTTACAATATGAATTTTACCTTACATTTAAGTGTTTGTTTTGACATCTGCTCCAAAAAGTTAGTCATGAGCTCAGGAGAATGAAGTGTTATTTCCCTCAACCTGATTTAGTCCAAGTGGAAGAAATTGCCTCTTATGCCGTGTGCAATGTACAACCAAAGAGCACGATGGGTCTTGGCTAGTTTCGCTGAGGTTGCAACAGGGTCTTGCTTATCGTGTGGAGCTTATATTTATTGTTCAGCATTTTCCAAAGAGCTTAATACATGGGTACATATTAAAACAGAGATAAGAGAGAATACTGCCTGTGACATATAAGATAGATTTGACAGAGAAAATCCCTTACCTTGGCCATTGGTAAAGCAACGCCGGTGGAAATGGTGAGAGAAGGGAAGAGTGGATGCACCAGGCAGTGTCTACCCTTGTTTCATAAGGGTGGCCCCATGCTGGGAAACTCGAGTTGGCAGTGGTAACAGTGATGCACAGTAGGGGAGGATGTGATGCAGTCTCTCCCACAGTGGCCTGGGCCTTTTGATTTCAGCTCAGGGGTTGTTGATACTTGTGCTAACTTTGGAGCAACACAGGGAGGGAGCGGTGAAAGCTGGTCTCCCCGTGCAGCTTGGTGCGGCGGGGAAGCGCTCTGCTCTGCTGTTCACTGACCTGCCCAGAGCACGCAGCACTGCGAGGGCACAGGGGCTGCTCTGTGTAGGTGGGAAGGTTTATTTGGGCTCTGGTCTTTGCAGGGGAAGGAAGGAAGTCACTGGAGGTGAGTGTTGACAACTTCTAAATTTGCCTGGCTGCAGAATACACCAACTTGCGCGTGAAACCTCACCCTCTGATACCAACACGCCCTTTCCAGTCCGTTACTACAGCAATACCAGTACCATGTGGGAGTGCACGTACGGCAGCTTGGGCTGTGCTTGTCTCATGGATGCTCCCACTCATGCCGCATGCAATATTCAAGAAATTATTTGTGAAGTGTCTGTGGGCTGGTTTTGTCTAGTGGAGACCAGCCTGCACACGGGTGTGGGGCACAAAGGATGTCCAGGGTAGTAATTTCTGACGTTATATTCCCTCCAGTGCAGAGCAGAAAAGCTGGAAGAGAAGCTTCATGGGGCTGTGGTCCTGCTCCAGCCTCCAGTGTCACCAAAGAAGAAGCAGTGTTACTGGCAAAACCATACAGTGGTTTGATTTTGTATCTAATCACTCATCTCGAGGCACAGGGGCAGAGGAGTAGACCGTGGAGAGAAGGTATCATTTAGCAGTCACATTTAAAAAAAAAAAATCATTATTATTTTAATTTTATTTCATTTAGCTATAGATTAGCTTTCTGCTTCTTTGCCTCCAGTTCCCCTGTTCCCTGGCTATTGGGCAGTTGCAGGTTGGTTTCTTGGGTTTTTTTTACCTTCCTCACTGACTGGGACATAAATTGTTTGAGCCAGAAGGAATTAGAGTGGGACAGATGGCACCACCTGCTGCTAGTGCTTTGCTCCTTGAAAGGCTTCCGAGCTACCGAGTCTGTTTTGGGCAAGATGAGGAGACAGTCAAGTTTACTACTTTCCTGGAGTCCATAGAGAGTAACTTTATTATTCTGATTCTCCTTCCCACTCTCTCCTGTAAGCACCACCTCATCCCATCCACCACTGACTGGCAGGATAAGATCTTTAAGGCTTCATGCTCTTGAGGTTTTTCTGCCATTTCTGCTTCTGCTTTCCAGCTCATGCTGACAGCTCTGTGCCTTTTTGTCTATCCCTCCCCCTCCTCGTGAGAGTAAGGCTCAGTACTGGGCTGTACTGGCCAGTTAGGGGAAGATGCCAGCCTGGGGAGGAGAGGAGGGAAGAAAGAGAATGTTAAATGAAGGGGTCGTAAATTGCTGTGGCCCCTCAGTCCTGTGAGTCCCTGTATCTGGCAGAGCTGCTTGTTCTGGAAAGGAGGTCAGGCGCTCGATCTGATGTTCATGGGGCTCCCTCCCACGGCTTATGGGCATTCCTTAAGAAAAACTATACCTACAAATTAAATACGAAGAGTAGAGCACACTAAAATTTTTCCAAACCAACCCATGTAGCTAAAGTCTTAGTGAACCTGATCATGATCAAACAACAATGAAACCCCCGATTCCTCTTCAGAGAAATTAATTCAAATGGAATTGAATGAAAATGGGAAATCCTCACATAGGACGCTCAGGAGATCCTCAGCAGGTGGCAGTTCGTTTAGCTGAGTTGTGCTCAGCAGAGTGACTCTGGCTTAAACGTAAGCGAGGACCTAGATATTGTATCCGGCTACACACAAAACACTTGAACAATTGTTTGTGTATCTCATCAAGAGCCCTGTCGAAGACCCCAGGCAGACTGGAAGTCCAGAAGCAGATATGGTTAGTCAGGAAAAGGATGGCAGTATCTCCCAAATTTACATGGGAGCAATAAGGAGTCAGAAACAAATGAGTTTTTAATAATTAGAAGTGGTGGATGACTTGCTTGCTTTTTGTTGGTTTTTATCTTACTTAAAAATGGCATCTGAAGCTTCTAAAATGTACAGAGGCATCTGTTGTTAGGGGGAATGTGTTTAAAAATATGGTGTTTTCTTTGCAATGAGCCAGAATAATGGGTCTTAATGTAGCAGCGCTGAGTCTTTATGTTCTTTGCTTATGGAGCATTGAAGAAAAGAGTAATTTATCAGGATTATTATGTTAAGAGAGCAGCAGCAGCCTTTTGAAGGGATGGCTTACTCAAATAAATAACCATGTAAAGAAATATTAATTCTAATGGATTTCCTGTACGTGCCATATGGACGTAGGAATATTCATGAAGTGACTCACCTGATCATCCTTATCTCAAGTGCTTGCAAAAGAAGAACAAGTTACTGGAGAAACAGAGCTTTGTTTTTAAAACAAACCAAACCACAATATCCCCCAAAGAAAGAAAAACATCTGAGGCTATGGTAGGCAATTTAAATTTATTTTTTTTTAATCTTAAAAGCATATACCTATCTTATTCCTGGTGGGCTTTGCTTTAGATGTTTTCCCTAGAACTTTTGCTAATTAGCATAATGACTGCCATTTCCCACTCTTTAAATTGCAGAAATCACCCGCCTTGTGATTTCTGTTGATAACTTGGTGGAGAGATGTTCCTGGCAATTCCAGCTTCCTGTTGCTAGAACTACTTTAAAAACATTATATATGTATATTAAAAAAAACTCAACAGAAATATATATATATCTGTCTCCTGCAGGCTTTGTGAGCTAGCTCCTCGCTTTCTTCTGTGCTAGTGTCTTTCAAATGGAGAGCAGGAACCCAAAAGGGCACACTGATGATGTCTGAAGTTGTGTGATATTGTCACTAATCCATCCCCCAGCTACAGGTCCTTTGCTTCAAGTCTGGTATCAATAAAACATGTAACAATGAAAGCTCTTTTGGCTTTCGATAAGCTCAAGTTTTCACTGTTTTGGGTTACAGCTGCAGGTTGATTTACTTTCCCTCATCACTCATAGACCTGGGACCCTTTTTCTTTCTAGTAAATTAACAGGAGATTTGGAAAAATCCTAAGTGCAAACAAGCTTCTGCTGTGTACAGTACCGGTTACCTGCTCAGGCTGTGTTGTGTCAGTCTTATTAAACTCCCCTGTAAGCTCTTGTTCTGACACAGCATTCACTTAATCTTTGCCCTATTGATTTAATCTAAAAATACACGTAGGTTCCTGTTTAAACCTGTGAAGAGATTGATGCAAAAAGACCTATTTCTGAAATGAAATGCTGTTTAGGTTGAATCCAAAACACAAAGGCCAATTTTAGTGAAACTGTAAATTGCAAAAGCTGGGCAGCCCGTCTGGAGGAGGCTGCCTGATGCATTCATTTCCCATTTCAACAGCTTCCTCCACCTGCTAATGATGCATTTGACTGTCGGAGGCTGCCCTGCTGCTTGCGCTGCTCCCAGGAGAGGGCAGTTCAGCTCTTCCTGGCGCTGAGCCGCGGAGCTGCCGGCGCAGTAATTGTCAGCAAGTTTCTGGGTGATTATGACCAAGCCAGTGAGTGAATCATGGCTTTGCATCCAGATGGCTGTTCAGAAGTGAGGGGCAGACAGAAAGGGGCTGTGACTTTGGAGGGAAAGAAGGTATGTCCCCCAACTGGACCACAGCATTCGCTGTTTCAGGCAGGTTGTAACTTCCACGATCTTCCGTGCTGTAGCAAAACTGTGTGACTTCTATCTTCCCTCTGTCTGTAAAAAAATGATCCTAGGCTCTGTCTTTCATAGTTCTTTGCGATGTCCATCCTGCCAGGACCAAGGAAGCTGTTCATCACTAAAGCATTTACTAAAGAAGAACATCTGGATGAGTAATGGGCTCCCGGTCTGTGGGAGAAGGTGGAGGCACCGTTGAAGTGGGTGTGATTATTGTAGCTGCTGCAGACATCACAGGGAAAAGATGCTACCTGTAATTACACACACACACACACACCTCCCCCACTTCAAATTATTTTTTAAAAGGTGAAAATTGGAGCCTTGGTAACATCAGGGTGCAATCTTTCAGTAGACCATCTGACCTCAGTTTTTAGATAAGTAGACAAAAAGTAAGTGCCATTAGGGAATGCTGAATGCTAAAATACCCCCAGAACAGAGGAGCATTTGGCAAGATCTTGCTGCAGTTCTTGAAAACTCTTCATTTTCCGTTTGATATTTCATTGAATGGAAGCTGGAGTTTTCTTTAGACTAAAACTGTGATTTAGCATGTGGTTCTGAGGAAAAGTTACTTTGTCATAGGAAAAACAGGGGTTTTCATTCTGTCCACCATCAAGAGTGTGATAACGGTATTTTATGAAATACAGTTTGTGCTTCAAGTCGTATCTGACTACAGAAAATTCTTTGAGCACTGACATGGTGTTAAGGGCAGCGTGATCTACGGTGTGTGACTCCTGGTTATCTTCTGCCGTGGCTTTCAGTTTGAGTTAGTGAATGGTGCACCAGTTTCACTCTCTAAGACGAAATATGAATAACACTGAGACAGAGAAGTTGTTTCAAACTGTAAATATTGTTACTATTATTAAAGCATTTTTCTTTTTCTCCTTATTCTCCGTAGTCTCAGGAAGTGTGAGTTATTGCTGTGTGAACCTTTCTTATTGCTGGAAAGAAAAACTGAGTTTTGTCTGAATTTTAACAAATACTTCTTTTCATTAAGATAAAAATCAAAGCAGAAATTTATTCGGATCAAATCCTTGACTTAGTCTGGAAAAAAGTCATTCCCATTTTTGAACGTATCTTTAACATCACAGAGGTAAAGGAAACGAAGAGCTGGATTTATACAGAGACGTAAGGGAGAGAGGCGGGAGGCAGGGCAGATACCCCTCTGCCTCAGATCCCATGCTTCGGGGTGATGGCCCTTGCTGAAGATGAGACAAACCACAACCTAGAAGGACCCCAGCAGCCAATGTGTTCAAGCCACCATGGTAGAGGCTCTAGGGTTTGTCTCAGTCTTTTATTAATACTCTTCCAGTTTGTCTGAAGAACTTAAATATTTATGAGAGAAGAACTGATACCTTGGTGTCCTGCCTGGTAAGTAGATGCTTTTATCAGGCCAGCAAGACTTTTCATTGCCAGCTCAGCAACTATTAGTTTCAGTCTCTGCTGTGAACTGGATGAGCTCCAGGTGGAGAGGCTGAGCCTTTCATAACACCTTTGAAGAGAAGCTCTGAAGCTTTGCTTTCCTGCTTCCCTGGCCTGTGTAGGGACGGCCCAGAAAGTTCACTTCTTGGGGCTTCTCTAGAGACATTTTGTGCTCACCAGGAGGATGCACTCCATGGCTTGCACAGCGCAGCCTCGGAACATGCTTTTGTTCCATAGCAGAAATGCTTTCTGGAAAAGGGAGGACTTGGTTTAAATCCCTGTTGTGAATCAGGGAGAGAATGAATTTATATTCCATGTAAATGTCCTTATTATGTTGGGTAGAAGGCATTTATTGTCCTCATCTGTTTTGCGAGTTGACCCTGAGAAGAAAATCATTCTGCTGAAAAGTGTGGGAGAACTTGGGCCCCTTTCAAAATAACAACACATAACCTCCTTCACTGAGATGCGTTTTTGCAGCATTAGGAAGAAATGCCTCTCCCTGGCTTAGCTAGCTGACATTTTGGATAAGATTTGAGTCATCGTATTCCCAAACTTCTGTTTCTGCCTTTCCTGTTTCTAGATAACCCTCTAAACCCATGTTAGCAGGACTGACCACTCAGCTTTTCCGTGCATTGCCTTCAAACGTTGTCAGTATGTGATACTGGGCTAACTTCCTAACTGGTTATTTTCAGTAGTGGTATTTGCATCTCTCATATGTTAATTTTTGTCCCCAAACATTAATTTAGCAGCAGAAAATAGAGCAAGTTCTGGATAACCTTAGATAACTGTGCTCTTTTAGAAACTGATATGAGATAAGGTGATTTTCATTATGTTGCAGAGTGAGAGGACCACACGTATTCATGTGACATGCTTAATGTAAGGAGCAATAATCTGGGCAGCACATGGAAAATTAGCAAAGTTCAAGGCATCTGAGCACAACAGGGATTTTTGCTTTCCATCTGAGATTTGAAAAAGCAATGATATACTGTTTAAGGCGATGAACTCGGGTATTGCTTCAGCAAGTTCTTATCCTGGGTATTACAGTAAAGTGTATCTCAATCGGAAGTTGTAGTCTTATATTGTAGCAAAATGACAATGGGAGGGGCCAAGGCATGATAAAATTAGGAAGCAAACTCTTGATCATTTGGGTAATAATACCTTCTGATCTGTCCAGACCTTAACTACTGGAGAAGTCAGGTAGAAATCTATTTAGATGTGTTTCCTCATGCACCTAGAATTATTTGGTAGTAGAAGGAAAAAGGGAGAAACGAGGAAGCTAAGTCTTTGGAAAGGTTTGTAGTGAGGGATTTTTTTTCTTCTTCTTTTTTTTTTTTTTTTTTTGTTGTTAAAAAAATGAAAGGCATTTGAAGAAAACTACTTTAACAAAAATGAATTAATAAATTAACAGTTGAGGTTACCCACGCTCTCATCTCAGCCTACAGGTTTGTAGATACTACTGTTCTGGTCCACTGTAACATGGGTGGTTCACCATCTATCTTGCATATGTCACCTCCATGGGATGAACGAGGATCTCAGGAGGCCTCAGGTAGGTAGGAGACCTCCACCAGGCTAGGGCTTGTGCTAGGGACTGGCAGCACTCCTCTGTGGTGACTGTGAAACCCAACATTTTCAACTGCTGCCATGCCCAGGGATCTCCTTGGAAAGCTGTGAGATGTGGGCACAACAAGCTGCTGAGGGGAGATCACTAGGGAAGTATGTTATCATACCAAGGATGCCTCTTTGGTTTATGTGAGTTATGAGAGTAACACTCCTGAGTTATCCATCTTTGCATTGCGTGTCACTGTCTTTGTATGGCTGATTTTTATGGAGGAGAAAGTAAAATGTGGTATTCAGAAACATCCGTCCTGGTTCTAGAAGCATCTGCTTCAGGAGTGCTTGGCACTGGCAGCATGATGCGGTCAGAATTGTTTGTGGCAGATGCTTCCCTGCAAAGGCAACTTTGTGCCAGGTGCCTTGGGGCTTTGATTAGGGGCGTGGGGGGTGCACAGGGCAGGGTGCGTGCTTGGACCAGGCTCTCAGCTCTGCTTGAGCTGCCTTATCCTGATCTGGAAGCGCAAGTTGGTTTTGAAGCTTATTTCTGTTGCTCATGGGCTGCATGTGCAAGTGGGACATGCAGGTGGCAGGAGACCATAGCAGGAGGTCCTGCTTGTTGAAACAAATCTTAGATTACAAGGGGAAAATGAGGAATCTATTCAAATATTTGTATCTGACATAGTTCATCTAGCCACCTGAGGGACCCGAGTTCTTCATAAACCTTAATGGATGCTGCTGTGCAGCCCCAGCATAAACTCAATTACAATTACACCCGTGGAGGTTACGGTGGAGTGCAAGCACTGTCTCTGCGATCACAAAGATGATCTGCATTAGAGCTGACAACATAACACTGGCAGCCTGGCGCGGTGTTGTCTTATAGGCATCAAGTGACAGATGAAGTGGGTAATAAACTTTATTAAGAGATTTAAATTGTTTCAGTCCCATCCAGGTAAAACCCCAGAAATTTATGATGATAATTTTATTCTTAGAATAGTAAACCCCACCAAATGCTGAAACGTCTTCGACAACTAAGACTTCAGACTCTTCCCCAAGGCCATGTAACTCTTTGTTACTTTATACTTGCCTTAAATTACTCCGGTTAATATATCTTTGTCCTCTAACCTTTGCTAGAAAGGTCAAAATCATTTGCTAGCAAATGATAAACTCGTTTCCTGCCCAAGGACTCTCAGGAGTATAATGATTTCTTCAACTTACAAATATATTTCTGACCAGCGTGGGCAAACCTCGTAAAGGATTTTACCTTCTGCCACCTGCTGTGCCCCATGTACTAATCCACTGCTATAGGGACTGCTCATGAGCTGAAGAGACTAACTTCTGCCACTATTTAAAAATAAATAAGTAAATAAATTCAGTACAGTTAGATGCATTTCCATCTCCTTCTTTTTAGAAGTGCTATGGGCCCTGTCAAATTACACCATGTGAAAGGCCAAGATAAGCAGGTTTCAGTCCTGCGCCAGCGACAGGTTTTCCATGCGTAACCCCCGCAGCCTTGAAGTCCATTATCTTGTAGTTCTGGGCTAGAAACTTCTTTTCTGTTGGAGAGAGGGCTCCCTGCACACCGCCTCGACGGGGCTTTCGCTCTCAGCCATCGGAAGTCTAGTCAGCACCAAAGCCAACGTAGTCTTCAGATCATTTGTGAGCATACAATGTGTTCTGTAAGTTGGACTCGCGATCACTAAAGCATCTGGCTTCGTTTGTGAGGACGTATGAAGGCGCAGTGACAAAGCAGAGCAGTTTTGCCGCAGTGCTGGTGTGAGCAGCAGGTCGAGGACGTGAGAGGTGGGGACCTTCCCCGGCGCTGGCCCCGCGGGCGCTGCAGGGCGCTGGAGGTTGTTCTCCTTTCGGTCTCTCCTCTTCTAACCCACAGCGCCTGTCCGTGATTTCAGAGGTCGGTTACATCTCAGGCACGTGGCTCACCTTTGGGTGTTAGACTGGCAGTCCCCAGGGCAGGTTTTCCATGTGAGGAGGAGGTCCAGCACTTGCTGACAACCTGGGCTTTGAGATGCCGGGTTTGCTGGTTTCTGTTAGATATCCTCCTTGTTTGTGGACATCTTGCAGTGCCCTTCAGTGTGAGAAGTGTGTGATTTTAGCTGGAGGTCGGCTGTGAACTCGTTCCTAAATGCACAGCTTTAAGTTGCTTTTCCCTTTGCAGGACAGATTTATTTTGTTTTATTTGTTTTTCAGCTTTTGCTGCAGTGGCTTTCTGAAGTCAGGCACATTCTCTACACAAAGCAAGGAAGAAAACATATTTAATTTGTTTTCCTTTAGAAGTTACACCCCTTTGGCATGGCTTTCATTTACAACTGCAGTGATAACTAAGCAATTCATCTTCAGTGCAAATCAATAAGAGACTCTCATTTCATCTCCATTCCCTTTCATTTTGTTTTCGTTTGCTACGCCGCTTTTCTCCTGGCTGTCTCATCCCTCTGTTTGATGGGAGGCTCAACCCTGCCAAGTACTGCCGTCAGGTAATTGAGTCACTCTTTTGCCGGCCACCTCTGTCCTGTCTGAGAAAGGTTGGAGCACTCAGCTGTTGTTCCTATGTGCTTAAGTTTAGCTGAATGTAGTTGCGTAGATGAGCAGCTGTGTGAATAACCATGTCTTTTTATTTCCTAAATTACACATTCCTTACTGAGCTGGCACGTGGTGATTATCCTCTGATAGCCCTGTTCTATAATTGTTGCTGTTTTCTCCTTGGAATCTCGGCTCCTTTGCTGCACATGTTGGATGAATCGGGGAGCAAATCCTGGTGGAGCTTGTCTCTGCGAGATCTCTGCCTCCACGTTCAGAGCCTAGGGCCTTTGCAGCAAACGGGAAACGCGTAGGAGCAGATCCCAGCTTCATGGTTAGCGATCACCCCAGTGTAGTAGGGTCCCGGCCACACTGAAATGTGGTCTCAGGGATCGCCTGTCAACATAAACTATACAGTTGTGAGGACACATGAGGAGGATTTATTTCTATGTTCTAATTCACAGCGGAACACACCACAGCTGTTAGGGTTTTTCTGGGTAGGTGGCAGGAGCCAGAGCACCACATTTGGAGCAAAGGTACTGCGTAAGCAGCATTCTGGTTTGATGGGTTGTAACATAGACAGTATCGCAAGTGGAAAAGAAGTTACAGGCTTGCCTCTTTTTTGCCTCTCCAGAAAAGAGAGGAAATAATAGATCCTCAAATCACTGGTTTGCTGCATCACATCAAACTTTACGCGGTAGATACCGTTGTTTGAAATCTTGAAATCTTCTGGTCAAAAAAATGTCCTTTGCTGTATGTTTTTGGTGGTCTGAACTGGCTTCAATGGGATTTCATTAGGACTTTTCCCCCATCCTGTTTCTAAGTATGTTCTTTTTACCAAAAACTTGAAAACTTGTTACTTGGATATGCTGCCAAAGCAGGAGCACAGCACCGCTGAGAGGTCAGTGGAGTGTCTCTCTACCTTCGGTCTCTCTCTGAGCCAGAGTCCATGCCCAAACTGTACATCCCACAGTAAACTGTTTTATGGAGCTCTGTAAATTCTCTGCAGTGGCCAACAGAGGAGAACTATTACCTGCTTTGTTACCTAAAATATATAGCTTGGTCATAAAGGAGAACAGTGACATGAAGTACAGAACGACATCGCCTGGAAGGCCGCTAGGATGGCGTGGTGAGCTAGAGGAGTTGCAAAAAAAATTCCAAGTGATTTGTCCAAGATGTTCTGCTTTTGCTTAAAGTTTTCTTGGGAGTTTAAAATATTTCTTGGCAGTCTTTTCCTAATGGAATCTATCTGAGGTACCAGCTATAAACAGGATCTCCTCTGCAGTTCCTTGTGTGGATTTTCTCCCCTGTATACCTTTCAAGCAATCATTTGAGCTGATAACCAGAACTGCTGCCTCTCCTCTTTTGTGGGGAGCGCTTCTGCTGGGCAGCCGAAAGAATAGATTCTCCCTCCACTTTAAATTAACAGCTGTTTTAATGAAGTAACTAACTGTAATTAAACCTGCCACTTATTAGTCCCACATCATTTCAGTTGCCGCTGAATGGAGCAGAGGTATAAATTTTTTTACAGTGAGCTTCCAGCTGGAGAAACTTCCCAGTTCTGAGAACATCTTTGCATGTCAATCACATTAGCACTGAGCATTAATTGTTTATTATCTGTATGTAGTGTCTCCATTAAAGTTTCCAGAGACAAACTTTCAGACCAAAAATACATCTTGAAGTACTTCAAAGTTTTCCACTCAGTGCAGGCAACACTGTAAGTAAATACAGAGAAGGACCACCTGTGCAGTAAAACAGGGGCATGCTTTTAAGTAGTTAGTTTGCAATAAAAGATGGGGGGGGCAGGGAGCAGAAAAGCGGGCAAAATTAGTGGTACTCCAGCAGAGGACAGGGTATAGACTTGGCATATCACTGCATAGGACTTCAGTATGTGCAGTTTTCTTTAGAAAAGACTGCTGATGGATGCACTATCAGTTTGCTATTTTTAACTTCTGGATGTATGTCAAATTGTTAAGGAAACAATAAAAAAATCCATGCTGAACCAAAAAGCGTAACTAAGAGAGGATAAACAGCTCCTAACTTTTGAAGTTGCCTGATGCTGTGACTAGCAAAATTCTAAAGATATTAGGCTGCTTCTACTAAGAGCTGCTTCAGCTTATCCAGCCTCTGGGTAATTTACAGAGGGGGGAGGGGGGGAGTTACTCGAAATCTCCTTAGCTTACTTCATGGACACCTAGGCAAAACCTCACCTTTAAACACTTGGAAACCAACATCTGTGAGAAAAGGAAGGTGACACTGAGCGAGACACACAGATATATCTGGAAGTGAGTTCTGTATTAGGGGAAAATCTGCCTGCCAGTGCCCACCAGGTGAAGCCAAGACTGTCCTCGCATCACTCCACATGCTGCGGTAACCGCCGCAATACGTATGCTGCTCTGTTTGCTATGGGAGTGCCACGGTCTGTCTGTCTCAGTTCTAAATTTTCAAAGAACAGACTTTATTTAGCTTCGGTACGGCAGTTTCCTCTTTGCTTTGGAATGCTTTGCAGCCAGACCCTTGGAACAGCAGCATCACGGATGGCCGACACGAGTGCTGTAGGCAATGGGTAGGGCGTGTGAATGTCAGCATCACCCTTCCAGGTCCTGTCCCCTTCCCGTGCTGACCTCAGATGAATGCCAACGGGCAGAGCAGGGGGCTGCACTGCAGGGTGGGAGCCTTCCACCCGGAGGAGCTGAGACCCACACGCCTCTGCAGCAGGGAGCTGGTGGAGCCTTTCAAGCAGCCTTTGGGCTTTGTGCCTCGACACGGCCGGGTTTATGCTGTGTTACACTTTGGAGCTTTCCACCACAACTCTGAGCCTTAACAACAGTTTTAAAACACCCTCCTGGTGAGTCTTACAGAAATATGGGGCCACTAGAAAAAAATCCAGGTGTGGAACTTGAGATAAAATGCCGGCGATGGGCACTGCTGTTCTCTGTGAGATCACTGGCCGGCCGGCGCAGAAGCCTTGCGTTGCCACTGGTCCGGGTTCAAGACCAATTATTGCTGGGCAGGGAAGAAAGAATATGCAAGAATTCTGTATAACAGCCACTTTTAAGATGCTTTTTTGGTGTTTTGTTATAGCTAGCAGTCTGCTGAACTGTTCACCTCCTAGTGATCGTTTCTGATGAAAGGCCCAAAGCCGTTTCAGCCGTAGCTTTTTGCAAATTCCCCTCTATAAGACCCTCCTCCCCTCTTTGTTGTTACCTATTTCTCAGTCATTTTTACGGACATAACCTGAACTTTTCTTGCAGAAAGTGAGGCTAAATTCAGCCTTACCATCTCTGCTGGGGTTTGGAAACAGCTTTCGTGTTGAGGGAGCCCTTGTTCTCCAGCCTCAGCTTGGAGAGCTCTCATAAGGATAACGCTATCTCATAAAATTAAAGTCCATGCAGTCAGTTACTGGGATTTTTTTTTGGTTAGTAATTAACTATTTTGACTGACATTCTGTCTGGGTTTTTGGGGAGGGATTTTGCTCTGAGGAAATCAGTCTACACATTTAATAGCTTGGCACTGAGAAAACCTTGAAATATTAAAAAGATATTTTAATATAGGCTGCAGCATGGCTTGAGGCATTACAGCTTTTACAAAAATTTAGTGTTTGGTTTTGTGGTCAGAAACTCAGAAGTACTCAGCCCATATGCAGGGAACTCTTTTAGAATCTGTTCACAATTATGAATACCAGCTCTTTTACAATCTGACCTTCAGTCCTTTGGTTAAGAGTTAAAATGTAGTTTTCCTTAGGCTGGGAGCGCCACGATAGAAATCTCTTTTGCTGTCAAACAGCACATCCTTGGCTGGGCTTGGTTGCCAGCAGCAGCGACAGGAACTCTTGTTCACCCTGGGTCTCTGTATAGGAAGCATATCCTTGTGAGCAATTCTACAAAACCTGAGTTTTTTCTGGCATGCCACATGCCACATCATAGTTCAGGCTATTTTGGAGTAGAGTAATGGTCACGTCCAGACTGCAAGCCCTCTCAGAGCACTCTGCTTGTCCTGCCCACCACCGTAAAGAAGTGCATCTCCCTGCAGCCTGACTGCAGTGCTCGTCTTTGCTTGGGTTTGTGTAAGTGGGACAGTAATAGCAGCTTATTGGATGTGACTGTTTTGCTGTTTGCCTGACTGTTGCCATTTCCTCTCTCTTGACAACCTGTAGCTACAGGCAACAAGAGTAATACTGACCATATCTGTCATTTAGAAACTGCAAACAAGGGATTATGCAATGCTCACGCACTCACATATACAAAATTCAAACTGTCCAGTATAGCACACTCTTTCCTAAAAATTCCAAAAGGTTTGTACCAGGGAAATTGATCTTTTTTTTTTTTTTCTTCTTCCTCTTCTAACAAGTACTTTTTAAGTGCTAAGTGATTGCAGAACATTAAAAAACAAAAACAAAAACAAAAAAAACAACAAACAAACCTAACCAAAACCCAAAGATCCCCCAAACCATTAAGAGAAAGTCTTGGACATTCATCCATATTTTCCAGCTTAAAATTTTGACAGTGGTTTCATATAGAAATGTTGAAAAGTGCTGTTGTGGGGGCAAGTCACTGTTTAATGAAGATATGTTTTGTAACTCAGCTCCCGATAAGGTGCTCTCTGATCTGACAGTTACCTTAACCATCGTTTCCAATTACACTTACTATTTGTCCACCGTAACACTGTCCAGCGTAACTGCACTGTGTCATCTTTCACTGTTTTGAAGAGGATGTGTAGGAGTTATCGCTGGGATGTGATAAGTACCCCTTAAGAAGCAGAGAGTGAGCAGAACTTACCTAAAGCACTTATTATGAGATTACGAGAAAGAGTTCAATTTGCTTATTCCCTGGAGAAAGATTTCTGACTGTTATAGAAAGTTTAGAAAATGGAATATAAAGGAATTAACCATCTTAAACTCACTCAATGTTTATCCCCCAGAAAATGAGGCTTTTTAAGGTCTGTCAGGATGGGAGTGGGGAGTGGGAGCACCTGCTCCTTCTTTAATTTTTATTATTATTATTATTATTGTTTTAAGACAAACTGTGATGTTGATGCTTTCCCAGCGCCGGATAACTGAACTCAGCAGCCAAGCTGAATCTGGTCCTCAGATGCCCAGACCCTTTATCTTGTATAAAGAGTCAGGAGAGCTTTAAACATTCAGAGAATGATTGGGCTGAGGTAACTGGAGTCCAGAAAGACAGACCGTCTCAGAAGCTTTACTTAGATATAAAGCTCAAGGAAGGAACATCAGTCACTGACAGAAAATCCGTCATCCAAAAGTCTGCGTGTAATGCTTTAACATATTAGAGCAACTTTACCATGCAGAGAACAGTCAACTCTGGCAATCACGTCAGTGCTCTATCCATTCCCAGCTTTCTGCAAGAAATTGAAACATCAAATCAAATACATGATGTTTGGTCTATGAATGCTGGTTTTCTGTTAAGATGCGATTACCTGCAGGTGACTTGCAATGCCTCCTTGTTTGCCAGTTTGAATCGCAGCAAAAACATATGCCTTAAGGTTCATGGGTTGTTCAGCTGAGGAAAGAAAGTGTCTTTCCAGTTAGGTCTGCTAGTGAGTTTTAGAGACATCGAGGGTGAAGGTGGGCGCTTACCTTCCTGCGACTTTGGCAAGCAGATGAGTGCAGGCTTCTGCTGGGTGCTCAGGGATCCATAGTGGCTGCAGGTAGTCACTGAGGATTTTGGCTTTATATATATAAAAGTCATAAAATACAGATATCTGTAATATAAATATATACAACATTACTTGTTTGCAGTATACAGTATACATATAAAAGGCAGCATGATGTAATTCTCCAAGGGGATGTGACTACCTTAAACAATGAAGAAATATTTTAGATTATTTTTAAACTAAAGAAAAAAAGTTTTCCTGAGCAATTTCAGCATGCCAAACTCATAGCAAGTGTACATTTAATGCTAAGGAAGGTATATACTGAAAAGACTGAGTGACTGAATGTCAGCATCAAATGGAAAACAGAAACTGACAGTGAGTGAGTGGGAGATTGGGCTGTCACATCAAGGGGGAAATCAATGCATAGAAACAAAAATGAAGTAACATTTTATCAGCTAGTTGGATAACTTATAATGATGTTCAGTTTTGGACACAATGCCTTAGGCAGACTGCTGATGTGTGAGGAGCCCCAGCGTAGATCTGCCAGGTCATACATATTTTCAGGTGTTCACACAGATTTCAGTGGGTGCAGAGAGAAAGAAGAGGTGAAAAAAAAGATATTACAGTAAAAAATGCTAGTGCTCTGACATCGTGATCTGTGGGAAACGATGCCCATTAGAGTGGAATAGAACCCAAGAAATACGGATTGTTGCTTGACAGGACAACTACAATTGCATCTGCACTCAGTCACTGCTCTTACATAAAATGATTGCTGGCAAAAACGGAGTGGCATAAAACAAAATCTGAATTTTAGATATTTTCTTCATGTTTTTAGTTTGCTTCCCAAGGACCCAATTATCTGGCACAGAAAACAGATGCTTATATATTCACCGTGATCAGTCAGTATTTTGCAGGTGCTTAGTCCCCTTCTCTTGGCACGATTTTCACCTGCTGGAAAGGAGAGCGGCTTGTGACCTCTCCAAAGGAGAGCTGTGCCAGCATGTTGCTCGAATTTTCCTTTTTTAATAGTTACGTGTGCACCTGCAGGAAAGCTGGCTCATGACTTAGTGGCAGAACACAGAGGTGGTTTCTTTCTGTGCCCTGACAGTGCTTCAGTCCAGTCATTCTTTATAATTGTCCAGGAGGAGCAAGGAAGGGAGAAGATGCTGCTGGAAGGGCAGGGGTAGCCGGAGCCGCACACCTTCACTTACAAGCATTTGAGTTGTGTAAGAGAATTCCGTGTCTTGGGTTGGGCTCTAACATAGATATAGGTCAGCTGTCAAACAGAGGTCTGTATTGAGGTTTGAAATAATTTCCACAATTTCTGAAGAATTCACAGAATTATGTGAATTCCTCTTGATCTTGCAGACCATGGAGGGAGCTGTAAGCCCTGCAGCTTGGTGCAGTTGCTGTTTGCTGCTTTGGTGCCTTCCTGCACTTCCAGGTTGGGCGCGAGCCTCCAGCTCCAGTTCCCTCCATCCGCTCAAGTAACGCAGTCCCACCGTCGGACAGGTTCACTGCAAAACTTGTAAATCTTTAAAGCAAACTAGGCCTATTAAAAGTCCTAATCAAAATGCCATTCTCTGTGCTGCTTGTGGGTCCTAACTGGGAGTACATCACCACGTGGGTTGGCTTGCCCTCATCCTCAGAAATGTCTGTATGTTTTTCCCAAATTGTAAAAACTGTTATTGTGTCTAAAAGAATCGTATCTAATGTGTGTTCAGGTCCTATAGGCTGATTCTTTGTGCTTGAAGGGTATCGCTACAGACAGGAAGAAAAGTGCAAACCAGCTGCTTAGGCTGAGGTTTTTGTACTGTTGCCCTTGGATGTTCGAAATAAATGCATGCGAGCATCAAGCTGTAAAAAATTGAGCTGTATTTTATCGTTTGAGTCCACGTTTTGCTTCCAATTAGTTTCCTGTGGGTGCTTGTTTTGACCGACCTCTTCTTATTTGCATTAAAAGCTCATGGAGCGATTTCCATTTCTGAGCACCTTTGCTCATATGACTTTTGCTGCGGTCTTGCCAGGGCTAATGCACTAGCCAGGCTCAGGGTGGGAGTAGTGACTCCCTCAGGAGCTTCCAAATGTAGCAGAGGAGCTGCTGATGAAATAGTGATGTTTGTCAGCAGATAATACTCATTTGCTTCAGCGCTGACTGAAGCAGAAGTTGCATTTGGTATTAAAGATTACCATCCTGATGATAGATAAAATACGGGAGGAATAAGAAGCATTGTTTCTTCTAATCTTTCCCTTTGAAGTATCTGCATGCATAAAAATGATCATTTGGGGAAAATGTATGTTTGAAAGCCAGAATGTACTAATGTGGTGCTTTTCAAACCGAGTGACTTTGTGTGCTTTCACAAAACGTTGAAGAAACGTCTCTGACGTGAGAGAGAATGCAATGGTTTTAAAAAAGAGACTGTTTCCATTTTATCCTACAGAAATATTCTGGGTTGGTTTTCTTTGTTGTTGGCTACTCGGGTTAGAGGGCATTTATTCCGGTGGTGCTGGAGCCTTTGGCCAGTGCAGGTGGGAAATGATTGTCTGTCCAGATAAGCTCCTTCAGCAGCTGGGTATCCTCCTGGATGTGCCCTCACCTGACAGATGTGCCAGTTCAGTTTAGCTTGTGAAAACTAAGTGCTTCCTCTGATTTCAGGTAGCAGGTCTCTGTAGCTCCTAGTATGCTTTATACTCAGACCCGTGAAGCAAAAGACTTTTCTGTCATATTTAGAAAGTTTGAATAATTTCCACAGAAAATACTTCAAGAATTTGTGAAGCAAAATTCTGTGTATGTGTTCTTTGGAGGATGAGATATTGTCTTAATACACAAACAGAAATACCTCAAAAGAAGTTAATTTTATGATGCGCAATGTCCATCCCAAAAGCTGGCTTAAAGGAGTAGGGCCATAACTCCGTAAGACTTCCATGGGGGTGTTGTAACCCACATCTTGTCTAAAACTCTCAGCTGGGAGAAAATACCTGAGAGCCAGTGAAACTTAAGTTCCTTCTAATGGATAGAGTATTCGGTGGAAGGAAGATATGTTCTCAGCTGTAGTGATTTCAGTGTGTTGTTGATCATTCACTGCAATTTTCATTTGGGACGGTTTCCACCATATTTCTCTTCCTCATTCCTTGGCTCCCATGCTGTAGGGCCAACAGGCACTCATCTGTAAGTGAAGGGTGATACAGTTAAATTATTCAATTCTTGGACAGCACAGACTGCAAAAGGAATCAAAGACTGACGACTGTCCATCTTCACCTCCTAAACATCTGGATAGGGAACAGGCAAAGGTGGACCCCCCCCAGGAGCTGTTCTGCTGTGCACTATGCCCTGTAGGCTGGCCAGAGAGGCAGAAGAGACCTGTTCAATCCAAGGGGCTGGATCCATGGATCCAGTCTGCAGTGTGCACCATGTCTGGGCCTGTCCCCAGCTACAAAGCGCCATGTCTATCAGTGGCCCTGGTTTCCTTACCTTCAGCATCTCAGCTGCCCCAGGAGGATTTTCGACCACCTGTGGGGTTGTGGGACAATGTCTCCATTTGGTCACAATGTGGGTGTGTGGTGGAGCTAAACCCTGGTTGGAGTTGCTCTGAAACTTCACCGGTTGAGCTGTCTGATAGAGGTGGATGCTGAAGAAGCCAGTAGTTAGGGACCAGGATCTAGTTAGGATCTAACTGCCCATTAGGTTTTGGTTCGGTTAGGCTCGGTCTGCAAAGGGTTTCATTACTTTACTGAATGATGTCCTGGCTTCGGCTGGGATAAAGTTAATTTTCTTCCTAGTAGCTGGTACAGTGCTGTGCTTCTGGATTTAGGGCGAGAGTAACGTTGGTCGCACCTGATGGTTTAGTTGCTGCTGGGCAGGGCTTACGCTAAGTCAGGGACTTCTCAGCTTCTCGTACTGCCCTGCCACCGAGGGGGCTGGGGGCCAAAGGAGCTGGGAGGGGGCACCGCCAGGACAGCTGACCCCAACTGGTCCCAGGGATATTCCACACCGTATGACATCATGTTGAACAAAAACCTGGGGGGTGTTGGTGGGGGGGTGGCATCCTGCTGCTTGGGGTCTGGCTCAGCATCGCTCCGTGAGTGGTGAGCAATTGCTTTGTGCTTCACTTGTTTTGTATATTCTTTTATCATTATTATTATTTTCCCTTCCTTTGCTGTCCTATTAATCTATCTTTATCTCAACCCACGAGTTTTACCTTTTCCTTGATTGTTTCCCCCATCCCACCGAGGGGGGGTGGGGTGGGGAGGCGGGGCTGTGTGCTGTTTAGCTGCCTGCTGGGTTAGACCATGGCACTAATTAGTGCAGTTTGTGAAAAAGCTTCTCCTTAACAACTCTAAAAGTGGCGTGGGACAAAATGCAGAACAGAACGTTACTTTTTGAGAAAAGATCAAAAAGTGCATTTTTCTTGTGAAACTCATTATTTTTTCTTCTGTTTTATTATTTTTATATGATTTCACAGCCTGCTAATAACAGCAAAGTGGGCTGTTACATGTCAAATCACGCCAGCATTTCCAATCATCTCATATGGTGTAATCCCAATAGAGTATTTCATTTTTATTTACTCTAAATATTGTAGGCAGATGAACATTATATTTTATTTTCAGCTGAGAAAACTGTTATGCATTACCAAGAAATATTTTCATTCGGTGATTAGATGCTGTGATTAAAAAGTAATATTGGTGTGTCATACAGTCAGGCCAAATAAGAAACATAAACAAATAAAAAACAGTGTTTCAAGTTACCTCAATATTAATCTGAGGGGAAGAATTTTTTACCATTTTTATTTCAATGTCTTCTCCTTTACAGAGAGTTTTGATAATAAACTGGTTATTAATTCCAACCTGGAATGCATGCTTTGGACAAAAATCAAATCTGGAAATAGTGATGCATCAGGAGAAGCTGAAACCTCATGCTCTGTGTGTGATCATAAAACTTTCTGCTGCAGCTTCTAATCAGGTGAAAACTCCAACTAAAATTGGTAGAAACCCTGCCTGTGGAGTTTTGGCCTTGGGAGTGAGCTGTGAACAAAAAAAAGAGAAAAAGAAAAAAAGAGAATCAATGCCAGAAAACCCAAGATATTGCCCAGAACTAATTTTACAGAAATAGATGAAAGACAAGAACGTAAGTGTTGAAATTCTGTTAAGTTTAAGGGCGTTAAGAAACAGGAACACCATGGCAATTAAGAATCCAACCTGCAAGGACAAGTCTCGTTCAAGGGTAAGTTGCTGAGATTTAAGGAAGCAGAGATATGGTTCCCCGCTGGTGGGGACCCCAGTATGAACAAGGGTCATTACCAGGTGAAGCTGCTCTGGGCTGACACTTTCTGTTATTATTTAATCCATACATTACTGAAAATATATAAGTGAAGGCATTTAACTGAGCAATGTTCTACCAGGAAGACTAGGAGGACCCCTTAGCCTCGGTTGCGTCGTCAGTGGCTGCCCAAACCGCACTGGTGGTGTTCTGTGGTCTGCGGTAGCCGTGAGAATGAAATGTTTGTGCTTCCTACACTCTACAATCATTTCTTGTGGGTCCTCTTCCCCATGGCTGAGCTAGGGCTGTAAGCTTGTGAAGCAGACCGCACAAAGTTGTACACAAGCCTGTTGGCGTTAGGACACCCCCTTCGGCATTTCTTCGATGCCCAGTCCCTGCTTGCCCACAGCACTGGGAGTTGTCTCTGCTCAGGTCACACAGCCCCAGTCCAGGAGAGTGTTAATCTGTGGCTTTGGGGTCTGTGCACCACTAAAGCTGCAGGATTAGTGTCCGATCCATGTTATTTCATACATTTCTGCTATCCTCAGGTGACAATCTCCTTCTCAGTAGGAGCTTAATTTTCTGGCGTCCTTTTAGGAAGAATTGCATGGTCAGATGGAAATGTTTGGGAAACTGATCCTAGCCCAGCTGTATCCCAGTATAAATCACAATCACCAGTAATTACATGCTTAGGACATATTGTCTAATATTACATCCTGAAACCTGCTATTCTCTTCTGTGCAAAACCCTAGTATTCATTGATCAAGGAGATCTTTGTCTCTTTTTAATCTTCTGAAGGAAGTTATGTATCTATGGAATGTTTTGAAATTTAACCATCATATGGAGATGAACCACATGTCCAACCACTTGTTTCAACTACAGCTATCACAAAGGGGTTAAAAAAACCTTTCCTGCTCTGGGACAGAAATGCTCTTCTAGAGTAGTTAATTCAATCAATTGTCAACAGACAAATGACCTCATAAATCAAAGGAATCTATGGAGAGATCAGCGTGGAAAATGCAAGAAAATATTTCAGTGATAAAAGCCGTCTTACTGTGAGATTCAGTGTTCCCTCTGGCTGTTTGGGAGGAGTTAACGATGTGTGGAGTTAAACCCCCTGCTCCCCCTGCCTTGACTCGCAACAAGACCCAGGTTTCTCTCCCAGACTAGGACTGGCCCACAACTCCTGCACCACAAGATGACTTGGGATAAAAGGAGTCCAATGAACTCTGCTTTCAAAGCAACTGGAGGAAATGGGTCAGTGCAGTCTGTGCACTAAACAAGTTTGTGTAATTTAAGCCTGAATTGAGAAAATCGTAAGGAAAGTTATTTAGACACAAGGAGGAGAAAACAAGAGGCAAAATATGCATCTGCAAAAGCTATTCCACTTGTGTGTATAAATCAGGAGACTGTGTGCTCAAGTAGAGAATTAGGCTGAGTTGCTTGCTGTTACGCATTTAAATTAAGCAGGAACCTAATAGCATTTTAAAAATCTGGCCCTAAGTGTTGGTTTTTTGGTTGTTGGTTGGTTGTTTTTTTTTTTTCTCAGGGAAGAGATCATCTAATCAAAATAGTGCTTTAGAAGAAAGAATACTTTAATACCGAACATGAGCGAGGAGCTCTAACTACTGATAAAAACTCCACTGCTCGGGTAAGATTTGTTACTGTTGGTAAAAGGTTAAAGTGGCTCTTTGCAGCCAAGTTGCTGGTGGAGATGGGAGCAGGGAGAAACGATGCCATAACGTTAACAGGATGAATGGTGTTTCTGTCCTTGGGGTGGGCACTGATGGAAGGGTTGTTTTAAGTTTACTCACTCTCTTTGCCTTAAATTCTGCTGCTGCAGAGCTGTACTGAGGTTTTTAAAAAGGTAAGCCCCTGGATGTCAGCTCAGCGGTATTCAGTCACAAGATCTCTTCCTGTTAATGTTTCATTTCCACATGAGATTGCATACAGGTTTCTATAGAATTTCTCTCCTTTGATCTTTTGAACCATGTTCTAAAATAGGCAGCAGAAATTTCCTAGAAAGTTTTGACCTAATTTCTTGCCTGTATGAAAAGATACGGTGGTGTTCAAATCGGCTGCTTCGAGGCAGGGTAAGGCAGGCAACCTTTCCCCTGATCCGTTTAGCAAAAAGGTTGTGCTTCGAGCACAGCACCGCAGCTCAGGAGGCTCGGCTCTGTCATCTCCCTGGGTTTTCAGTGGTTTGCTTCTCTACCTGCAACAGATCGCTTTGCCTCTTCATCAAAACATCTTGACCTAAACATGAAATTTCTGTGTGAGCTGAGCACAACAGCGCATGTGCAAAGTACTTTTGGTTCAAAGTGCCTCTGCCTTTTGCCTCCTATTGTACTCTACAAATACCTGGGGAAAAGTGTGAGATACAAGTATTTTTTCCAGCAGAGATCAGTTGCTAGCAGGGACTGCAAAAGGAGGTTCAGTCTAATTGCTGCGTTTTGGAGCTTTGCAGAGTAGCTAATTTCTCTGGACTGTTGGGAGATGAGATTAGAGTTTTGAGGTCTGCAATTAGAAGACCTGAAGGTGTCTGCACTGTCTCTGGGAAGGGCAGGGCTAAAAAGTCATTCCAAAATTCAAACTGCATTCACTTTCCCTGCCCTTTTTTGGGCCCAGCATTTAGTGTCTGTGTCTGCCACAGGCGGAGATCCCCGACAGGTGAAGAGGCAGAGGGCCAGGGGGTGGGGGGTGGGGGGGGGCAGAGGTGCTGAGCCCCTGCTGCCTCCGCACTTCTGCGTGCACGTAGGAGAGCAGCAGGAAACCCAAAGGGATGGCTGTCCTTGGAGCTTCTGGTGCTGACTGGGAGTGCTGGGAAGAAGATGGTTGCAGCAGAGAGTGGATGGGAGTCAGGACACATTCAGGAGGAAGGATCGACCCTCCCAGTGGGCAGACGTGCATCCAAACCCAACAGGAGGCTACTGCATTTGTTCTTGCAGAACACTGGGCACACTGTAATTTTTGTCGTTCTACTTTTTGGGTTGTTTTGGTAAAATACACCAACTGAAGTTGAAACTTCCCATGTAAATGTCTGCATCTGCTTCAGCATAGATGGGAATTCTGCTGTGCTACATGCCTTCCATGCGCACTGCCTTGGGAGCTCGCTGGGAGTAGGCGAGAGATTGAGGCCATTTGAGTTATTCCTGGGTAGTGCTAACTTCCCAGCTCTCCTAGAGGCCATTGATGTTTTAAAAAGGGATGCAATGTGTCCAGGTACTTCTGTCTTCTCGCTGGATACTCAAAACCAATCAGCCTCTGAACAAGTGACTTCCACTGCGTGTTAGCTCCTAGGTGAAACGAATCTACAGTGCAATGGTATTGTCTGTAGCACAGACCACCACCTGGTAAATCAAACTGCTGTTTCTACTTTCCCTTTATTCGTTTTCCTCTTTTTCCCCTGCTGTCCTTCCCCCCACCCACCCACCCACCACATTTGTTTATTGACTGCTTTACATTTTCTCAGAATTTGTAAGGCTTTTCCCTACTCCCCAGCTCTCTTCCATCATCTGTTAGCCTTCACGATGCTGTTTTCTGTCTTCCCATGCTGTCTCCACTGGCAGTTCTCTTTTGTCTCCTCCAGGACATCCTCTGCTGATACTGTTGGCCTCTTTGATCTGTCACCAGGCAGGAAAATTACTTCAGCAAAAGATAAACCTTTAGAACAGCAGACCAGCTTGGCCTTCGCACTGATTAAATTGTTTCCATTAATTTAGTTAGAACCAAAGCAAAGCTTTTTGTGTAGGCAACCACAGAAACATCACATCTTTTCTTACAAGTAGCTCACAGCTATTTCGGCAAGAAACTGAACGTGCTGTTCGTTTTCATTCTTTGATGCCCTCAACACACCTTGCTTCCCTGAAACCAGAGCAGTGGTGCAGGGGGGCAGGCAGGGACCGTTGGGTTTATGTCCCCCTGAGGTAAGACACAGAGCTATTTAGGACCCTCCAGTTTCTCCTGCATTAAGGAACTATATCGTACTTACAGCAACAGCTTTACCACTGCTTCTGCTCGCTTTTCCCCGAGCCTACTACACGCTACAAAGAGATGTGTGTGCTTGGGATGAATGACAATAAAACAGAGGTAGGGACTCAAAGATCATTTGTAACAGTTTAAATTTTAATGAGAATTTTAATGAGAGCTGTATTGAGCTAGGGGTAAGATGTTCAAAGCCCTGCTCTCCGGGAAGAAGATAAACAGCAGCAGATTTTCTTTTTTAGGTAGGAGAAATGTTTGGGATTTATATTTAAGTCCAAATCAGTTTCTGATCATTTTAGTTTGCAACATCTGCTCCAACTTCTTTCTGTAGGAACTGCTGGAAGGTCAGCAGAGCTCTTGGTTGTGGGAACAGCAGGGCTGGTGGGTCCTCGGACAGTGAGGTGCCTTAATATGCCTTAGGTCGCAATAAGAGGACACTTCCCTGATGTTATTAATTCCTGACCCTCTTTCAAAGTGTTCTGTTGGTGAACTGTGCTGGCTTTTAATAACCAAAATAGTGTCTAAAGAGTGAAGACGCCTGTGGCTGGGCTCTGTGAGCTGTGCCCCCGCTGCTCCACACTGGCAGGGGCAGCACCACGATGAGCCCCACTCCTGTCCTGCAGCCTTGCCCTTGCTGCCCACCATGGGGAAGAGTTTTATTCCACCTCCTGGCACGGTGCTGTCTTCCTGGTGTGGAGCCGGGAAGCTGTGCCAGGCAAGGGGAGCCCTCTGCACCCCGCTGCCATCGCACGACTGCTGGAGCCTGGAGAGGTGCTGCTGCTCCCTGTTCAGTATCTTCAGGCTTTCCCAGTCTCCTGTGTCGCTGCACTTATTTATACCGTGCTAACAGCTTATCCTTTATATGACGAGTTAGAGGCCTGCTAATCTTGCATCATTTGTAGTCCTTTCTAAATTCTGATCTTTACAACCATTGCTCTAGAAACAAAAGGATTAATCAAATACCAGACGATTACTAGAGCTTCAAACCAGCCAAAATCTGACTGAGAAAACATGTTAATCACTTCTCACTTAACCTGAGCACATACTGCACTCTGTTTCTCCTCCTATTCATCACTGGTGTCCTGCATAATGTGGAGCTCTGGTTTTGACAGACACAGAAGAAATTGTAGTGCTTTTTGCCTTCTTTTTAAATGGGTGTGTCTTTGTTGGGGCTCTAGATATTCTTCAGACATCCTGCTCAAGTCTGTATACAGAAAAGGCAAAATCTGGACACAAAAATTCATGTGTAGAAATATGATTGTAGTCAGTTATAGAATTATTTGTAAGGTTTACTAAGTACTGCAGGAAAGCAGTAAATAATTCAAAGGAGAAGGATAAGCTACGTTATTCAACAACTCATTTCTCATATTTTAGTAATTTGAACATAAAGTGATTTCAGCAGTAAGCAGAATTTTTTTCAAGTCTTTTAGCATAAATGCATTTGCTTTAACAAGACAAAATAAAAATCCTGGATCTTTATTGCCATTTTGAACATGTGAATAAGAAGAAAAAGAAGAAAGAACCACCACTTTCCAAACACTTTAGTTTTTCATCATCACCCAGTGAATTAGTTTGGCTGATATAGCTGCTGTTGGCAGGATTACTGCAGAACTTCCCTGGGATGGAGCTGAACTTAGAGAAAATCCCGATATGCCCTTTTGGCACCATAGCCACACCAGGGAAGAAAATAAAGAAATGAAAGTTTTGGGTTTGGTTTTTTGTTTGTTTGGTTGGTTTGTTCTTTAGGAACCTGAATGTGTCCCACAGCACCACAAACCAGTACATGCGCACTACCTGACAATTGTATCAGTATCCCAAAGCATATACAGTGTACAGATAGATCCTGGGTTTGAATGTCCACTACTTAAAGGTACAATTGGCAGAAGAAGACATTCATTTATTTTGCTGTTGTTTCCATCAAGTTAGCTGCTGATACACTTTATGTTGGTTTTTTTATCTTGTCTCATTTTACATTTATAGAGTGACTCCATTCCCAAGCATACTTGATTTGTTTTAGAAAGACAGAAGTTTCCTTTGCTCTGCTGGCACACAGCTCAGGTAAGTTTCATGGACTTAATTTTCTTCTCAACTTTTTGCATGATTTTGTAGTGGGAGATCTTCCCTAGTGTGGTCCTCTAAAACTATGGATATTGAACTTTTGGGGACCCGAGGAGAGTATACCACCATCTAGCTGCAGCTCCTGCGTACTGGTTCGTACTCTATGGCAAATGGATTTGGGCAAACCCTCGTTTTGTGATGGGACCGTGTCTAACACGTCTGGTCCTGCGCCAGGACCACATCCTAGATAAATGGTACTGCCAAAAACTCTCGAAAAATACTTTGGCTGATCATTATTATAAATGCTATAATAGGGATTTCTGTGATTATGTTATATAAATAACATCAAGGAGAGGCATTAGTAGGTAGAAGACAGAAAAGTGACAAATAAAAAAGCAATATAATAAAAATAGTTCTTCATGCTGCTGCTGTCTGCTGCTAGAAGGGCACGGCTTTACATGTATAAATCATAAAAGAAGAGTGAAGAAAGACTAAGCTCATCCAGACTTTCTCCACATGGAGAAGAGTCTGTAGGATGTATATTCATTGACTTGCAGGAAACAATAAAAAATCCCGGAGAAAATATAGGAGCCAATTGATTTAACGTGTCACTATTTGCAATCTATAAATATCCCTGTGGCAAACTCAAAAGATCTCAGTTTATTTGTGACTAGGAAATGGAGACCAAAAGCAGCCTCATATATAAATACAATGGATTTCACAGCCTCACGATTTATGGTGTCTCCTTCAGCAATGCGGGTTACACCGCTGAAACAATACTGCAGCCATAATAGGAAAACTGTCCTACTCGGGATTTATGAATTTATAAAGGATACAGTCAGTTTTGTTGTGTGATTCAACAGTAAATCACTACTTACAGATGCCAGAGCATGCATCAGGTGGGAAGGTGCTCACAGAAGGATGCGATGTGTTTTGCAATGCAGCTGTTAGGCACTGAACGGTAATGAAGGATACAAGAGCCGAGCACAGGACCTGCCCAGGACCCTGACAAAGTGCTTATTGAAGCACGCCAGTAGCCAGCGCTAGAAAGATAAAGCTTCAGAGCAAATATTTGGAGGAATTTTTAATGAGGAAATATATTCTGTAAGGCTTGTATCTGACTTTCTGTTTGCCTCACCCTTTCCTCACCTCTTGGCTTACTTTCTGCCTATGAGTAGATTAGGACAGGTCGCAGTTACATGCACATCACAGCTTTTATTTTCCTGCAGATTTAAGGTCCCATTACTTTCTCTCCGCATTATATAACAAGCGGTGTTTGATAATGTGCTGCAGCATCTGTAAAAAGGTTTTTCCTCTTTCATAATTGAAGATAGTATGTTCCATTTTTTTTCAGGGAGAGGTGGAACGTGTGGTGGTGGTGGAAATAGAGGTTTCTGTCCCCAGCCTGATTGCCGCAGGGAGGGTTCCTCTTTCATCCTTGCAGAGGATGTGCATGTTGTGAGACATGTTTCTGAACAGCAGGCACATTGCTGTGTATCGAGGCTCAGACTTCAAATGGGGCATAATCAGGCATTTCAGGCCCCTACTTATGCTCCTGAAGAGTTGGCCTGATTTTCAAAAGTACCGAGCAATCAGCATCTCCTATTGATTTCAGTGGGAACTAGTCAGCCCTCAACACATCAGAAAAATTGGGCTGGTTACTTAGAAACCGGCATATGGTTTTCAAATCTACACTCTGGGGATGGGTTTTGGTTGTTCTTTTCTTTATTGCTGGACTAGCCTCTGTTTTCCTCTGCTGCATATGCTCTTCATATGCTAAGTAGCGCTTTTGCTTACTCTGCAAATGGTAGCTTTTCGGGTGCACTTGGCCCTGGAAATCCTGTCCATTAATGCATTTTGTGTTTCTATATCTGCTTTGGGGAAGGGGAGTCGAAGAGTTCAGTTTTGGTAATCAGAAAGCCGTTTGTCCTCTCCTGCATTTCTCCAAAGTTTCGCAATTAGTTTTGCTGAGCTGAAAGTACTTTTTTTGGTCTCAGCTGACAGAGACCCTCTGCCACTGCCGTGATTTGTAATCACCGATGTCTACCGGTGACAATTCCCTTTCCTCTTTCGGTACAGTAAGTCCCCTGCATGTTGCCTATCATCCAACAATCAGCCAAATGTCTGCTCTCCCCTCTCATCCCAGGCAAAATAACCCGGGTGCACGTTAGCCGCAGCACCCACCATGGAAAGGAGCATGTGGGTTGCTGCTCTGCTGCTGTGAGGATGCTGGTGAGATGCAAATGGGTTATAAGAACCTTGATCTGGGTTGTATCTCAGAGCCTGGCTGCCCTGTTGGCATCCCTGTTCTCAGGGTAGGGTGCACCGATGCTGTCCGTGGGGTGCTGATGTTGACTGGAGAGATAAAAGTGATATATCAGCCCCCAAGCACAAAGTGGGGAAATGCTGCTAGACTTAAAAATGACAGAAGACCTGTAGCTGAAGTTGGCAAACTAAATACAGACCAACAATGTGGTGGGTTGTGGCATGTGCCATGCTGGGATGTGCGGTTGGATGTGTCCTGTGTCACAAAATGTTATTATTTTGTTTCAGTTAACACTGGTAAGGTCTGTGTCTGACTTTGCCTCCAGTTCTGAGCAACGTGGAATGATAAAGACATGGACAAGTCTGAGATACTCTGAAAGACATCAGTAAGAAAGAGGAGAGGTCAGAAAAAAATAATCTGTGAGCAAAAGCAGTTTCAGCACAGGAAAGTCTCAGCTATGACAGTAGCCATCCCATAGGCAAAGGAACTATTTCCCTGTTGTCCTCTGTCTCTCTCCACAAAAGCAAGACAAAAGGATGTAAATTTTGCAGCAAAGAAAATGCAAGGTGGATATTATGAAGTGTTTCTTGACTGTTGGGAGTTGAGAGAGTGCAATGTGCTGCATAGGCAGGTTGTGAAGATTTTGGAGAACCAGTTAAAGAGATTTGGGGATTGTGGGGCATTGTTTGAGTCTTTACGGGCTGCGGGAGGTGGCTGTCTCTGTCCAGGGAACTGCAGATGCTGGAGATCCGCAGAGGGCTACAGCTCCAATGGGTGGACATGCGGATGATCCTGAGCAGAAAACAGCCTGAGAAATGCAACTCTGGAAGAAGGTCGCTAGAGGAAGACGGGCAAAAGGGGATGACCCTTCACTTACTGGTGTGACTGGAGCTGTCAGTGGCTGTTACAGCCGGGCGCTAGTTTCCTTCCATCTGATGGCTGGGAATGTCCTGCTCTTTTGACTTACATGTGTAAAATAATTCACAGGCTGGAAGAGAGAGGGACCATCCAGGGATGCTTGTATTGCCTCTGCACCGAGGCGGTTCTTAGATGATCCTGCGAGGCCTTTCCCAGCTCTCTGTGTTTACTGACCCGGCACAGGAGCACCGTCCATCAGGGCTGTAGAGTGCCGCTGAGACTGTACTTGGAACAGACAGCCAGAGCCCTCTAGGAAGCTTTGCAGATGTTCTTTCAAACCAAAGAGCCAAACAGAGCCTGTATTCCCACATTAACTTGGTACATGTTTTTGTAAGCTTAACAGTGGAATGAGCTCACAAGCAGCCTTCCTAAGGGCTTGGGGGAGGGGGGGGGGAGGGGGGGTTTAGGGGTCCTGTCCCTCTGGCTTCAGTCTTTCGGCTTTCTACACCTTTCGTCAGGGACCGGGACTGGGGCATGGATAAAGCTTTATGGATAAAGCTCTCTATTTCTTTAGCAGCTTCCCATGCTGCCAGGCAGCAGCGTGGGGCATGCCCAGGAGCAGAGTGGGAGAGGAAGCATTACCTGGTCCTGATTGCTCCAGGGCACCTCAGCTGCTTACAGTCCTCTATGTAAAGGACTAAGCAAAGGTTTTGTGCAACCATCATGAGACTAACCTTATGAAAGATGCTATTGATACCGTTCTGACAATGGGAGCATGTAAAGAATTAGAAACAGATTCCTCTGAAAGAAGTAAGACAGTGGAATATATTATAGTATCAAAATGTACTTGACAGGTGGAACGTATACATCACACGCTGAAAGAATCTATTTGGTGAGTGATACGTTTCATGTGAAAATATATAAATCATCTACGTGGAGAAGAATGGGACTCTCTGGGTAAGTAGCTTAGCTACTACATCTGACATGCTGCCTGTTAAAACAGATATATACATTCCTGAACCTGAAAATCATTGCCTGGTTTTGCATTTATTCCAGGGTAAAATTCAGAATTAGCTATATCATTTGCAGCATCTGAAAATACTCCGTATCTGTTAGTGGCTTGATTGTTTTATTCCAGTGTTGCAGTGTAGTTAATAGTCCCTAGTTAATCAGTGTATCTATTGATTAATGTATATTCCCATTACAGTAAATATAATCATAATAAATTGGATAATATAACCATAATAAAACTTCTATATCCATAATATAACATACTAAATCAAAATTAGCAATTACTAATTGAAATTATATCCCCTAGTATAACATTATATAAATCAAAGGCATTTTCTTCAAAATCCATGCATCATTCAGAAGATTAATCCTCTGGCAACTGTAAATGTTTTTCTACTATATTCATTTGGCTAAGCTGGATAATGGTAATTGCCTTGAGGTTAAATACACAATACGGAATGTTGGAGCTAATATAGTGGTTATTGCACACGTATCCTCAGCGCCGATCACACAGCACCGGGCGCAGCCGTGGGGCACTGATCCCTCCCCCGCCCGTGTCCTGGGAGCTGGGCTTCCACGGCTCTCGGGGCTGGGGGGGGGTCTGCGCCCCGTGCGCTCAGACACACAAAAACAGGACACAGAATACCCACGCTCGTTTGAAAGAGACGTTGGTGACTTGGATGCTCCCAAATCCACTGGTGCTTTTCTCTTCCTTATTTCCCACTTGCAACTTGGAAGGCTTGAGGGGGGTGTTTTGTTTTCGCTTTCCAAAATCCCAGAGCGCGGGCGGGAACATCAGCAGGAGCTGCTCCCATGCGAGGGCAGGATGGTGACTGATGGTGCATCGACCTGACGCCCTTGTGTGGGTGACATCAGCCCTGAGTGAGGGGATCCTGCCTGGGTCTGATGGAGTATATCTTGAGAGAAATGCCTTTTGTGAATGATTTTGGAGTGTGTTGCCGTAGGGATCTTCACTGGCCCATCAACAAGAGTCTGGAGGAGCTCCAGTCTGCAGAGCGTGCGGTGGGGAGAAATGCCGATTGCCCTGGGGTGAGGGGAAGGCGTAAGAAGCAGCAGGTGAGACAGCCTGAGCTCCCTTCACTTGCAGCAGCATCACAAATGTCCTGACCATGCACAGAGACCCAGATGGAGGTTGTACAAACCTCTCGTGCTTACCTTGCATTTTTGAAGTAGAAGACTGGGCATCAGTCCAAACCCATAATCTGCACGAGGGCATGTCACAACAAATAGGAAAGGGATAATTAGAATTTTATGAAGAGTGGCTCTCTATAATACTACTTACTGTTTACTTACCAATAATTTTAAATTTAGCAACTGATGCATTTCAAGTAATACAAATTAAAAAACAATTCTAAGAAGCTGATATTTGCTTTTAGTTATGTGGGTTATTTTCAAATAACCCTGTTTCCCCAGTGGGACTAATGCGTGTGCACGTGTGTGTGTCTGCTCATAAACCAGTGCTGAAACGTATGAGAGCATAGGAATGCAGCTTTAGCAGGTAATAACTCTTGATTTCATTGTTTCAGGTGGGGTTTTTCCTAAAAGTCAAGGGAAGTCAAGTTCACTCAAGACAATAGCAGTGTGAGAACCATTCCTGTGCTTTCTAGCAGTGTGTGGGAAGATATGTGTAAGAGGTGAGTCTACAAGCAATGTAAGATGTAACATTTTCTTCATTGTTTTTCATTACAGTTCTGTAATAGCTAGCTAGAGCAGCTGTTGCCTTTTACCCCTGATAGGACTCTATTTTGGTGGTATCTGACACCTCTATATTGTGTCCAACAGCACAGTAATTTGACATATCTTTTAGGGAAAAAAAGGGTGCTTTAGTAAGATATTATATTTCACATTATTGATTTGTTGTAACTAATGTAGCTGCATGGATACTCTTATCCATGGGCAAATCTGAGAGTATTAATCAACCCACAGCCTAAATTACACCCACACAAAGATTTATTTTAAAAGTGAACAGACAGAATGTAGCTCAGCATTAGATATTTTTATCATCTTAATAAACCCCCTGAAATCAGCAAAAGAAAAGCAATATGTACAAGCAAATAGTCATCTGATAAGTTTTCTCTATAAAATCAGAAATGCAAGAATTTTCAAATTCTTTATTGTTTAGTTACTTTTAACCCAATTCACATCGTTCAAGCATCTTCTTTTCTGCACAAACAGTCAAAACCAACCATATGGCTAATGGCTTTCGCAAGTTGTGGTCCTTTTTGAGCAATTGTATCACTGGCTGCACCTCCACCAGCGAGCGCTGCGGTGCTGGGATGTGGAGGTGCTGGGGACCCACACCCACACTGTGCAGCTTCCTATGGGGCAGCCTCCCATGAGCTCTGGTAAGGTCCCAGGGCCAGCGCAGGAGGGGCACAGCTCACGTGCACTGGCAGGTTTAGCTTAGCCCCAGGGATGCAGCTGTTGCGCTCCAACACCGCGAAGCACAGCAAGCGGAGAGCAACGGGAGGTTTGATCCCTCCTGACAACAACCAAAAGGCTGGCAGAGCTGCGCCCACTGCCTGCCTGCCCGTTGCAGCTTGGAAGGATATCCAAGAAACATCACTTTTGATCATTTTTTGCTGTCTGACCACCATTGAGTCTGTAAGTGCATAAAGAGAGAACCACAAGGCAGGGGCAGGTCAGCCTGTGCTGGGTCCTGCAAGGAGGTCACCCCCCGCCTCCAGCCTGGGCACAGCTGGGCCTGGGCACTGCTCTCCGCTCCCTGTAACGCTTGCAGGGCCATGGTGTGGCGGGGAAGGCAGGTAAACGCTGTGTCGCAGATGACAGGACTGTAAATCGTGGTGTAAATTATCCTCGAGCACAACCTGACAGGTATATGAGACAGCTCAGCCTCAGCCCCTGTCTGATTTAGCTTCAGGTATTTAAATCCAGGTCCCCCACCTATGAGACCAGCGCCCTGAAAAATGTTTGCCCTGCTCTCAGAAACACTTTCTCTGTGCCTTCTCCCTGCTATGGCAGCATTACACTGCCCAGCTCTGGATCATCTCCGTGTGCCTACATCTCTCATCTACCTTGTCATGGCAGCGTTAAGGCTGGCTGGTTTAAGGAGTTGACTTCTGCATGTCCCGGTAAGCCTGTTAGACATCATCAAGGTCCAGTCTGTGCATGTAAAAAACCACACACTGAAATGCTGAGCTCCATGATGCTGCAAAATCTGAAAGTATTGCTTTGTGGTGCTAATGATTAATATTAATAAGTGTAATAGGTTTTCATGATGTGGACAGGGTGAATGGCAAAATGGATTCAGGTCTTTTTATTTTCTTTTCAGCTTGTTATTATCTAGAGAAAAAACACTAATTACTAGAAGCTAATAGCTAGTGTGTTACTTACCCTCTTAATTAGTACCCTATTTATTAAGTGCAGTGATAACCACTAGTTAGAACATATTTGCTTTTTAAGACTTTGTTTATCTGTCTTCCCACTCCCTCTTTTTAATGACACTGACACCAGCAGAGTTGCTGGAGAGAGAATAGCAATAATTTCCCCTTGGGAAATGAGTCATTTCGAGCCTCCTGAACACTGCTATGATTTTCATCCTGTTGTAAAATGGTTTTCACCTTTGAACTGTTGGCTTGTGTTACATTCTGACATTAAAGTGCTAACACTGGAAACTGGGAGGATGAACTCAGGGGAGCAGAAGAGGTCACCCCAGCAGCACAAGGTTCCGCTCAGTGTCTGCCATCTGGGAGGCAGGAAGGCATCTGAACAGCATGGTCTTCAGCTGCCCATGCCTAAATCCTGAAGCATTCAGTGAAGTATTCCTCATCATCTATCTAAAGTGATGATGTTATTTTGGGATGTACTTTGTGTAGCCCCACTGATAACCTCCTGCTCTCCATCCTTTGGAGTAGGAGGCTGTGGTATCTGGGTGCTGGACGCTGCCCTCCTGTGTGTCCGCACCGAGTCCAGGAGTGTGGCACCCACTGCGGGGGGAGGAGGTGTCTGTTCAAAGTTCATCCATGCTAAAGTGAAATGTCAAGTAACTACATGTGGATTCATAATAAAATAGCCATTTAAGTAGAAAATTAAGCCAAAAATCCTGTGTTGAGGTGATTGGTATATATGGGCCACTGCCAGAAGTTGTAATATTATAGCTGTTTTATGCAGCCTTATTAACTCTTTCCCGGGGAGCAGCACATTGTAAGTGACTGAGGCCAGTGATTTAAGATGTGTGGCAGAGGGGAAGAACGATCTCTTGATTACAGAGCGCAGTGCATGGCCGTGCTTGAGTTGGGCATGCTGTAGCACACCAGAAAAAGTACTTTGTTAGCTGTAAAGTGTAATGGAAGGAGCAAGACATCCCTGCTCTTTCTGCCCTTGATTCTTGGCAGTCGGATTACAAAGTGCTTAAAGTATGTGGATTAGAAAATATGTGTTAAATATATGTACAGTTAATGTTTCTATAGCCTCATTAGTATGCCTGATGCTTCGCACTGATTTGACATTGTCTCTGCCCTGAGGAGCTTGAAATCTAGAGGCAAAACCCTGTGACCATCTGAAATCTGAACATTTCAAGGAAGGCTCTGAAAAAAGGATTCACGAGACTGTGAACAAATACGTTTTAGTTGATATGTCAAAAGCAGGGAGCGGGCAGGGAGGCAGAGGTAAACAACTGGAGCGGAGGAGAAAAATAGCAAGAGAGTCCTAATTGTTGTCAGCTTGATTCCAGCCTTGTTCACCCGACAGACTTCGCTGCCTCTTTGTCAGCAGAGGTATTTCTGATTTACTCTGATCTATGTGAGAACATTTTCCATGCTTTTATCCAACTGCTGCTGGCATGGTTTTAACCCCTTGGTCCTTTTGCCGTGTTCGGTACCTAGGGGTGCGCAGGGTCCCTGGAGCAGCAGCGGCACAGCCAGAGGCAGGCTGGACAGGCAGCTGGGAGTGCTTCTCCATGCAGGGACCCGCTTGGAAAAGCCACAGGGGGTGATGTATGCTCCTGCACGTGAGGCAGCTTCCTGCATCTGAGGCTGGTCCCAGTCTTTTCCAGCAAAGCGGTGACCTCCTATAGGCGTTTTTTCCATTGTGCCTTTCTGAGCATTGTCCATTTAGTCCATCAGATACAAGTGGCTGCAGCCCCAGTGTGGCCGTTTGACAAGAAGCTGCTGCCTGCAGTGCCTGTCTCTCCTCTGATCTGTGTAAGTGCTCCAAAGCGCTTTTCTTTCCTCTTACAATTGTGCCTTTCCCCAGGGGGAAATGCCAGCTCCCAAGACTACCTGCACCACCACCACTGGCTTAGTGACCATCCACTTTGGTGACACGCACTGGATCCCTCCTGCGGCAGAGGTTGCAGAGACCTCAACAGCAGTTTGCGGGGCATTAAAAGCCCGTGCAGGTTTCTTCACATGCATGATCTGGAGTTGCAAAACAGTTTTGCAAACCGAGATGCTCACCAGTCTCGGAGTATGGGCATGCATGAAAAAACGGTGCTTGCGCTGTTGCTTTGAGCCTGCCAGCCCACGCAGCAGCGGTGTGTGGATGCTAAGCTCAGCACAAGCTGTTAGCATCCTGCGAGCCCCTCTGCATGTCCTGCCTCCGTAAACAGGCCACATCGCACGGGCTGCTTGCATGTTTGTGTCGCATGTCACGTGTTGACGTGTTGTGCAGACGTATGCTCCACTCAGCCAGAGAAAACAGCTACCTCAGAGTGAAGTCAGTATGCAGTATGGGGGATAAATAAATCTTTGAGGATGAGTATAACATGCATGATGCTTTCCTGAGAATAGCAGTGATCACAGAAAGGGAGTCAGGGTGAGGAGCAAAGGAAGCTTTTTTGGTCTGTGACCTGGCAGTCTGGAAAACAAAGAACCCCCCCACGTAGTTTGTTAATTGGGCAGAAAATTCTCCAAGGCAGCGAATAAATGCCCAGGCTGGGACGGAGGCACCCCGTCGAGCCGGCACACGCTTCTCCAGCTCTGAGCTCAGCCTCCTGCCCTCCGCAGTGCTCCGTGCCCGGCAGAGCCGGCTTCCCCGTCCCACTGCCCGAGCACTCGGTTTGGGCTCTGACAGGGGAGCAGGTTATCCGTCACATGACTGAAAAGCCTCTTCTCTTGTTCCCTTCTGATTAGACATCAGCTTCGTTATTGGCGGTGGGAAATGCTTGGTTTCCTTGAAAGACACTCAGCCCAGAGCAAGGAGGGGGTTCTTTGTGGAAGACCAAATATGATCAGACCTTTCTGATTCCCCCCTCTTGGCAGTACTGCAGGAGACAACAGGCTTCACAACAAGTTCCCCTGTCTGTGCTGGCTTTACAAAGATATAAATGTCTCTATAGCTACACTAACAGCATAGCTTGTTCTTTTTCCTTTTTTTTTTTTTTTTTTTTTTGGGGGGGGGGGGTGTTTTTTCCCTCCAGATCTGTTCTGCCACCGAGGTGCTACAGCAGGAGATAGAGAGGGAAGAAAATTCTTTCTGTTGAGGCTTTGGCACATGCTGTTGAGGACCCGTGTCTCAGATGGGACCCACCTCCCTAAGCGCTGCTCACACGAGGGTCACAAGGACAGCAGAGTGCTTTGTAAGGTCACCAAGTGTCCCACTGCCAGGTAAATGCCACTGGTCCGTCTTGCCTGGGAGGCTGGGTTATCATGGGAGGTGTCTCCCACATCCTTTTGGTACATCTTTATATTCCCTACTCTTACAGGTTTTTTCAGTCCTGCCTACAGCAGTTAAACTTTGGCTTTCAGGTCTGTCTTTTTGTGTCCATGCAAGTGTTTCTGTGCAGTGACCAGAGGAGCTTTCAGCATAATTAGTTTATTATCATGGTTTAATAGAAGACTTTCTTAAAACATTATGTACATCGGTATGAAAATCTGTGATCACTTAAAACTGAAAAATGCCTGCTGGTGTTAAGAGCATTTTAAAGAAGCTAATGATTACTGGGATGGGGACTAATAGCTTTCTAGCTTTGTGTTAATTTTATGCTTTCTAGGACAAAAATTGTATACAAATATAAGATATTTGTGCACACAGAAGTTGATGCGCTGAAGCTTTCCTTTCCCCCCTGCATTTCCTTGGGACCTCCATGTGACATCTGTCTCTGGGAACATTTTTACTCACTGTACTGATAAATGGTATGCGTGAACATTGGGGAACAGAGTTCTTCCAGGTCTGATCTGCTCGAACTGACCTGAAATGTCATGACTATTCACAATAGTGGCCAGTGGACAGGAGACAGTTTCTCTATGGGAAGTGCCAGGAAACTAGTTTCTGGAAGTTGTGCCGCTCTGTACATGCAGCCTTCCCTGGGAAGGAGCCTGTGTTGGTGTGATTTCCACGCACGGGTCTCTTGTCCTTACTGGCAACTGGCAGAACTCGGTTCATGGGTGCTCGGTACGTTGCACTGCCTTTCTTTCCCTCTGAGCCTTAAAGGTGCAAGGAAATAAAATAATTAAATCGTTACAGCAGCAGGAGTCCAGCTGCATGGGGAATTGTCACACAATGTAAAGGTATTTGAAAAGGTGGTGGAAAAAATAATCTAAATGTCCTCCTTTTACTGGGAAAATGTATTATTATTTATGAATAATTTTCATTGTTGAAAGAAAGTGTAAGATACAATCAGAGGCACCATAAAAATGATACATATAAAGTGTTATTTACATTATATTGGAGAAGAGGGAATCACTGGCGGGGAGAATGCTAGTTTATTTAAATACAGAATCAAGTTATTCGGAATTGCATACTTAGATTAACTTCTGTACAAAAAGTAGTCCATAACTCTTTCCGCAATAGAAATGTGAATTCTGGTGAGCGCTGCTAATGGCTCTGCCCTAGCTTGGGTTTGTGTCCCCAGACCATGCAGGACTCTGGGGTTGGGGCAATATTCTGCTGCAGCGGGAGCTGAGCAAACCTAAAGCTGAGTGAAAGGCGGTTTTCCGAAAGGTCTGCTGTCTGTATAACAGGTGGGAGAAAAAATGAGACAATACTACCCGGTAACGGACACCAGCATTGCTGGTATCAGAGCATTAACAGACCGACAGTCTCCTGTGACTAATGCCTTAACTAAATTCCCAACATGTGTGCTTGGGCTGTGACGCTGAAAGCATTGGGTTTAAGAGGTGTGCGTATATGTGTACATATAAATACAAACTGTTAATAGATGGTGAATAATTTTTACTACCTCTTGCCGCTAAGGACTGTGAATTTTAATTAGTGAGCATGTTTATCCTCAGAAAGCCCCTGGCTCTTCTAGGCTGCCAGCCTCACACAGTGCTGCTCTGTTGGAACAGCCCTCCCCTTCCTTTCTCCCAGCCCCTTGCAATGCCCCACAGTTTCAAGTCACTAACTTTGTAGCCAAGGACTGCTTTATTGATACAGAAATGTGCTCCCACTGTACAAACAAAACACTTTTAGTGCTATAGATGCTGCTATAGAGACAAAGTGGAGCCATGTACCTGTTTCCCGAAGCCTTCCCCACAGCCCCATTAAAGCTGCTTGCCTTCACACTGGCAGAGGAGGGAGTCCCAGTGCCCCACATTTACTGGATTGCTGTGTGCCTTGGGTTGGTCCCGAGGCAGAAGCTGTAACTGTCCTTCTTTCTGTTCGTAAAGAATGACCAATTTTTCATGAGGTTTGCTAGTCATTGTCAACATTCAAAGGTTCATCACTAGATCAAGGTATTAAATTATTCCTGTAGACCCTCTTTGGGCTGTAAAGCCTACGTAACTGGGGTTACCTTTGGTGTGCTTTCTGCTTGCCTATCCATTGCTCTTGCTACAGTGATAGAAACGAGACCTGGAAAAATTCTTTTGCATGTTCTCGGAAGACAAAGTTAGCATAGAAAGGAGAAAACCACAATGTTTACTTAGTTCTTAAGATGCATTCGGAGACTGGTGCTGCTGGACTCTGTAGGTAGATGTTGTACCTGATTTGTAGGACTGGTGATCAGCGAGGAAAGTTTTTTGCTTTTACTGTTTCAGTCTGCCGTTAATGGAGCATGAACAGGCATGAAATGTCATAATCTCAGATTTTTACACTCCTATATTTTACCATAAAATTGATTGCTTTCTCAGATCTGAGAAATTGGACTGTGCTGAACAGATTAGGGTTTGTTAGTAGTGGGCAGCCCTGCACATCCTTTAAGCAGATAAGCACTCAGAAGCGGTTTGTGCTAGTTGAAATTCTACCCAGAAAAAAATGACTATGTCCATGAAGAACACTTTTTCATCTCTTCCTGTTGACAGAAGAACAGCCCAAGTAATGCGGGTTTATAGCACATCAGATCACTGCCAAGGGAAAAGCTCTGCTTAAATTCAGCTTGAACCTGCTCTTTCCACTGAGAAAGGGAGTTCTTACTGAAATGCAAACTTTTGTGGATGTTTTCTGCTTCTCATGAGAAATGACAGTTCCTGAGAAAAGGAAAAAAAAAAACTTTAACTTGAGGGTTTGAGTTTTAATAAGGACTCAAATGTTTTGGTGAGAGCTGAAGGAAGCTTTATGTTCTGACCCAGCAGGGCAGAAGTGCAAGGATCAAACGAGGGCTACGCCTCATGAAATACGGCTTTAGAAACTTCCAAAATATTTGTTTCCCCTAACAATATGTTCCGTTTGCTATCGTGATTAGCTACTTCCTCAATCACTGCTTTTATGCATTCAAGGGGCAATTCCAACTGCTGCTCTTGGTTACCTGTGACACTGTGTGCGTGTGTACCCGTGCTTGGTAAAAGCTACTTGGAAAATAACAACAAAAGAAAAAGCACTTTTACTGTCCATTTGAAGAAGTGTTCCTCCATCTGAATGCTGAAATAAAGCTTGGCATAACATACAGATGAAAGACAGTGTCATGTCGCAACCCTCCCGAGCCATATGGCTGGTGGTCCTTGGTGCCGAAACCCCCTGGATGCCCGCTCACTACATCTGTGTGCGAGGCTGTGTAATGTGCTCCGAATGCCACAGCCTGTGCCCAGCTTGAAGAAAGGTCTGGGAAAATGAGTAATTGCTCCAAATTACCTGCAGGAAGCTCCGCTGTTTCCCTCTGATTCATGCAAACCATTTGGAAGGTGTTTGCTGCACAGGGATGCAGTCGTTGGTGCAAACCGTTTGGAAGGTGTTTGCTGCACAGGGATGCAGTCGTTGGTGCAAACCGTTTGGAAGGTGTTTGCTGCACAGGGATGCAGTCGTTGGTGCAAACCGTTTGGAAGGTGTTTGCTGCACAGGGATGCAGTCAGCCTGTCAGCAGAGTCGGGGCCAAGCTGCAGATGCCTGCCCTGGTGCAGCAGGATGGTGCTGTCAGGAGCGGAGCTGGCTCAGCCCCGGGAAGGAAAGAGCCTGGAACAGGTTGCACCTACAGCAGGGCAGTGACCATTACAGTACACCTCGTGCTACAGCTGCAGAAAGCCTGTATTTTATTCACAGAAGAAACCAGACTTGAAGTGGCCCATGTATAAGGCTGTGCGCAGATGAAATGTGTGCACGAGGCAAATATGATAGTATGAGCTACTCTTCGTTTACCTTTATGACACCCTATGCATAATGCATAGCTCATGAATAATTTGCGCACCGACCTATTCCCAAATTTATGCTATTACACAATTTTTTATCACTCTGAAAGTAAACAAAGGGGAAGTGTTATCAGTCAGGAATGAGGGGGACAGGCGGGCTGGGCAGGCAGTGGCAGCGGTGTGAGAAGGAGCGCTGAGGCGGTCCCGTGGGGAAGTGGCTCCTGCAGGCGTGTGAGCAACGCTCGCTAGTGCCTCGCCAGCCAGCCAGGAAGAAAATGAAACTCTGCCAAATGTTTAAAAATCATTCGTTTTATTACAGCATTACCCAGTGCCTGCAACTTCGTAAAATATTGTTTGGAAAGCTGATTGTTTAAATGGGTGTGGATATAAAATCAAAGAAAGTGCTGCCCTTGGAGGCAAGGCCATAATCCTTAATTTCAGTCAGAAGCAAATAAATAGTAACTATTACTCTTCAGGCTTTTGAGTGCTTTTTGTAGTCTTAAATCCATGAATGACCATATAGGGGACGAAGCAAGGAAAAAGCAACCTGCTTAAGATAAAAATAAGTTCTATGCATTTTCTCTGTTAATTTTGGCCCAAGGCTCCTGCTGAGCCTGGAGTGAACACCCTGCGATATTGGAAGAAGTGGAACAGCTTCTTTTTTACACTCGTTATTTTTATTTTTTCCTTTGGCCCTTCTGGATTTTCCCGGGAGCACCTCCTAGTCCCTGCCTGTATGGCCTGGGAGCTAGGGTATTTCTCTTCCCTCTTTAAAGCTCATTCTTTCCAGATTTAAAAGGTTCTGGTTACTTTAGAAGACACAAGTCAGACTTCACCAGGCGTTGTTCATAGAAAGCAGCCAGAACTCCTTAGGCTCAAAAGTTAAGTTTTACGAAGTTTAAAATTAATAAAATTCTTTGGGTGGCCTGAATAAAAATAGGAGTTGGAAAGCTCTCGGTAGCTGTGGAGTTCTCTGTGGGGGTTATATGGGCTGTGCTGGTGCAGAAGCAGCAGAAAGTCAGAAGGAACAAATGGTTTGTTAAGCCAGGCCGATAAATTCCAACCAAACCATCCGCAAAGGTGGTTGAAAGATAAAAACCCAGTCATTGTTTTTTCAAAGTATTATTTAATTTCCACCAACTCGTTTTTCGCAGACTAACATCCGCCCTCTTTTGAGGTTAGGCTTTCTTAGAGGTGTAACTGCCATCTGTTGACTGCAGCACCGATGGTCACACCAGCTCCCTTCCAGTACGTGCTTCCATGGCTCTTAAAGGAAGGAGGAGCGTACATGGGGAACGCCTGTACACACACCGCCTCGGGGGAGAAGGACGAGGGCATTCAGCGGACTGTGCCCGTGGTTTAGATGGATTTCACTCAGCAGATCTGCGACGGTGTAAAATGAGCCTGGAGGATGCATTTAGTTTCCCGGCATTTTGTCTGTCTTTCTCAGAATACCAGTCTTTGGTGAACTGAATTCCTGGTGACACTGGAACAAAACCAAGGAGGGCTTGGATGGTTCACAAGGTATTGCTGAGCCTTTGGAACAACTGTGAAGAGCAGTTGGCGGGGGGGCAAGATGGTCTTTTTTGGAGGCTACCCCATGGAGGAGACTTGCTCGCAAGGTACCCATGTGTTGCAATGCTCTCTGCAGCCAGTGCCGTCCTCTGTCAGGGCCAGAGGGCTCTAATAGGCATTAATGACCCTAATGGCATGCCCCGAGGCCTGCCCTGAGCTACATCTAGGAGGGCTGGTCCCAGTCCGCATCAGCCATGCTCCTGCCAGGCCATTGATCCCTGCTGATCCAGACCCTGGCTGGTGACCTGGCTCCACCTCAGACCTGCCTTGTCCCCAGGGATGGGTAGGCTAGGTCCGGCTCTGGTCACCATTACTGGCCCTGATGCAGTTTGACTTCTCAGCTTTGGACCTTCCTTTGGCGGACCTTCTGGACCACCAATTTTCCTGATGGTCTGAACTCTTGGTCAGACCTGGCCGGGTGCCCCCAGCCTTGCTCAGGTGTGCTGAGCCGTCCTGATGCTATAAAATGGAAACAATCAGTTCTGTTGGCTGGTTCGATAAACTTACACAAAGTACTTGCTTCTTCCCAAGCGTTACAGTTGAACTGAGCAATGACTGCTTGCACCACTCCTCCCTCGTGATAGAAACGACCCACTCAAACTCATTAAAATTCCCAAACAGCTGCAAATTATTTTAGTGCCAGCTTCTATATGGCACTTACATATTTCATATTAACTGCTCCCCTGCAATTTGGCCCACTTCTCTTCCTCCCTTTGATGCCATTGTTTTCATGTTTGCTGTAACTTAAGCAAAATTGGAGTGGAACACTCTGTAAACTTCCTTAGAGCAGGTCACTTTTCTGGTAGGATGGACAGAAATTATAGGAGGCAAGGTCTGACTGATTTGTATGGTTTAAAGAACGGTGTTGGTTTACAACCTTTGAACTTACTTCTGGAAAAAAATCCTTTGAAAATCAAAACAGAACTCAGGAATTTCAATTTGAATCAACCTGAGAAATCATAAATTCAGTCATCTCTACTGAAACGTGACTCGCTTGTTTGCTAAAGCATGCCAAAATGTCTGTTCTCTGTGAAACCATACATTAGCCAATGTTAGCTTTGAAAAACTGGCAGGTCTCGTCAAGCCTTCTAGATAGCACAAGTGGAGATTCGTAGTTATAACGAAACCTGAAAGGAGCAAGTTGAGGCTCCTCTCCTTTTGTGCCAACGGACCATTGCTTCACTGGTTCCCAAGTACAATGCTCAGCATAATCAAACTTTTTCAAGTTTTCATTTTTAACATTCAATCCACTTTGAAATTTTTCAAGATGTGTTTCAAATTAAATTTGTTTTTAGTGTTCTGAGCACAACAAGAAGAGTTCATATGATAATACTATTTCATATGACTGCCAATTTTTTTTACTTTGGAGGCTTTTATAAAAATTCAAATCACTACTTAAAAATACAGGTATTTACATATATAGATCAAAATGTGGCTATAAATTTTATTTTGCAGAAGACATTTCAGAACCAAGACATGATGGTAGTATCTGTAAAAGACGTATTCCTGGTTTGCAGTCAGGTTGGTGTATTTCTTCAGAATAAATTTCTAACTGTACCTATTTGCTGAGATCTTAAAAAAATATCTGTTTTTTTGGAAGGTTTTGAACATCAGCTGTCAGGCTGTATTTTAGAAATACAGTTTTGTACTACATTTACCTTCAGCCAAAACAGATGCTGTAATTTGAGCTCACGAAATAGCAAATCTTAACCTTTATGAATTTTGGGGGGTATATAGTTAAGTTGTCATTATTCCCATCCAGTTAAGGACAAACTTACATGGGCAGAATGGAATCATAGGCAGGTTCCTTGGTCTTTTTTTTGGGGTACCAGTGGGATGTGCGTGTATACATATAGTTGAGAGAGCAAATCTGTCTGTCCTCCTCCATTTTGTAAAATTTCCACTCAGCTGGTGGATGGTTTTATCTTGGATAAAATGGCAAGAAATATAAACTTTCCCCACTGAGCTTCAAACACTGCCAGTGAAATAAACGGTCCTGCTCACTGGACAGTTAGCTGAAGTCAATGGGTACATGTGAAAGTTTATGAACTGAAAAAAAAAAAAAATGCAGAGTCCTAAATTGGATTGCTGGCAGCAGCTCCTCATGTTTCAATCAAGCCAGTTTAGTTAAAATGGTTTCCCTTTCTGTTTGCCAGGAAAAATGAGATGTTTTGTTTAAGTTCATTGCTTCTAATATTTTTTTTAAGTAGGCAGGTACCAAGGTAAGCTCTGTTTTCTATGTACTGAAGTCTCAGCTGAAAGCTTTGTCTGAGAAGTTGCCGGTTTGCACCCATGTGGTTGCAGAGCACCCACCATTGTGCACAGACTCTTGCAGGGACTCGGTTTGTACCCTCCCATTAAGGTCCGTGCTTGGGTTTACAGCCTCAGCAGCTGTGTCTGCTGGAATATGGGGAAATGCTTTTTTCTCCCACTTGCTTTTATTCTTTGCTTCTCAACATTAGGCACAACTAAGATGTTTCTCTCTTAGGTTGTGTGTAAGGGCAGACCTGAAGCACGAACACGATGCCTGTGCTTACGGTCCAGATCCCTAGTGCCCGCGGAGGTGCGGCGGGTGGGTGCAGCCACACAGAGGCTCTGCTGTAGGTCCCTGCGGCGCCGTTCCTGGGTAAAGCAGTGCCAGATGCACCTCACCAGCTGTGTGCCAAGGAACTTCTGGGAACCAAAGAGGTCTTGCTGTTTTGGACTAATCTCATTTTAAAGCACAAGAATTGCGGAGACAGAGTATCATGAGGAATGATGAAAGGTTAAAGAACAACCTCAGTTAAAAGACTATGAATAACTTGAGGAAGGCACTTCAAAGCGCTCTCTTGGGCTCAGAAGTGGTCCAGCCTTATCCGGGGTCTGTAAATAAGATTGCCCTCAGGGTTATGTTGCTCATGGAACAGTAAAACTAAATTCTTTCTGCAAACCACAGGCTCAGTTTGGATGCTGGTATTACTACAATTTCCAAAAAGTCTTTATAAATACTGCAAAGATGATGGAAACCCTGCAGCTTGGCTTCTTCCTGGCGCCTGCCCCAAGCCCCACACAAACACGGTAATTGCTGCTGCACAGTACTGTGACTGTAGGCCAAAACAGCCATAAGTCCTCCCCCAGTTTACATAAGGGTCTGTTTATTTAAAAAAAAAAAAAAAAAAAAAAAAAGCCCAGAATTAAAAGTCAATCTTCTGCTTTAAGGGCTCTTTCTTCTGTTTTAGCACCCTCTAAAATACTCAAATGGACTTCTAAGGCAGATGGATGTAGCGCACTGTGGGTGAGGATTAAGCAAGCCCAGATTAATCGTACAAGGAGTAATCAAATGTGGAAACACCCTGCCTTTTCCCCTTGGGGGACCTCAAATGAGCGGCAGTGCTCAGAGCAAGCTTTGTTGTTGGTGAGAGCCACCCCCTAGCTGGTTTCCTAATAGCAGTGCAATAGTTGATGCAATCCTGCCTATTAACCTTTTATTTTATGTTCTGTATATTTTTATTATGGAAGACAATAGGGAGACCAGTGTGCTCAGCTAATAAGGTTTATTTATATCCCACCACAGCATGGCCATCAAGACTGAAACCCACACAGTAACGAACCGGGATCTTTTGATTTTTTAGGGAGAAAATACCAGGTGGCTTAGGCAGGCTGTTAAGGGACACGGTGAGCAAGTTCAGTTTTAGAAATGGTCGGTCTGTGCTGCCTGGAAATTGAAAATATCACATCCAGGTATCTGTTCCAGCATTTGAAACCGATGGTCACTCAAAAGCTTTGACCCAAGTTTCACACGGAAGGCAAAATGGATAACAGTAACTAAGTGGAGGCATGAGAAATGAATTGTCTTTTTCTCCCTGGAGAAGAGATCCATTCTGCTGGAGCTGGATAACACTTGGAAGCACACAAAGCTCCTTTTCATTAGAGAAATGAAAGCCTCATCATCCCTAGAGCTCTTAATTAGGCACCTTTTGCCATTCACACAAATCTGTGTCTCTGCTGTCAAGTCCTATTTGTTTTAAAAATTGATTCATTCATTTCAGCTCTTTTGTTGGGCAGCAAAAATGGATAGACCAAATGAATCCAAACACTTTGTAAATTGTAAGGGTTTTAATATAATCAGTGTGGCCACGCCAAGCTCAGAGAACAAGTGTACACCAACGCTTTGGTGCGAAACGCTCACAGAGCAATAACAAAAACCATGTTCAAAGCAGAGAGGGCTACAGAAGAGAGAAAAGAAAGCACTTTTGGAGCGTTAGCTACCTGCAGATCTATATGGTGTGCTTGTGTTTGTGGTGGATATTGATCTGCAGCCATTACTTATCAGTTAGAGAGGAAGGGTCAAAATGAAAGTGCTGGGTTTTAACAATACTTAGGCTGAATGGGCTTTAGTGCTGGTTTTCTGATGAGGAACGGTTTACATGTTTTATTTAAATGAGTTGGCGTTTCTTTTTCACCATGTCCTGAAAAATAACAGCTTTTAGGTATTGAATATAAGTTTGTATTGAGATTGACTCTGTACGCCTTCCGTTGAAGCATATCTCCATCATGATAATATTCAATGTCTGTTTACAAGCAGGCTTTTAATTCATGCCGGAAATAACTCCCCTTGTACAAATATGTAAAGGTATATATGAATGCAAGTATTTGCATATAAATATTTTCTCTTCATTATTTTCTTGTTTTAAAAATCTCAACCGACCTTAAACCAGGAATAAAATAGTACCCATCACTAGTGGGACCTGTATGAAGTGTTGGAGCTCATCAGCAAAGCCAAGCAAGGATGATGTGAGTCTCACCACCCAGCAAGCTGAGCCTTCCATGTGTGTGGTTGCTGCTTTCCAGGCTGAGAACAGTCTCCAGTTATCCACATTTTCAGGTTTGGCTGATCTTTTCATGAGATGGCCCTAAATATAAGGAAGTTTTTTTCACAGAATTTTGTGCGAACACTCCAGGTTTTTCCAAAACCTGTATTTTTGGTTTAAAGCTACTGTAAAGTTGTTCTTTACATGGATAGAGGGCTGGATGGCCCATTAGTAATCAATGCACTGTATTTCGGAAGGGGCAGGTAGGGGGGATACAGGGAAAGGTAAGTATTTTGGGGTCTTTGCTTACAGTGTTTTGTGGCTGCACAGAAGAGCTGTGCTGTGAAAAAGCCTGGAAGCCTTTCCACACATGCACACAGAGGAATACAGATCGTGTATTAGATGAATGATGTGTCCTTGTGAACTCCTGTCAGCCAAATTGTACTAACACTGGTGTCTCAGCTGTTAATGTTGAGTTTTATTCATTTTTTTCTCAGCCTGTTAAAGTAGTTGCCAACAAAAGTATCAGTGTATTAGAAATGGCTTAAGAAATTATAATAATCCTCACCTCTTGTATTTCTCTGTCCATTTGTTGTTGCTGGTGGTATTACCTAAGATCCACCACAAATACCTTTATTTAGTTGAATGCAGTATGATTTGGAGTGCCTCTTTTTCAAAGATAGGCAAGTCTTGCTCTTATTTTATGGACTGAAAGTTGAAATTTCCATAACCACACTGAAAGTCTTGCTGACAAAGCAGCGTAAGGAAATTGTCTTAGAGATACTCACTTCCTAGAGGACTGGATCAAAAAGGATTTCTCAAAGGGGTTCACACAAGAAGGAATTTTGCTTTTTCTTGTGAATAGACAGTGCTTGCAATGTCCAGAGTAGATTGCTGGTTTCTATATGAGGCAGATCAGATCATGGACATTGCCAGTGAGGCCTCTTCAATGGCTGGTGCTCTTCACTGCAGCATTTCATATACAATTTTTTTGCCCAAGGTTATAAAAGTTTCTGCAGTCTATATTTTGCTTAGAAAGGTGAGAGACGGTCCGTGCATATACTCTGCATTTGCGTTGGATTAGCTGTAATTTGCAGCACAAGTTCCTTTGAATAATGACAGTGAAAGCATTAAACATCAGGGCACACTGGAGCTGGGTAAAACCCAGAAGACTCACCCTTAAGACTCTAACTTACATAGTTTCCACTGTGTAAAAATATATATTTTGGTCTCCACCTGCAAAAATTCAGAATGAAACTCTGCTTGGAAAAGCAGTTTCATCTCGTAGTGTATCAGGGTCAGGCATCTGGTGGTGTCAAAATGGAAATATGACACATTGTGTTTAGCTAGACCAGAGATGGATTTTGAAAATTGCTCAAGCTTTGAAAGTTTTACGTGGTCTGGGAGGAGGATGAGCTGCTGAAATGCTCAGCTTAGCTATACCAGCCACTGCAGATCTCACATACGTGTTGAGCAACACAAGATTAACAAATCTCAGGCCTGAGAGATAAAAGTCTGGGACTAAAATTATGGGAGAGAATAGGATGAAGCGTGCAAAGCCTGAGCTGTTTCTCTCTTGTTTGTAGCTGAGCATTGGACTGCTCCAGTAGACCACTGAGTAGCTGGCAAAATGATATGAAAATATGCAGCAGAAAATACGCTTTGCCAGCATCTTTGTTTAACCACTAACAGAATCACTCCATTAAAGGTACAGAGTCTGGCCGGGGCTTCAGTTTTTAAACTTTAATCAAATTTTGAATGTTTAGCTCAAAGCTGTGTTTCAGACCTCAGCAAATCACAATTTGCACCTAAGTTTTTATCCCTCCACCTGAAACCAGAACATTCAGGTTGACCCTGCTGGGAACTTCCCTCTCCATGGTGGGAGGACACAGGAGAAGAGCCTGAATTCCAGTTTTCCATTTCCTATTGTTTGGCTCTGACTCCAGACATGACCTCAAAACCCAGAGCTGTCCGGCTTCATCCTGTTCATGTGAGGTTCAGACGAGCAGTGCAGCACCTTAGTCCCTGAAAGCAGTGCAGCCATGCTCAGCCCCGTTACCCACCATCACCTCCTCCTGCCTCCCAGCGTGTGGGACGGTGACACCGTGGCCAGCTGATGTCATACACATGCAGCAGCGCAGTGTGCCATGCTCAGCTGCACGGAGGCTCCCGTGCTCCTGATTCCCACCTGTGTGCAGGCAGTTATATCGCGCCGATATTTGCAAACAGCTGTGTTACAGCTGGTGTAACTGCTCCCTTGAGGATCTGCTGTACTGGGGAGTCCTCCAAAGCTGTGAAGCTACAGCAGCACCTCCTCAGCACACCAGAGCATCCTTCCAGGCTTTTTTTTTTTTTTTTTTTTTTGAAGAATGGTTATAGTATCTCCATGATTGTGGTGAGAACGCTGGGGGTCTGGGGCACCGCACAGCACAGCTCCAGGAGCAAACCTTGTGGGTCAGCCAGGCACCAAACCAAGTCAAACAGCTAATTCTTGGCAGGAGACGAGTGCCACTCATGTGCCTCTGCGGAGCTGATGTATGTGTGCGTTGCTTTTCTGTGACAAATAGAGGAGGCATTTACAGGCCTCTGTTTACATCTTCCCAGGTCACTCAACTCCAGTAAGTATTGACAGGTCTAATTACCACCACGTGGCTGTATTTTAGCATGGGACAATATCAAAGACCCCAAAAGCTTCTGGAAACGTGTAGCTTTTACCTGGAACTTTAGCAAGGCAGGGAATGTCACTGATAATGTCTCACAGAAACAGTGATTTTATGAGAACAGTCAGAGTTTTGCTGACAGATTTCAGATATGTTGTTGACGTTCTAAAAGCAGCTACAAATCAAATTGGTTAGCATTCAATTAACCAAACTGGAGCAGGAAGGAAAATGTGTTAGGAAGGGAAAAAAAATGCTTTCTTTACATAACAATAGAACTGTATAGGAAAAAAGCAACCTGACAATATCAAATATCTTTCAATATTGTCTGCTCAGGACAGCATAACAATGCAAGGCTGAGTAATCCCAGGAGAACAGTGTTGCACGAACATGCAAACCTCCTACAGCGTTTCAGTTAAACTGAAAGTGACAGGCTATGACGTGGGGTCTGGAAATAATGCTTCAGGTATATCTGTTCAGTGCCTTCGTCATTAGTCATTGATGTGAATTATTTTGTTTCCAGTAGTACTAACAATCCTGTAAATGCTCTGGTAGCCCCTTCGTGTTAGTAACTAACTGCGCACACAGCTCCTAGGCTGAAGATGTCAAAAGAAAGAATGGTGGGAAGTGCCCTGCGGCCAAGGGAGGGTGTACGTTGCACCCTCTCTGTTTTGCTGTCCTCTATCGCATGGGCTGAATTGTGTAGAACATCATGGGAATGCCTCCACTCCTTCAGGCAAGCAAAGGAGAAATGCTAAGGGCAGGAACTTTTCTGCTTCTTTCAATTCACAAAAAAACGGTAAATGCATATCTGGGGAGGCACTTCCAGGGATAGTCTATTCTGTCGTGTTTGTGTAGGCTGCAAGCAGCTTGGCATCTAAAGTCAAGCACTGCGAAACAAAGGTATCAGCAGTGCCCTCGGCTCAAACCAACATGTGTGAGAAGGGATGTTAGACCAGAGCAACTTCTGTAATTGCAGGCAGTGATGGGCAGGAGCCCTTAGATACTTGTTCTCTTGGCTGATAAAGAACTGTTTTATTTTTTTCTTTTTTCTTTTTTCTTTTTTCTGTTTTCTTTTTTCTTTTTTCTTTTTTCCAGTGGCTGCTGCCTTAAGCTTTCAGGAGCCCTAAGTGATTAGGCTGAGAGATGTGATGTGGTGGGAGACTCAAAGAATGCATCAGTCACCATGTTCTTTGCTAAGTGAGTCAATAAGAGACTATGTAAGAACCATAGTCAGAGGAAGGAAGTTACTGTCAGTCCTGTGCACTGAAAATGAGTGGGTTTACGCTTTTTAAAATATCATACATTACAGATTTCTGAAAGATACATTGATGATTCAGGGGGCCTAAAACATCAGACATATAACCCAGTGTTGAAGGATAGCCTTGGTGAGAGACAGGTACAGTCTGAGACCCTGAAGCTATGGGAATGTGGCCACAAGATGTTAATTTTGAGGGTCCTGAAGTGATTTGGACCTACTACCATCTCCATTACTGCTTTAAAACAGATTCTCTGGAAATGCCTGTGTTTGGAAAAAGCAGTTCTGTGCTTTAAAAAAGCTGAATTTCCCTGGCAAACCCCATCTCTGCCTCTAAGAGAAGTTGCTGAACTCGCACATGTAGGGAAAGACAGTGAATTACAGAGGTTTGCAGCCTCACGTGGAGAGAAAATTGCAGGATTCATAAAGCAGTAGCTGGAGGAAGTGTGTACAGATGCTTCAGAGACCTCTTGTGCAAACAGACAACACCTTAACTCATAGACTCAGAAGCAGAATTGACTTTGTCCTTCAGCACTGGTTCAGTTAACTACTTCACTGCCATCATGAATGCTACTGAAACACCCTCTGGGGTGACTTTTTGTAGAAAAGAACATGTAATATCTAGTGCCTTCCCCAAAACAAATCATCTCTTTCTGCAGCTCTCACTGGATTAGTGGCCGGGCTCTGTGACTGTGTTCATCTTTTAACTTGCAGTATCTGACAATTTCTTGTTTTCTTAATAGAGCACCCTTGCCACATAGGGTAGTACCTACAAGACCTGGCTTTATGCACTGGGTTTTACTCCTTTGTTTTTCAATTTAGAAACAGCTGACTCTAGATGGGATTTATTACAGCATGAAATACCTGATTCAGCAGGTGTGGCATCACATGGTGCCTTCCTCAATAGCTGATGTTTCCTGAATTCATTTTGAAGTTCATAAAAGGCACTAAGCAAATTAGGAGATGTGATCAACCACGGGCTTATCCATCCTAAAGCATCACAGCACTGTTTGGTATCAAAATGTGAGTCAGAATTTGTGATCACCATCACATCAGATTTCAATATGGTCAGTTTTAAAAAACATGAAGCATTCAGGTTCACTCAGGGAGCTTGTAACATGTTTGCTTTTCATTTAGATCATTATATTTCAGATGAGAATTTGAATTTATTCTAGTTAAATAAATGTATTTGACTCTATAGATAACTCCTATACCTTTTTTAAAAGCTTCTTTCTGTGTTAGTGATGTCCACATATCTACCACAGCTTTGCCAAACTGTCAGTCTTATTTCCCTGTCACCTAGGTGTTGTTGGCTATTAATGTATAAATGGATACGTTCTTTCTTTCTTTTATTTTTGTAATCACCTGATCATTGGTCCTGGAGGTGAAGGCATGACCCTGCACTTCCCTTGCAGAAAATGAAGTTTACATGCGCTGTGTACATCTATGGAAGCCCCTGGAACAGACCACCCGTACAAGGCAATCTCTCGTCAAGAAAGGGCTGTCAGCAGGGTCTCCAGATCAGATCAGAAAACCTCTACGGATGAGGGCATTTAAATAACGAGCTCTGTTGGTCCCTTGGGATGTGCCTGTCTGTGAAAACTTCCCAAATGGCACAGTCCTTTGAAAGCATTTCTCCAGTTTGCACAGAAAGCTGCTCTAACTAGGACTATGTTATAAAACATCCTGTGTGAGCTTGGCAGAGGGGATTTTGATGAGAATGGTTTCTAAACTGATGTTTTTGAAATTCGCTTAGAGACCTACTCAAGCTGCATAGCCTGAGCATGCAGAGCTACCGCACTGCAAACACAAGGAACGACTGGAGGAAGCCCCTGATACCTACCCTACGTGGAAGCTAGGCTTGTTCACAGGGGCTTCTCATGCCATATCTCAACCATGCAGGATCTTGGGGCTGCCTCTGCTGTGGTTCTTCCCCAACCCACCCACCGCCTTCTCCAAGTCCCTCGGCAGTCTGCCCTCACACAAAGAGCTGCCCTGAAGCAGCTCTTCTGTATGTACGTGGCCCCCTCACGCGTGGGAATGGCAACGGAGTACCAAACTTCTTCCGAGGAGAGCAGTGGGTGATGAGAGCACACAAAGCAGAGGCTGCTACAAGCAACTATCTGAAGATCAGGGTGAGAAGACAAAAGAGATGGGTCAGATGTGCAGCATTGCTGAGTGTGCACGTTGCTTTTCTTAGTAAGAAAACTTGTGGCACTCTAAATGCATCTTCTAACTTTCTGGAGCCAGAGAACATGCTTTTGATTTGTCTAAACTAAACCAAGGAGCTGGGCAAGATGGGCCAGGTGCCTCTTTTCAGAAGGAAGAGGGAGTCATGTTCAAGCTCTTCCCCCAACCTGAATTCCTGGTTGAAAAGCAAGAAAAGTAAATGTCAAAAGATACTAGAATTAAATTATTTCTTATTTCCACCTATCAAAGCGAATTAAGGGAGAGGGATTAAGTGGATAAACGTATCAAGGAAACCAGCAGTGAAAACAATATACTCCCTTTTTACAACTGTAAACAATTACTATGGTGTGATTTGGAAACTGTCAATTAGCCCTAACCACAGTGAATCAGAGCTTCTTTCTGGTGTAATGAAAATAGAGCATCTTACCGTCACATCAGTATAGATTGCATTAACCTTAATGACTCCTGTAAGACTAAACCTTGCCTTGGCAGGCAGATTGAACGTTGTGCATTGTAAGCTTTGTCTCCAACTTATCTTTGTAAAACTTCTATTGATTCTACTCTAATTTAAACTAGAAATACAGAAATTGTCAGGTTTGAACAGACCACTGGTGCAACTAATTTGATTTTTTGTTGCTAACTGTAACCAGTGATGGATGTACTCAGGGAAAAAAAGAAACATTCATTCCCTGCCCCCTCTCCCCTTTCTCTTTCCCCTTGTATCCTTCCCCCAATTTGTTCAATTAAGTGTGATGTGATGCCACGGCGGAACAGATTTCTTTACCCCCAGTTGATGACAAGTTTGTGTACTGAAATGGAAATATTAACAGCTTTTGTATCTTCAAACTCCCTAGTATTACTAGAGATATTATTTTTGCTAGTGTAAATGTCAAATCCCAGTTTGGAAGTAATTCTTCTGTATCTCCTGTATTAAATAGATTATTGTAAGAGATTTCCAAATTCATTGCCAGTGGCTGCCTTTTTTTTTTTTTTTTTTTTTTTTTTAATTCTTGAATGCTTCCTTTCAATGGAGAAAATTTATATAGGACCACGTTACTCCATGAGCAGCACCTTCTGCCACATCTCCTCTTTCATTATTAATCCCTGGCTAAAATTTATTTGGTGAAATCGATAGGAATTCCTCTTACGCTTATCCCAAAGTGTAACAAAATCTAACCTCCTTTCCTTTGGTTGCAGGGAATTTGTCTCTTCATGTTGCATTTAGATACAATTGCTAACTCTTCAAGGGAAGAAAGATATAAGTTGATCTCTCAGAATAATTTCTCTTTGGTCTGAAGTTTGGTACAGCTTTATTGATTAGCTTCTCCAAAATATCTCTTGACGTACGTTCCCAACCTATGACATATTAAAGTGATTTTGCTATTGGCGGTTGCTCTGCACTTCAAAATTGAGCCCATTGGGGTTTCAAACTCAGGATTTGAAAATGAAGGTATCAGAAGATAATTACTTTTTGTATAAAAATATCGTATGATTTCAATTTCTGAGATATATTAGTTTTACTTAGCTCATACCACATCATGCTTTGTTTTAACTGAATCTCTACCACACTTCAAAACAGTTCAGCTATCAATACAGTAAAGCCACTGTTCTCATCAACTTTATTGCTGCACAGATTTTTTTTGCCAAGTTCTGTTGCTGGTGTTCAGAGAATATAAATTATCAGCTTATATGTTCTGCACACATTAGCAAAAAAACCTGCTTATGAATTAGGAAAAAAAGATCAGAAATATTTTATTTCTGATGACTACAAATACCACAACCTGCTACAGTGCAGATTAGAAGGTTGCGGCTGTACTTGAAGAGGGGAAAAAGAGTTCTTCAAGCTGTGAAGTTAACCGGGAATCTATGAGTAAAACATTTTCCTTCTCATATGTGAAGCTGGAGCATGCTGCTGGCGTCTCGCTGCACAGCTTTGCAAGCTTAGCTATGATTGAGTAGTAGCTCCACTGCAGGCAATGTGCTACACTGTTTTCTAAAATTCAAGTTTAAATGCTGTTCCTATCTTTATTCCTTGCATTGGTATGTGCAAAAGCTTCTCATTCAAGTGGGAAACTAAAATATAAGTGAGAAGGAATGAAGCATTCAGGAGGTTAACCTGACAGTTCCCAGGGAAAATGTTTTAAACTTGAGCATCTTTAATATCAGGACAGAGGAGTGAAAAGCATCACACAGATCACATCTGCAGGAACCTGTGCAAGATTTTATGGACTTTCAGAGTGCACAGTAACTGCAGGGCTGGGTGAATCTGAAAAACAAGTGGATTTAGGGAAAAGTGATTAAAGACTAAAGGCCCAAATTGCTGCTAAAGCTTCCCTCACTGACAACTATTAAAAAATAATTATAATAAATCAGGAGATAAGGGCAGAAGTAAGGGCAGAAGATTTTACTAACTGTAGAACCTTGTATTTGGGACTCAACCTATATTTGCTGCACAGATGTGTGTGCACGCACACGCAGGATTGTAGTCTAGTGTTTTCTAATCTAGTTTTCAAACAGTGCCAGAATGTGGTTTTCTCCAGAAATCTCCTTTGCAGTTCTGTTTTCTGTCAGGAGTCCCTACCCTCAAGATCAAGCGTAGTGAGCATTTCTGAGCTGATGCCTCATCCATAACGGAGCAGCCAGTCCCACAAACTTGTTTTGCTTAATCACTACAGAGGCCAGCATTCAGAAATTTGAATGTAGCATTAAATGCACGTGGATGATTTTGTACCATGAAGACACTGCTTAGTTTTGGTATATAGATGAGGGTGTGCTGAGCAGGGATGTTCTATGTAGTTTGGAGAAAAAGAGATAGACGATGCTAATGGGTACAAAATTTATACTAATCTCATCTATCATAGAACCACCGTAGCTGCTCAGACACAGTGTTAATAGCAGGGTTTTGCAGTTGTCAAGTTTGAACCGTGTATCTGTTTCTAATCTCCCACGTTGTTTCAGTCTTGTTCCTCTTCCTTTCATACAGTAAATCAAATAGGACATATCTGAACGTCTAAAGGTTTCCAGGTGTTTCTTTTATTAGGTTATTGGGAGGCAATAACTTTCAAAGGGCAGAAGAGTTTTGGCTATCTGGTGAATTTAATCAAAACAGATGCGAGTGAAATTGCAGGGCTTGTATGAAGGCAGGTTGACGTCAGTTGTGCCCTGGGAAGCAGGAGGAAAGCAGCGCATCAGGACTGAGTTCGGATTGCCCTTCTGCAGGGACCGTCTTGGGCTCAGATATGTGCACTACCTAAACGAGGCCCAAAAACTGTGGCAGGGGAGCTGTGATATACATCTGACTGAAAGATGATGCCAAGAAATTTTTTGGCAGGCTAAAGAACATGGATGGGCATTAGGAAGAAAGAAAGTATAAGCTGAAAGTAAGAAGTAAGAAATGAGAAATAAAGTGTAAGTGACTTTTCTTTTCATGTTACTTCACTGCAGAGACAGATTTTCTTCTGAGACAATGCGAGACAACCATAACATGCTAAGATTTTCCTGAGTTTAATAAAAGCAGCAAGGGTTCAAGTGGAAGCAGAAGGGCTCCAGGTTTGCTCCCAGGAAGTGCTTCCCAGCTGTTTTGCTGTGTCCTTATAGCAGGGGGTATTACTGAGATTACTGAGACCCAAGAAAGTCCTGCTCGATCCTGTTTATAACTCAAAATACAAAGGAAATGCCAAGAAGTTTGCTTGTTGCAGTGCTTTAAAGGACTAGTCACCTCGGTGGGTGCAAACCCTGGATGCCGCAAGGACTGTGTGACAATATTGATGGAAGCTTTAAAACCAGGGAGTGGGGAAGGGAACACAAGGCTATGTTACAGCGTGTCTGGATTAGCTCCTGCATGATGTAGGTATAACAGGTGACTGTACCTGTTAATTGTACTTTCAAGTCTGTTGCCTTAACATAACTTAAAGAAGAAATTTCCAGAGAAGGTAAGGAAAGCTAAACCAAATGCACTTCTACATAAAGCAGAAAGAACTTTTACACCGGGGATTTGTGTGGTCTCAGAGCAGTGCAAATAAAGTTGCTATGATGTTTGTGCCTCTTTGTCCAAAACTCAGTATTTCTCCTTCTCAAAGTCTCATTTTTAAGCTTATAAAGAGTCTTCATTAAGTAGTCCTCCTGTGTGGCAAATTTCTGAGGACACTAGAAAGCTAAGGACAGAAACAGCTGCATTCAGTAACTCAAAAACTCTTTAATTCTGAATAAATGAGGTGGGGTTTACAAAGACTGAAGTTGTTTGTTTAGATAAAATGTTTCAAAATTAGGAGGCTTAGGTTGAAGAAAAGGTTAGCCAAAACTTTCTGAAGCTGAAATTAAGCACTGGCTTTACCATGTCAGCCAACTGAAGTGGATGGTTTGGAGTTGGAGTCTAGTGGCACAGGGAATGGCAATAGCCTAAACGTGGTTTCTCTCTGAGCAGTGAAAGTACAGGGTATAACAGAGAACACGCCAAGGGTCTAGACCTTACATTCCCATTGTACATAATACCATTTGCAGATTTTGACTCCAAACAGAAATTTCCAGCCTGAGAAACTCTACAGTCCTGGTAAAACAGGAGTGACAGCATGGCACACTATGGTCCTCGTAGCTCCTGGATGCATCTGCAGCTGTACCCTGAGCAGTGTGCCTGGTCCCCAGAGGGAAACCGTCCTCCCAGAAAATCCAGGAGGGATGCCGCAAGCCTCCCGTCTTCAACTGAGATAGCATGTCCACAAGATGTAACAAGAGCTGTGTCTTAGTCTCTGCAAGCAAGCAATCACTGCTGAGCTGCTCGCCTGAACTTGTACCAGCTCTGTGCCTTCCCGACATGCTGTGTGTCCAACCTGCTGGCTACAAGCCTGTGAGATCTCCTGATGCTGCAACCAGGTACTGCTTTTTTTCCTATTTTCATTAGTTAACCTGCTTCTCACTTTTGTAGCCTCACTACAAAAGTACTCACTGAATATCACAGACACCCAGTTTGGTCAGCTGCAGTTCATTTGAGCTCATCTCTTCTATTTAAAATGCCTAATTGGTTATCTGAAATAACAAAATACTGTTCTTATTTCTGAGGGCTGAGACTGCTTAAGCAGAGGCTTGAATTACTATTGAACACCGCATAACAGACTTCTGTGAAGAGAGTTTGTGTCGTGTGTTGTAATTTACTAGTCTCCCAAGGTATGCAAAACCTTTCTGTGACTATTCAGTAGCCATAAAAATATGTGAAGAAATGCAACTACCCCAAAATTCTGCAGCTTCTTTTGGGTATAAACGTATTTCCATTTCTGAAAGGTTTATGCAGCTCTAGGACATTTATTTGCCAGATGCAGACTGCTTCAGTAGTACCTAGAGTATCTTAACCTTGGCTGGACTTGACTCTAGGTGCTTGTGTAATACAAAAATAAAATCAAATTAAGCCCTAACTTCAGTAATTTAATTTTAGCAGCCAAAATTTATGAAGGAAACAAATTTCAGTTACACCTGTGTATTTGTAGAAGATGGATTTTCAGTTGTTAAGTATACACATTCATAGACAAGCTTGTGCACTCAACCAGGGAGAGAAGAGAATCAATATCACCCCTGAGCAGCAGCTCAAATTTCAAACATTCACAGCTTGTAAAGTCAAACTTGTGAAGTTTAATTGACCAGGAATAATTTGAGGACAGAGTGATCTGTATGTGCTTCATAGGCAGAATGCAACTGGGTTATTCACTGGAAATTATTTACTCCACTTTAGAAATTATGGGACACTTGCAATGGGGTTGTGCATTTGCTAAAATCTTAACTTTAATTTGCTCACGAGCACTGCATGATCCTCAGCCAGAAAAGGAACAGCAATTAAGAACTTGTTTTCATGTAATTCCCTCCCACCATTGCTCTTCCAAGTAGTTCTTAAAATGTCTAACCTGGATATCAATAAGCACGTACCTCCTGCTACAGCTACACAGTGTTTTAGCTGTAAAGGAGAAAATTAACAAGGGATCCACGATTCCTTTTGCTTCTGTGACTTTGAAGTTCAGAGCAGAATTGACCTGTGATTCTTGCCTCTGCATCTCTGCTTAAACCAGTGAAGTTTAATGCCCATTTTGATTCCTCAACTGCCAGTGAATATTTACTCTAGGTTTTCCTGCAGAGCCTTGTCCCTTTGGCAGAGCTGAGAGTTTGGCTCGTCCAATTTCAGTGTCATTTTTTTTTTTTTTTGACCTATGGCAAAATCTTGCTCCTCTGTGCCGTTGTTTAGTATTACACGTCTCTGGAAATGCCAGGCAGGAATCAGGATCTGGTGGGGCAGGTGCTTCTGGGGAAACAGGACAATCTTCAACCCCCCAGACATTGTGTGTATTGTACTCAAGGGTGTAAAAGCTTAGCTAAATGAGTGTCAAGAGGAAAAAAGGCAAAAGTAAAGTGAACAGAATTTATAGGATGAGTGACGTTTCAGTTCTGTTTATGAACTTAAACCTTGGCTTCATTTTAAAATTGCATATTGTTTGTGAATTACTGTTGGCAGTAATAAAGTCATTTGGAAGAGTCTTTTGTGACTTAGAGATCCCATATGAAATACTTTGGTGTCATGCATGTAACCTATCCTTCTCTCTTGATGTCCAGATTTACCACTTCTGTAAGCCTGTTAAATTAATCTCCAGTCAGGGTCCCTTCACAAGCCAACACACCAGGCTACCTCTGGCTAGGTTTGCTAGGGCCGCTGGGCTGGAGAGGCCATCCAGTCATAGAGCTATCATGTCTGGAAATTTGGCATCCTAAATTAGACAATGTCTGTACTCTTAAGCTGCAGATAGCAGGCAACTGGTGAGACTGATATCCTGTAAGGCACCTGTGAACTAGCTAGTGAACCCAAAGTACAAAAAAGCATGAAATGGAACCAGTTCTGATAGGCCTTCACCTCATGCCCAGGTATAGGTACAGTTAATATAGAACTACATTCCAGCTAGGGAACAGATAAGGAGTGCCGTGACACTGCTTGAAAAATGTCACATCCAGACTCCAGGATTTAGATTTTACAGGAGGGCATTGGTGGCAGAGATCTTTCCTTTTAAAAGATAAAGCCAACACACAGCAGTTCCTTTCACCTTAGTGCTAAGTTTTGTTCTTTAGGATCTAAGTAGGTAACAACACTTGTGCCCATTAAAAATGTGAACTCAGGAGTCCCTAATTAGGAGACACAGTTATGATGCATGGGTTCCCCTGCCAAGGGCCTGGCATCCCTGCCACAGCAGTCAGCTCTTACTTCAGTCTGATGAATGTTAAGAACCTCTTGATATTAGACACCTTAATTGTTCCATTTCAGAGAAGGTGCCACAGGCTGTGGACCATGGGGTGGGGAGTGCTGAGCACAGCTATCTGCTCTGGGCTGGTGTGACCCTCGAGCTGGCTCGCTGGTGGTGCCTGCTCACCTCTCAAACAGTCTTTTTAAAAAAACATTTTAGTCTGCATCACCCCTCTGCTAGACACCTTTTTGTGTCAGCTTTCCTATAGGTGCAAGCCAAGTGACTGCTGCAGATCATAAGGAATCTTCTGTGCTTTCCCCTGTTTAAAAGTCCCTTTGTCACTTAACTGTACATGGTCCCTTTCAGTATTTAAGCAATATGGTTGGGGGTGGGGGGTGGGGGTGTTTGCTTTAATCCAACTTTTTTGAAGGGTTTCCAGTGCTTGCGCCCTGTCAAAATTCTTAGCCAAGTTTTACAGTGCAAGTTCCTTAATGTAAACCATTCTGAGAAACTAACATCTCCATTGTCAGGTCTGCCTCAGATCCTAAGGGCGGGCATCCTCTGGCCAGACTCTGACCTGATCTACGTGATTTTAAAACCTTATGCAGCCCAGCACGGTCAAAAACCGACACGCCTGATGTGTCTGGGCAAAAGCATAACATTAGCCTGAATAGCAGTGGTTAAACAAAAGCTAGCAATCTGCAGAGAGCTGGTCTGAGGGAAATAATGGAGGGTTTTAATATTTTACAGGATAAGCCTCCTAGTTTGCAGTTCTACGCAGCTTTATCCTGTACATTGAATGACAGTCCTTCACCAGCTTCTAGACCTTTCTTTCAAAAGAAAATTGACTGGCAGGAGCATATTTTTTGCCTGTCGCTCCAGGTGAAATGACTCCATTGGCTTCTGTAGTTCACTGAAAAAGCATCAGAAAGCAAACTTTTATGGGCATCACGATTGCTAGCAATGTGATGGGAGACAAAACATGGCAGATTTTGATCTTTTTCATAGAGCTCACCAGGGAACATTTCTTCCCATCCATTCCTTAGTTTTCCTTCTGGAGCGGATAGGGTTGTCTTCCTTGACACTGGCCTTGCATCCCAGCAACCATCCTTCTCCCTGGTCAGAGCAGCAGAACTGCTGTGGTTTGGTATCTGTTCAGTCTGATCTAGACTTCAGTGGGCACAACCAAAGTGTGATTACACAGCTATCCTTCTTTTTGCCCTTGCTGTCGAGCAATGCTGAGTGATGCACACTCAGTGGTGGCAACGGCATTCATACATGAGTTTCATTGTACTCCAGTACCTTGGTTTCCATGGCTACCACAGAAATTGCAGGTTTGCTATACAAATTGGTAGGAGAGATTCAGAACACCAGCCCATATGCTACAGCGTCCTGAACCTCATTCTCCTCTCCTGGGCTCAAACGTGCTTCTCTCTGTCAGGGGCTATAACGTTGGTCTTCACCAGGTACAGAAGGTCTTTGCCACTGCCAGGCTGCTTCTGGGGAGACTCGGTGCACACACCAGATTGCCCCCTTGTGCTACTCTTGGTTGTCAAGTTTTTGAGCAGGGAAGATGATCTGCATTTTGATGCACAGCTGAAGTGCCTGCAGGGATGGTTCCTCCCTAGTGGCTGGTTATTCTGCCACTCCCCAGGTGTAAAGCAACTGAGTAAAGGCATCTTTTAGCATGTGATCTTGGAGCTTTATGCAGAAAGGCTGCAGGTAGAACATAAACCCAGTCAGAATAGGTAAAACAAAGTCCATCCAGGCCAGTGCCCATTGTGATTGGAGACTGACATCGGGGTCGGTGGGGAGGCAACAGGAATGCAGAAACATTGGAAATAGTCTCCCTGTGCTCAGGTAGCTGCAGCTCTGTGTCCTGAGTCAGAGATGATATCTGTGTGTTTATTTGCTTAGTGAATTTTTTCCTATTCATTTGCCTAGTTGTGTTTGAACTCATATCCAACTTAACATCTGCAACAGCCCAGCAATAGGCTTCATAGCTTAACTTTTCACTGGGTAAAGTAATCCTCTTCAATTATATTTTCCTCATCGTTAGCAGTCCTAGTTCATTTAGTCACTCAACAACCAGAAGCCTGTGATTATTGCCAATCTTCATGTCTTTTCCACTTCTAGTAAATCCTTTCTGAGAGGGATGGTGACCAGAACAGCTCATGGTTGTCAAGACGCAGACACATTGTGCATGTCCCTGTTCCTTTCCTAGTAAATCCCAGTATCTGGATTGTTCCTGAGCACTGAGCTGGCCCTATCTGTCCGAATACCACCATTTTTTTCTTTACTGGTAGTTATAAAGGCAAAGCCCATCGTTCTGTGTGCTGACACAGCTGTCTGTTCTGAGGACTCTGCCAGACTCCTTCCTTGGGACCAGCCCATCCCCTGGCATGCCTTGTTCAATGGAGTTAAGAACACATCTGCTTTGGGAAACTAGACCAGCCTTTGGACTTGTGAGGCAGAGGTTTTGATTCACACTCAGTTTGAGGTTCCCTTCCATGAAGCAACTTGTATCAACACGATCTTTCTTGAAGGCCTTGTCTTTCACCAGCTGTCTGGGGAGAAGGCAGGACTCTGGGCTCCTATTCTGTAGCAGTAATGAGTTAACTGCCTGTCAAGGTACGTTTCAAGTAGACACTCCTGCACTGGGGACTACTTTGGTGGTGCTTCGGCTCTGCCATCCCACAATACTTTGCCTACTCAACTACTGCACAGAATCCTAGTCCAGAAGTGAGGGTGGGAGAGCCTCAAACCAGAAATACCATTCTCTACCTGATTTAGCCCAGTTTGAATTATAGGCAACCCGTTGACATCGTTTATTTGTGGTGGAAGATACACTGCAGCAGGCAGTTCTGGTGCTCTTAGAAATTTTTCCTGTTAATGTTAGTCATAAAAAAATTGCACAGGGTGGTAATTACAGAAGTTGACTTGTCCCGTTACAGCCTCCAAAGTAATGTGGTTACGAAGCACCCTCAGACAATGTACCCTGAAATCACCAAGTTCCTTTCAGTGCCTGCATTACGCCTGGCGCATTCAGCTGACCAAGAAGTGTGTTTATCTGTTGATAATCAAATCAATAGAGTGTGTTATTACATTTGAGTGTGTTATTGCAGTTATTAAATAGCTTTCCCAAGGTTTATAAAATCGCTATTTTTCAATAACATTTTGCATCACACCACCATGAGAAAGAGTTCATGAGGATTTTTAAAAGGTCTGTTAGCAATGTACCAATTTAGTTAAGCATTGTAATTGAACTCAAAAAATCATGAATAAAACATGAAATAGATTAAGCAAGATGAATGGAGTGTTGAGAGAAGATCCAAAATCTGTTTTGGCTAATGCTCATAGTATTAATTCTCTAGAGCTGCCTTCTTCACACACTACTAACTGAAACTGCTTCATCCATTCAAATATCTACACTGCTGTGGAAAAGTTTTTTCTACATTTTCATCTTTTACCAACTTGAAATTGAAGGGGAATGACCATATAGAATGGCTTCTAGGACATATAACTCATGCATCTAAAGAAATCTAACTCTGCCCTGTAAAGTCACAGAGCACGTTTAAGATGGTTGAAGGTTCTGTTGCTACATTAGAATAAATTACATTAGTGATATGAGAGTGTTAATGTTTTCTTCTTTTCGTGGTAGATCTAAGTGTAAGTGGGTTTGGCAATATTAATACTTAAACATTTAAAAGAAATTTTAATTCTGATTTGATCACTTGCATTATCCTGTAAGTAAAATAATTTCAGTTTTAGTTGTCTAGAATATTTTCTTTTAGCCCTTATGATGTTGTTCTTTGGGGTTTTACTTAATTTTGTGTATTCTGACTAAATCTGTTGAAACGAAACAATGCCATGGACTATTTTTAGCAGTTAGACAACATATAACCTTGACCTTGCTAAGAAGAAAGGATATCCGTCCTCTGTTTCCCAAGATTAAGAGCATCACCACATTTACTCACTAGCATTACTGCTCCCTCCTCTAATAATGTATTTTGTGAATTTGTCCTCCAAGTTTAATGGAGGACAGTGCTAGCAATCTGGAAAATTTGGCAACATTACTCATTGTAAAAAGCCTATTTACATATATTAAATATGCCTTGCTAAAGTCTAACAGCTAGACATCCCTGAACATCCCAGCAGCACTGAACCTCTCAGGTGCCCACACAGCACTCAGCATGCCTTTGCTGTTTGGCTAGGTTAATTTATGCAGCTGAGTCAGCTAATAATCACTGGGAAGAAAACAGATCCAGATGTTTACTGTAAAGCACCAAGTTCTTCGGACAGGGACATTTACCGTCACTGCAGAAAATAACAAAGCATCGAGTCAGGCAGAAGGCCCATCTACTATCATAATCTGTCTCTGGCCCGTAGCAAATGTCGGCTGAACAGCATAAAGACAGGGCAAGCATATGGTAGTATTCAAAATACTCTTCCAGTCTTCAAAATACTCTTCCAGTCTTCAGTCATCTGCAGCATAATTATTTCCTAAACCAGCAATGGTGCCTGTTTTGAAGAGTCATGACTGAGTTTTCTTTGATTAATCTGTCCAAACACTTGTATTTACAACCTCCTGTGGCAAGGAGGTCCAATGACATGGCAAGGTTCTTCCAGTTTATCCTGGTTGTCTGCCTGAAGTGTTAGTTCTAGGAGAGGGATTAGACAGTGGAAGGTGTAGAGCAACTCTTATGGAACTCTTCAGGCTGCTTTCAGAGGCACATAAAGGAGATGTCCACACAGCCAGCCTAGAAAGCAAGAGTAACTCATGTCCAGTGAGAAAACTGTAGCAGGGATGCAAAAACCCAAGGTTTTGAATGAGCTCTAGTCTCCTCATTCCATTTTCTCTCTTCTCTGTGTTTGTAACTTAGTCTGCTTTAAAAATACATGCACTTGTGGTGCTGTTTGAAACAACTCAGCCTGCTCTGAAAAATGATGTGAATGTTCAGGAGGTCTGGACAGAGTACAATAGACAAGGAAATTCACATCAGTTTTAAAATCCAGGTGTGCTTCCATTTGTTATGCTGTGGGACTGACCCACTGCTGTATGCAAAATCCTTTTTGGACACTAGTATACTGTTTCTTCAGCAGTTGTCACTCTCCACGGCAACTCCTACTCTTGCATGTTGATCCTTGTTATAATTTATCAGTGTTACGTCTGCCCTATTCTGTACTCTGATTAAATTAGAATCCCATTAACCACAGTTGGCTGTCAGACAAAGGAAATGCCTGATCTTATTTTCAATATAAGACATGCCCTCTGCTCTGCTGCACATCAGAAAATGTCCAATCAGTGATAAGGCTGCAGTTTTGATAGTATTCCTACTTTTCTCCAAGGATTTATAGAAAATGTGGAAGCTTGGTAGTTAATTATTAGATTATTAAATTGCACAGTGTGGTGTCAATGTATTGTCCTACAACATATAAAGTATTTCCTGAAAGGGCTGTCCACTCCCTTGCGCTCCTTGAGAGCAATCCTTTCACAGCAGCAGGCAGCAGACACCCTCCAGTGATGCCATAGCTGCAGGCAGACCTGAAGGAAGCCACCCCTTCAACCCATTAGAACCATCATGACAATGGAAACTGTGTCCTATTTCAAAATAAACGACAAATCAAGTTTGGTAGTCCTTTGAGAAGTATTGACAAAACCTGCATTTAATGTGCTCTGTGGTTTTTTTCTTTTTGTTGAAAGAGCAGGATATCAATAGAGCATTTGTCTCAAGGACCATAATGCTGAACATTCCCTTCGGCATTTCTAATAAAGCCTGTTAAACAGATTACGTACATGTCACCCTCACCTATATATCCAGTCATGTTCCTATAGGGATCGCAAGTCCTTACACATCAAATGTTATTTTAAATGCAACATGTTAAGGATATTCCGTGAATCACCAAAATCTCTGCTTACTTCCTATTGTGTTAATATTTGCAATTTTCCTTTAAAAGGCAGTCTGTCTGTCTTCTGCAATTTTCCCTTGAAATCAGGTTGCTTAACAGCTTAAAATCTTTAAAACAGTGTGCACCTGTTTTGTTCTCTTGGCCCATTTTATGCTTTCTACTTTTTTTTATATATATTTTTTATATTTTGCCATAATAAAGCAAAACTGAAATAGAAGATGTATTTTTTTTTTTATGTTTACTCCTTAACTGCACATCCTTCACATTGGACTCAGCTAGATTCTGGACTTCGCATCAAATACTATGGTATTTATCTGTAAAACTCATCGGTGCTACACGGTACTCTCACTTGAGAAAATCGCCAAACAAAAAACTTTCTGTGCTAGGTACATTCATTTTCTGCTATCAAAAGGAAAAAAAAAAATCTTCAGACTTCTATAGACTGTATTTATCTGATATTAGCTGAATGGTGTATTGCACTTTATAGAAACAGAAAGAAATTCCTGCTCCAAAGCAGGTCTCTGCAATGCCTGTAAATGTCAGTCAGCCCTCTCCAGATCAAAAATTAATTGTGCACCCACCATGAGAAAGTGAGCAGGTTGAAGCACTTATAATATTATGCTCTGTTGGGTTACTAGGTTTTCAACTCAGGTAATTCAGCGTCAAATGCCATGTAACATACCTTAGCTGGTCACTACGGAGCATGTATGCAATATACACAAAAAGTTAATAAAAACATATCAGGCACCCCCCACTGACAGCTATTTAATTACCAATCATTTGCTGCTCACACAGAGTAACAGCATGTTGTCCTCTTGGGTGCTTCATTAGTACCATCCAATTTTGGCTATGTCAAGGTTTATTTTGTGGTCAGTCCTTTAAAAAGAGAAAAATCAAATATAATAAAAATATAACCTGTAGTGTTATAAGTGTCAGGGTAGCAAATATTGCTGTACTGAAAATTAAACATTCCACAAACTTATAGTTTCTTTTGTTGTTGTTTCAAACTATTTTGAGGATAAGAAGAAAATTTAAAAAAAATAATCAGGTTGTATTGTTCTTCAATAGAGTGTTTTGCCTAGGGCTTTGAGCTGTTCTGTCACGACAGACCTGCAGGGGACTCTAGGCATGCTCAAAGGATTAATCCCTCTCATCTGCAGCACAGCTCGCCAATTTATTTGGTCCCTCAGTCAACCCAAAGGTTAGTGAGTAACAGTGAGCATTACAGCAATGCAGTGTTTGCAGCTGATCTAAGATGGGACAGCATCAGCTGTGATGCTGTGCTTCCTTCTCCTCCCCCCTTAATTTAGACCTCTATTCTAGCCAGCGGTGTTTAAATAGCTAGATCCCATCCTATGTTCAGAAAGAATGAGATTAAAGTGAGAGATTCCTTAAAAGAAAATACCTCATTGGAGCACCTAGTAGATTCTTGGGCCTCTTCTGCCATCGCATTTTTTGGTTTTCCTTGCTTGGCAGGATAATCACAACAGCTCCTGGATTTATGTACTGGAAGAGGATTAATGCAGCACAACACTATCTTTCAGAAGGTGCGATTTATGTTTATCTTTCTCCTGGGGCTGGTCCTACCTATTGATTTCTAGATGCTGCCTTTTTACCTAAGCCTTGCTGTAGAGGGAGACTTAGTCAAATAAAAGGTCCACACCTCTTCCTTATGAATGGCTCAAGCTTCTTTAAATCTTTTTAGGAACAGGCCTGGTCTAGTGGAAGGTGTCCCTGCCCATGGCAAGGAGGGTGGAACTAGATGATCTTTGAGGTGCTTTCCAACCTAAACCATTTCTATTCTATGATACGATGACTATGGCTCTGTGCTGGAGCCACGATCCCCTCATCCATTCATTCCACCTGGTCAGCCTTGGTTTTCATGTCATGGTCACTTAGTAAGGGTGGCAGCCCTGCGCAAACTGAGCACTTTATCTCTGGACATGGATCTGTTCTGAGCTGCCTATTTAGATTAAGGATTTCTGGGAAGGAACTGGGTGGAGAGTAATTTATTTCTTCTCTGGGGCATGTCTGTATGTCACTGCAATACCTGCTAACTACTGTGAGCTTCAGCTCCATGTTTTCTTCTGCTTTTTATTGAATAGTTCACCATTTCCACTGCATCAAATTGTTTACTAGGTAGTTGCTATGTGCTGTCAGCCAGTCCAGGTCACCAACAGGTTCAGCTGTTTATCTTTTATCTTGTTCAACTTTTATCTTGCTATGTTTCCAGGCAAGCCTTGTGAACAATCATGGCATTTTGTTGTGGTCAAAGCACAGTAAGCTCAGGCTATGCAATTACATGCAGGGGCTTCACTGTTAGTGACTAGTTCTCTTAGGACTTTCTTTCCAGAGGCTCTGTGAGAAGTTTCAGTGCTCTCCTTAAAGGTGTAACCATCTAAGCTGGAGGAGGCTCAGGCTGGTACTCCTTTCTGCAGCTGTGTCCTCTTCCCAGGCTTAGTGAAGGACTAATTCCAACACTGATGCTCAAACTGTGAAGGAGAAGCTATCTGCTGAGCTAGCTCCAGCACACAGAAAATGTCCTTTGGAAAATAATCATCCCTGGGATCGCTGCTGTCCTGTACGGCTGTTGCTGTGCACCAGCAGTAACCTTTTGTGTCTTGTTGAGCTATTTCACGGTTCAGAAATGCACAGTACAGACAACGCTATAGCACTGTTCCATGATTTTCTGTTGCTTGATTTTACTCAACATCACTTAACAAAAGTGATGCTTTGGCTGTCTTATTCCCTCAGCTAGTATAAATTTTGGACATGCCAAATGCTAAGTATTCACTTTTTTCTTTTTTTTTTTTTTTTAATTCTGTTTGGTGAGTTTTCTAGAGCCAGTGCTGATATGCATATATAGCTGTAATTAAGTAGGGATCATGAAGTAATGCATTTGTATAATCCAGAGAAAAGTTACTAAAGAAGCATTTTTATACCCTGCTTTTCATTAAGAATGTGGACTCATCAAGCAAAGCATACAGGTTTTTAAGAGTAATTTCTTGGATCCAATTCTGATTAAACCTGGAGAGCTGGGTCAACCTTCTGCTGGTATTTAAGGTAAAAACCTTGGGTTCAATTTAATCTTTAAGATCAGCAGACCAGGAACTTGAATTCAGATTTTTTGAACACAAAATATGTTCTAATCATGTTGTGGCTGCAGGAGAGACACCAGTCTTTTATTATGTGATTCTGTATAGACTATTTTGGAAGAATCTGTGCTATTCCTAATGCAAATTGGGGCAAAAATGTTCTCTAATCTCAAATATTTGTGCAGAGGGAAGCATTTTCCTGCCCTACTGTAGTGCAGATCTTATAGTGGGTGAATGTACAGATATTGCAAGGGTATTTCCAAACTCTAAACCACAAATCCTTATCTTTCCCTATTTCATACTTTCACAACCCAAACCTCATCTTCTCCACAGCTTTTAAGGAAAAGCTTTGCTTGTTACTGTAGCAGAAACAACTAAATCTTGTAATATGACCTAAAAATCACCCATACAGAGCTCCAAGAACCAGGTTGAAAATCTAATTACATCTTCTATGCTCAAATGTAGCATTATTGATTAGGAAAATTTCTCTAAAGAGAAAGGTTTTTTTCTTTCCATACTTTCTAGTTTTACTGCCCAGATAGTCAGATCTACTTTCAAAAATCCATGGCTTTGAACTCTACTCATCAGTATAAATTCATTACCTGAGTTAATCTTGTTTTGTAGCAAATCAGAAAGGTATATCCAGTATTATGTTCCTAGATGTATTTTCAACATTACTTTGGCAAAATACTGTCTTTTTAATAGCTTGGAAGCTTGTTTTAATCTTGTTGCAATTAAGATGGGAAGAATAAAATCTATAATACCTTTTTTTTGCTGTATCTACTAAAGTGCCAACATTGTACTTTAAGAATATTCCTACACCTGAGGTTTTTACTGGCATCTATATACTAAAAGAACAGAATATGTATACCTTACAGATGTAATTAGTCACCTACCCTTTTTTTTCCATCTTTCATGATGAAAGCAAATTCTAACTTTCTTTTCTGCCTCTTTTCCCAAATTCAACCCAGCAGGCAAAGATTCACCACAGGAAATAATGCCAAGTGCTTTCTCTGGGGATTCCTTTGCCTTGGCTGCTGAATCACAATTTTTTCACTGCTAGTTTAAGGTCTGATTGAAAAAAGCCATTCATTTGTAGTTTGCTAAATTTAAGTAGAAAAATGCAAGGTGAGGAGGAAAAGCACTACCCAAATCAAGCCATTAAATTTCACTGATTTAAGAAGTCAGAGCATCTTTTTGAGATATTTGTTCTGTTGCAGTCTTTGTGGAGGAGACAAACGCTTTAGTTGAACCAGCTGTCAAGTTTAGGGGAGCTGAGCATTATATTACCCTCCTTGCCCAGCGGCATGCTGGTAACTTCAGAGCTCTGCTGCACATCATGTACAAATGCTACCTTATTAAAGTATTAATTTCACATCTAGAGATATTGGCATCTCTCAGTGCCTGGCATATTTCCTAAAAGTTTACAACAGCCAGCTCAACTGCTTGCATAAAAATTACCACAAGGATGTTGGCACAGCTGCTAATGTAGTGAGGTTGAAACCCTCAAGAAAAGGGTCAGACATAGTTACACTCTGCATCCTAGCTGCTCTTCCTCCTTCCACTAAATACTCTATAGAGACAAAAATCCTCATTTTAGCTTTTCAATCAGGGAGGTCATGAAAGCAGCCACAATGACATATTCTTGACTGTCAAAGGAAACAAACACACATGCTTTCCAGACATCCATCCATTTGGTGACCGTGAGAGAACCTGCAAAGACAGACAGCATTCTGTATACCACAGCCTCTTTCCCTAAGAAATGCAGCATCCCTTGGAGGACCTTTCCTAAGCAAGCACAGGCCAGTGAACTCTGCAGCACAAGTCAAAATTGCCACCTTCTAGGATAATCATGAATATTAAATCAGACTCCAAAATGATTATATGGAAGTTGTCCCACCTTGCTAAGTAAATGAGCTTTTCCTCTGTATTCAGTCTTTTTGGGTGAAATAGATTTGTAGTAGTGTTTTGGTTTTGTTAGTACCAAAGAGTCAACACAGGTCAGTGAGCAGACTCAATTGTCATCTGTCTGTGTGAAACAGAATTGCTGGCTACATCTTAATCGGCCACAAGCCTAGGGAGTCAGAAAAACCCTTCTTAGCCCAACCTGTCTTCTCTGCTGCACGGGCAAAGGGACTTTCTGGGTGCTGGTATGAAGCATGCTCAAAGCAAATGACTCCTCAGGGATAGACACTGCTCCTTGGTTTGTCCAGTCCTCGTAGAACCACTTTGCACAGTGAAAGGAAATAATATTTTTTTTTCACTTTTATGTTCTCTAACAGTCATCAAGAGTGATTTCCTGAGTTTAGTGCAGTATAAAATTTTAACTCGCTTTGTATAGCTTCACATTTTTTAGACAGGAAGGTTTTTTCTCTGCTATAGTATGATGTGCTTTGGCAAAAGCAATCTTATTCTTTTATCAGCGGCAGCTTGGGATGGGCATAATATTTACAAATGATGCCATGAACAAGTTATGCAAATCACACAAATGAGAACTTGTAAGCTTTTATATCCTGCCAAACAATCATGTATTGTAGAAATGCCACATTTTACAGTCAATTTGAGAAATGTTTTAGAGACTTTAAAACATTAGTACCCTATTTTTCATATTGCTCAACATATACAACAGGATTCATTAGTACCATGAGTCCAACAGTATAACCTTTGGAATACAAAGGAAAAAATAACCGTAATAGATTTTAGAAACCTAAGTGACTTTGAAAAGCTTCTTGGAACTTCATAATACTGTCAATTTTTTTAAAGATCTTGTCTAAAATTGAAAATCTGTGTGACTGCAAAGAGGCAATCTGTGCCTTTCTACTAGTATAAAAATACCGTTTCTTAGTGCATGTAAATGAGCCATTATAAAATAAATCAGCAAAAAGTAATGGATTCTCTTAACATACTAAGCTCTCCAAAGGGCTCATCTACACTGCAGAATGTCTAGTGTCTGAACTGAGCTAAGGATCAGTGACTGCATGGCCACATAAACTGACTTTAAATGTTGTTCCACGTTCCCTATGGCGGTGTCCTGAAGAGCATCAGTTTTAGGAAGTTCTGGCTACCCAAAGTGGGGTTCCTGGGAGCCACACACCGGAGGGAGATTTGCAAGACACACACACCCCCCTTTCCTAATTCACTGTGTGGCTACTAGTGAAAGACCCATGGAGGCAATTTATCTTCTCAGCTTCTATAGTATCGCTAGCTCATTTTTGAGTGACTTACCTAAATTTGAAGGCACTATTGAATTATTTATAAGCTTTTATTTTTCCAGCTCACAAGGGGCATATGAATTCTTGGATTAAAAAACAACAAAAGTTTTCCCTTGGAAAGAAAATTGCTAATCATAGTAGTAATCCACACAAGTATGCTCCCCAAGTCAGAGGAAGAAATGAAGGAACATCTTAGGGGGAAATAAGCAGCAAATATTTAACTGATAGGTAATGGCAAGTTTGGGGGAACTACAAAATAATAACTTTTAAAATGTGGGTTTTTTCAAACAAAAATGTTATCATCCCATAGTACATCTGAAATCCTTACAACAGCTTTCCTCCTTCCCTGTTAAAGAGTTAGTGGAAAGGTCTTAGTTTTTTAAAGCTCTTCTAAGTCATCTTCTTCCTGCCAGACTTTATTTGAAAGGTCACAGGGTGACAATGCTTTTGTTCTGGTGTTTTACTCAAATATGTGTACTGAGCCCCATGCCCTTTTTTTGCATAGGGCTGGTGGTGTGTGTCCTTTTTTTTTTTTTTAGCAGTGAACTGTTTAGTGCTGGACAAGGGCAGAGTTGGTGATTTTCTAACTTTGTTTTTTCCAGTAAGGCTTTTTTGTTAAGGTGCCCAATAATTTTGTTTTGATTGAAACCAAGACAGAAGCACCTGCACTGGGTTTCTGGGCTGGATGCAGCCCCGGCCAGGCCCCACCAGCAGTCGGGATGTGGGGAAGGCAAGGGGGGACATTTGAGAGGTAGAAAGAAATGTGTAGGGTTAAGTATAAGGTAGAGAAGGGGGGCGAGGGAAACCCATCCATGTGGTAAAACCAGTATGAGGAAAAATGTGAGGGGAGTCATGAGCACAATTAGCAGATGAGGTAATGGGAGGCAGCCATCTTGGCCGTGGAGGCAGCCATCTTGGCCGTGGGGGCAGCCATCTTGGCCGTGGGGGCAGCCATCTTGGCCGTAGAGGCCTCAGGTGCGCCCATTGGCACCTTCTGGAAGCGGAACCCGTCCCTTTCCAGAACCTTCTCCTCAGTACAGCCTTCAGGCATCTGCCTTGCTCGGCAGAGGGCAGGGGTAACTGATTCCCCTGCCAGGTGGCCAGACGCCCAGAAGAGCTGTCTGCAGGGAGACATTGCTGAGGCCACGTAGCTGGGGCGAACCTCACGTTTTGGTCAAAGCGCTTCCCTTCAGCTTAGGGCACCAACCGGATTAGTGAGGCCTGGAAAGGTGAGATGGTGCTGGTGTTTCAGTTTGCTTAATTTAATTGAGGGGAGTACAGCCCTGAGTACTGCTGGCTACAGGCCAAGGGCATCACACTACTCTTATAGCAAGCAATTTCAGGTCACTTTTGTGACAGCATGCCTTCAGAATGGTTATTTTCTATACAAATTGAGTTCAGTATCATGTGCTACTACACAAAGATATCACAGATTATACTTCCCTGTACCCTGAGGGACCGCAGGGCCTCCTTAGCTGTGTCTTCTTCCCTGCACTAACTTTTCCCAGTTCAGAAAACGTCCTCCCCTGTTACCGCACCGAGTGTTCCCAGGCCAGCCTGGAACCTGTTGCACCACCTCCTGTACTACCTGCCAGCAACAGCCAGGTATTTGCAACAACTGAAATTGTTAGGCCTAAGTGTTGGGACTGAATGAAAGTGTTACTGCTGCTGTGAAGTGCCCTACCACTTTTTGGCATTGAGAAAGTAACTATTATACTTAGGGCTGCTGGCAGTGTTATATTATGAGCTATTTCACCAGTGCTATGGCATGTGCAATATATATTGCCTGTGTTCCAGAGACAAGAAGGGATGATGGATGGGTAATATGTGGCCTGCTTTCTGCTTCTGTTGATAAGTGACTGATAAAGCTGACAAATAGCTAGATTAAGTAAACAGAGCCTACATAACTCATTCAAAGTGAATAACTGTTTACAAATTATCAATTGTTATCTGCAAAATTTTCAATTAGGAATGATGGATCCCATTCCTGTGTAGAAATAATGGGCCAGTGATTACATGTATCAGGTACGTGAACAGTAAAATTGGCCATCTGACAATGCTCATCCTCAGGACAGGAACTGGCAAGAAATAGAAGAGAAACAAATGCTCTTTGGACCAAGTGCAGCAATTTTTGACTCCAGCAAAGACCAAGAATCTGAATACAATAGAAGCTTCGGGATTTGGCTTCTTAATACAATCAGAATAATTTGTAGGCTCTTTTAGAAGCTATTGTAACTAGTTACTACTCAAGGACCAATTTCCATCTCATTCCCATGAGTAGTGTTTGCTGAAAATGTAGAATGTGTATCTTTTTATTAGAACAGGAAGAAATGCCTGCTAATATAATACTGCTTCATTTCATAATTCACTGTAGGATGAGAATGGGATTTCAGAGCTGTCGATGTTTTAATCTCATGTTTCTTTGTCCAAAGTAAAAAGCTGCATACAAACGATGTTAAGTTAAACAGATTTAGTTCATCAATGGCTATGTCATATTTGTACCACATGCTAAAGGTGGGGGAGGGTTTATGCTCAGCTCTGTATGATCAAGTGCTTGCTTTTAATTTAGTGAGTAGTCTCTGCAACATCCTGATAACAAAACATGGCTTCAGATTCCTGAGATAACATTGAGTGCCAATTGCACATCAGAGAGAAAATAACTTGGCTTGCAATAGCCTAGATTGATCCACAAAGTAAGAGGTTATAAACTGTAATGGAAGTGCTGACACAACCAAATGAGATAATACACTCCAGTACAGCTATCAGCGCAGATGGAACACGCGGCTCTGAAGTGTCTCGATGTGGCCTGACCACTCGTGCTGGAGTGGAGCTATCAACACCGGAGAATTAAGGTGATGCATGAGAGCTCAGCGGGGCTGAGCGCGCTCCCTCTTGGGGGTTTGGCACCCTCTGCTGCCCAGTTTTTGAACAAAAAATAATAATAATAATAAAAAAAATTTATCGGACTATACAGGGGACCATGAAAGAGCAAAGGAAATTCTTAAATCAGCAATTTTGGTAATCAAACCCCCACACACTTGCTTGCTGCAGCAAACTGTGACTATTTAAAAAAAAAAAAAAAGAGTTTTTTAATTACTTCACAACAGTAATTGCATAATTGCATTGAATCTGTTTCTCATCAATAAGATGACCAAATCTTGGCTCCTAGTCCCACCATAAGGCTTCCTGACTATCCATGTCAGATGCAAACAAGGCGCAAAGGCTCTGGTCCTGGAGGGGTCTCACATATGCTATAGCATAGGGAGACATTTACTGCCACAGCAAGGTCTCTGCATGATTGTCACAGAGTTAAAACAACCCTACCACAGTGGAAATGCAATGGAAACAAGCGGGTTCATACCTAACATCTGGCATGACTGTTCTCACTACACAAGCATCTTGTGCTGCAGCTGATAGCACTGAAAATTGTGTAGGGCACCTTATGCATGTTTTAGCTATTTAGCTAAGTGTTTATTCACTCTAGGTTTTTCTGGAAACAATTAACAAATGCTCTGCTTGACAGTAAGATGCTTCACTTCTGTAACAGGAACACAAAGTGGTACCTGGCTCTGCAGTAAGGGGAATTTAAACCTTAGAACTCCAGAAAACAGGATACCCTTTCTATTGTGTAACTACCTCCATTGTATACCTCCTATATTTGACTGGCAAGGTGAAAAATACTCTGTAGACTAAGCATAGCAGCTTGTAGAAAATAGCCTCTGCTTGTTCCTTATGTATTTCACTTTTTTGGATATGCATTTGCACCTGTATTCAAGATAGAACCAGAAATTTATCAACCAGATCTGCAACACACACGCACAGTGCCAGTCTTCCCTCAACAGGATGCCAAGAAACCAAGGCTGTGCTTCCCAGTGGTGGTCCTTCAGTGGCTTCAGTTATTAAATGGTTTAAGTTATGGCTTTATCAGTTTTGAGTTACCAATGGCTTCAAGTATGAAATCAATGATGACTTGACAAGAATAGGACAAAGCACCCTTTTCTGAGGGCACGGAGATAGCTAGATCCTGACAGACATTGCTTCATTCCTTCTTGGGTTAGCTCAGCTTCTGGGTAGTGCTCCTCTGGCCAGTTAGTCTAGAGTCCAAAAGATACATGTAACCCAAGGCAATACATACATTTATATTATATATATTACATCTGTGTAAGGCATGTTGCATGGGTTTTGTACATGGTGGGGAATGCCTCCCCCCATACAAGCAGGGATGCAGCAACAACTTACCCTGTGTATCCTGAAGTTTTGTGGTTCTCAGGGTACCAGGTTCAATTATAGGCTGTTCTTTGCAGAAACTGGCTGGCTGTGCCTGTGCCTGCTAATGTCCACTGTGTTCCTAGGAACAAATAATTTGAAGAATGCAGCTACAGGGTAAATTGCCACTTGTTTCTCTTATGTTTTGCTTCACTCCAGCAGTCTCTGCTCTGCTTCCTTAACAGGGCATAAATAAATGGATTTACTAATCAACCACTTTTCTTTCCATGTCCACTCTGCTTCTCCTCACATCTTCTCAGACCTAGGAGGATAACTAAAGACTCAGAATGCTCATACTTTTTTCTATTATAAGCAGGAGAAAATACACCGATTCTAAGAAATTTCACTTTTGGAAATAGCTTTGGTTTTCTGCTGCAACAGCCATGATCTTCTAAATAGACTGCAGCTCTTCACATTCTGTCTCAATAGAAAATAAAATGGAGGAAGTGCAGAAGGCAGCACTGGCATGATTTGCATATAGTCTTTGAAAACAAGCATTGGAGAGTGGAAACTGAAAACCAGCTTTATATTAGGCTTTTGCTGCAAATGTGTGTTCAAGTCAAAGAAAGAAAACATGACCTTGTGGGAAAATAACCCTCACTCTAGCATATATCTGGGAAGAAAAGAAAAAAAAAAAGGATAAGAAACCATTATTTTAAAAAGGACACAGGATTAGATAGAAACCTGAGTGGTGGGAAAAAGCTAAATAAAACCCAGAATCCTTATTTGAAATCTCCAGTGAGTGGAAGCCATGGTACCTAGTGCTGTCTGCACGCAGGGCAGTCTGTTGCTGAGCTATATATTCAACCACAGATTGGTTTCCCCAAGCATCAACCAAGACATTGTTTTTATTGATTTATTTTGCTATCTTCCCACTGCAGTGATAGGATGACAAAAGAACCACCTGTGGGTATCCTAATATATCTAATGCCAGCAGATTTTCAGGTTGAATAAAAACAATAAATCTTCCCAGGCACAAAGGGGAAACCATGAGGTAAGTTAATTTGGGAAACTAAAGAGCATGATTTAGGAATATTGGGTTTGTTAGAACGGATCAGACTGGTCCTCCTGGTTTACTGTCCTCCCTCCAGAGATAGTTCCTAATGGATGACACACAAGAAGACAAAATAAGCCCCAAAATAGTTAACTGTTTGGTGACACTTCAAGGGACTGGCCTGCTTTCTGACAGTGTAGCAATAATTGTGTTACACCAGTAAGTATGAGGTCTGATTCTCACTGTATTATGCATATTACAAGTGCTCAAAAAATTAGGTGGCATTTCTTAAAGAACCCAGATACAACGCAGATGCTTGTGGCTGTGCTGATCCCTGCATTTATTGTGGGATGCAGCCTGTATTTTTGCCTGCAGCAGTACAGTCAGATTTGTTGTACAACTTCCTGTTAAATTAAGGGAGAGAATGAATAAACATGTAAACCTGTTCAGTTGCTTAATATATTCACAAATCAAGGCTAAAACAGTAGCTAGTCAAAGAAGGTGTAGAGTCTAGCACATTAGAAAACAAAGTTCTCTTTCTCCATGGCTCTTCCAATAGGTTTTTCTGTCTCCTCACTTCCATGAGCAGGCTGAACTTGTCTTGTGAGGTGCTCCTAAAAATGCATATTAAGCTGTCATGCTAACATAAGGCTCCTCAGTTCTAATCTACTTCAGTAATTTTACACTCTTTTGAGTTTTCTGCTAGTAAAAGCTTCCAGAGTAACACACCTCTGAGACTGTATCACTTTGCTTTCTCCTAAATAGGTACAGCATGGGCTATAATGGATGAAGTTCCCTAAAAGTGCTGCTATATTAATGTATCTCAGCCCTGACCCATTCTTGGAGGTGCATCTGGAAAGGTTGGTTTTTGCTTTATGGGAATTTCAACACCTGGTTTCTGCATCATATTTCTGTGTCTAAATTTTGATTCTGACCTCAGGAATCTAGGCATTTTTCTTAATCCGGATCTTAGATTTGTGATAGTTAGGCTACAGGATGATACACACATGAGCACTGCTATTTATGTTGCTCAAGAATGCAGTTTTGCATGATCTGGCAAATCAGCTAATATACTTACACTTCCTTAGATTGCTTGAAGGAACATAAATAAAGACGCAGTATGCCTGCTTTAATCTATGCCCCTGAAACCCAAATAATATTGCACTGGCTGCCTCTGTAGAGTCAAGGCAGTAATACACACATGCCAACTGCAGACCAGCACCTTTCTCAGACACAAGAAAAAAAAATTAAATTGAAGTGAAGATATAAGAGCTCAGGAAATATTTCGAAGGAAGCCAATAAAAAAGAAAAGCTAGAAACTGACACTCACCAATAACAGGATTCTTAAAGCCTCAAATTCGATAAACCCACAAACCAAAAGAAATTAAGCAGGCTTTGCTGTTTCAGGACAGCATGCTATGGGATTTTAACAAGATTCATAGGTATTAAAAAGTAATTACATAAATTGGTTATTTAAAGTCAATATTGATTTGTTGCCAGATTCTGCATATCAACAATTGCACTTGAGTGTCCATTTACTTTGCTCAGAAATAAATACTCCTGCCCAGCTGCATGTGTTAGTTGGAAGAGAATCAGTTTTCACCACTGGCAAAGGGACAGGTTGTTATCTCAAGCCACATGGTTCATTGATTTATCAGTGGTGGTGTAAATACAGAAATTTATAGGGATGCTGTCAAGATCCTTTATTTAAAAGCCTTTTTTGGAAGAAGCATGATAGCATGTTCCCAGGTAAGAAAGTGAGAGGCTTTCTAAGTATTTGGACTTATTAGTTGGTTGAGCTAAATTATTTCCTTTTGATGCTTCTGGCTGGCAGTTAATTTATTTGTACAAAAGTATTTAATGATGCAGGGAGATTGTTATTGGTGGTTTAATTATTGTTTTGATCAGAGGTTCTGTATGGGTGGTAGTACTCCTAATAAGATAATCATACTTTTTCATCTGTTAATGAGTCTTTGGAGTATTCCCAACACAGTTTTAAGTCTTAGTTGTTTTCCCGCTCTTAGTTTAATTTCTGTGTTTCATTTGGCTTGCTTAATGAAACAAGATGGGCTGCTTTACTGCTGTTTATAATCTGTCTTCCTAATCTGGTTTTCTGTGCTTGGGCTGATGAGGATTTTCCAGAACTACATAAACATTTCTGATCTGGGGGGAAAAATCACTTTGCCCATAAATTGAGACAAATAAATCGGGTATTTGTTCTTATGTAAATTACAATACTGTATTCTCATTCTGGTATCTAAACTTTATCATTAAAAAACATGTTGTCTGCCTCTCTTTTCCACCTGTATCTCTTAAAAAAAACCCAAACATTCCCTGTATCTCTTCCTGCCAATACTTGTTAATCAGTATTGGCAAGTTCATAGTCAAATACAGCAAAATAATGACAATACAGGCAGTATTTGGAAGTTAATCTTAGCAAGAGTATGCCCTTACTGAAGTCGAGGGTACTTGAGTATTGGGTGTTGATGGTAACTATCTTGTACAGATGTTAAGTTGAATTGTGTGAGAAGCTGGCAAATGGATAGAAATATTAAGAGAAGAACATAGGAGAGCAAAGTTACTATAATATAAATAGAGGGGCTTTGCTCTTCTATAGAGATGAATATTCTAGTTCTTACATTATCTTCTATATAGAGTATTTGTATACTCAACTTTACACTGTTTTGTGACCATACTTGATTTCCCTCTGTTTCTTTTTTTCTATTCTGAGTTTATTGGGCCTGGATCTTATTTGCTTTGAAGTCAATATTGGTTCTCTTACAGTAATGTGCATACAGACATGGCCCACACTGCAGAAACTTAATAGTTGTGGGGGACATGAAGAAGCAAGTGGCATCCGAATGTTCATGTGTGCTGCCTGCCACATGCACAAATAGTATTTCAGTCGTCTATGATATTCATGCAGGTGCCTGTTACAAAAATTGTACTGGGAGAAGGTGATAGGAAATTCCTCCTTCTCATCTGGAATGCTGTCATTCTCGTGACACCGTGGAAAAAGAAATGTAAACACTGACACATACACTAGAATACGATCATTCCCCTTCATTTGCCTGTTGTGCTAACATCACTTGTTGACTGACCATCCCACAGAAAGTGGAGGAATTACAAACCTTGCAGAAGTCCAAAGTAAGCATCACTTGGGGAAATCTGACCCCATTTAATCAGACCATAATTAAAAATAAATCAAGAAAGCAAACTCAAGGCATTAGTGAGAAGTGCAATCTGATTGTAGTATTAGAATCCAAACCTATCCAGCCACTCCAGGAAGCCTGACCTTATGATGAAATGAAACAAATCTTTTCTGTAACATACTAGTCTTACAGCAAAAACCAATTTAATATTTTCTTCATTAACTAATGAAGTTTAGTTTCATGTGAGTAGGTTTCTTCTAATGTGAGAGCAACACAGCCTTAAACACGTCTTGTGAAGGGCTGCTGGAGGGGTTGAATGAATCTTGAAACCCGTGGTGATTCTTGGGCAGCTTTTAATGCTTCAGATTAGCTTACCCTACAGCACAGCCATGAACCCTGCTCTGCACACAGAGTTTGTGCTGTGGTGACCAAGAGCATCTTTAGATCTCTTACTGCAGTCAGTAAGCATTTTGTAGCAGTTCACACATTCATTAGATAACTAGCAGCACTCTCAAAGCTGTTAAACACCAGCGATACTTGTGCAGTACTTGGGTGATGCGACCATCTTACCTGCACAATTTCAAAAGCATCAGCCTGAACTGCTGAAGAACATTTTGTCTTGGACCAGAAGCAAATCCTAGTGCATGTCAGCATGCAATCAGTGTATGAAGCAAACAATTTCCACTTGTGCTGTAATGTGCTGAAAACATTACATGGGCTTGAAGTTTAGAATGACCTGTGCTAGCAGAGTCCTTAAGTGCTAAAGGAAGCGCTCCCAATCCAGCTTTACCTTCAGAGCTGGGCAATGGCTTTTCGTGAGGTCATTGTTAGGATCTCTTTGAGACTGCTTCACTGTTTCTTATGTGATAAACTGCTTCGCTTGTGCCCCCTCAGAGAGCTTCCCAAGGCAGCAGGACATGGAGGAAGACCTAGTAATATTCTGGGGATTTGTTACCAAAAAAAAAAACCCAAACGAAAAACCCCAAAATAAACAATAAAGATAGGAATGGAAGGAACTAGACTGAAGGAATAGGCCTTGCTGTTTCTTCATGTATTTTATTAGGTATCTCAGAGCTGAAGAGGTAGCAATAATTTCCTATTTGGTACACATAGTGAACTGGGGCATCAACCACATCTGCCTATAAGTAACGGGAAAACTGCAAAGTTACTTACAGTTTCTTCTCTCAGCTGTCCCAGGCTTTAGCCTGAGAAGTTTTTCCCTGTATTACGTGCCTTACACATGCAAGTCTTCAACTGCTTAACTGAAAAAACTGTGAAAAGCTGGCAAGTATCCTAACATCCAGTCATAGGAAGAATGAGGAGAGACCATGCCCTGGGGAAGGTGTAGGATGCCATGGCACTGCTCTCTGTGGCCCGTATTTCTTAATAGGGGCAACATTCTCATAAAACTTCCAAAGGTGGCTTCAAAGTGCCCTCTTCTGCTGGTAGTCTGGAGGGAGAAAATATTTATACATGCCTCTGCATTAAAAGCATTTAAGCTATGTGAAAGATTGCATGCTTTTATCCCCACCTGTGTGCAGGGAGACTTAGAATAAGGAGCAGGATTCCAGATCTGAAATACTGGACTCTCATAAGCCTCAGCTTAAGGCTTGTATCGCTTCATCAGTGACTCGTTTCCTTTACAGGTGAAGGGCTCAACTCTCCACCATTATTCAAGGAAAGTTATGAAGGACTCTAGTGTGAGTTAGCTTCATTAATTATGAATGTTATGGACCTGGGGAACCCAGCTAACACTGGACCTCATATACGGGGAGCTGTTGCATGAGTACAGATTAAAGCAAAACATCTCTGAAAAGTTAAGTCTAGACAGACTAAACAAAGGGGAAAATTCACATGTATGTAAAGTGAACAGCATCATGGCTGGTAAAAGCCAGGGTTCTTTCATGAACTTGTTCTCCTTACAATGTTGGGAATTAGCCTGTAGTGTAAAATAAACCAAACAACTCAAGTGAGGTACAATAGCTATTAATAGGAAAAAATAAAAACCGGGTATACAGCAGTCAGGTGAAATGAGAAGGAAGCAAAAAAGCAAGTGGAAAAAGCAGCCAAGCATAAAAGAGCATGCCTAGAAGCTGAACTGAAAGGTGGGTGTCTCATGCTGCAGGGACCAGTTTACAGATGCTTTCTTCTGCGGCTGCCAGCTAGATGTCTCACTAAAGGCCCTGTTGCCTTTTTTTTTGTCAATTAAAATGACTGATATGGGAGCTACATGGGCCCTGAAGCCTTCTTGTGCCAAGTCTAGAGTCTCGAAACCAGAAAGCAGGCAGGTGGAGAAGGGAAGGTATGGAGCAAACCACTTGGATCTCAGTTTCTTCCTTCCATCCTGCAGCTGAACCAGACCAAGCATATCTGCACGCTGACAAAATGCCTGTTATAAGACAGCTGTCTTGAGTATTTGAAACAAAGGAAAGTATTGCCTTAATAACTATTAACATCCCCAATGTCCACACCATAAGCTATCAGCACATCTGGCACCTGCTGCTAATGGCAGGAGCATCTTTAACAAGGCCATTGAAGGAGAAGGATGGTCTGAATTGCACTTACCTTGTGTGACATCAGCATGCTTTTGCAACAGCAAAGGGAGGAGTCCAAGTGGCTCTTCCCTTGTGTCTGTATTATGGTTCCTTTGGGGTTGAACAGATTGTCTTTCACAGGGGTGCCAGCTAAGCCTTTCACCACCTTTAAAACTGACATAATTTTCAGACTGAACAAAGTCTGAAAACAGGAAGAGCAAAGCAGAAGCACAGGGATGCTGCTCAGTCACCCACAGGAGGTTATCTTCTGGGCTAGAATTAGCCTGATTCATTGACCACAGAAACGGCAACTGCAAATACTTCAACATATGTCTCTGGTTATTATACCAAAAGTACGAGCTGTACATTGATGCCCATGGGAACTGTGGAGAGCATTGAATGTTAAAAAGTCTTTGGTAATTTTTGTTCTTTAGCACTGTTGCAAAATAAAATACCGTATATCTTGGAATAAGACATACAGTTCTAAGCTAAGAGCTAAACATCAACAGCATTTGTGGAGGAAGTCCCTATAGTTAGGGAAAACTTAGTGAAGTGCAAACCACTGTGTTGAGCTCCCTGTGGAGAGTTAGACTAACCCGGCTTAGCCTCAGCTCCCCTTTGGGCACCCTGGGCCATACTGGTTTGCCCTGCAGCTCTTGTAATATCCTTGTTCCTTCACAAACACCAACTTTTGCCCCATTAAGAGGCTAGGTTGCAGATGAGGGTTGTGAACGCTCCCAGGATTTCAGAAGCGCTCTTGGATTCCCCACATAAGATACAAACCGTAATTCCAGTAAGACCAGTATATGGTAGTCATACATCTATGTTAGGTCTAGTCTCACAACCATACTCAAGCAAATCTTTTACTCTAGAAGCAGGGACAAAAATTTTTAACCAACTTCTATCTAATTTGAATTAATATATCCCTAACTTGAAGCAGTCACCTCTGTGTTTTGCTCCTGCAACAACACTTGTGATGTTCCTGTAGTTGAATTATGCCCACTTCACCGAAGGGGAATTCTCTGCACAAGGATGTACCCCTTAAGCCTGCTGTCTGTGCACTCAAAAGTTCAGTGCAGTCAGAGGGACTTCCTGGCACTTGCAGTCTCTAAGAATGTGGCCCTAATTAATGTAGCAAAACAAAGCCAAGCTGAATGTTTCACTGAAAGAAGCAGAAAATCCTGCTTAGGGAACAACTGCTTGACACTTGTGCCTGGGTACTGATTATCTAATGCTGTTCACACAGCTTGAAAACTTAGCTTCATAAAAGGTTTTCCTTAATACGAGGGAATGACAGAAGGAAAAGGCAGTGTGATACTAACCATGTATGTGACTTACTGATACAAGTACTGAAGATTTAGAGAAAAATTAGAATCCCTCTTGAATTACTTAATGTAAACAAGAAAAATAACTTTTTAATGATTAGGAATCTGATGATCCTAAAAGACATGTGGCTTATTTTGGTCCCATGATCCTAAAAGACATATGGCTTATTTTGGGTGAAGCGTTCAGGTTTAATTTTGTAGAAGCAGCGGCCTACCACAGTCTGCATCAAAACAAAAACAAGTGCCAAAACACAGTAAGAGGTTGAACCGTCATGATTCTTGGATGTTAGCGTGCTGTCAGTGGTAGCTTTGGTTGAATAAATGGAGCATACTGAGAAATTTGTGGGTAGCCTCAAGCTGGGGGGGGGGGTGTCACAGAGCCTCAAGAGCAGACCACTTTAGAGGAAGAGTGTGTGTGCCACCTTTCTGACATTGCCAAAAGTGTGGACAGGTTGCACAGAGAGCGAGCTGCCATGGGAGAAGGGAAACTGAGCAGGCTGGGTGGTAAATAATCTTAAAAATAGGACAAGACATATTTTTTAAGGCATAGTATCTTCTTAAACTGCATTAGTACAATTGCTGAAGATGATCTATTGCCTGGAGTACCAGAAATGGGATGGAATATAATAGCAAGAAGTCATGCACTTAAAGATTAATTAGAATAACTGCGAGTAAGCTCAGAGGTTCATCAAATGTGAGATTATGAGAAGAGGAATCCAGGTACGTTATTGGTTGTAGGATAACTATGATGCCACTGTAATGTGGTCTTAAAAATGCTAATGTATTCTGGGATGCATCCAGTGAGGTATTTTCAGTAGACGGCAAGGTATTAATATCATTGTACAAGGCAGTTGTTAAGACCTTGTTTAGAACAGTGCACACAGGATAGAAGGTAGAGAGGACTCCGGAAGAATGGAAAACCTATTTTTGGAGAAGACTAAACACACAGCAGAAAGACTGAGGCATGAAGATCTAATTACAATTTTTATAGTGTCACTTTAGTCCCTACCAGAGAGGCAAAATTATTTAGTTTGAAGGGTAATAGCGGTAAAGAAGAAATGGCTATGAATTGGTAGTGAATAAATTTAGGCTGGAAATCAGAGAGTTTCTACTTTTGGAAGAGTGGGTGCTAGGAAAGCTTTGAAGAGAGAAGGCACCCAGGCTGTCTGAAGGCAGGTGCCCTGTGGCAGCGTAGCTCTCCAGCTCATCCTCCAAACTGCCTGATAAAATGGTGCTGGGTGCCTTGCGTATTGCCATTCCCGCAAAATGGATATGAAGAGATTTAACCCCTGTATGATAAGATGTGTATTGGCGGTATGACCTGAAATGGCCCCACACTTCAGGTTTGCTAACATGCTAGAAGGTCCAGAAAGGAAGATTCAGCTTCCTTTTTGGTGCCTTCTTAACCTCCTCCAAATCACCACAGATGACACAAGGCTAACGTACCATGAAGCCAGCCAGTTGAAAATTTGGTAGCCACCCTTCTGTGCCTGACAATTAGTAGGACATAGAAGCCAGTGTGCAGGGGCGAAACAGACCTTTTAGGTGTTCCAGGGATCAGGCTGGTGCGGATTGTGTTGCTTATCCGACGTTATTTGTTTTCCCCTGTCGTACCTACCGAAACCTAATCTCCAGCATCACCTGAGCGTTTTGAAAGGGCATCTTTCTTGTTGCCCGCCTGAGAACTTCGCGGTGCTTCTGACTGTTGCGGGTTTCTTCCCACCGCGCCCCGCAGCTCGCGGCTTTGGCAGGAGGAGCCCTCGGCTCCCCCGCGGCCCAGCTCGGCGGGGGCGGCCCCGGTGACCGCGGTGGGTGCGGGGGTGGTCTGCAGGCTGGCCGGCGTGGCTCGCGGCTGCCCGGGCCTGCACTCCAGTATCCAGCCGGTGTCTGCCGGGACTCAATTAGGCGGTGCAGAAGCGGTTTAATTCGAACAGTTCCTTGCACCTTGCCAGCCCGACGGCGGGGCTCGGCCCGAGGCGCGGCGGGGCTCCCCGGATCGGCATGGCGAGGCCCCCCCCTAGCGGATGGCCCGGGCCTCGCCGCGCCCCTCGGCGGGAAGGGGAGCGGGCGGGCCGCCGCCGGGCCCTGCTCGCCTTACCGGGAAACGGAATCGCGGGGGAGAAGCCCTCCAGCCCCGACGGGGCCCTTGGGCGAGCAGCGCCGCGGCGGCTGCCGAGCCCCGGGGCGGCTCCTGCCCGGGCGTGGGCCCCGCTGCGGCGGCGCGGAGCGGCCGGGCGTGCTGTGCTCGCTCTCCGGCGCGGGGGAACCTCTCCGCTTCTGTGCTTCAAACCAGCGGGAAACGGAGGGTTCCCGTCTGCGCGGAGAGCAGAATCCCTCCCGCGAGGGTGCGTGGCTGCCTGCATCCTGCTTGGTGTCGCATCACATCGCTCGGGAGCGATTGGAGCCCGGCGTGACCCCCCTGTGCCACCGCGTACAGACCAGTGTATGTAATTTGCCCGCTGGATGCGTAATTAGCAAGTTCATGGTTGCATTTGTTCTTCCTGCCTGCTGTTCCGGCACTGTTAGGTCTATTTATTTCTTGGCACTTCTCTACTTCAGAGACAAATGATTACAGCTTACTCTATTCCGTCTGCTCTTCCCCTCCGAATACTTATTTCTTGTTGGTATCAACTAGTGTCCACCACAACGCGCAGGGCACGTCCCCGCGAATAATCCCCGCCGTAGCTGTTCGGACAAGGGCACGGCGGGTGCCGGCCCCGCTGCGAGCGGGCTGGGCGAGAGGGCTGGGCGAGCCGGGCCAGCGCCCGCGGCGCGGCGGCGCGTCCCTCCCGGCGGCGAGCGGAGCGGAGCGCGGCCTCAGCGCTGCCGCCGCAGCGGGCGGATGCGCTCGCGGGCTGCGCGGCGGCTTTTCCGTGCTCAGCTCCCGCTGTCCCGCCGCCGCCGTTCGCCACAGCCGACCAGCGGGCTCGTTGCCGGCCACCGGTTCGGTCTGGACCGCCTGCGCGGAGCGGGGCGGGGAGGCGCTCCCTTTCCACCCCTCCGTCCCCGCCGCACGGGCAGGAGGAGCGCGGTGTTGCACAACACGCTTCCTTTTTCTTTCGCTTCGCTGCGCCGCGGGCAGCGGCGGCGAGTGCGCGGGGCGCCGGTCTCCACCCTGGGGCGGGGGGTGTCGGGGCGGGGGGGGCGGGGAGGGGGGGAAGACAGCTGCCGCCCGCTCCACGCAAACGGCGGCGCCGGCACGGCCCGTTGGCTGCGCGGCCCCGCGGGGAGGGTCGCGGTCGCGCGTGGGGGGCGCCATCGGGCCCCGCGCCCCGACCGCCGGGGCCGCCTTATCGCCCAGGGGGAAGGGGGCTGGATCCTCGCCGGGGCACGGGGGGGATGGAGACGGGACAGCGCATTCCGCGGGAGGCACCGGTCGCCTGCCGGGCTGTGCCCCTGCCCGCGGCGGCGGAGCGAAGGCGGCCAGGCAGGGCGGGGATACCCGCCCTGCCCCGCCCTGCCTCAGCCCGGCCCGGCAGAGTCGCG